>NC_090934.1:901531590-902156590 GCF_040938575.1 Ambystoma mexicanum
TTTCAGTTAAGTATTGCCTATACTGATGCACTGTCTTGCTTAAACTGGCCTGCAAACCTATGGGAAGTGTTGCTAGGGTGTGTAGGAAACAATTTCTAAATAACTTGTGCTTTCCCTCCCTTGTAAGGAATTGTTAGAGTATCCCTTGTGTGTAGTTTTCACTGTGCCGTTTTGCTCAGTTATTCACTCTGGTTCACTTGGTCTACAATTTAACTAGGGAGAGTGTATGTTTTTCCTCTGACTTAATTTAACTTTCTTGATGACTGTGATACATGTGTTTTATCTAGAAGTGTATAAAATAAATATATACCTACTTTTTAATACAAAGCTTTGGTCAGTGTTTCCTTGTGCCATAGTACTGTAGGCCTATTGTGTAAACCCTGAATACTGCTCATCTCCCTCTTGAGATAAGTCTGACTGCTCAGCCACAGCTACCAACTAAATCTTTGTGGTGCAGACTGATACCAAAGGAGATGTATTGCTCTCACCTGTAGTCTTAATCTGGTGTAGTGCTCCCTATGGGAACTGCACAGGATTCTGCCTAACACTGGTGTACAGCGGTGAGGATAAAAGGATTGGATTTACATTTTAGAGTTCTGCTAGTACCTTGGTTCAAATAACCACAAGCGTAATTATCAAGGCAAGTTTATTTTAAACAAAAGTCCAAAAAAAATGGAAAGTTACAGCCAGGAGACCCTCCTTACTAACACTGCTGATTATTTAAGGGATCTGTGTAGACAGAACGGTCTTCCTGTCAAAGGCAAGATATTAGAAATGATTGACATTCTGTTAGAGAAACAAAGTCTGGATAGTGGTGCTGTAGTGCCCACTACTCCAGCAAATGTAGCAAATCTTGAGGAAAATAATGTTGAAGATGTTATTGTTGAAACAGATGAGGAAGAGGGGGATAACAATGTCACCCCCTCTGGCCCTCTACCTGCTCAAAGGCCTCGACCTATGGCTACTGAACCCTTACCAGGTCCCACATTAAGGCCTGAATTTATCTCACTAGAAAAAATGAGACTTGAACTAGAATTCAAAGGAATTAGTGCCCAAACTGAACAGAGACATCAAGAACTAAGGCTCAAAGAAATGGAGCTCAACCATGAGCTTGAGATGAGGAAATTGTCTTTGGAAAATGCTTCTCTCCCCGGATCTTCTAGATGTTCCAGTACAAAAAGACCCTGGATGCCTAAAGAGACTGTGGGTATGTATGCACCTAAGTTGGATGTATTAGATTGGCTTGCTATGTTTGAATACAATCATGGGCTCCAGGATATCACAGGGAATCAGTTGATCCCCTGGTTATTCTCTAGGCTCTCCCCTGTTGCATCTGATGTGGTAATGGAGTTGGGGGAGGTGGATAGGATGGATTATGAATGTGTAAAGCTAGCTTTGATAGCCAGAATTGGGAAGACTCATTCCCAGTAACTTAAGAGATTTAGGACCCTCAAAAAGCATGATAGTACCCCTTGGGCTACTTAGGTGAATGAGTGTTTGAAGAACTTAGAGGGATGGAATAAGGGTTATAGAGTTAACACTTGTGAAGGAATGAGAAATCTTTTAATGATGGAGTCTATCTATGATGCCTGCTCTCCTGAGCTCAGACATCACTTGGCTGATTCTAAAGAACTGGATTATAAGAAACTAGCTAAGGCTGCTGACTTGTGGGTTGCCAACAGGGCTACTCACAAGGATTCAGGGGTAACTCAGAAAAAGGATGAGGGAAAGCAGCCAAAGAAAGACAACAAAGAGAATTCAAATAATTCCAATTCCAAAGAGGGCCCCAAACAATTCAAAGGGTAAGCCACAAGGGAAACCTAATCAGGCTAGTGTACCTTCTGGTCCCATGCCCGAAGGAGGTCAGAACAAGCCACCATTCATAAAGACATTTGAAAAATGTTATGTTTGTGGCTCTACTGACCATGTGAAAGGGGATCCCAGATGTAAGGGTAAACCTTCAGGGGTCCACACTGTCTCCTTAGCCTTTGCTCCAGAGGAGGAAGTACATATGGCCAGTGGAAACTTTCAACTACTAGCTGAAGATCCCATTGGAGTCTCAGCTAGTGTATCTTTAGTTCTCTAGGGTTGTGGGAACAACAGAATTTAGATGTGTATAATTCTATCCCTCCTAATACTAAAGAGTATTATAAAGACAGTGTCTTAGTCAATGGTCAGGAGACCCCTGCCATTAGAGACACTGGGGCCAGCATAACAGTGGTGGACAAATCTTTTTTCCAGGTGGAGGATGTTGCTAAGGCACCCAAACGCCTCACCAAGTTAGCTGAAGGGCCTGTGCAGATGCTTCCCCAATTACCAGCTTTCATCCAGTGAAATGAAATGACTGTCAGGATACCTGTGAGCGTTCAATCTGAAATACCAGGAAGGGTGCTGTTGGCCAATGATTTGAAAGACCTGGGAGTAGTGTCAGTACTCCCAGACTACCTAGTAAGAGATTACAGGAGCTCACCAGACCTGCAAGGGAGAGGACCTTGAGGGGCTCTCCTGAGGAGATAGAAAAATAAATCATGCCTACTCCACTAGAGTTACTAACTGCTATCTCAAAGCAACAAGAAGCAAAGGGAAAACCCAAGACGTCAAAGAAGAAACCAGCAGGAAGCACTCCAGTGCTGCCAACCAGGAGATCTCCTAGGTTGTCAAAAATCACACCTGTGAGGTACAACCCTGTGTGGTTGAACTAGAGCCTGATGACTCAGATCTAGTAGGAGGCCAAGAACTCATTGGAGATCTCGATCCTGTGGACCATCCTGAGCTGCGGTCTTTACTTGCAGAAGATGGACCCAACAGGGCAGACTTCAGTAAGGGAATGTCCAACTCTGGAAGGTCTTCGCCACCAGGCAGCTTCTCAGCTTGAAGGGCAAGAACCTGGGAAGTATAGGTTACACTGGGAAGATGGCCTCTGCTTTAGTGAACCAACAGAGTCAACCCCTGGTGACTACAAAAGACTTGTAGTGCCCCAAGCAAACCGACTCCAATTCTTGCAACTAGCCCATGAGATACCTTTAGCTGGTCACTTGAGTTTCAAGAAGACCAAGGAAAAGCTCTCTCTCTACTTTTATTGGCCTAAAATGGGGGCTGAGTGTTACGCTCACCTGGTATCCATGGGCACGCCTGTATGCCCTGGTTGCCGGATTCCCCCCGGATGTGCTCAATTCGGGATGATGTCTTCTACGGCAGGTGGGCCTGAAAACACAGGAGGACTGGACTTAGGCACAGATTTTGTTTCCTCCCACCAACCCCTTGGACTTGATCTGATGGCCCCTTCCTCACCTTGTTATGATGTTTGGCATGCTCTCCCTCCTGCTTTCTGCGCAGGGGCGCGTAGCTTTCTGCGGGTTGAAGCAACCGAGTTAACCTCACTGGTGCCAACCCATTCAAGTGTCTTTAAGGCGGTAAGTTCGATTATAGCAGTCTCTGAAAGCCTTTGCTTTTCTTTCGTGCTATTAATGTCTTTCCCTGATTGTTTCCCCCTTAGGTGTGCGGAGGTTCACTGGGTGCGCTGCTTGGGTCAGGCTCCTGCCGGGATTTATGGACGCAGAGCGTATGAAGAAAGGTAGGTCAGTGCGAAGTGCAGCGTGCTAATGTCTTTTTGGGCTAACCTGTATTCTTTATTCTTTTCAGGTCGCGATGGTCTTTCTGGGCGTGCAGTGATTTCTGCAGCGGAACCGGACAAGATATGCCCAGCCAGGTGAGGAGGTTATGGTTACTGCTGTGATTGCTGTGAGTAACCTGTTTAACGTTGTCCCTTTTTCTCTCTCCCCTCCAGGAGCTTCGTTCCGGTGCGTGCGTGATGTCCTGAAGATGCTGCCAACGAGATGGAAGGCCGCGAGCAGCCGGGATCGAAGAATGGAAAGCTGCAGGTAAGCTGGGGCTGCTAATGATGTTCTATTGTCTCCTTTGCAGGTCTGCGATTCCAGGAATGCCGGGTGCTGGTCTCTGAACACGATGAGCGTCCCGCTGCTGGCTGCAGAATAACGCGAAGCACGTTCTTTAGCTTCGGTGTGGTTTATATAGCCTACCCATGTAAAGTAGTCCAGGTAAAGTAGTCCAGACTACCACACCCTAAAACACTGCACCGCACAGTCTGGTTCTTAGGGACTAGACTGTGTGTGCGTCTCCATGTTGGCTGCAGGCTTCCACACAAAAACTAGTCCCCTCAAGTCCCATTCCAAACATGAGCCTGGCGCCAAAGGTGCCAGGACTGACTCCAGGAGAGTCCCTGGTGATAATGTAAGGCCCTTGGGGCCCCAAATGAACCCTGAATCCTAGCCCTACCTGGCATGTGACCATGCCAGTGGGGTTCTGGGTCACTGGTCGTGACACTGAGGTAGATAAGTATTGCAAGAGTTGCCACACTTGCCCAACCTGTGGTAAAAGTGGCTCCAAGAACGTGGCACCTCTAGTGCCTCTCCCTGTGGTGGGAGTACCATTTGAGAGGGTAGGAATCGACATTGTTGGTCCCCTTGATCCTCCGACTACTTCAGGCAACAGGTTTATACTTGTTGTAGTAGACCATGCTACTAGGTTCCCTGAAGCTATTCCTATGAGGACTGTTACAGCTCCGGCTGTGGCTAAGGCCCTCCTTGGTATCTTTACCAGGGTTGGGTTTCCTAAGGAGGTAATATCCAAAATGGGGTCAAATTTTATGTCCCACTACATGAAGGCTATGTGGAAAAACTGTGGAGTTACTTACAAGTTCTCAACAGCATACCACCCTCAGACAAATGGATTGGTAAAAAGGTTTAATAGAACCATGAAGAGCATGATAGGAACTTTAAAGGACCCCCTTAAGAAAAAGTGGGATCTTCTACTGCCATGCCTTCTCTTTGCATATAGAGAAGTCCCTCAGGAGGGAGTCGGTTACAGTCCCTTTGAACTTCTCTATGGCCATCCGGTCAGAGGTCCATTGGCCCTGATCAAGGAGGGGTTGGAGAGTGCTCCTTCCCCCACGCCAGTCAGAGTCACTGACTATGTGATAGGACTCCGGAGGAGAATGTCACACATGATGGCTGAGGCAAGTGATAACTTGAAAGCAGGTCTGGCTATGGTCAAGCATTGGCATGACCAGAAGGCCAACATGGTTGAGTTCGCTCAAGACCAGCTAGTTCTTGTTATGGTCCCAACAAGGAAGAGGGTTTTGCAGGACAAATGGATGGGACCCTTCAAGGTTGTGGGAAAACTTTGAGAAGTGAACTATCTGGTGGACTTAGGCAATCCTAAGGAGGCTCCTAGAGTCTTTCACATTAACTGTCTAAAAGCTTATGTCTCGAGACCAGAACTGGGAGCTCTGCTTCTAGCTTCAGCTCAAGAGGAGGAGGAGAGTGAACCTCTACCTGACCTCCTCAGAGGCAAACCTTTAGATGAGAAAATAGAAGGAGTTAATCTCTCTTCTAATCTGACACCTGAGCAACAGGAGGAGTGCAAAGTTGTGTTGAATCAATTTGCCTCCCTGTTTTCTCTAGCACCTGGCTTGACCCCTTGGGGCCAACATGATATCCAAACTGGTGACTGTTTACCTGTCAAAGCAGGGGCTACATGATGACAGAAAATGTAAGAACCCACGTCAAAGGAGAGGTCAACAAGATGATTGATCTTGGGGTGATAGAGCCCTCTACTAGTCCATGGTCTATCCCAGTTGTGTTAGTATCAAAGGCAGGATCCAAGTATTTGAGATTCTGTGTGGACTATAGAGCTCTAAATGCAGTCATTAAGACTGATGCCCATCCTTTGCCAAGGACAGATGAGCTGGTGGATAGACTTGGCTCAGCCAAGTTCCTCAGCACATTTGATCTCACATCAGGCTATTAGCAAATAGCCCTGACTGACCATGCCAAGGAGGAAACTGCATTCTCCACCCCAGTTGGCTTATACCAGTTTAAGGTTATGTCTTTTGGTTTAAAGAATGCACCTGCTACATTCCAAATGATGGTTAATCAGGTTCTGAATGGGATGGAGGACTTCTGCATGGCATACTTGGATGACATTGCAGTGTTCAGCCTTACTTGGAAAGAACATGTTAACCACCTAGGATATGTTTTGCAGGCTCTTGAACAGGCCCATCTGACCATAAAGGCAAGTAAATGCCAAATTGGTCAGAGTAAAGTGGTCTACCTTGGGCATGAGGTAGGAGGTGGTGAAATAAGGCCTTTGCTCAGCAAGATTGAAGCTGTGCAAAATTGGACAACCCCTTCTACTCAAAGCCAGGTGGGAGCCTTCCTAGGCCTCACTGGGTAACACAGGGATTTCATTGAGAACTATGGATCCATAGCTTCTCCACTGAATGTAATCTCTTCTCCTAGGTTTCCTACAAAGATCAAATGGAATGAGTGCAATCAGGCCTTTGAAAGCCTGAAGAAAGCCCTTTGTCAAGCTCCAGTTCTCAGAGCTCCTGACTACCACCAAACCTTCATTGTACAAACAGATGCTTCCAATATAGGTATAGGTGCAGTACTCAGTCAACTGGATGTGAAAGGTAGGGAACACCCCATTTGCTTCATCAGTACGAAACTGAAGGAACCTGATACAAGGTGGGCAACTATTGAGAGAGAATGCTTTGCCATTGTGTGAGGTTTGAAGAAGTTTAGACCATACTTGTATGGATCTACTTTCATCATTCAAACAGACCACCAACTCTTGAGATGGTTTATGCAAATGAAAGGGGAGAACCCACAACTGCTAAAATGGTCAATCTGCCTTCAAGGGTTTGATTTTACCATTGAGCACAGGTCAGGATGTCACCACCAAAATGCTGATGGTCTCTCTAGGATGTTTATAACCGACTAGAGGTAAGAGACTCATCCAGGAGTGGATTAGATCCTCCTGTCCCTTAGTCTGGGGGGCAGGTGGGGCGAGTGTTAGGGAGAATTCTCATTCTATGGCTAATTTCCCTTACCTATAGAGTTCCCCAGCAGCGTTCCTGGATTTGAAGGGTTTGTTTCTTTTTCCTGCTAAGAGTGAGGCTCTTTTTCCCACTCTTCAGCGTTTTTGCTATGTGTGTTCTAGGCTATTTTTGTGTTTAATGTCTATGGGATTTTCTCACCCCCATAGAAACCATCTTTACTCACATGTGTTACACAGCACCCTCAGTGTAGTGACACAGGGCTGTTGTAGCAACCCCCAAACATAGACTCCATACCCTGGGACCGACTACTGTCTCCCAGGGCATGGAAAGTCCCAATTGACTTTACTAGTCAATTGTTATGAACTAAACCAGTACAAACCATCTTACTATGGAGGTACTGGAAAGGGTTAATCATTTTTCCCTTATGTTCATTTTTGGGAGGGTACCGTACAGTCCCTCTCTCAAAAGTTTCTGGCTGGTGGCAGTGGTTACTACCCTAAATATTCGACCGCAAATATTTCTCTATGGGATTTTCCCATTGTTCGAGGCTACCACTTTTTCTGACAGCCTCTAACATACCGCCGGTGTATTTTAATATTAACTTTACTCCGGTAGGTTTTTATTGTCAGAACTTTAATATAACTTCTTTCTTGTGTCTTTATCTAAACTCCTAACCCAGGTCGGGGATTCTTTGTTCTTCCTTTTGGCGGGCTTCTGCTTTCGGCGCCACTGAGTCTGGGGTGGGTCCATTGTGTGGGAGGGGAGTAGGACCCCTGGACAGTGTTGCCTCAGCAACCCATGTCGCACTCTATCCTGATAGGCTGGAGGGTCTCCCGCCAAGATGACCACTCCACTGTGTGAGTGACAGCTAGGCTGTATGAATGGGGATCTTTTTGCATAAAAGCAGGGTCCTGAGGACTGGAAGAGCAAGACGTCGCCACTGGAACTAAGAAGCCAAAGAGGAGAGAAGCCAAAGACATCTGCAACGACTGAACCACCGGTGAAGCCCTGCTGCAGCGTCTCACCACTTTTCTCCACATGACGAGAGAAGATCTTCACCTGCAAGAGCCTTCTTCCCTTGAGGTGGTGGGGCCAACCAGTTTGCCAATCGCCTTCCCGGACCTGCCTTGGTTGAATCTCCCGTACCCTGCACTCGGAGGCCGGATAGCCAGGCACCAGTCCACCCGGATCGCGATTTAAAGGAGCGTACCTTTTATTCATCGGGCAGGCAGCAACACGGCTGCTTTCATCCCTGGGTAGTGCAGTAACTCAAACCTTCCTCCACGACGAGAGCCTCTCTTCCTCTGCTGGATCACCCAAACTGCAGGAACTACTAGGAACAACCGCCACCGCAGGAGCCACTTCTTCATTTAAAGGTACATTGTTCCGCCAGGCCGCCCTTTCTTTGCAGTAGGACTAAAGATGTTTTAAATCCTTTACCTACCTGTTGGGTTGGCTGCGCCTCTCTCTTAACATTGTCTTTTCAACTTCTGCATCCACCTTTTCAATATCGTTAACCAAAGACTTGACTGCAGCTACGAGAACACTTTTGCTCCTGGGCCCTTTCCCTGTACCAACTGACTTTGGCACAGGCCTACTGACTCTGGGTACATTTGTTAGACCTGCCTTCTTTAGATTGATTTTCATCTAGAACTGTGTGGTGCACCTAATTCTTACAACTACCCTTTCCTTCCCATTCTTAAACCATGTGTAATGCCATTTTGCCCAGCTTTCAGTTAAGTATTGCCTATACTGATGCACTGTCTTGCTTAAACTGGCCCACAAACTTATGGGAAGTGTTGCTAGGGTGTGTAGGAAACTATTTCTAAATAACTTGTGCTTTCCCTCCCTTGTAAGGAATTGTTAGAGTATCCCTTGTGTGTAGTTTGTACTGTGCCATTTTGCTCAGTTTTCACTCTGGTTCACTTGGTCTACAATTTAACTAGGGAGTGTGCATATTTTTCCTCTGACTTAATTTAACTTGCATGATGACTGTGATACATGTGTTTTATCTAGAAGTGTATAAAATAAATATATAACTACTTTTTAATACAAAGCTTTGGTCAGTGTTTCCTTGTGCCATAGTACTGTAGGCCTATTGTGTAAACCCTGAATACTACTCATCTCCCTCTTGAGATAAGTCTGACTGCTCAGCCACAGCTACCAACTAAATCTTTGTGGTGCAGACTGATACCAAAGGGGATTTATTGCTCCCACATGTAGTCTTAATCTGGTATAGTGCTCCCTATGAGAACTGCACAGGATTCTGCCTAACACCCATAGCCAGACAGAATACAGTAGGAAACGTAAATCACAATATTTTTGCAACATCGGCCATTGGTGCGCCCGCACCTTTTCGTGGCACAACAGTGGTAGGAGATAATGTTTTCTAAGTGCCAGGAACTGAAACGTATGCAGACTAGGACAGCCCACAGAGATCGCTTGCGTGTCCTGTCCTATCCACTACCCTACGTGCAGAAGAGGAACCACTAGTGGGAACAGAGATAGGAAACGAGTATGTTATCTTTACGGTAGACTCAGGAGCAGAAAAATCATGTCTCATGGAAGGGCAGTTTCCGCTCTCGGGGAAAACAAAAAATTTGGAAACGCAGGGGTTCTCTGGGGCTATTTTAAAAGTTCCTTGCACAAAAGATCTTGATATAAGAGTGGGGGGAAAAACAGTGCGTGCACCCTTACTGTATCATGAAGACGTGCCAGTCAATCTACTGGGAAGAGACTTTACTTGAATAAATTAAATATGACAATTTCTTTTACTGAGCGAGGATTACTGTGTTCAACCCCAGGAGTGTGCCCCGTACGAGCAATGCTGATGATCAGTACAATGACAAACAAGGTTGTAGTAAGAGGGGTGCCCATTGACATGGACATGTTCATTTACGGCATCAGAGTGTTGGCCCGGGTGGTACCAGAAATAACAAGAAAGGAATGGAGGGTGCCCGCGGATGTAATTTTCCGCCCAATTGTGAACACAGATGTTGTACCAGGAACCATTTTGCTTATTGACTTCGAAGGGGTTCAGGTCTCCAGCAAACGTATCGCAGTGATAGGACTGGACACACATGGCTGCGAATGGAGATCAGTACTATGTATAAATCCAAACATAATGTTGCGTGATTTGACTGATGAGGAACTGTTCACTGACAATGAGAGTGATAGGGAAATAATAATGGAAATAAGTATACCATTTGACATCATGATTCAATACAGGGAAATTCATAGCCCACTCATGGCCAGCGTTAACATCCCGCCTACAATTTTTGAAGAAGATATGGAAAGGGTACTACCAGAGGTATGGACCACAGGTCCTCATGATGTTGGATTATATCATGTAACACACCCATTAAGATAAAATTGAAGCCAGGTGCCATACCCCCCAGAGTTAAACTGTACCCCCTATCGAAAGAAGCAGAGGAAGGAATAAAATAAACAATAAGTGCTCTGTTGAAACAAGGGATAATAGTACCATCCAACTCACCATGTAATACAGAAATGTTTCTGATCAAAAAAAGCAAAAGGAGGGGCATGGAGAATGATACAAGATCTCCGCCCGCTCAATGACGTCATTCAGAAAGAGTTCCCATTGGTCCCTAACCCGCCATCAATACTGTGCAGCATTCCCAAGGAAGCTACATGTTTTACCATGGTGGATTTGAAAAATGCTTTCTTTTCTATACCACTCGATCCAAGCTCCCGTTACCTCACGGCGTTCACGCTAGGAGGAAACAGATACGAACACTGCAGACTACCATAGGGATATTGTGAGAGCCCAAGCATTTTCAATAGGATTTTACACGAAGATCTTGGAAATGTTGATGTAGAGAGCGTGATAATACAATACGTGGATGATCTACTCATCTGCAGTCCAACTGAAGAGAAGTGCAGAGAAGACTCAATAACGTTGCTGAATCTACTAGATACAAAAGGATATAAGGTAGATAAAGGTAAATTGCAATACTGCCTAGCTGAGGTCCTATACCTAGGACAGCCGATATCCAAAGACGGCAAGAGAATACTTCCGACAGGGCAGTGGCCATACGCCACATGATAATACCAAAAACTGTAAAAGATATGCAGACATTTCTCACCATCTGCAATTACTGCCAAGCTTGGATACTTGATTATGCAGCCTATACCGCCCATTGCTACAGGCACTGAAAGAGTCCCAAACAAATAATGTCCCAATAAAATGGACAAATGAAATGATGACACAATACTTTAAACTACAAGACCTAATCGCACACGCACCAGTTCTCGCGAACCCAGATTATGACAGGGAGTTTTACCTATTCTCACACTGCAAAGGCACACTGATGACTGCATTATTAACACAGAAAACGTCCCTAGGCCACATGCCATTGGCCTACTACAGCGGAACTCTGGATGCGGTAATGCAAGGTCATTTCGCGTGCAAACAAGCTCTCGCTGCAGCGGCCTTCGTCATTGAAAAGAGCGCCACAATTGTAATGGGCTGCTCAGTAACACTGTATGAGGAGCATTCACTCTTTGCAATCTTAGAGCGATCAAAATCAACGCTGACAACACAGAGAGCAACAGCTTATGAGATAATAATTTCCAGTGTGGTTATTGGGAGTGCAGCCCGCACCGCTGGCCTCATGGCCTTGGTCCACTTTTTTCGTATACTTTAGCGTGCTACTTCACGGAGGCACCTCACCAGCGGGTTTGCACCCCGTCTTGAATCGCATTTACATTGAACTAACCGAATAACCAACACATCAACCTAGGTGGTGCTCGTTCACCTTAACCCATTTGTTCTTGTCTTCATCCGTGGATTCATTTGAACGTGGCACACCAAAAGAAGTATGTCGTACGAAGAGATCGAACATATCACAGATAACAGAGCTACAACGCTGGGCTTTTCAGCAGATGAAGCAGATGCTATACTTGGCCTCATTAAGGACACTATACGTATTCCCAGTAGTGTCAATCCACAGAGCAAGATTAAACAACTCGAATATAATATCAGGAAGCTAATTCATCGTAAATTGCATGCAGTAACACTCAGTAGGTATTACAAGGCCCAAAGGATACCTAGAGGATTACGGATCCCCCTACGTCCTACACTTTGCAAAGAAAACAAAAACTTTGTCGAGAAATGGGAACAAATTCTCAATAGATGCTCATTAGATTTAATATTGCTGACCATACAAGAGCTGTCGGGTAATGTTGAACAACTAGAAAAAGAAATTGAGAACCTCTCTAACGACATCATTGCTATCACAGATAACGAGGGTTTTGCTGAGATCTTGGCGGACATTAATAAGAAATTGGAAAATTATCAACAGGACTTAGAAGCTCGCAAAATAAGAAAATTCCGTCGGGACACATAAGACTATCTCAATAACGAAGTCTACACCTGGGCAGATAAGTATCAACAACAAGGCCCACGTCCAAACAAACCCTCTAGTGGCAATAGCAGCTCAGAATCGGACACCCAAGAGCAAGGAGAAAATTTAGCTTCAGACCAGCAAACCGCTAGTACATCAGAGAACGGAACAAGACCAATACAGCCTAAACGTGCAACAACGATCGGTTTTTTAGACAGAGGAAGAGGACAAGGAGGGGGAGAAAGAAGAAATCAAGGAATGCTAACAAGGCTACAAACCAATCGCAGTTAGTGGTTAATCTCTCAAAAAGGATTCTTTCTAATCGTGAGATACAGACTCTTGAGAATGGTCTTAAATTCGTACCAACATACAGCACTAACAGATTTCAAACACAAGTTGAATTGTACAAACTTGTTCGTAAGTTGAAACTCAAGACATTTTTTGCTGAAACCACTCCATCGACTATGGCATCCTCAACAACTACAGAATACATCGAATTCAAACCTCACAGCACTTTTTGTCCTCCGATTAATGTACCATCGATAGACATATTTCAAAAAATGGTACTCAACGATCTGAAGAAGATCCAATTTCATGCACCCAAGAGGCACAACTTGAATAGGGACGAATTGTCACAAATTAAAAATCTCTTTACAGATGAGACTATCACCATTCGACCAGCTGATAAAGGGGGAGCTATTGTGATTCAGGATACGTCTCAATATCATGAAGAATGTTTACGACAACTTTCAGATATCAACACGTATAAGCTACTGTTGCATGATCCGACACCACGCATCAAAAAGAAACTAGAAGAGATTCTTGCACAAGCAGTAGAAGATGAATAGATCAGCACCAAAACCAAAGCATATCTACTGACCACACATCCTGTAATGCCCCATTTATACACCTTGCCGAAGATACATAAACGATTAGACAACCCACCTGGAAGGCCCATAGTGGCCGCAACGCAAAGCATTCTGCAACCATTGGGGACGTACATAGATTTTTTTCTTCAGCCAATCATCCAAGCCACAACCACATATGTTAAAGATACCACTCATTTTTTGAGGATATTAGAAACAATAACATTAACTCCAGAAGACATTCTATATACTATTGACATTGTCAGCTTATACACCAGCATTCCACATGACCTTGGACAGAAGGCAGTCGAAGCTCTACTACTACAAACAGCTGAGATTGGAGCCAACAAGGAATTCCTAATGATTTTTCTTGATTTCATTTCTAAGAATTCAAACTTCACGTACGATGGGAAATACTATACACAAATATCAGGAACGGCCATGAGAGCCACAATGGCACCGGCATATGCAAATTGTTTTATGTGCCAATTTGAAACGTCACATGTACTCAATAACCAAAGATGGAAACGTCACCTCAAGACATGGGTTCGGTACATTGATGATATTTTTGGCATATGGGCAGGTAATCAGAATGAACTCCAAGAGTTTTTGGAATATTTAAATGGAATTGACCATCGTATTCAATTTACACTTGAGATAGGGGATCCCAATATCCACTATCTAGATGTTCAAACCATTATCAAAGACAACAAGATAAACACTACTCTCTACACCAAACCGACAGATCGAAACAACCTTTTGCACCGCATGAGCTTCCATCCTCCAAATACCTTGCGCAACCTGCCTTATAGACAGATGTTACGTATAAAAAGGATAGTGAGTGATCCAGAAGACTGTCAAATTCAGCTTCAGAAACTGCAAGAAAAAATGCAACTGAGAGGTTATCCTGAAACAGATCTAACTGCGGCCAGAGTTAAAACAGATACCCAAAGTCGACAGGAATTACTTGACAAAAAACACGAAAGTGCCAGTTCGGAACTTGTGTTCGTAACAAAATTCTCCATACAAAGTAGGCAGATCAAAGCTATCATACACAACAGATGGAATGTGCTTACCAGCGACGAAAGAACAAAAGAACTATTCCCACTTCCTCCGGTTTTCGCATATCAGAAAAGCAGCAATTTACGCAACATGTTGGTTAACACCAGAGGTAGGGCATCCTCGATTAAACCAGACAAACACCCTGGAACATACCCATGTATGAGTTGTGGGAATTGCAACAACATTATCAAAGGCAACATAGTCACGCACCCACGAACAGGAGAAAAAATCAAACTGAAACAGCAGGCGACGTGTCTATCAGAAAATGCTATTTATGCGATCAAATGCCCTTGTGGTAAATACTATGTAGGAGAAACATCACGAAAAGTTCGCATCAGGATGAATGAGCACAAATCGAACATTAGGAACAAGAACAGAACTTCGGCAGTTGCCAGACACTTCAATGACAATGGACACTCAATCACCCAATTAAGGTTTTTGATACTTGAGGTGATATCCACCAAAGGTCCTAACCGTGATATTAAGAAATGGCGAGCTCAAAAGGAAGCCTATTGGATTGATAGACTGGACTCACAATCACCTAATGGGATGAACGAAGAGTTAGACCTCAGTTGTTTCCTTTAGCATTCTTTTTCTTTTGTCTTCTGATGTATACCCACTTTAATTGAATATATAGTGGTTAGCAATGTAGCAAGGTGATTAACCGTATTTGCATCCCATAAATCCATATATGTCTTGCCAGTGGCCTGCAAAGGTTTTTTCTTGCCTTCTCCCCTTTACTATCATCTTGATTATTTCATACTATGACATTATGACTGTGTATGTGTTGGAGATATGGAGATATTTGTAACACACTGTAGGTCTTTGTGCACAACGCAAGGTTGATTTTGAGCCTCACCGAGTATTATGAACTTTCCATCAGGCAGTAGAATACCAGATCAGCATACCCCCGTTTACCATAACAGGCAGACCTAGAGTCTAGCACAGCATGATGCACTCGTTTTCAGGCAGTAGCTAGCCTACTCACAGATGCCACACATGCGCATCAGGATACATCCCCGTCTTTTTCTTTACGATGGTAGCGCCTGCTACACATTCCAACACATATCACTGCTTACCATGGATCACGCTTTAGCAGGATAGCTAGACGGTATTTAAATTGAAATATATTTAAATATACCAGCACATCTATGCCGCCAGCATTTAAAAAATGTTTTAATCATTATTATTTTCTTAATTTTACGTTTATTTACTCGATGTTTTCATTTCGAGTTAGAAGTCATTCCATTAGGCTCTGGGGGGAAGCAATAGAGACTAGACCTAGGAACACAGGGAAAGATTACATTTAGCATGACCCAACAGTAATTATATATGTTACAAGATGGCCGCCGCCGTAACGAAGCGTTGGGCGGTTTCCATGGTTACGCTTTCCAAACAAGCTGGAGAATCTAGTTATTCAGCACACGACTCGCGCGCTTACAAGGCGTCCTTCAAGGATTCACTCTTGTGGTTACTAGGTAAGCAGTCTGTTGATTTTACATGCTATCTCAATGCACCTTTTAATCGCTTACAAGTCTGTGCTAACCGCACGTACATAGACCTGATACTGGCATTTGTATACATTTTCTAGCGCTGCAGTCCTCGCTTGTCAGCCATACTGAGCAGTTTTTCCGTGCTACTCTACAGTAGAAGTACTGACACTGGATACCACCAAGGTCAGCACCTCTTGTTTATTAATAGTAGTTTTACAGCATTTCACATTAGCGGACAATCAGCTAATTTAGTAAATCCGATGTTTTCTCATTCATCTTTTCTTTTCTTCTTTTCTTCTTTTTTCATACCTCTGCGACTTGGCACGTATGTATGGGCTATATTTCATGATTTTATATTACAATCATCATAATCTAAATGATGCGCTTTATATTCCTACACATGTGACACTTTAACTTGATGATGATGGTGGCTGATATGATCAAATGCTGACGCGGTGAATTTTCACTGGCCTCATTTGGAATGTTAATCATGATGATATTGCACCACACGGCCCACTTATGCCTTTGTTCTACCCATAATGTAACTACTGTTCACCATAATACTCTCTGTATGATTAATTAATGCTGCACCTCTATTCTGAATGCCATTTATATGATGCATGCCTGACATATATATATAATGTACATTGTGGGACTTAGACTGAAACCGATGATAGGTTTTTGATACATTGAATATTACATGAGCTGGCCCTGAGAAAGCATATTGACTCCGAAATGCATAGGCCAATTTGGGCTCATGTGACGCATCTGCTAAAACAGTGATATATAACTGTAGAGCACTAAGGAAATTAAACTCTATTTCTTCATAAATATTAACAGAGTATTTGAATGATTATTACCTCCGATTGACCGACTGAAAACAGTTATACCACTCTGTGGTTATTGGGAGTGCAGCCCGCACCGCTGGCCTCACGGCCTTGGTCCACTTTTTTCGTATACTTTAGCGTGCTACTTCACGGAGGCACCTCACCAGCGGGTTTGCACCCCGTCTTGAATCGCATTTACATTGAACTAACCGAATAACCAACACATCAACCTAGGTGGTGCTCGTTCACCTTAACCCATCCGAGCATTCACTCTTTGCAATCTTAGAGCGATCAAAATCAACGCTGACAACACAGAGAGCAACAGCTTATGAGATAATAATTTCCAGCCCGAATGTGCACGTAGTGAGATGTAAATCAGTAAATCCTACCACATTCATTACAGAGCCATGCACTGTAGAAGACATGCAGGAGCACGACTGTGCCACATATGAGGGAGAGGAAGATGATATCCCCAAAGCAAGTGAGAACTCATTGCAGGAAGGTGAAATATACTTCATAGAATGGTCAGCCTCCATAGATACTGAAACAGGGGAAAAACACATAGGGATGGCCGTGGTAAGAATGGAAGAAGAGAGCTATGAAACAATTGTCCAAAAACGCCTCCCTTCTCATTTTTCCACACAGGCGGCTGAACTGGTGGCATTAATTGAAGCACTGCATGCAGCAAAAGGGTGTGCAGTAACAATATATTCAGATTCAGGCTACGCCACAACAACAGTACATTCAGAATTATCACAATGGCGATGGAGAGGGTTCCGATGGGCAGATGGGTCGCCAGTTCAACATGCTACATTATTAAACGAACCAATAGAAGCATTAGCAGAACCATCAGTAGTGGCAGTGGTGAAATGCCAGGCCCATACCAACAACACAGATGCGATCTCCTTGGGAAACGCGGCGGCAGACCCAGCAGCGAAAGACGCCTCGTACTTCAATGTACCCCCAGCAATTGAATGTGTTGTCAAGACCCCCACTACACAGCCATTAGAAGAAGGGTATAGCAACACACCAGTAACGCAGATAATAGAACTACAGAGGAAGGCATCAATAGAAGAACAAGAACTATGGGCTAAACAAGGGTGTAAGCAATCACCCACAGATCTGATCTGGAGACAGTAAGTGAGTGGGAAGGTAGTGATGCCAGTGGAACTATTGGAGACAGCATTCCAGCAGTTGCATTTCCCGGCCCATGTGACAAAACATATCGCAGCAGACATACAGGTGCACTGGTTCATTCCCAACCTGCAGGAGAACTTATCAAAATTCATGATCGAATGCACCACATGTCAGACATACAGTTCAGGAATGACTCTGAGAAGATTGCCAGGAACTTTACCGCGTCCAGTGGGGCACTTCAGAGAGCTCCACATAGACTATGCAGGCATGGGGGAAAGGTGTAAAGGAGTAAGATACTTGATTGTGGTGGTATGCCCTTTTTTGAGATGGGTGGAGGCAGGACCATGCCCCCACCCAGATGCAAAGTGTGCTGCCAGGTTTTTGGTGCGGGAGGTGTTCTCCAGGTGGGGAATTTGCAGTGTTATAATATCAGACAATGGCACACATTTGGTGAATGACCTCTTCAAGGAAGTGACATCGCTTCTAGGAGTTAAGCACAAACTGTGTTCTATTTATCATCCCATGGCTAATGGGTTGGTGGAAAGGATCAACGGCCTGCTCAAAAGTAAACTTTCCAAATTGTGCAACACACTCAAAAAGAACTGGGTGTATTGCCTGCCCCTAGCACTGTTCCAACTCAGAAAGCAAAGACCACCATTTAAGCCCCCATGAAATCGGAACTGGCAGGCGTATACCCACGCCACTCTCCCCGATAAGAAAAGCATCAGATGCGTATCGGGCTTCCACAGTGTTGGGGGAAGAATTTAACAAATATCTTACCCAGTTGACATGTGCAGTGCGTAGTATAGCGTGCCAAATTGCACCGCCCTTTACTGAAAATGCTGCGACAGACACTGTAACTGCAGCCCCAGACAGCCCAAATGGCCCGCTAATGCCAGGAGATAATGTATACTTAAGGAGTTTCGTGCGGCGATGGAACTCGCCATGGTTCCATGGACCCTATGAAGTGATATACTGCACATCCACCGCAGTGAAAGTGTAGGGACTGAAGTATTGGGTGCACCTCTCAGATGTGAGGAAGGCACGCGATACAGCACTCCCGCAGTGTGAACAAGTGAGCAACACTAAAATGATGAATGCAGATGAAACGCAATTATAAGGGATGTAACAGGAACAATGTATAACAATGTGCTTGCATGACTATAGCTCTCTCTCTGCCTCCAGTTTCTTTATCTTTCCTCCTGTTCTTCCTCTCTATTTCTTGTCCACACGCCCCGCATCCTGTATCAAGGTAACAATGCATGTATAGATGCAGAAACTAAATGAATGATATAAATGATATTAATAGCTCAATACAAGTAATGTGCACCAAAAAAAATAAAAAATAAAGGTGGGGTTTTAGAAGATGTATAACTGTAAGAAGTACGTGACTAACTAATAAGAAAAATATTGCAAACAGTAATAAACTATGCAATGTAAAAAATAAATATATGCTCACCACTTAACCATTTTATATCTCCCTTCCAGGTGACACAATGACCGAAAGGAGTGCACTCCCAGAAAATGGCTTACTGTTAGTTAGCGAAAGGATTGCTAATAGAGCTAACAAATATAACACTGTCGAATACACGTTGAAGTACTCTGCAGTTTTGCTATCTGTGATGTTATTCTTTATGGCGTGGTACTACACGCTCTTATGCCTTGTCCATGATATGAACAGAGGGGGGAGCGGGGCACAGCTGATACGGGAAGGGTCAACGTTAATTTGGAAGGGTGTAAAAACAATGTGGAGAGAAAACTATCCAGCTGATGACAATGACGGCAATGTAACCCACATTATGATGCACTTTAATGATAAGTCAACTGTCCCCCTCCCATCAGTTGCCGCCATAAGGGAGTATAATGACAATGAAACTAACGAATATGATGGTTATTATATTGGGCCAAATGAACTGACAGAAATAAACACCAATGTACAGACAACCAGTGACCCTACCTCATTTTATGTTGCTGCTACCCACAAATCATCAGGCCCACCAACCGAACACGCAGTAAATAACATTAATGACACAGCATGGTCTGGGGTGTTCCCAATACATTATCGAAAGGTTAGGAGTTACCACAAGGTAAGGGGCAAAAGGGGGGCGGATAGGAAAAGGTATGACATCTACCATGGCCCGGGATTAGATGAAATAGAAGATCCCCGCCACCCCGATCAGTCAAATAAATGGTATTCCGACATGAGCACCACAGCAAAACAAGCCACAAATGAGAGCTGTTACATTTGCTCTCTCATTCCTCACGCATTAGGAACGCCCAAAATACTTGTGCCTCAAGAGGTACCCTTGTCAGATGCCCAATGTTTAATTCATCTTGTATTGTGTAGGATTCGGAGCACCTTCCAGGCACACACGGTTACAATAGAAATGCTGCAGAATGAGAGGACATGCACAAGAAGGTGCCAAGGAGTAATTTGCATCAAAGGACCATTCTTCATCATAAAAGGAACGATATTTGCAGAGAACAAATGGCATGACGAAACGATCGAGTGCAAAGCTGAGGCACTTAGAGGACTGGCTGAAGAGAACTTTCAATGGATAAAAGAAACATGCACCCCCGTATGGTATCAGCACATTGCCAAACTCACGTAGGTCACAGCACTAGAAAAACTGATCAAAACGCAGAAAGAAATACTACATGAACTATGTTTTCACAGAGAAGGAAAAGTGCCCATGGGCGCCAACAGGCAATGCAATAAAACAATCATAATTCCAGATATGAAGAAAGGAACAGCGGTCCTCATGGACATGTATTGGATCTGCGGCAAACAAGCATACCTGCATCTCCCGGTGTCATGGAAGGGCACTTGTGCCCTAGCAACCTTACATTCGGCTCTGATGGTAATCCTAGAAAGTCACATCCAAGGTGGAAAAGGAGAATAGGCTGGCATATCGGCAGCAGGGCATTCGGCTGACACATCGGCAGTGCCCCGACCAGGAGTAACAGAGCCCCTAGCGTATGAACTGTTGTCAGAAAATGACTTGAAAGACAAGCTCTCTCGTAAAAGGAGATCATCCAACTACATCTCCTCTGAATCATCTGCTCTTCTAGCCGCAATCCCACTGAAGTACAAACTCTTCAACTCTGCAGAAACATTTTTTGCTTCGCTCCTAACACCAGGTCTCCAGGCTCGAAACAACGTCAAGTGGTTACAAATAGTGCGATGGGAGCTGATCCAACTAGCCAACGTCACTGAAGAAGGGTTTAACGTGATAAAGGTGGAGCTCTGTGCTTTGCCCCTAATGACAATGCAGAACCGGTACATCTTAGATCTCCTCACGGCGATGGACGGCGGTGTTTGCCAAAAAAACGGGAGCACATGTTGCACATCCGTGCCATCTGAAGATGCAGATAATGGAACACTGTCACATGTCATATCAGCGGTACACAGCCTGGGAGAAAGAATGTCGAAAGAAGGGGGAGTAGAACCAACTACCTGGTTTGACAACATGTTCAGCTGGATACTGTCCTGGTTCAACACCATGATGAAAATTTTCGTTCCTATCATCTTCTTAATGCTATTTTTCTGTGTGTGCCAATTAGGTATCCCATGTTGTGTCAAATCTATGCCTAATTCAGCTATGATGATGGTAACGATGGGCAGACAGGCAACGGTGACAACTATAATAGATGCCCAAATGCAAACTGGGGAACTTAACCCACCAAAATATCGCATAACAGCAGTATACCACCAGAATGGCGACAGGGTCGACAACCTATATCACACCACTATAAAAGAACCCAGAGAGCTGCAGTGGTGCAATGAAGTATGAGTGGACCTGGATGGGAATGGAGGGATTTATATGACATGTACCCCTGATGAATATGCAAGGAAAGGGCACAGCCTAAAAAGCGTTTGTAGAGCATGGATGCCTATAAAAGGTACACCAGCCTGGGATGAAGCAGTAGCTGAATCTGAGTATTATCGAAGGGAGAATCAAAACAACTAATAGTTTGTTACTTTAGATGTAACGAAAGGGGGGAATGTGTGGGAGTAAGGGGCCAGTAGGCCCCCCATCCCTCATTTCCTTAGTACAAACTTGGACCATGTGTCTCCAATGGTGGGGGGGTGCCTATGTTGGCCTTATGCAATACCAGCACTGGTTGGCATTTGCGTAGAGGGGACCATTATGTAGGACACAAGGCATCCATCTTTGTGCCCCCTTGATGCCATCTTGGTAACTAGGCCTCACTGCGATAATGCGAAAAGGCTTCTCTTCCTCTTTCACCGCCGCGCACACAGCACACATGGCCCCCACCTTTCCTCTCACTGTGCCTGAAAAATTCAGCGGCCCCAATCTCACGCTGAAGCTGGAGGTAATTGCAACAATGAACAAATGTAACAACCCACTCTTCCTCTGAGATCACTGCCCTGCGTGTGAACCGGCTTAAGCCAAGCATCCATCTCCACAAGTCTGTCCATGCCCCCTCACCCTCGCCATTGGAAAATTACTGCCAGTGTAATCCTGTGTCCTTGCAAGGTATTCACTTGAAGTACCAAATATGTGACCCCACCATGATGCCTGCCAAGCAGACTCCCGACTAACATTAGACCCCTTTCACAATATATTGACTCCTGATACTAACAAATGCCAATGTGCCTTCGAGTCTTTGCGAGTCCAGACCCTAGCTTCAATCAACGCTATCATGATGGTCAAATCTCTTTAACCTGATGTTCGATATAAACCTCTGTTATTGACGATGTAAATACATATAAGACATTTATAGGTTTACAGTGATTTGTTCAAACGCATTGCAAAGTAATTATCTAGTGCATGCTTCACAGAGATGTATTATGTTAGCTTAGTTGAGTGATCATCCCACCTCACAGCAACCTGACCTTCACCCCTCCTGGACACTGGCGACGGATCATGTGAAGTCCATCCTCCCGGCAAAGGAGCAACCAATCCAGATGGAACCGTATCGTCATCGCCATATGTGCCTATACTGACTATCCATTCCTGTACCACTTCGGCACCATACAATAATTGTGTCATGTATGACAAAATGTACCTTTATAATGTGATATAACTGTGATATTTGCTAGAGCGCTCCCGGGCAGCAGAGTTCTTTGGATGCCAAATATATAAACTATTTTTGAACTCACGCACCCTGCCCTCTTAGCCTTATTCCCCATCAGGGGAGTGTCACATTTATTCCTTTGCACGTCTAAAGACGGGGAGGGCGCCTACATTATGTAGATTTTAAGTCCTTTCATCAGAGCTGCCTTCCAGGTAGGAGGCAATATAGGCTAAAATACATTTGTGAACCCTAAGTACCTGGAGAGTGAGATGGAGTGAGGTGTGGTTGACAGTGTCAAAAATGTCAGAGAGGCCAAAACTGATGAGTATATAAGGGAGTTTGGAGTGGTAGGCATCAAAGAGAAAGTTGGAGACATGCTCAGTGGAGTGATTATTACAGAAGTCACACTAAAGTGGATCTCCAAGGCTATTATCCTCAAGGTACTCATTGATCTGGTTTTGTCAAGTGAAGAGGGTCTTTTCAGGTTGGAAGTTGTGTCTCGGGTAAAGAATGGTCAAGACTGCGATTGACAAGTCAAAGGTTCTTGCTGTGCTCTCAATTACTCATTATTCATGTTTTGGTTTAAGCAATATTTTTGTGATCTCTCATGAGGGAAAGCTCATTTTGAGTGACACTTGAACCTGAAAAGTTACAATTCTTCTTGAAAGCTGAGTCGGTTCCCATTGACACTGATGGTGGGCATTCTGAAATGTAAAGTCACATCTTTGCTACAGACGAGATTTAATTTTTTAACAGTAAAGTTAACTCAGTACTTTTCAAAGTTTACAAGGCTGTCAGCTCGTTTGATGAGTACAACACGTTTCAATATACATTTTATTCACCTAATTCATTGACGACAAACTAATGAAACACCATTTTGGCTCCACCAAGATTCAAGATAGTGACGTAGAGATCATAATCTACAGCAAGCCCTCAATCCACAGAGCTATATTACCATTATTATTTAGCATGTTATCATTTTGATGCATGTTAAGGTATATGTTGAGCCCACCATACTAATCAATACCCGAATGATATATGGAAGGATGTTTTTTTCACCAGGGTTGTCACTTTCTAAATTGTTAGTCATTGTAAATTAGTAGAGTACACTCAATTAACAAATACATAATTGTTTACATTCTTTACATCTGGCAATGTACTCTACAGAAACACAGGTGCATTTTCAATCCACTTACTTGGCTGGATTGCATTGTAATAATGATCATACATGCATTCCCTGCTGTGCTTTTTGTACCTTTTTCATAGTGGATAACAATTATTTTGCATAGGATGTTTCTATGGTGATTTCCTATAAATTGTCAGGTTCATTTACAGTGTTGTCTGGTGCTCTGTCAACCCTACTGAACCGAGTTCAGTACTAAAGCACCCAGAATGAGAAGAGTTGGAGTTGAGGGAAGAGAAGCGGGAAACAAGGAAAAAGGCCTCTTTTATGAGAGGAATTTTGGGTCTCCAAAGTGTAGTCAACAAAGTAGAAAGACCAAGCCAGCCATATTCTTGGGCGTTCACACCCCAAATAGACAATATATGTTTTATGTCATCTTTAATGTCCTGGCTGTTAGTCTGTGCAGTGCATGGTGTGAGCATAGATTGCCATAACTGATGTATTTCTTTGGTTTTTCTATTTTGTGCTGTAACCATAATGTCCATTTAACTTTTTTTTTTCTCTGAATTTCAAAGGTTTTTATTGGAGCAACTTAACCATAGCGTACCTTTGGTAACACTTTTTTGATGAATATGTGGTCCGCATAGGATGAAACCACACAATTGGCAGAAGTACATGTTTTCTCTTGTGCCGCACAACAGAAATGTCTGTGCAAAAAACTAATGAGAATAAAAATTCTGAAGCCCAATAAAGATTACCCCTGCTAACTGTGCAGGGAGTAATAATTCTATTAAAGACTAGGAGGCGAGCATTATGCTTCAACTTCTTTATTTACTACCCTTAAGCAGTTTCAACAAACTATATCAATCAACAACAAAGAAATGTCCATATGACTTTTACTTTAAAACTACAAATCCCAAAGTCTCTGTAGTCCTTCTCCCTCCAGCTCAGCTATGACCACATCCTGTTCCTCAGCTCCTCCTCTCTTTTACATGCTCTGAATGTCCTGTAACCAAAACTTTCTCGTCCTGCCAACCGAGCAAGGACTTCTTAAACTCCAACATAGTAACTGCACAATGGCTGAACTCTCGCCTTCCTTTCTAGTCCATTCCCTCAATTGTTCTTCTGCTCTTCCCCTAGGGAAAACATAAACATAATATCAGGGTGGAATCTAGTTTATCATCATATCCTTACACAATTACATATCATATGATTATCAAACAGTCGTGAGTGGGAACTAATGCTCACTCCTTGCGCAGTTAGAAGGGGTAATCTTTATTCTATGACAAGACTGGAGGCGAGCATTATGCTTGTTCAAAGCTGTCCCAACACTGCACTTGCAATACTCTCAGTTGGTTTAAAATAAAATTCCCTGAAGGTACGATCATTCGCCCAGTCTGCTGCTGCCATAATATCTTGCAAAGGAACCCCTGTCCTATATGCTTTGGACGCCATGACCCCTCTCACTGAATGCGCTCCATACTGCTTCAAATCAATACCTGCTGCTAGCATTACTTCTCTGACCCATCTCGCTATGGTAGCTGTCTTTACCGCCTGAAAAGGCTTCCTGAGCGCTATTAGCAACTGATTTGTACTCATTGCTCTATTCTCTGCCGTCCTGGACTCGTATTCCTTTATGCAACTAGCTACGCACCCTTTGGTATTATTTGGAAAATAGGGATAGTGCACAGTGGATGTGCTCGATTTAGTCCTCTGTACCACCACAAAGGTCACCCCTTCTGGTCCAAATGTCCTTCTATTAATCTCTAATGCTTTAACATCTGATACTCTCTTACAGGATATGAGACATAGCAGCATTGCTAGTTTGCCCGATAGCTGCTTGAGAGACAAATATCTATTAACTGGCCAGCTTTCTAATAATCTCAATACTCTCGTCAAGTCCCATAATACTGTATACCTGGGCACGGGTGGCGCTTTAAACTTAGCTCCTCTAATGAGCCTACACACTGCTGGGTGTTCACCCGCTGGCACTCCTTCAATCGGTACGTGACCTGCGGAAATCGCTGATCTGTACACTCCTACAGTGCGGAATGCTTTCCCATCTTGCAGCAGCTGCGCTAGAAAATGTAGTATGGCTACTACAGGCGCAGAAATGGGATGAAAACCTCTCCCTCTACACCAATTCATCCACCTGGCCCAAGCCGCGTCGTAGCTCCTCCTAGTTGATGGATCCCAGGATTCGGCAATAAGTTCTGCTGCCTTCATCGAAATTCCTGGCAGCTCCCATCATCTCCTGATATCCTGCACGCGATGAGCGGGAGTGTCCCTCTCACTCTCAGAGGATGACACTGCCCAGTTGGGTCCGTGAGCAATCGCTCCCCTTCTTGGAGGACTCTTGGCAGATCTATCAAGCGTTCTATCAGTGTCCAGAACCACACCTGCGCTTTCCACAATGGTGCTACCAGCACCAGCTCCGCTCTCTCCCTCCGACACTTCGCCAGCACTCTGGTCAGCATCATGAATGGAGGGAATGCGTAATGCGTGCCGCCTGCCCAATCCTGCAGGAATGCATCCATACCTATTGCGTCTGGGTCTAGCCTCCAGCTGAAGTAGCTGGGTATCTGAGCATTGAGGCGAGACGCAAACAGATCTGTGTGTAGTGGACCCCACTTCTGATCCAAGATCTGAAACACTGCTGGATCCAGCCTCCAATCGCTGGAGTCCGTGAGGTATCGGGAGTTCCAATCTGCTACTACATTCAGTGCCCCGGGTAAGTACTCCGCTGTGACTGATGTCCCTGTCTTCAGGCAGTAATGCCAGAAGTCCTTCGCTAGCTCGGCTAGCATCCTGGACTTTGTCCCTCCTAGGTGGTTTATGTAACGTTCTGCCGAAATGTTGTCCATCTGTCACGATGCCCGCTCCCGGGGAGCCGGCTCAGGCCCTGCGTCCCCGAAAGCGGACATCAAGTCCCCGGGGAAGGTCCCAGCAACCCCTTATAGGGGCCCTTTGGACAGCGTCCTGGCGTCTATGGCGCCAGGCTCTTAGAAAACATCAGTCCTGGCGCCATAGGCGCCAGGCTCATTATGAAAGTGTTTGGGTGCACTTACCTGATGCAGACCATGCTGCAGAACCCCGGCCTCCTTGAGGCCTGAAAGGAACTACTTTACTTGTGGGACTCATTTACCAACCGGGCGTGGTCGGGGAAGGATACATACCTGATTGGAGGAAGGACACATTCTAGGAACTTCTTCCAAGGCTATTTAAACCACACCCGATCAGCCACACGTGCTTCGCGTTGTTCTGCATCTAGCAGCTGGACGCTCACCGTGTCTGCTCCTGCATCTTGACTTCTGCCACACCTGCCAGCATCCTGAATCACCTGCAAAGGAAGGGAACAAGAGAACAGAAGAAGGAAAAGGCCTCACCTGCTAAATCTGCATCCCAGAGACATTTCGCCGACAATCCTGAAAAGGAAGACATTTATTTTTAAAAGCACATTGCATCGATCGCTGCAGCGCCGCATTCTACTCACCTTTACAGGGCGCCTCCATGTTCAGCAGCGACCATCCGGATTCACAGTCGCGCCCCCGCGCCTAGGGAGAAAAAGACAAGAACAAAGGTGAGAGAAAGAAGGGAAAAGGGAAGCTAAAACTCCATGTCAAGACTTACCTGTTGGGTCATTCCCTTTTCATTTCGGGTCTGCGCCGCATCCAGGCATTTTCGGACCCCGGCCCCTAAGGGGAATAGACATCAGCGTTAATGAGTGAATGAAAAGACATTACCAAAACACTCATTAAAGACTCACCTGATTTCCACAAGGATTTCACCGCTCACCTCGGGTCGGTGCCTGTTCCCTGGCATTCCGTACCCCGACCCCTATGGGGAAAAAGACACTAGCATTAGAACATTAATGCATGGACACAAGGGGAACCACTTATAGAAAAACTTACCTGGAAGCCAAGCAAGTTTGGTTCTCTCCCATCCGAAAATCCAGTGACGTAACTGGATACCAACGCGCCCCTGCATCAGAAGCAGGATGGAGAGCTCGTCCTTCCAGACCCTAAGGTGAGACGCTACGGGGAAGCACAGAAGGGTTTTGAGGAGGGTGAGAGGTGTAAGTGGGTGGCCGATTGCATTACCCCGCAGACAGTTAACCCCCTATTCTCACCTACAGAAGGATACTTCTGCGACTCAGACAAGCCAGATCTGGGGCCCGGTCCAGTCCGTCTTCCGAACCCTGCGCATCACCTTAGACGAGGTCACAGCAGCGCGAACCAGGCCAGCACCCCCGTGGGAGTCAGGTGAGCGTTACACCATCTTTAGCAGGACGCAAGACTTCACCTTGTATCTCATGAATCTCTTTATTGCGAAGGAGTCTGCTAGAAGCTCTAGGCAGTTTATGTGCAGGTTTAGCTCCTCTGTGCTCCATTTCCCTCTGGTTTGCAAATCTCCGCATCGAGCTCCCCATCCTAGACGACTGGCGTCCGACTCTATCACGAGGTTCCGGCCGGTCCCCGAATATGGCACGCCCATTCCAGGCGTCCATATTCTGCAACCACCACTCCAGTTCCGTGATAGACTCCTGATCTAGCGGTATCGATTGATGATATCTCAACCCTTGTTGTAGGTGTCTGATCTTCAATCTTTGCAATGCTCGACAGTGTAAGGGACCTGGAAAAATGGCTTGTATGGAGGCTGCTAGGAGGCCCACAATCCTCGCCAGAACTCTCAGAGAGATCACTTTCTTCCCCAAGCATGCTCTGATCTCTCTCTTGATATCTTGTATCTTTCTTGCTGGAAGCTCCAGGGTGGCTTTCCTTGTATCCAGGACGAATCTGAGGAAATCCAACCTCTGCGCTGGCTGTGTATCTGACTTCTCCGTGTTTACTAGAAACCCCAGTGACTGCAACAGGTCTAGTTCCCACTCCGTCTGATACTCCAGTGCTCCTCGATCTTCTGCAAGAAGCAACAGATCGTCCAAATATATAATCAGCCGAATCCCTTTCTCTCGGATGGCTGCAGCTACTGGTTTCATCAATTTCGTGAACGCCCAAGGCGCTGACGCAAGCCCGAATGGCATTGTCCTGAACTGCCAAAACTGTCCTTTCCAGCGAAAAGCCAGGAATCTCCTGAAATGCTTCTGTACTGGCACTGTAAGGTAGGCGTCCTTTAGATCTAATCTGGTCACCCAGTTTCCCTCTCTCAGGGAGTCTCTGAGCTGATAGATCCCTTCCATCTTGAAATGATGGTAAACTATCCATCCGTTCAATTCTTTTAAATTTATTACTGGGCGTACTTTCTCCTTCCTGTGAACGAGAAATATGTTGCTGAGGGAAATTGGGGCCTCGGGGCATCTTTCTATGGCTCTTTTCTTCACTAAACGCTCTAATTCTGTGTTGAGGGCCGCTTGCTCCGCTCTCGCTAGGCGCGGGCGCTGGGGTACTCTTGTCTGCACTGGCTCCTGAATGAACTCTAGCTGCAGACCTCTGACGGTTTGAAAAATCCAGGCATTGCTGGAAAGCACGCGCCAGCTTCCCCAGAACATACTTGTCCTCCCTCCCACTGGAGGGTAGGTTATTGTTCTTACTTGGTGTAAACCCCTGGCCTCGTCCGAAACCTCTTCCTCGTCACCCTCTGCTATTGCGGCCTCTGGCTGGGAAGAACGTGTCTTGTTGCCTGTTCTCTCAGTACTGGGCTCTGTGATTCGGGGGTCTTCTACCTCCTTGTTGGCGACCGGTTGAGCGACCCCTGTAACGACCGGTCCCGGCAAAAACTCTCTGAGGGAAGATCTTTCGTTTGGATGCTTGCGCTTTCTCCAGCGAAGTGTACGTGCCTACAAAGCGGCCCATTTCCTTCCCGAAAGTCTCACCAAACAAAAGGCCTTGGGCTGCCTCTCCGGCCTCGTAGGAAGCTAGGTCACTGAGCTTCGAGTCTACCTTCAGAGGCAACCCCCTTCTTTTCTCGGCGCAATTTGCGTTCCCTAGGAGGCAAACCGCCCTTTGCGCCCATCCAGCTAGGGCCTCTGTGTCCACTTCTTCGCCTGTGTCCTTCACCCTTTCTGCCAAGTCTATGATCTTAGCGAGAGGACCAGCTAAGTCCAGAACCTTCTCCTGGCAACTCTTCCATGATCTATCTATCCCTTTACGGGGGTCCTTATTGGTCTTTGAGACAAAGGTGAGCATTTTCGGGTCCAATCCGGGGGCTTCCGCCACCTTCCTCGGCAAGTCTGGTCGGGGGCATTCTGCTCGAAGACGCTGCTGCACCTCCTTATCCAAAACTTTCCTCAGCCTTGCTGTCATATATTGAGCCATTCTTGGCAAGGGCTGCCAGTCGGAAGACCTCGGATTCCTAATGGTGTCCGGGTCGAACATATCGTCCTGCTCCTCTTCGAGGTGCTTCTCTTTGCGGGCTTTCTTTCCCCCGCTGGGCTTCGCCCATTCTTCCTTGACTGGCTCCTCTGGCTCTTGAGGGGTCAAGTCCCCTTCCTCTGGCTCTTCTTCCAAGACTGGGTCATCATCGCCTTCATTTTCTTCCCCAGGAGAGGGGTCATGAGGTCCGGCACGGCCTGACGCTGCAAATATGCTTTCTTAAGCTACACAAAGGCGTCGGCGACCTCCGGGGCCTTATCATCCGCCCCATCCGTAGGGCCCTGGGGGTCTGCAGAGGCTTTTCTCTTGCGGGCCTGAATACTCCCCGTAGACCCTGCTCCAGGGGGTTCAATGGGAAAGCTGCGAGTCTTCTTGGTGCTTTCTTTAGGCTGATGAAGCATTGCTTCTAGAGTCTCTAGCCTTTCCTGTAAGGGTCTCACCCCTTCAGCCACAGCATCTACTAGGGAAATTCCCCAGCACTCCATTCGAATTCCGACATGATAAGGGGTGCTGCGTGCCTTATAACCTGAATACAGGTGTCTTTTGCTGCCCACTTCCTAGTAGATGCTCTTCAGAGATAAATCTCTTTACAGGTCTTGTATCTGTATTTCTTATTTTTTTTTTCTTTTTTTTTCTTGTTCTCTTGTGGCTGCACAGGACTCTCTTAATATACTGTGCCTGTGGTGGCTTGTAATTCTTTAGTTTACTGGGAGGCAGTAGCCTCGTGAGTGGGTGCCCGCTGGCACTCTTCTTTATTATTATTATTTTTTTTATATATGAGCTACGAGATTCTCCCGCTTGCTGCCTCTTTCTTCTGAGGCTGTGCTGACCCTCGCTCGGCAAGCGCTTTCGAGCGTGCCTGGGGAGAATAGGTAATTATAAACTAATGGAGCTCCATACGGTCCGTACGAGCTCTCTCAACCTTCTGCCTCGGGCCACGTTGCGTCTTGAATGCGACGCAGCGCGGGCATCCCGTAAGCTCCCCCCCCTACGAGGGTGGGGGGCAGAGTCTTCCGCGATGGCCCTCTGCGAGGGCTCGCTGTGCCCGGCGCCCGGCCCCGCCTCCACAAGGGAGGGGGCTCGCCGAAGCGAGTCTGCTCGCCCGGTGGGGGGGGCCGAGGGAGCTCCACGGCCCAGTGGCGCACCCCTGACATGCCGGGAATACGGCACGGGGCTCAGGCGGCCGCCGGAGCTCCTGCTGCTTGACGAACCAGCTAATCCGCTCGCGAAATCTTGACTCGCGAATGCAGCGCTGCCGCTCCTTATCCGGACCGGAGTCCTGCCTAAGCACTCTTTTCCTATTCTTACTACGCCTCATGCGCTTGCAAACACTCTCAATAAGCACTTAAAAGTCGTGTAAACTTGCTGTAGAGGCATTCTAATCTCCATCTTATTTAAATCCTGCGCCAATTCTACCTAAACACACATTATTTGGGAGGTAAAAAGAAAGTCACTTATCTGCTTGAAGAGCAGTATAAGAAGAGGAGGAGCTGAGGAACAGGATGTGGTCATAGCTGAGCTGGAGGGAGAAGGACTACAGAGACTTTGGGATTTGTAGTTTTAAAGTAAAAGTCATATGGACATTTCTTTGTTGTTGATTGATATAGTTTGTTGAAACTGCTGAAGGGTAGTAAATAAAGAAGTTGAAGCATAATGCTCGCCTCCAGTCTTGTTTTAGAATGAGGCTCCCGCTGTACACTTTTCTAACTTGAGATCACTGCGTCACTGACATACTTGCTTCTTAAAAATATACTTAAAAAGAGCTCTAAAATCATGTTATGTAGTTGTTTATATTTTTACCGCATATACTTTTACTTTTAATATTTATATCGTGCAGACCATGGACCCGTAGGCTTAAGGACGCAACAACAATAAACATAAAGACAAAAAAAAAGAAACATCCCAACCAAGGCATATCATTTGCATGCCTGCAAAAATTATAAATGCATAACTGCAAGTGCAAAAATGCAACATCAAGTGAGCCGAAATACCGGGAAGGATTCGGTATTTTAAACCAGATCTCTGTATTTTAAAGGTCTTGGTGTTTTCAAGACTTACACACGCACTGCATACAAGACTTTTTGATAAAGCCACTTGCTTTTAGCTATTGTTTGACAAAGGCATGCAGCCTGTTGTTATGCATATAAAAATAAAACATGCATTGGGACTTTTCAGATAAAAAGCCACTACTGTACTATTTGAGATGTCTGATGCTGTGATTGATACCGTTTGTGCCAATCAGAACAGGATTGTTAAAAACAAAGAGGTTGAACAAGAGATGTGCAGCCCAGGAGGCCTGGTGGAAAAGTGCGTAGACACTTTCTACCATCTGAAGGCCCTTGTGAAGGCTCTCATGGAGGCAGCATTTCTCCAAAATATCTTGGTTCCCTTCACATTGTGTGAGGGGCCTCGCTGCCCCCGAAAAAAGGCACACCGGATCCAGTCGGGTGTCACTGGGGATCATCATAACTTGTCCTGCGCAGGCGCACTCCAGTGTGCGAATATACAGTGCGGGTGGTGGGGAAGCTACTTTATCTTCCCATGTGCAGTACGCCTTGGAGAGAGCTGGATAAGAGAAGGAAAAAGCACCGTCCGTTGTTGTAAAACTAAAGAAGTCATGGGAGGAAAGGTACCTCAGTGTCTAAACGGTGGCTGCAATTGCAAATGCAAGCTTCCAAATCTGGCCACACTGTAAGGGTGCACTGCATAAATGTCTCTGTGTGAGCCTCCTCTAGCTGAGAAGCAGTTTAAGACGCACATCAGTGGGGGCTTCCTACAACGGCGGTCTGCTAATGCGAGGACTCCAAAAGTGCCATGTCCATGCTGTAGGACCCTAGTAGTGTGAGGTTCATGCATCAGTATTATATCCTGGCGATGTAAACCACAAACGTGTGGGTTTTCTGCTGCAGTGTGATGGTAGCCCCGCTGGGCTCAGCAGTATAATCGTCTTCCAGAAATGTGCTGGCACATCCAGCAGACTCCAGCAGAGGATTGGTCAAGATGGCGCAATGAGCAGCTCTTCCAGATTCACCCAAAATATCTAAAAGCAAAAGGACAAACTTTGCCAGTCACAGTCAGCCAGATGAAGGGGTCTCCCTCGGGATGCCTCTGGACTGCTGAGAAGGAAGGAGAACCCCCCATTACTTGCCACAGGGGAACCTATCCCACAGGGTGTGCCGAGTATGGAAACACCAACATGGTGGTCCTTGCCCATATATAGAGTAAGGGACTCGCTGGCCCACCTCTGGTCCCTAGATTCGGAGCAGGTGGACACCAGGCTGCTGTACCCTTGGGCTCTCCCCCATCTTTTTTGGGAATCAAAAAGTAAGTGAAAGGCAGTGCACCTTGCAGTTGCTCTTGGCAGACTGGGTTGTCTTCGTGGCAGCTGAAGCAGATCCCACTTTCTCTGACCTTGGTAAAGTGCTGATTAGAGGAGAGACCCACGCCACAGAGACAGCAATGTGAGTAGATGAGGCCCACAAGAGAACTGGGGTCCTGCGAAATGACTGAGATTGACTGACCCTGTAGGGATAGCCTCCATAACCCATAACATCAGTGAATCCCCGTGTGTTCATAGATAGTGGTGTCTCCATTTGTATAAGTGTCCATCTGACTTGGTATTTTACCACTTCAGGAGGCCAGAATGGCTGCAACCTGGAGAAGAAGCTAATCTCGAAGCAACCCCTGTGACACGGAAGGGTGCCCAGAGATCCACTCCCTGCACCACGGATCATCGCCCCTGGTAATAAGGTGAAGCAGGGACAGCAACAAGCCTTAACTGGGGAGCTGGCGGCAATAGATGTTAACAGCAGACGCAGGCCTCGGTCAGGCAGCTGCGCTGGTCAGAATACAGTTGCGAAGGAAGTCTAAGGTGGAAGGACAGGACAATTGAGTAGCCAGGGCAGAGGCAAGAGAAAACCGGGCAAGACTGGAGGCCAAGAGGAATCAGGCTGGCAAGAGAGGGAAAGGAACAGAGAAGAGCCAGGAAAGGGGAAGTAGGCTCTAACAAGGGAAAGTAAAGTCACTGGCAGAGTTAGTGGACCACACTAACTAGATGGTGGTACTGAGCGCGTTGAGATGCTCCTGCTCTTATTGGGTCGGATTGAAATACCTGAGTGCAACGAGATCGAGGCTCCTAGCCTGCACTGAGTGTTGTGGTTGTTCCCGCCTCGTAGCAGGTGTCCGTGAGCCCCCTCCCTCCACAGACTTCACTCGGACACGTCCGTGTGGTTTGGGCTCTAATCAGCCGGGAACGCCCCCTTTTTTTATACTGCACACAACGGAGTGCAACGTCACTCTGCCATGTGCGTGCAGCCCTTAAAGGGGCAACATCACACTCTTCCTTTTTCATAACAAAAACAAAACAAATGAACAAAGGATAACTAACTATCACTCAATGAACAACAATCAACACCACTGCACACAAAGCCCAGGAGCCCCTTTAATAGCAGCCACCCAGGTCCCCGGGACATTCAGGACTCCCACTCACAGTTTTATTACAACACGTAATCGGTGAGGCGGCAGGTTTCCCTCGCCCAGTCCTCTGGGGGTACCTCCTACCAGCCTCTCTGTTCGGAGTCCCTTCGCCAGCCAGCTCGCGAGCTGGGGAGCCTGGCATGCACATGGGGCCACCGCCCTCGTCCGGTACTGCCACCATCTGCCCACTGGGCGCCGGCTCAGTCCTCGATTCTCCCAGCCGCTTGAAGAAGATAGCATTTCATGTCACTGAGGTGTTTCCATTAGTGGCAGTCACCATCGACCCTTTTACTGCCACCACGTCCAAGGGTTCCGGCTCGTAGGTCAAAGACAACTTCCCCTGAGGGTGTCGGTTTCTCACCAGCACTTCGTCCCCGGGTGCCAGTCTCTGTGGTTTCATTCCTCTCTGTAGGTTTTTGTGTGCTGTTCTCTCTCGGTGCTCCCACTCCACTTCTTCATTGTCGATCACTGCGGGCTCCCGCTCACCAATTTCTGGCAGCAGATCTCGTGGGCACCGTTGGAACATAGCCTCCGCTGGGGCCACCCCTGTGGACGTGTGAGGGGTGGTGCAGTAGCCTCTCAAGTACTTGTACAGCGCCCTTTCCATGCACTTGCCTTCCCCTTGGGCAATGCGAAATACCTTGTTGAGCGTCCGCATCATTCTCTCCGCCTCCCCATTGGCTCTCGGCCAAAGCGGTGTTACTTTGCGGTGGTGCACGCCGTACTCCTCCATCAGCCCAGCAAAACTCTTGCTCTGGAAGGGCGGGCCGTTGTCAGAGCATAGTACTCTGGGCAGTCCATAGGTGGCAAATATCTTTTCAATTGCTACCACCACCTTGTCGAAAGCCACCGACTCGATGAACTCGACCTCCCGGTAGCGGCACCACTTGTCTTCCCCCACCAGGAAGTGGGTGCCCCTTGACGTGTACCCAAAGTCTGCGTGGACCACCTCCCACGGTTTGGTCCCTCTCAGCATTGTCTCAATTTCAGGCTCCCTCTGGGTGGGGGCCGTTGCTTGGCACCATACGCAGGATGCCACAAACTCTTCCACCCTCCGCTCAAGGTCTGGCGTAGACGTGCCTTGGTCTTCGCCGCACCCTGGTGGCCTTGATGGGCCAGCACGATCATCTGCTGGGTCCAACTCTGGGGGATGTCTATGCAGGCCATTATCAGAAAAGGTCAGCTCCCCCCTCACTCTCCACAGTTGTTCTAGTGTGGACTTGGCCTCCTAGGTTCTGGTCACCAGGGAATCTATGACCATCCGCCATGAGTCCTGTTGAATAGCCGTCTTGAGTATCCGGAAACAGTCGTCCTCCCCCGATGCCCATTCGAGCTCTTTCACCGGCACAGAGTTGGGTGTTGCAGCCTCCACCACGAGCAGCACGTGTTTGTCAGCTTCTTCGGCACAGGTGGATGGCATCTCTCCAGTGCCCTCTCATAGGTGCCTTGAGAGATAGTCCACCGCATTGTTGCTCCCTGGCCTGTACACCAGCGAAACCCCATATTCTAGCAGGCCAGCATCCAGCGTTATATTCTATCCGGAGGTTTGGACGATGAGCCCGCCAGTATGAGTAGCAGCGGTTTATGATCTGTAACCAGTGTTACGGGTCGTCCCATGACATAGAGTCGAAAATGGCGACAGCCCCACAGCAAGGCCAGAGCCTCCCGCTCGATTTGGGAGTACCGTTGTTCAGTCTCTGACGGCGCTTTCTCGGACTCCAGGGCGGGATTGAAAAACGCCATTATGTCCTGCGCTGTGAGGGCTCCTTTAATGTCATCAAAGGCTGCTTGCTCGAGTGGTCCCCACTGCCAGGCCATGTCCTTTTAAGTGAGGGCCCTGAGGGGCTCCGATCTTGATGCTAGGTTCCTGATGAAACGGCCACAATATGTGACCATTCCGGGGAAACTCCTCACCTCCGAGACGTACTCAGGGGCCTGTGCCTCCACTATGTACTTGACCTTGCGCGGATCAGGGGTTACCCGACCTGCCCTGAAGACGAACCCAAAGAACTCGATGGTAGTCCTCAGGAACTCTCACCTGTCTCGGTGCAGGGTCAAACCCAACGACTGCAGGCGTTCGAAAGTCTTGGCCAGCCTAGCAAGGTGTTCCGACTCTGACTTAGCAAACACAAGAATGTCATCACTGATGTTTAGTATGCCGTCTAGGTCTGTCAGCACCCCACGGATGATATTCTGAAATACTTTGGTTGTGGATGACAACCCGAAGCTCAACCTTTTGTATCTGTAGAGGCCCCTGTGGGTGGTGAAAGTTATGTACCTCGATTCGGGGTGTAGTACCACCTGATGGTACCCTGCCCGGAGGTCCAGCTTCGAGAAGAACACCCTGTAGTTCTGTAATGATGTCACCAATTGTGGGCGTCAGGTGTCTTTCCCTCTTAATGGCCTTGTTGGGCAGGCGCATATGCGAACAGAGTCAGTTTGTTTTGGCTTCCGAGCTACCACAATCTGAGACACCCATGGTGTAGGGCCTTCTACCTTTTTGATTATGTCCAACCTGACCAAATTGTCCAGCTCCTTATCCACAAGTTCTCTTAGGTGAAATGGGACACGTCAGTGTTTAAGGGCAATGGGTTGAACCGAGTCATCTATGTGCAACTTCATCGGCTCATCAGCCATTCGCCCAGTCCCTTCAAAGAGAGCTGTATATTTCTCCAGGAGTACCTGAGTGTCATCAACATATACAGAATACGCAAAGGTGACAATGCCCAATGCCTCTGACGCTGCACAACTCAGCAAGTTGTTGCTGCTGACTGGAGTCACGTAGAACCGGGCTCTGATTGCTGACAAACCGTGTTTCACGTCTGCAATGAACGCTCCGTCAAGCTGGATAGGATCTGAGCCTCCAAAAGTGAATATACGAGCCTTGGGTGTGGTCAAGTGAGCGGACACGCCATGGTGTCGTAGTGTTCTTGGGCCATGACATTCACCGATGCACCAGTGTCCACCAGAACGGGAACAGATGAGTCGTTCACCAACACCTGGCATCGAGGTTGTCTCCTTGTCTTCGCTTTGGACAATCCCACGCTGGAGACAAAGAAGACATTTTCCTCCTCCTCCTCTTCCTCTTCCTGGGTTGGATTGTCTACAGCCTGATCAACTTGAGCGACATTGGTTTGGCGCTGCTGCCGGAAAAACCCAGCCCTCACCGGGCCTCGAGGGACCACATCAGGGGTAGTGGCCCTGCACATCCTTGCATAGTGATCGACACCCCCACACCTGCCACACGTTTTTCCCACCGCTGAGCACTCCGCAGGATGGGGTAGGTCATACCCACACTTGGAGCATGAGTTGACTGTGGCTGACCCCTTCTCACATTGACTCATTCCCTAGCGTCTGGCTCCTCTGCCACGTCCCACCACACAGACATCTTCTGTTTTGCTGGGGCGCACTCCAGCCTCCATGCGGGACGCACACAGATCAGAAACCTGGCACTGCCCCAGTTCAAGAATGTGTGGAAGGGTGATGCCGGGTTCCCTCAGGACTTGTCTCAATTTGCCAGACGTGCACCCCTGGACCAGCTGGTTCCTGATCATAGTCTCTGGTTCAAGCCATGTACATGGCACCGCCAGCCTTCTCAACCTCCCGTAGAAAGTGTCTAATGTCTCATCATCTTTCTGGCGTGCCGCCCCCATGAGGAATCTCTCATAATCTGCGTTTGCAAGGGGGAGAAAGTAGTCATGGAGCGCGTCTTTGGCTGCAGCATAGGTCACATCACGTGGTTGAAGAGACAAAAATACCTTGTGCACCGCGGGCCCGGGACAGTACAGCAGGGTGGCCAGCTGGCTGTCATCATTAGTCTCCATCATGGCCCTGAAATACATTTCTAGTCTATCCATCCACATCTTCCAGCGTAGCCCCAGGCTTGAAGGCGCACCTGAAATATCAAACTCAGGCATTGGTGGTAGCGCACCTGGGGGTCTTGCACCTGGTTGTTGTGGTGCAGCCATTGCAGGGGGCTGCACTGGAGGTTGGACTGGTGGCTGTGCTTGAGGTAGAGCAGGTAATGCAGGAGGCTGCACTGGAGGTTGAACAGCCACTGCAGGGGGTTGTACTTGAGGTTGAGCCAGCAACAGAGGGGGCTGCGCTGGGGCTTGGATCGGCACTTGGTTGGCTTGTTCCTGAGGCTGACCTTGATCTACTTGCTGTTGAGACGCCACCTGTCCATCACCATCCATGGCAGTGAGTGCAGAGACACCTTTGTCTTGGCACACAAAGGCCGCAACTCATGCCCCTTCTCTTGCAGGCTGGGTGGCAGTCACCAACCTCTCGACCAGCTGGATCCCATGATTTTCATTCTATGCTGCCAGGAGGACGTTACTACCACGTGCACAGTGTCAATTTCACACCCATGTGGGTGACATTCTCAAAGGTTGAGCCAGGTGGGCCCAGAGTCTATCCCAGAAACTTAGCAGGCTTCCCCTGGATCCACCATTCAGTCGGTGAAAACACGACGAAAATTCGCTAAATCTTCATCAAAACCACATTATATGGTAAAAGCAGCCTTCCACTGCTAAGCGTTACAAAAATTGGCCCTGGATGGCCTCTAATTACTTTAGGGTTGAAGCCACGGCCTTTCTAGTCCAGGTCACAAAATGGCCACCGAGCATGTGGTCTGCACCCTCCCCTTCGGCATCTTCGAACGGTGAAGATGTTATAAAAAAAAAAATTCACTGCCGATATCACTGCCCAGCCCGGGATGCAGTCCCACTCCTCCGTTGCCACTGTTGTGGTTGTTCCTGCCTTGTAGCGGGTGTCAGTGAGCCCCCTGCCTCCACAAGCATCACTCGGACACTTCTGTGTGGTTTGGCCTAACCAGTTGCTCTAAGCGGCCGGGAAGGCCCCCTTTATTTATACTGCACGCGGCAGAGTGCAACGTCACTCTGCCGCGTGCGTGCAGCCCTTAAAGGGGCAACATCACACTGAGTTTGGCAACCTTGGACGCCCGCTGCAGGGCGCATGTTTCCAGGCACAGGCCGGGACTCCATCAAGGTAGTGGCACCCGCAATGCGTGGACCGCCGAATCGGCCCTGCCGCTGTCCCAGCCACTGCCACCACACAGTGCCTGCGCCATAGAGCTGCTGAGGTTGCCATGGGGAGCCGTGTAGCCACCAGCGGTGCAGATAGGAGTGAGGCGGTGATCATGGTGCGTGACAACAAAGGGAGTGGCCCGGGAGAGAGTGTTCACCATATCATGATACAAAAGTACATATAAATGTGCGAAATGATGCATCAGGCTGAGGGAGATATTCATGAAGGCCATATGGTGGAGTATGTTTCTGGTAGTTGCGGGGTTGTGTGGATAACAATAAATGGGATGGAGATATTGTTGAGGCAGCAGTGTAATGCAACCAAAGGAGTGTTGCCATTACATTCTCTAGGGATGTTTTATCACATTTACTTTGGCCTCGTAAAATCACTTTATTAAAGGTTCTGTGTTTGGATGTTTATGCAAATATTTTGTGGTACTATAGATGGAGACATATTACTACATCTATTGATACACTTGAGAGTTTGCAAGATAGAGGTGCTTGCTGTACAGAGAAATGCATTGTCGAATGCACCTATACTGACTCAGTGTCTGTTGGTTCTGTTGCCAAAAGGCTATGTGAAGGGACACCCTGGCATCTGACGACTGCAAACACCCAAGCGCTAGAGACATGTTGGCGAGGAGGAATTAAGGACACCAGCAAAAGATACTGGGAATTTACATATGGGTCATCTGAGGGCAATGACATTCACCTGGCAGCCTGTCTTCTCTCGAGCCCTGATGGAAGCGTTGGTGTTGTGAGAATGGATCCCTTTGAGCCAGGCTCTTTTGGTAATTGAATACTCTGGACCAAGTCCAGTGGTACAATCAGGCAATACTAGGCAGCTGCCGAGGATGCCACCAGCAGATGGGGGGGTGTGTAGGCACCGTTTTACCCCTAAATACCTCCACTGTAATGGATGAGGGTTCACACATAGCACTTTGCCTGTAAGAGCACACATTCTTTCACCCTCTCTCCCGTTCTCTGATGCAGCCGCATTCTTCTGCTCAAGCAGGAAAACGTGTGTTGAGCCTAGAGCACTTGGAGGGCCCAACTCACAAAGAAACAAGTACCATAAAATAGTCCAGACAATGGACCTCATTACAAGTTTGCTGCTATTCCTGCGGTAAATCGTTACCAGCACTTGGTCTGCCAGAAATACCAGGAGATTACGAGTGCCAGTAAGGGAGGTAAATCCCCATTCTGCCACAATAAAGGTATTTTTTTGCCGGTAGGAGACAGATTTACCTCCACTCTTAGCTGGAGGAATCCTTAATGCCTACCGTCAAAGTTGGAGTTGGCTGGTCTGGTAAAAGTGCATGAAAACGTTATTACCGGTACTTTTACTGTGTACCAGCCAACTCAGAATGAGGCCACATTCGCAAAGGCCTCATTACATGTTTGGTGGTATCCTGCCAGTAAATGCGGAGGGATACCACCAAAGGGAATTACCGTTACCAGCACTCGGTCTTTTTCCCGAATTACTGGTAGATTCCGAATGCCAGTAAGGGTAGATTAATACCCATTCCATGGAGTCTCATAGGACTCCATGGAGGATTGCCGGTATTACCGTCATCGGTAATACCAGTGCTGGTAATACCAGGTGTTTTTTTGTCAGTGGGGTGCCTGACTTACCTCCAGCTCTTGGCTGCAGGTAAATCAGGATCCACACCAGCAAATTTGGAGTATGCCGGTCCGGAAACATACTGGTAAACGGAAATTCCGGCACGTTAATTCCAGACCTGTTACACCAATATTTCAATGACAGGTGATCCTCATGGCAGCTTTGAAAAATGGAACAAGGCAATAGTTGGGGATTGAATCATTAACACCAATCCAGTCCCTTATTACCCCCTGTGCCCACCCTATTCCCACCCAATAGCATGAAAGCTATATCACATTCGAATAGCAAAACGGATGAAGAGAAGAATTAAGGCTGGGACAGAGGGAAGTAGCTTGAGTGTGTGTGTGTGCGTGTGCGCGTGCGTGTGCGTGTGCGTGTGTGTGTGTGGTATTTGTTCGCTGTACTGTACATGTTTGTTTTCCCAGGTTTTCGGCTTGGCCTGCTGCGTAGCGTCCGTGCGAGCTTTGTGTAATGCTATCTGTTTGTTCTGTAAACTGCGGTTTCTATCCTGCGTTCAGAACTGTGCCTATTATTGCCACACAATCGCGTTTTGTACAAATGTAACATATGGTTGGTTGCCAGATGGCGCAGTTTCCCAAAATTAATCCCAGCACGAGGCATTCCTTGCGTAAACCAACAATGTTTGGGTCACTAAAATAGTAAACCATCAGGAGCCAGTGCAGTGGCTGATCTGAATCTCTGTGCACCGCTAGAGCCGCCTGCTGGCCCGAGAAGGAAACGCACTGGCAATTAGCTCTGTCCATGCTGCCCAACCTGACCTTAAACTTCTCAACAGGGCCCTCCTCTACCATAAACAAAAGAAGCATCGGCAATGCCAACAGTTTGAGCTTTTGTGTAGGCACGAAAAAGGCACTTACCAGGCACAGCTAATAGCAGTTCCTTGCAAATATTTAATATGCACAAGCCAAAATTGTTGGCTTTGCCAATGCTTGTTTTGAACAGGATTCAGTGAAGGACACACATAGTGCTTATAAATCATGTGGCTGAAGGCAGACCTGGGTAAGACATTTGTATCACCCCCAGTTGCACATTTACATCTCCAATTAAGTCATTAACTCTCTGAAGAATGCTTTGAAAAAACACTGGCAAGCACTTCAAGTGCAAAGTTTAAAGGTAAGGCTTGTTTAAAGCGAGCTCAAAGAGATCCCATGAGCAGGTGTTTTGGGCAGTGAGAGTCAGGAACTGGGTGGGAAAGGCCATAGGGATTAGCAAGGCTAGGGCAGTCAATAGGTGGGCAAATTACCAAACACACCAACGAGCTTTGTTTCCCTCCTCATATCCCTTTTCGCCTTATCTTTACTCTAATGCAATAGTTTCGGCTTATAGGTGTCGCTACCAACACCTAAAAGCCCAAACTAAACACAACTTTCCTTACCTTACAATTGATCAACCATATGTAATACACTTGTGTGACCTTTACTGATAACCTTCCCCACACTGAAAAAGGTGTCCATCACATAGTCGCTCATATTCTCTGATGGTCTTCTAAAATTTCTCTTGGGGTATCTCTCTTCCAGAAGCAGTCCACCCACTGTTTTCGGTATCGGTGTTGCTGAGATCCACTCTGGCTCGCCAACCAATTCTTTCTGCTCTTCCGACAGTTGTTTGTTGGCATCCACCTGTGTTTTTCCTTCTTCAATTTCTTCTCAGTGAGATGAAAACCGTTTCAACGAGCTATAGTTGTGAGTTGCCTCTTCTCCTTAACGTTGGGCTGTGACCATAGACCCTTTTCGACCTGTGTTCGTCCATGACCCTATTTCATAGGGCAGTTAAAGCTTCGGCCTAAGCGTACAATTCCTCAAAAGAACCTCATCCCATCCTGCACCATGCATGGCAGCCATCTCCTTCTGAATGGCTCCGTGTCATTGTTAATTATCTGCCTTAGGCTCACCATGTGAGTATCCACCTCCATCATCTGTCGAGACGGGTGCTCGGGCATCAGAGACTTGACCGTTCTCCTCAGAGCTTCCGAGACTTGACCGTTCTCCTCAGAGCTTCCACTCGAGACACCCCTGTGGCCATGTATGGTGTCGTTATATACATCATTAGGAATGTGGGCAATGCATTTCCACAAGCGTCCCCTCCTCCATATTGATTCTAAATGCTTAGTTTAATGTACGCATAAACCTCTCCGCATCCCAGTTGGCTCGAGGCCAGAAAGATATTATGCTCCGGTGCTGGGCATTGTAGAATGTCATGAATTCCTTGAAAGTAGTACTTTGGAATGGTGGTCCATTGTCTGTGCGAACCGATTGCGTAAGCCCATATGTTGTAAATATATCCTCTTGGATTGCGCCCGCCTCTGGAACATCCTGAGACACCACTGACACACTCGCCCACAAGCTCGCTATTTCCCTGGCCCTGCCCAGCTCAGAATCATACAAATACTGCGACTCCAAAATATTGCTTATACCAGTATAGCGCCTCTGCGCCGTACTAATGTCCCGACCCCCATTACTCTGACTAATGGAAGTAAGGGTAGCGGGGGTGTCGCCCGCATCAATTACATGGTAGCGGGGCACACGAAAGGGTAAAGAATAAAAAAGAAAGAAAAAGGACCCTGCGGCACCAGCGCTGACCCACGTAAGTGGGTGGGAACTGAAGCCGGACGGATCTAGGGAAGTCGGCATCACACTTCCGTGTGGGCTGCCGTTAAGGTAAGTGGGGGGGGGGGGGGGGTGGGGGTGGAGTGGGTTTGGGAGATGCGGCCCACAGTGGTCTATCTGATCACTGCGCTGCACCGTAAATGTCCACATTTTCGTCGGCATAGATCCCCCAGCTATATTGTCCCGGCTCCTTGAGAATTTGTTTTCTCAGTTGGGAGGAAGCACATTTCTAAATTTTCTGTCCCCTTATTTCCCCCTCTTCATCTGAGAATGCGCACGTAGTGGCTAACTGTCTCAACCTTGTGTACAAGGTATCTAACGATTCCATAGGATGTTGTTGTGCCTATCACAGCTGAAAAAGTTCATAGTCTGTGTTCACCATAGGTGTAAAGTAGTTTGTCAGTGCAGGTTCAATGTCCGCATACGATCTGTTCCCTTGTGGGAGAGCTTTGAAGAGTTTGTTCACCTCACTCCCAGCATAAAAGAGAAATATAGATCTTTTTGTCGTGTCTTCTGTCACTCAGCAAAGAGCATCTCCAATCTCTGACACCACAGGGCCTATTTGGGCCTAAGGAGGCTGCAGAGCCGATGCAACATATTCTGGCATCAGGCTGCTTTGAACTTGTGGAAGTGCTAGTGTCTGACTACGTTTTACCAGTCTAGGGAACGTGGTGCTATCATGTTGCAAGGGACTGGTGGAAGATGATACTCTGTTTTCCTCTTCCTCGTCTCAGGTATGTGTTGCATGAGGACTCCACGCCTGCAGAGCCACAGACACTTGGCGTAGGGTACACCTCACTCTCCCATGCTACTTTCGTTGCCAGTCAAGGTCTGGTCCACCTCTACTCGCCTGATGCAGCTTGTGGCCTTACTTGGGAAAGGTGTGCAATGCAGTAGCAGCATATGGGAAACAGGTCGACGGCTGCAAAAGCACTGTCAGATGTCCCTTGTGAGACCCCCAAAGCTCGTACTAGGGGAGTCATTTGCAGCCTCACGATAGGCATCTATCCGGCATCACGGTGCCCAGGGTGTATCCAACATTGTTATACATGAATAAAAAGACACTGTCCCTTTAAGGGCAGCCAAGGAGAAAGAGCGGGAGGAAAGACGGAAAGGGAGGGGCTGGAGGGAGGAGACGGCAGTTGGAGTTTGGAGGTGAATAAAGTTGGTTCACCATAGATTTGGCTCTGCGTCATTTGTAGGCCTGAGTGCGTGCGTATGAGCGGGGTCCAACACTGACGACGAAGCCGATACGACCCTTTGCGTGCCGGCAGCAGTTTGGAGGGCCTGTGAGCCCAGCAGTGCGAGGAGGGCCCGCGCGCCCAGCAGCGTTCAAGGAGGGCCCGTGTGCCCAGCAGTTAAGGAGGACTCGAGAGCCCAGCAGACCCGGTGGGCCCGTGTGCCCTGCAGCGTATCAGGACCGGAGAGCCCAGCAGAGTGGTGCTCAGCAGTGGTGGCCTGCCAGCAGCAGACCAGCCGACCAGAAGATTGGAGGGGCCCGTGCGCCCAAGACTGGAGAGCCCGGCAGTGAAGACCAGCCGACCAGAAGATCGGAGGGCCCGTGCGCCCAAGACTGAAGAGCCCAGCAGAGTAGAGCCCAGCAGCGGAGGCCTACCAGCAGCTGACCAGCCGACCAGGTGATCGAAGGGCCCGTGCGCCCGAGACCGAAGTGCCCGACGGCAGAAGCTCGCCGACAGCAGCCCAGCCGACCGGGAGATCGGAGGGCCCGTGAGCCCAGGACCGCAGCGCCCAGCAGAGGAGGTCCCGCGACCGGGAGATCGTAGGGCCCGTGAGCCCAGGACCGCAGCGCCCAGCAGAAGAGGTCCCGCGCCCCCCCTCGGCAAGAAGAGGACCGCGGACGCCAACAACGAGAAGAGCCCGTGAGCCGGAAGAGGCCCACAAGAAGAAGGAGACTACGAAGGAATGCAGCAGGCCCACACGTCACGGAAGAGGAGACCCGCAGGCTCGCGGCATCCACCCCTCAAGTAAGGTGTCGGAAAGGGGTAGCAAAAGGGGAACCCCGAGTCTCCCACCCACGTGACACATCAGTAGAAGCACACAAAAGGGAACCCCGAGTCTCCCACCCACGTGACACATCAGTAAACACATCGAAAGGTGACATTTGCAAAGAGGAACCCCGAGTCTCCCACCACGTGACACATCAGTAAAACACACCTAAAGGTGACATTTACCAGAGCGCCGGTCTGCACACAAGAAGCAGAAGGTGAACAGCGTGCCCCAACACGCGAACTTACACCGCAGCAGAACAAAAGAGCCATTGTGCAAAGCCTACTAGGGCACCCTGAGCACCTGCGACGCAGCACTCCACGCTGCACATCAAGAAAACCCACAACCAGGTGATAACATACGCACACCACCTCAGTGGACGTAGGACCACCAAGCGACACCACCATGTCATCTGCAGACGCGCCAAACCCTAATGCACCACCACCACCAGGAGCTCCCTCCTCTCACGCAAGCCTCATGAGGAGACCTGCCCCGTTCACGCTAAACCCACACCATGACCAGGGGCAAAGATGGGAAGAATGGATGGAGGAATTTGACGACTTTGTAGGTGCCATTGGCACGCAAGAACCTCCCAACATACTGAGCATATTTGCAAATGTCGCAGGGAGAGAAATAAAAAACATCATACGCACAATCCCTCCACAAGATCGCACCACGTATGCAAGACTCCTGCAAGCCATTAACGAAAAGCTGGTCATCACACCTAACCGGGACTATGAAAGATACACTTTCAACCAATGTGGCCAGCTACCTCACGAATCAATAGGGGAGTTCGTAATACGTCTCCAAAGGAAAATATCCAAATGTGACTTTGCTAATTTTAATGATGAAGAAGCCATTAGATTACGCATCATAGAGGGGTGTGTATCCTCGATGTTCCGGAAGCACCTCCTCAAGAAACCCTTATCTCTAAAAGAAGTGCTAGACCTAGCCAGGGTCTACGAAAGAGTGGACATTCAGGCAGCAGCCATTGAGAATCCAAAAAAGGGAGAAACTATAGCCGCAATACATCCCTATGCCCGCCAGCCAAACCCCCAACCAAGGACCAACCAGAGGTACCCGACACAACGAGCACAGGGTGACCGCCAATGCTATCGCTGTGGATTCGAATATCCACACAGAGGACCGTGCCCCGCAATCGGGCAACGGTGCATGAGATGCGGAATGGAGAACCACTTCCAAGTGATGTGCAAGGAGCCACTACCAGAAGGGGGATCAACACGCCCACGACCTGCCCCTCGCGTGATGGACGCGCATAAAGAACAGCACCACCAAGTGGACAGGAACGTATCTCTCGCGCCATCATACCAACGCCCAAACACAGTGAGAGCCCTGGAGGGACTTCAGATTGAACCGGACAGGAAAGACCACGAACTATATGATGCCTATCAAGATGACTTCATGCGGGAACTAGAACGCGAAGACAACCGCAAAGCGGAAGCACCAGACATCCGGGAGCGCGACAGGGAGCCATACCCCTATGCCCCACCACATTATCCACCAGGAGGAAACGAACAACCTCAATACCTGCAAGACGGCTACGACCGAGAGTATGTATGCCTTCTCAGTGTGGAGGAAGAAGACACTGCGGCTCCCAGAGTAACAATTCAAATGGGAAGAGCCCAAAACAGATTTATCGTTGACACAGGAGCAACGGTAAACGTCATGAATGAAGACATTTATCGTGAAATAGCCTCGGCATACCCCATCCAAGAGTCTAAGACACACATCTTCCAATGGGGAGCAGCCCAACCCATGACATCTAAAGGGAAATTTCAATGCGATCTACGGCACAGAGACATCACAACAACCGCCACGATACATGTGATAAGAAGCCCAGCTATTGGCCACTGCCTTCTCAGTTACAGGACAGCTAACGCACTTGCCCTGATTGACCTACATTATGACCAGTCGGAGGTCATTGAAGGACTACCACTACCACGCGAATCCGTCAGGGCAATGATAGACCATTGGAAAAAAGGGAACTCAAGAACACTTTCCCCAAACTGTTCGAAGGAGTAGGAATGTTAAAAGGACCATGCATCAAACTACACATAGACAAAAATGTCAGGCCAGTTCCACAACACCCACGGAAAGTGGGTTTCCACCTCCAGGAGCAGGTATCAAAGGAAATACAACTTCTCCTCCAGAATGACATCATAGAGAAAGCGGAGGGGCCAACACCCTGGGTGTCACCAATAGAAATTGTCCCCAAGGACAATGGTCGCCTTCGTATCTGCGTAGACATGCGCATCCCAAATACCGCCATCCAGAGAGAAAGGCATCCGGGACCAGGACTGGAGGACATGCTAATCAGGTTAAACCAGGCGAGATTCTTCTCAAAACTCGACCTCAACCAGGGCTACCATCAACTCGTCCTGGATCCAGAATCACGGCCCATAACCACATTTGCGACACATGACGGCCTGTTCCGATATAAAAGATTAAATTTCGGCATCTCATCTGCCGCGGAAATATTCCAAGAGACCATCAGGCGTCTCATAGCATCAGAGACGAATGCATTAAACTACAGTGATGACATCCTGATATTTGGGAAAGATCAAGACCAGCACGATAGGGCTCTCAAAAACATCTGCTCCATCCTACAAGATGCAGGGCTAACACTGAATGAGTGCAAGTGCGTCATTTACAGAACAAGTCTCAAATTTTTCGGACACACATTCTCAAACAACGGAATATCCGCAGACCCGGACAAAATAAAGGCCATCACTGAGCTTCAAGCGCCGACGAACACAGCAGAGTTACGCTCGCTATTGGGAATGGCAGGATATTGTGCGCGATACCTTCCGAACTACGCCACAACGACTGACCCGCTCCGCAACCTCCTGAAGAAGAACCAACTGTTCATATGGGACGCACCATGCCAGGAGGCATTCATAGCGATAAAAGAGGGACTTACCAACAACAAACAACTGGCATATTTTGATCCTAACTGGCACACCATCATCACAGTTGATGCGAGCCCGGTGGGGCTGGGAGCCATCCTAGCACAAACTGACTCTGCAGACAACGGCCACCATGCGATAGTTGCCTACGCCAGCCGAGCCCTGTCACACACGGAAAAAGCCTACTCTCAAGCAGAGAGAGAAAGCCTGGCCGCGGTATGGGCGTGTGAAAAGTACCATCACTTCATCATTGGTCGGAAATTTACCCTAGTAACAGACCACCAAGCCCTCTTATCTATCTTTGGGAACCCCAGGACGAAGATGCCACCCCGCATAGAGCGATGGGGGATAAGACTACAGGAATACGATTACACCATTATCCATAAACCAGGAGGAGACGCAAACCCAGCGGACTATTTATCCAGACACCCCCTACAAGACAAAGATGACACTTTGGCACATGAGGCCACTGAATATGTCCTGTACCTATCGTCAAATGCCATGCCGCCCACCATCTCGACCACGACGTTCGAGGAAAGGAGCAAAGCCGACCCAACGATCAGGGCCGCTATCACACTTACCCGCTCCAACAAATGGAGAGAACGCCACTCAAGCAGAACTGAAGAAGGAGATGTAGACCAGAAGGAATTGGACCGGCTAGCCAAAGTAAAAGATGAGCTTATAGCAACTGACCAAGGGCTGCTACTACGAGGAAAGAGGTTAGTAGCACCAAAAGACCTAAGAAAGACACTAGCAACGCTGGCACACGAAGGACACAGGGGAATCGACAACACAAAAAGGTTCCTCAGGAACTATGTCTGGTTCCCATATATGGACATGATAGTGGAGGACATGCTCACACACTGCAGACCCTGCCAACTGGCAGCCCAAGGACCAAACCCAAACCCCCTCCAACTCACCACGCTCCCAACGAGACCCTGGCAAAAGGTCGCAATGGACTTTTATGGACCCGTAGAAGAGGGAGGGTATCTATTAGTAATAATAGATGAGTACTCAAGATTCCCGTTTGTTAAGCAAACACCCTCGACATCCTTCACTGACAATGCACCCATAGTGGATGAACTTTTCAGCGAATGGGGCATCCCCAATGTCGTGAAGACTGACAACGGGTCCCCTTTCCAGGGACGGGAATTCGCAAACTTTGCAAAGCACCTAGGCTTCTCCCATCAAAAAATCACACCACTCTGGCCCCAAGCCAATGGGATGGTCGAACGGTTTATGGCCACAATCAAATTGACCCGACAAAAGGCAGTAGCGGAACAGACACCCCATCCGAAAGCCATCTGCAGCATGCTCCGAAGCTACCGGAACACTCAACATGACGCAACTGCAAAACCACCCGCTGAACTCATGGTGAGATACCAACCCAGGACGCGTATCCCACGATGGGAGGACTATACACCGGAAGAAGACCTAGCCATCAGGGAACGCGACGCGGAGAAACGAAGGAAAGCCAAGCAGTGGGCTGACGCAAGGAGGAGAGCAAAGGAACAACAGCTGGAAGTTGGACAAACAGTACTGGTCCGACAAACACAGCGCAAGAAAACGGACACTCGATACCATCCAGAGCCAAGAATCATCACAGCCATCAAAGGGCCCATGGTCACGGCAACCGGAGAACTAGGGGACATTACCCGCAACTCCTCATTCTTCAAGAAGCTATATCTGGAAGAACCTGAACCACCAGAGATACCCGACGAGAGCCTCAATGAGGAAGAGGAAACGGAACCCCAATAGAGTCAAGCGGCGAGAGCCGAGAATCACCAGGGAGACCCCCTAGGACAATAAAGAAACCGGTGAGGCTCATCGAACAGATGTAGCTGGACTGTCATGATAAGTACGGGGGAGGTGTTATACATGAATAAAAAGACACTGTCCCTTTAAGGGCAGCCAAGGAGAAAGAGCGGGAGGAAAGACGGAAAGGGAGGGGCTGGAGGGAGGAGACGGCAGTTGGAGTTTGGAGGTGAATAAAGTTGGTTCACCATAGATTTGGCTCCGCGTCATTTGTAGGCCTGAGTGCGTGCGTATGAGCGGGGTCCAACAAACATCCCCACCATCGAGCACAATCTCTATGAGTGCCTTACGGCCGTGTAAAGGAGGTGTGCCAGTTATTGTTTTCCTTGTTGCAGAGCCTGCTGTATCAAAAGCTGCTCCTAGTGGGTAACAATGCGAGGGGTATTCGGCAGCACCATCAGTGTGAGAGACGTGCCACAACAGCAGACATACCTGATACCACCTCGTAGTTAAATCTTGGTGTGCGGCACGTGGGGAGGCCGCGTATCTCTTTAGCAGTACAGGAGACCGTACTGCAAAACCATACACACAAGTAGTTAGTAAACACTCTGAAAAAGGCTTTTTATTAAATAGCATACGTCATGTCCGACGCACGTTGCATCACGTGCCAGTCGACGTTACAACAGAGAGGCCAGTCATTGACCATTGTAGAATGCTATGAGCACCCAATGAGATTCAGCCACTGGCTGAAGTTTATATTCTCCATTGATGCAACAGAGGCAGGCAGGTGAGGAATAGGGATTCGGTACAGCTCCTCACATGGAATGCCAGCAATAGAAGAAAAACAGAGTAGAAATGTATTATGCAAATTCAGTAAAGTTAGTTTAGAAAGCATCCATGCCTCTCTTCTGATCTTGGTATTGCAACCTGCACTCTTTCTCTTCCTGGAAATGTATAATATACAGAGGAATAATTTTACTAGTAGTGAAATCTCACCTGGGAATGGATCAGTGCAGGCTGGAGTTCCCCAGATCCGGAGTCTTGCAAAAACTGTCTCCATGGATATGTGATCTGAAAAAACAAAACCCCCCCTGTGTCCGGCTCACTGTCTTCAGTCAGAAACCATCCAAACATCACAAGCCTATTGTGGTGCTGCCCCCTTTAAGGGCACACGAACGCGGTGGAGTGACGTTCGACTCTGCCACGTGCTGTATAAATAAAAGGGCCGTTCCCGGCCACCTTATAGCGACCGGGGCGCCCAAATCGACTAGACCTGTGTGCGTGTGGCTCTGTAGGCGGGATGGGGCTTATGGGCATTCCAGTTGGAACCGGAGACTCATAACAGTGGCGACGATCATCCACTTCGCTCACCCGGGCATGGCGATGAAGGCAGTGGAGTTTTCTTTTCTTGTTTGATTGAATTTTCACCGTCCTGAATGCCGCGGAGAGGGAACAAGCCACGCGGTTTGGCAGCCTTTAGGGAGAATTCTCATTCTATGGCTAATTTCCCTTACCTATAGAGTCCCCCAGCTGCTTTGCTGGATTTGAAGGATTTGTTTTTTTCTCCTGCTAATAGTGAGACTCTTTTTCCCACTCTTAGACATTTTTGCTATGTGTGTTCTAGGCTATTTTTGTGTTTAATGTCTATGGGGTTTCTCTCACCTCCATAGGAACCATCTTTATTCACATGTGTTACACAGCACCCTCCGTGCAGTGACACAGGGGTGTCGTAGCGACCCCCAAACATAGACTCCATACTCTGGGACTGACTGTCTCCCAGGGCATGTAAAGTCCCCATTGATTTTACTGGTCGATTTTTGTGAACTAAACCAGTACAACCCATCTTACTATGGAGGTACTGGGAAGGGTTAATAGTTTCTCCCTTATGTTCATTCTCAAGAGGGTACCGTACAGTCCCTCTCTCAAAAGTTTCTGGCTGGTTGGTGGCAGTGGTTACTACCGTAAATATTCAACGGCAAATATTTTCATATGGGATTCTCCCATTGTTGGAGGCTACCACATTTTCTGACAGCCTTTAACATACCACTGGTGTATTTTAATATTAACTTTACTCCGGTAGGTTTTATTTGCCAGAACTTTAATATGACTTCTTTCTCGTGACTTTCTCTAAACTCCTAACCCAGGTCGGGGATCCTTTGTTCATCCTTTTGGTGGGCTTCTGCCAAGAAGCCCTCCTTTCGGCGCCACTGAGTCTGGGGTGGGTCCATTGTGTGGGAGGGGGAGTAGGACCCCTGGACAGGGTTGCCTCAGCAACCCATGTCGCACTCTATCCTGATAGGATGTAGGGTCTCCCGCCAAGATGATCACTCCACTGTGTGAGTGGCAGCCAGGCTGTATGAATGGGGATCTTTTTGCATAAAAACAGGGTCTTGAGGACTGGAAGAGCAAGACGTTGCCACTGGAACTAAGAAGCCGAAGAGGAGAGAAGCCAAAGACAACTGCAACGACTGAACCACCGGTGAAGCCCTGCTGCAGCGTCTCACCACTTTTCTCCACACGACGAGAGAAGATCTTCATCTGAAAGAGCCTTCTTCCCTTGAGCTGGTGGGGCCAACCAGTTTGCCAATCGACTTCCTGGACCTGCCCTGGTTGAATCGCCAGTACCCTGTACTTGGAGACCGGATAGCCAGGCACCCGTCCATCCGGATCACGATTTAAAGGAGCGTACCTTGTATTCGTCGGGCAGCACCGCGGCTGGTTTCATCCCTGAGTAGTGCAGTAACTCGAACGTTCCTCCATGATGAGAGCCTCTCTTCCTCTGCTGGATCCCCCGAACTGCAGGAACTACCAGGAACAACCGCCACCGCAGGAGCCACTTCTTCATTTTAAAGGTACATTGTTCTGCCAGGCTGCCCTTTCTGCGTGGTAGAGCTAAAGGTGTTTTAAATCCTTTACCTACCTGTTGGGTTGGCAGCCCCTATCTCTTAACATTGTCTTTTACCTTCTGCATCCACCTTTTCAAAATCGTTAACCAAAGACTTGACTGCAGTTACAAGAACATTTTGCTCCTGAGCCCTTGCCTTGTACCACTGACTCTGGCACAGGCCTACTAACTCTGGCTAAATTTGTTAGAACTGCCTTCACTAGATTGCTTCTCAACTAGAACTGTGTTGGTGCACCTACTTCTTATAACCACCCCTTTCTTCCCACGTTTAAACCTTGTGAAGTGCCATTTTGCTCAGTTTACATTTAAGTATTTTCTATACTGATGTACTACCTTGCCTAAACTGGTTCACAAACTCATGGGAAGTGTTGCTGGGGCTTGTAAGAAGATATTTCTATATGACTTGTGTTTTCCCTCCCATGTAAGAAATTGCTAGAGTGCCATTTGTGTTTGGTTTCCACTGTGCTGGTTTGCTCAGTTTTCACTCTTGCTCAAACTTGTCTACAATTTAACTAGGGAGTTGTGTATACTTTCTTTGACTGAATTTACCTTGCTTAAGAACTGTGATAAATGTATTCTACTAGAAGTGTATAGAATAAATATATATTCCTTTTTAATACAAAGCTTTGGTCAGTGTTTCCTTGTTCCAAAGTACTGAAGGCCTATTGTGTAAACCCTGAATACTGCTCCTCTCCCTCTTGAGATAAGTCTGACTGCTCAGCCACAGCTACCAACTAAATCTTTGTGGTACAGACTGATAACAAAGGGGATTTATTGCTCTCACCTGTAGTCCTAATCTTCTGTAGTGCTCCCTAGCACAGGATTCTGCCTAACAGCGGCCATTTTGTACAATAGGGCTGGGATGGTCGCGGCTCTTTCCTAGAGTGCCTGTGCGCCAACCAGCCTTAATTCTTGAATTCCTGTCAGCGGAACAGCTGATCTGCACGTGCTGTGCCTGTGAAATTATTTTCGGCAACCTTTCACCGAGTTTGGGGTGAGGAGCTAGGGGAGGCCTGCAAGGTTTGTGTGTCTGTTCCCTGGGCCCACCAAGGCAATTTTTTTGAGCCACTGGAGTGTCTTGGTTGTCCCTTGGTAGCAACATCTGCCAATCCTGCGCACTGCGCACTGCGGACTGTGGTGCATGCCAGGTGCCCCTGATTCTTTCATTTTGGATGTTTTCTGGGGTGCATGGACCAATGCACTGGCCTGCCGTCTGATTGGTGGTAGGAGTCATCAAGTGGTCACAGGAGTTCAGCTTTCATTCCAGTTTCCATCCAGTGTGTCATCTTTCACTGCCTCACGGACATTGGCACTTTTTAATCGTCTGGGTGCTGGTGGTGAGTTGCAGCCCCGCATAAGTTAGGTGGGGTGCCTGTGCGCTCACCATCATGAACGATCAAGCAGGACCTCCTGGGCTCCCTCTGTAGCCCCCAGGCCCCGGTGCCCCAACTTCAGCCTGGATTGGGGCACCATCCAGCCTGGGACCCCGTTGGAAGATGTGGATTGATAGGCTGGATATGTACTTTCAGGCCACCGTGGAGACCAATGATGACAGCAAGTTGGCTACTCTGCTGTACTCCACTGGGCCAGCGGTGCATAATGTTTTTCAATCTCTTCAACCCGCCAACAACTCATATGATGATGTGAAGGCTGCTCTGCATGACTACTTCTTGCCACTTGCGAAGATTGACTATGAAGGATTTGTCATGCGCTCCACTCGCCAAAAGGATGACGAGACTTTGGACATGTTCTACGGAAGGCTGTGTCAGTTAGCAATGCCGTGTGCATGGGACAATCCTGACACAATGATCCGGGACCAGCTGATCCAGGGGTGTGCGTCAGGCAAGTTACGCAGACAGGTGCTGCGAGAACCAGGCACCCCACTGCCTCGAATCCTGGAGCTAGGATGGTGTCAAGAGTTGTTGGAGGTGAAATCATACCGGATGGAGGCGGTGGTGCACCCTGGCAAGGCAAAAGAGGTATGTGCAGTGGGCCGTGGCCTGGGTGGCAGAGGTGCTAGATGCCCAGGTGGGAACCAGCAGGACAGAGGCACCAGGTCAGTGGACTCATGTGTGAAGTGTGGTTATGACCTTCCACACCCAACAGAGTGCCCAGGGCTGGGGAAAGCGTGTGGCCGTTGTGGGGCATCGGACCACTATGCCAGAATGTGCCTGGCTACACTACCAGTGGTGGTCCCAAGGGGGCCGGTCAGAGCGGGGCTCTTTTGACAACAATGCCCGCCCAACGTTGCCCAGGTGGATCAAGGGGACGATGGTTCCATACCCGAGGATGAGGAAGAAGAGGAGGAGGAGAATGTATTCTTTGTGTCCTGTATGGGTGTCCTGCGGACCAAGACCAGGAGGCAGCCAAAGTGCCTGGTGAAGGTGAACGGGTCATCAGTTCCCGTGCTGGTGGACACAGGGGCATCAGGAATGTCCTGGCGCAGGAACACTATGACGCCATGGAGTGTCCGCCGAAGTTGGTGACTGCCAAGGCACGCATATTCACGTTTGGTGGGGTACAGCCAATCCCGCTGGATGGTGCGTTTGTGGCCAATGTGGGACATGGGGAAGCGTCAATCAGATCACATTTCTATGTGGCCACGGTGAGCAGTAACACCCTTCTGAGTTGTGCAGCAGCGGAGGCCTTGTACATTGTCAATTTTGCCCACTCTGTATGCGTGGAAGACATTCAGACACTGCTGGAGAAATATGGCAGCCTGTTTGAAGGCATTGGACGCATGGCTGGTGACCCGGTGAGACTCCACATTGATGAGTCTGTCCAACCGATCGCCCTGAAACATTGAAGGGTCCTGTTCCATATGAGAGAGTTGGTCGACCAGGAGCTGGACTATCTTGTCAAACTGGACATTATTGAGACGGTGGAGGGCCCGATCCATGGGTCTCTCCGATTGTCATTGCAAGGAAGCCAAAGCAACCCCGCTCAGTCAGAATATGTGCGGACATGCGCCTTCCGAACAAAGGGATCAAGAGGGAACGACATCTGACTCCCACCATTGATGACATAATCACTGAGTTTTAGGGTGCCCAGTTCTTCTCGAAGCTGGACCTGAGGGCTGGCTACCATCAGGTGGTGTTACACCCTGAGTCGCGGTACATTACCATGTTTGCAACTCACTGTGGTCTCTATCGCTACAAGCAGTTGAGTTTTGGGGTGTAATCGGCCGCTCAGGTGTTTCAGAACATAATCCGTGGCACCCTTGCTGACCTGGAGGGAGTGCTAATTATCAGCAATGACATTTTGGTGTTTGCCAAGTCAGAGGCCGAACACCTGGATAAACTGGCAAAGACTTTCGAGCGGATCCAGTCTCTTGGTCTGACATTACATAGAGACAAGTGCGAGTTCCTTAAGACCACGATTGAATTCTTCGGCTTCGTCTTTAAAGAAGGGGGTGTATCACTGGACCCTTGGAAGGTGAAAGACATCATGGAGGCCAGACCGCCAGAGAACGTCTCTAAAGTGCAAAGTTTCCTGGGAATGGTCACGTATTGTGGCCGGTTCATCAAGAACCTTGCCTCTCGGTCAGAACTGCTGCAAGCTCTCACTGAGAAGGATGTCACATGGCAGTGGGGGCCGCTGGAGCAGGACGCTTTCGAGGACATTAAAAGGGCATTGATGGCAGAGGACACAATGGCATTCTTTGACCCCTCTCTGCAATCTGAGATTGTGGTGGATGCCAGTCCATTTGGTTTGGGTGCTGTACTCACCCAGATTGACAAAAACTTGGAGGTTCGGCCAGTCACATACGCCAGCATGGCCCTGTCTGAGGAGCAGAGATACTCGTAAATAGAGCACGAGGCCCTGACGGTGCTGTGGGCTGACGTCACTTCTGGCTGTACGTGTTGGGGAGACCAGTGATGGTGGTCACCGATCAGCAGCCCCTATTGCCTATACTGGCAGGGTCGTCCTCCAAGCCACCGGCTAGGATCGAGCAGTGGATGTTGGCCCTTGGTGGAGGGGGTCATGAGGCCCGGCACCCCCAACTTACTCATGAAAGCTTCTCGCAATCTATTAAATGCGTCTGTAGCCTCTGGGGCTCTTGGATCTGCCCCATCTTTCTGGCCCGGGGGGTCAGAAGAGTTCTTGCTCTTCCGGGCCTTCATACACCCCTGTGGGTCCTCTGGCATGACCCTGGTGGGCGGGCTTGCTTTGGTGTGGTGCTTTTATCTTTCTGGCTCAGTAATAGCTCAATCGTCTTCAATCTGTCTTGTAGGGGCCTGACCCCTTGAGCCACTGCCTCAATGAGTGAGACCCCAGCACCTCCTTAAAACTATAGGCCGGGTCTGCTGAGTAGACCGCCTCCTGCTCTTCTTCACTCCACTCAAAATCTGCCATGCTTCTGTGCTGGTAGGTGCCTTATCAAATACCTTTCCAGGTGTAGTGGCACATCCACTGACTCACTTCTGTGTGATTGAGGCTGCACCCAGGTCTGCTAGGCAGACTTCTAATTATGGCAGGCTGCAATGTGCCAGCTTCAGGCAGATTAAAATAGTGTTCTTTACCAGCTGCAGCGTTGTCTTTAATGCTCAACGTTTATCCGTGAGCGTAATGGTGTTTGAAAGTGACTTGAAGCCATTATCGTAATGCCCTTGCTACTCCGGCAGAGCGTTATGTGTCCTGCATGCTCTGGCCCCTCCTACCCAAGGGTGGGGGCTTTGCTCTTTGTGCAGGGCTTTCTCGGCCTGCCGGTGACAGGCCCCACCCCCATGAGGGTGGGGGCTGCTCTCTCCGTCTCCCGGAGAGCTAGAGCTTCCCGCTCACGAGGGCTTGCTCCGCCCCCACGACAGTGGAGGCTGTTCGCTCCCTCTCATCTGCGCAACGTGCACCGCCTGATACTACGAGAGACTGCCGGCGAGCCCCTGAGGTGCCAATAGTGCGGCACGGGGCCGCTGGTTCCTCTCAATAAAACCCATATAATGGCAATACACTGCGCACTGAATGTCAATTCGAATATAATAATCTACATCATCCTGAACTATATTTTCTGCCTTAACGCTTAAAACATAAATTTAGACAATTTTACTACACAGCTACGAAAGGGATGTACTTATCTCTGGAGAGCAGGAAAGAAGAGGAGGAGCACAGGAAATAGACAAGATAGGTCACGTGACCAGGACACTGGAACTACAAGGACCTAAGTTTGATGGGACAAGTAGTTTTTGAAAATAAAAGTTTTTTCAATGGGAAACATTTTGAAATGTGTTATTTGTTGAAATTGCTGGAGAGAGGAAATAAATAGATGAAGCATAATGCTTGCCTTTGTCTTGATATAGAATTATTTCCAATTCGAATATTCTCTTCAAACTAGTGACGGCCTAGAACAACACACAGCGAGAGTCACAATATCACTAATAGGAAAGGGCATTTGCAGATAGTGGGACAAAAGTGACTTCTTTTAATTCACTGTCTGCAGTATTATCAAGGAATAGTTTTACGATTGCATGGTACTGCAAACGGTGTCATTAGATTTCTCGGATAATGCAATGCAAATACAAGTACTTCGGGGCCAATTCATGGAACAAATGTGCGCCGAAAATCGCAGCGCAAGCAAGCGCAAGCTGGCGCAAGCGTAAAAAAGCATGCGCACGCGCACGCATGTGATTCATGGAAGGCCCTGCACGTGTTTACCACTGGATGTGCGCCAAATCCGTGCGTGGCGCACATGTCATTGCAACATCCAGAACGCTGTGCGCGAGGCGCACAACGTTAGCACACACACCAAAAAGGGGGTGGAACACGGGGCATAACGCACGGAATGGGGAACAATGCGTGAAAATAAGGGCGTAACTGGGTATGCACTGCTGGGAAGTACACGGAGCGCCCACACGCAGGCGAACCACACGTATTCATGGAATCGAATAGGGCAAACCTGCGCACAGCCAAAGACACGCACAGGCCTAAATACGTCCGCCACACGAAGGCAGGCGGCAGCGTCCCTGCGCATTACAAAAGTGTGCGCAAACAAAAAACACGTATATACAGCTACGATGAATGTCCCATTCAGTGGCCACCTAGGACAAATGACGTGTCACGCAACACACAGGCATCCCCGAAAAGCAAGAAAAAGAGATAAGCGACCCCTGTTGCCTACGTGCGTGTAAAAAAACACACGCAGTACGCTGTGGCAGCCAGGAGCCCCAAAAATACATACGCGATCAACACGCAGGCTAGTATGCCCGTGAAAAAAGGGCTACGTGACAAACATGGACACCCTCAGTGTGAAAAATAGCGTGTGCGACTCACCGTCTGCCTTGCGTGTAGAAGAAGAACACGTAGCCAACACCCACCCGCTGTGAAGTAATCGCGTGTGAACCCCAACGCCTGGAAAATACACGCACCGCATTCAACGAAAAGCACGCACAGAGCAATGGAAACCCACGTGGGACCCCAACCTGTGCCAGGGAAACGCCCGTGCGCGTTACGTCACAGATGCGCTCATGCACTAAGGGCCTTCCCTCGAATTACACGCTGACGTGCACTTTTTTCACGTCCCAAATCACTCCATATCAAGCTGGCCATGCGACAACACACGAAAGACCACGCTCCTGCCCAAAAGTCCATTTTCCTGCCCCCCACAGCCCCAAGCACGCTCCCACCTGCCATCTGCTGCTACCTGCTTGCCTGCTGCCCACGTGCCCTGCTATTTGGTGCCTGCACGTCAGCCATCTGCAGGGGTCCAGTTGCTGTGTCCACCCCTGCTAAAACAGAAGACTCCCAACTGGGATACCATCGCTCCACAGACCAGCCCCAGGACCCAGTTTCCCACCCACACCTGCCTCTGGGGTCGCCATGTCGGGGAAAACACCATCAGAGACCACTGGTGACCCCCAGCCAGAGAGGCAGAGAGCTACCAGCTTCAGTGACAAGGAAGATGGTATCCTGGTGGAGCAAGTTCTGGGGCATTATGATGCCCTCTTCACACCATCGCGCGCCGACAAGGAAGGACGGGAGAGGATCTGGGAGGACGTAGTGGTTGCCATCAACGCAGAGGGTGTGGCAACCCGCGACATCAAGCACGTCCGGAAGTGCTGGGAGGACTTCAGGTCCAGTACCCTCAACAAGGCCCGGCGCCTCTTGAAGGTAGAGGATGCAGAGGGGTGCCGGGTCAGCCTGACCAACATCCAGATGAGGGTCCTGGAACGCATAAGCCCAGCGCTCCACGTCTAGATCCTTTGAAGGAAGACCCATCTGGAGTTGAGCGGTAAGTGGCCATGCATTGCTGTGTGAAACAGGGCATGTTGCAGTGTGCTGGTAGTCAGCTACTTGCCTGTATGTCTTACATAGGCCATGTATGGATGTGTGTGTGCAGGGACATCATGGTAATGCATGTGAGACCAGTAATTCGTGAACCACATGGATGGTGCATGTGTTCCAATGCAACATGGGGAGCAGCATGCGGAATGCACATATGAATGCATGCCTGTCTCTGTTCTTGGACATGGATGGGGGGTGAGGGATGGTTGCTGCTCTCATGTACATGTATGGTGTACATGTCTGTGTGTCTGAGAAGCGTGTTTGTGACTTTGAAACGCCATGAATGCATGACACATGTCCGTGACAATGTGTTGATTCACTTATGCAGTCTAGTCACCCTTGTATCCACTGTGTCTGTGGTGTACTAGCCCTGATGCATGACCCTCTGGTGATGTGTGTGCATGGGATCAGTATGAGCCATGATGCATGTAAGTTTGAAGCCAAACCTTTATGTCAATAGAGGCCCTTGTACATGGATGCTGATGTTGATTGCATGCGCCGTGCCTGTTTCTGCATGTGTGTTGCCTTCATTGACCCATGTGTTGTAGAGGGACAGGATGGAAGTGACGTTTGACAGTGCCACTCATGTGTTATTGCTTCCTGTCTAGGGGACTATTGTACAGTACTCTGATGCTTGCGTTCTATGTCTCCCTCTACGCAGCGTCGAGTGAAGAAGAGGGCAGAGACGGCGCTGTGGAGCAAAGCGGCAGGGATGCCTCCACCAGGCGGTGATGCAAGGCCCAGCCACCCTCCCAGGAATTACCGTCATCTGGGAGCGAGGGAACTGGTGCCGCGCCTGCCACTACGGCTGTAGCGGAAGGGCTGAGTGAGCCCCCACAGGGGCTTGCAATGGCGGAAGACGGTGCAGAGACATCCAGGTTGATGGTCTCCACAGAGGAGGAGGAGGAGGCTGCTACTGAGCCGCACATGGGGCCTGGTGGGGGTAGTACCACTGGTGCAAGTGGTGCAGTCCAGGGGCAGGAGGCAGCACAGGTCACCGCAGAGGGGCCTGTGCATGTCGCTGTCCCTGACCCTGTGACTGCACCACCATGCACGAGCAGGGATGCCCCGTCCCAGGCCCGTCCGCAGGTAGGGGGGAGGCCCACGTCATCTGGCACTCCACTACCTGCGGACGAAGAGTCCCATGACCGTATGGAGTCCATCCTGATTGGTGTCGCGTTGCGCACGCATGTCATTCGTGATGATGTGCATGCTTCCTGCGGGGACCACGCACGCCATCACGAAGAGCTGCGTGGCAACGTGGCACAGTTGGGAGGGGCCATGGTCAGAGGGTTGCTACATGTGTCGAGCACTCTGGCGGCCCTCTCCTCCTCTGTGTAGACTATGCGCCAGTCATTCTCCCTGCCGTCTTCTGGCCCAGATTCCACCAGGGCCCCCTGTGGACCTGTCCCGATCAACACAGCCAGCTTGGTAGAGAGCCCATCCCTGCCACAGTTGGGAGTCGTAGGTCCAGCAGGGGTGGACACCCCACCAACTGGAGACCAGCAGATGGAGGATGTGCAGGCATCATCAGACAGGGCACATGGACAGCAGCAGGCTCAAGGTGGGAGCGATGATGTCTCGGGGCCATCAACATCAGAGGGGCAGGCTTCGGCCAGAGGGCAGGAGGACCCTGGAATGGGAGTGTCTTCCGTGAGGAAGTGGTTGGGCCAGCGGATAGATGCGGAGCGGCGGCGAGCGGAAGAGGCGCGGCTCACCATGGTCAGGGCGGAGTTCTCCATGCGCCGGGCTTTCAGGCGGGCTGAGTGCCTCGAGGCAACTCGCAGGGAGTTGGAACAGGCCATGACTGCATCCCTGCGAGACCTCGGGGCCAGGGCAGAGGCCCGCCTCCGGGACATTGACATGGAGTTCGATGATGCCCTGGCCCGGGACATCACAGAGTGAGCCGTAGGACTTGCCCGCCGCCATTGTATATAGTTAGTCAGTGTTAGGTTTCCTTTCTGGTTTTATTTATTTTGGGGCGCTTGGACAATGCCCCACGTTTTTGTATATAGTTCTTCATTAGGTAGGGTGTTTTTTATAGGTTTCATTTCAATGATTGGGCACATGGACCATGGATTTGTACTTTGTAAATAGTTCGACAATGGATTTAGCTTCTTATTATATTTTTTCCATGGATCAATGTTTTTTTTTATTGTTTTTGCACTTTGGATTTGTTTTGCCGGACTGACACTTTGGACATATGCTTTTGGATTGCTTTGGATTTTGCTATCATGCATTTTTGGTTTATATTTTGGACATGCAGCTTTTCGTTATTTATTTCCATTTTTGTGTGTTTCATTTCATTCCCTTGCTTTTGTGTTTTAATACATTTTTATTTCCTACTTCAATGTGTGGTATTCTCTCTTTGGTTTCATACATGTCACAATGTGTGTTTTCTCAATCACATGCACCCATTGTGTGGGTGAGACGGAAATATGTTGATGTGCATACTTGCCATTTGGGATGTATCATGTGATGGGGATGTCATTGTGGGGTGGATGTCATACCTGGTTGTGTGTTTGGACTGGGGTGGCGTGGGGTGTGGTTTGGGTGGCCATAAGGATCATCATGAGTGTTGGGGGGGACATGAGTCGGGGCCTGCTGGCAGATACCTGTCACTGCTGGGTGGGTGGGGGTGCAGGGGGACATGTGTCGGTGCTCACTTGTGTATGGTGACATGTGGGGTAGCTGGGGGGCATGGCCAGGGTGGATGGGCTGCCTGCGGGGCATGGCCAGGGGGGCAGGGTAGTCCCCTGTGTTGTGGGCTGCCTGCAGGGCATGGGGAGGCGTGAGAGGGCACACCTGGGAGGACACACACTGCCAATTCGTGTTGGGGTACACCAGGAGTACATGTACCCCTCTCGTGGCAGCGAAACCACATGTAAACCTCCCCTCGCACCCCCCAAATACATGTACCTCGCTCGCACAAGGCCTATCGCGTGTGAAACTCCCCGCGCACCCCAGTAATACATGTACACCGCTCGGCCAAGGCCTATCGCATGTGAAACTCCCCGCGCACCGCTCAGAATACACATCCCCGCTCAGCCATGGGCTATCGCGTGTGAAACTCCCCGTGCACCCCTCGGAATACACGTACCCCGCTCGGCCAAGGCCTATCGCGTGTGATTCTCCCCGCGCACCCCTCGGAATACACGTACCCCGCTCCCCAAGGGCTATCGTGTGTGATTCTCCCCCGCGCACCCCCAGAAAACACGCAGGCAGCCCATCCACCCTCCCCATACCCCGCAGGCAGCCCTTTACCCCTGGGCATGCCCCGCAGGCAGCCCATCCACCCTCCCCATACCCCGGAGGCCACCCTTCACCCCTGGGCATGCCCCGCAGACAGCCCATCCACCCTCCCCATACCTCGCAGGCAGCCCTTCACCCCTGGGCATGCCCCGCAGGCAGGCCATCCACCCTCCCCATACCCCGCAGGCGGCCCTTCACCCCTGGGCATGCCCTGCACGCAGCCCATCCACCCTCCCCATACCCCGCAGGCAGACCATCCACCCGGGGCATGCCCCGCAGGTAGCCCATCCAGCCTGGGCATACCCCGCAGGCAGCACATCCACCCTTCCCATACCCTGCAGGCAGCCCTTCACCCCTGGGCATGCCACGCAGGCAGCCCATCCACACTGGGCATGCCCCGCAGGCAGCCCACTCCACAGGGGGGACAGTTCCCACGTTTTACACATGATTTCGCTGGCACGAGTGGGGTACTTGTATTGTGGGGCGTGCAAGGGTAGTTTTACACACTATTGGCCTAGCTCGAGCAGGGTACATGTGTTCTGGGGCATGCGTGGGGAGCTTTACACGCTATTGGCCTAGCGCGAGCGGGGTACTTGTGTTCTGGGGCGTGCGCGGGTAGTTTTACACGCTATTGGCCTAGCGCGAGCAGGGTACGTGTGTTCTGGGGCATGCGCGGGGAGTTTTACATGCTATTGGCCTAGCACAAGCGGGGTATGTGTGTTCTGGGGCGTGCGCGGGGAGTTTTACACGCTATTGACCTAGTGCGAGCGGGGTACGTGTGTTCTGGGACATGCACAGGGAGTTTTACATGCTATTGGCACAGCTCGAGCGGGCTACGTGTGTTCTGGGGCGTGCGCAGGGAGTTTTACATGCTATTGGCCTAGCGCCAGCGGGGTACGTGTGTTCTGGGGCATGCATGGGGAGTTTTACATGCGTTTTTGTGGTTGGGGGGCTGTGTGCTGGTGCACTGGCCTTTGCGCCATGTACTGGATTTGTGTGCTGTTCATGGTGCACAGGGCGGGGTTGGGGGCGTAACTGGCGCTGCTGCGGGGTCACTGCGCCACTCTGCGCCACGGCTGGTTATGGATGTTGAAATCTATGAATACGCTGTGCGCTGAAATGGGTTTTGGCGCATGCAGCTGGCGCAGACTGCCGCACGCGCACACTGTGCGCCAGCCGCGTGCGCCACTTGTGCGCCGAATTCTATGAATTACCCCCTTGATCTCTAATGAAGCCTGGTTAAAAGTTACACCTGTTTAAAACTAAGTAAACAGCGTCATCATTTTGTTTATATATGTGTACCTACTGAGTGTGTGTGTATACGTTCTCTTTGTAACTTATCAATTGACATCATTTGTGAGTTTCCTAGGCAATGACGTGGGAAATATCATTCACGGCCAACATATGCCTATTAAACTAAGTGTTGCAATGTCCTATATCCTTAGTGGGCCCATAAAGAGAGAAATTTGTTTCCTGAACATCATTACAGCATCATGGTTAACAATGCACCCGTCTAAATGCAGCGTCATTTGGTGAGTGAAAGCATCTTATCCCCACCTCTTTCCAAGCTTACTTTCCATTTAGGGGAGGGGAAGTGCTTGGTTTTCACCCTCCCTTGAACAGTCAATGACATGTTTCCAGGATAGGGAGTCTTCCAGGCAAGAAGTTGGCACTCAGGTATCCTGCTCCCAGAGGCAGCGAGCAGTTGCCACTATAGATGTGAGTGCCACCATCGTCATGGCTTCTTGCGTCATGGTGAGCCCCGGACCTGGACGTGTGCAGCATGTTCATATTTTTCATCAATTACTTTATGATTCTTCTTGTTGTTGACAAGGGATGTCTTGCTGTTCTTTCAGCAACCCCTGGGCTTCTCACCACCTATCTGCTAGAGTGCATGACACCTCCATCCTGAGGGTTTAATCAGTGTTTGTTTCTGCCTGCAGGCATAGCTTCACTTCTGAGGGATGCATGATGGTGCAGAGTGCGTAGACTGTTGATCCTTTTTTCTTTAACTCAATAAGAAGTTGCTGGTGCCACAGGAGTGTCTGTAAGGAACTCTTGCATGAGTTTTAGTCCTGATGAGGAAGTATTTGTATTTGGGTTTATATACAGCATGAAGCTAGCTAGGAACCAGCAGAGTGCTATACGTTTCTCTGAGGGTACCATATGAGGTAAGGAGGGATTACATTATTTGGGTCAGGATCTTCTGGCCATGGCAGTGTGATGTGATGAGTGAATGCAAGGAGTCTAGGTGGCACCTAAATATTGACTAAAGAGTCAAATCTTCTGTTCCTTCATGTACTGCAATAGAGTTGGTCTGGTCAGGATCGCCACTGGGGTGGTGTTCCAGTACACACATATGTAGAGAGAGGCCTGTTTCCAAGCTATTTCCTTATTTGCCAATTTTGTCATAAAGTTAGTGAGGTCCTGACTCCTTGGGGACCGCAACCTAACTGGGCTACGTGTTTTGCAACTATGTAGGCAGGTGTACGAGTGGTGGTTGCCTTATAGGTAATGCAGGCAGCCTTAAAGAGTATGTATAGCATTGCAGGGTTCCTCTAGCAGTCCCCCTACTTATTCGCAGAGAACACTTAGGCCCCTCAGAAACTCCCAGCCACAAGAACAGAGGACTCAGCCTTGTGGAAACGTTACTGTTGTTTATTATCACATAAACATAACAGGGATCACACCAGAAAAACAAGGTTCATATACAGCTCTACATTTCTATGCATGTGTCACCCGGTTTTATTCTGTTGTGACGTCACAAATTCTGGCTCCATTGCAGAAACCTATCACGCACTTGCATTGGTCAGTTTGGGTAAGGTTACATATAGAACTTCCATAGGTTAATCTTCTAATTGGATAGCCATATCTAATGGCTTCTCCTAGGACCATCTCTACTGCACCCGCCTACAATGTTGCAGGGTCGCTGCAAAACCATTGTTCCATGCAACAAATTATGTCCCCCTGAGAAAGGTTAATTTCGATTGGGCAAAACGTGTCCTCCCAGCCCTGGGACCCTACACAGTTCTCAAACTGAATGTACCTCTTCAAGGTAATGAGAAAGAACATGGAGGTGCGAATCGTTCCCTAATGTTGCTATTCTCTGATCACCCAAGCCTCAGTTAATGGAATGTGGGCAACACTTGTATCTTTTTCTCTCTGGGAACAGACTTCTCTGTCTCAGTCACATGTGTCGAGACCACGAAATGAAGCCCTCTTGTCTGTAATTATGAGGATTTTGCCTGCATTTCTGCAGGTTGCTCACTATCTTGGTAGCTGGAATTTTCCTGCTTCCCCTTCGTCCTTGGCTGGGTGTCCTGTTTCTGCTCACCTCGAGCTGCAGTGATCGTGTCAGCTTCTCTGTGCAGTCAAAATCTGTCTATCCTTTCTTGTTTGTTTCAGATGCCTACAGCTTCTATAGTATTCCTTATGACTTATCCATGTTAGTAGCAGTTAAGCATGTGCAAGCTAAATATATGATTTCTTTGCATCTTGCTGTTTCGCCATTGGCAAAAGGATAAGAATATAGAGATATCCATGTGTGTTTGTCCCCTGACTAAGTCGATCATAAGCATGTGCTTCGTGCCTATATGCAATACACTGGTGTAGGTTTGTGTAGTTTCATGAATGGATGAATATGTACTTCATCTATAGATGTGACTATGTCGTAATATCAGTGGTAGCGTCATTGCTTTCTGATTTCCCAGTCAGTCAACCTGTTTGATTGATGTCAATTCCATGTGATTCAAATTATCAATTGGGCATGGTCTGAATTGTCTAAGAGAATACAGTTTTTCACACCTGTGATACATCAATGATTGTGAGATGGGCCTAAGAGTGAGGCGCATCTATCATTTCTCTGCCTTCATGATGGGAGTCGTGTGGGGGGCATAAGGGTCAGATTTGGCCCCTCATCTACAATCCCATCTCTGGTCGATGAATCAACCACACTACTTGTCTCGCGAGGATAGCGCGGGGGCAGCATGCTTGCCTTGGAAGCAAGACGACATGGAGCACCACAGGTGTGATCCCTGGTCCGTGCTTAGAAACCTCTGGGTATTAAGCGCGTTATAAATAACCTATCATATCATACTTTAAGATGTGTTTAACTTACACAACTCTCACTGTTCATCTGCAGTTTTGGGAGCCACACCTTCATTATTCCCCTGAGATGTCCATACCACTTGGCATGGTCATCCAGGCTCCAGGTGATATAACTGCAGTCCCCATCAGGGGTGCACCAAAGCCAATTCCTCCAATAGTCGCATGTGTTGTAAGAATACTCGAACATTTCTCCTGTCGAGAACAGAGGGCAATGTGTCAGTTGTGTTTTTAATGCTTTTCGTGCTTTCATCTCCTTAGGTTCTTCTGTCTGTATGTCAATCAGCACTTTCATCCCCAAAGACTTCTTAGTTGTTTTTCTACACTGCGCTATTATGATTCTGATGACACAAAGTGTTAGCAACACTAGTACAATGCTGCCGCCAGTACCTTTAGTCCATTCTCCATCCATGTTGGCATCCATGAGAATATGTAAGACAGCCAACCTTCATCTTTTCCAACATTCTTCGCTTCTGTCTCCATCTTCGTATGATCTTCAGAACGCTTGGTGATGGACTCCATCAGTGGCCCATTATCCTCATCAATGGCAGGAACGAATGTGCAGCAGGAAGACCCGATCTTGGCACAAACGCCTTCTTCCATGGCTGTAAGGAGATCCAGAACATATCTGTTCTGGAGGGCCATCAGCCTTACCGCTCTCAGCTCTTCCTTGATGGCGTTGAACCCTTTGACGGTCAAGTTTATTGACTGCATCAGCTCCCAGCGGGTAATCTGGAGCCACTTATCATTTGTTCTTGTCTGTACTGCTGGAACGATAGAAGCAAAGAACATCTCAGTTCTGCTGAACAGGCTGTGCTTTGGTGGTATAGCATTCAATGCCTTTTCCATGTCTGATGAGGCATAGTTCCCTCTTCTTATTCTTGTCAGCTCTGCAGACCTCTTCTTTCTTTTGCTGTTATCAATCTTATGGAAGCCTTCCATTTGTATGTCCTTCTGAGACACTACTAATGTTGAGGTATTCAGGAGTTCTTTGTCACAACTAATTAGGCAGTCACTCTCAAGTCAGGGAGATCCGTTCCCCCCCAAGCAAGATGGTGTGCACCTAAAGCGCTTATGCAGATTCAACTTTAGTGAGGCCTCCAACCCGTCTCACACCACCCCACCAAATACCCTCTGTACCGCCAATGAGCTACGAACCAGGCCGGTGTAAAGTAAGAATATATATTTATTTAAGGTTGACAAAGAAGACTAGCAATCAAAACATCAACAACCAATGCTGTGGCACTACAAAATATCACACATTCAAATGTCTTGCACCAATTGACTAACACAGGCTTAAAGGACCTTCAGTTGCGATATGACACAGGAACAAATTTGAAGTTGGCAGTCACAATTTACATCATATTTCTTGCAAATTAACCAATAGGAAACATACAAAACACTCAGTAATTGCTTAATTTGGAATAATACTCCTTTCTCCCAGAAACCCCACCCTCCAGGCATCAATTAAATATGACCCCCCTGATCTGACGGCAACATATAGGGAGTGGGAATACAGTAGCAACATTGTTTTGGGTTTTTTATTTGAAAGGCAAAGTCAAGAAAGGAACTCAATAGGAAAATTGTTTTGGCCTTTTTATTTGCTTGAAAGGCAAAGCCAGGAAAGGAACTTAATGGGGAAACTCGTTTGGGCTTTTATATGCATGAAATGCAGAGTCAGGAAAGGAACTCAATGGGAAAATCGTTTGGGGCTTTTTATTTGCATGAAATGCAGGGCTTTGGGAAAATCGTTTTGGGATGCAAGTAGATAAATGGGAAACTTTGTTTTGCACCCTCTACATTCACTTGAAAAGCAACATTTTAGGGTTACTTATCTTTGGATTATGGACACCCCCTTCGGTACAGAAGACAGTGGTTTCAGAAAGATAGTCACCCAAGTACTTTATTGTCTATACCTGCTCTAACACACTGGGCGTGAACCATCTTAGTTTTGAACTCTAACAACACTCATACTGTGATTTTCTATATGGGAATTAATTGATTTAACTTCAATTCAATGTGCTAAGGATCTACAAAGCTCCCCCCCCTCCCCACAAGTTAATGGAAAGGATTAAGGCAGGCAGTTCCCGAAACAATTCAATTTAAATAGATAGGGTGATTATCTATAGTGGGATTCATTTGAATTCGATTTAATAAAATGTGCCAAGGGTCTCCCCAGTAACACCCCCCTACCCACTATGCAAGATGGAGATTAAGGCTGGCAGCTTTCCTCCACACTTTTGATAGCTTTGGGATATATCTACTTACATGGGAGGCCTTAGTTATGGGGCATCCAGGAAAACAGCAGGGCTCCTATGAGGACTGCAGAGATCTGGTAAAAGGCTTCTGTCAAGGGTAGGCCCAAGCACCCAGACTTCCTCTGGCTCCTCAAATGGCAGGCCCAGCTAACTTCTAGATTTCCCAGTCTCTGTCTCCCACATAATGATTAATGCCCAGCAATAGACTGGGAAAGTCAAGGGAAAAATCAAAAGTCCAAAGAAAGGCCCCAAGAGTTGAAAAGTCAAAGAAAGATCAGCAAGTCAGACAGAACACGGATCTTGTATAGGGCTGGTGACACTCCATTATTATCATGTTTCCCATGCTGCAAATTGGCCAGTTTTCTCACTTGACCTCCCACAAAGACGCCCACTGACTGCTGATAGGAACAGAAGTTGTGAGGTATGGGTTATGGAAGCGGAGGAAAAATACATAATTTCAAAATGACAGGTAGTTTTGCACATTTGGGTTCTGAAAATCTAACAACGTGGTAGCTACCCTAATTCTTCAGATAATTGCCGGCACATATACATTTTTGAATACTACATTTTACTGCAAGTCAGAAAATACAAATTTTTTTGGCATGCCCTTCCTAGGTGGAGCTATCATTTTTAGTGATTTACTCCTGACCTGAAATATTAACACATCTGCCCCTTCCTGATTCAAACCTTACTTCCATAGCCTATGTTTCCACCAACTTTCTATTCCGTCGGAATTATGGGAAGGCCAGAATCATCATTTTTCTCATAACTCCAGTTGTATGCAGCACAGAAAATTCATTGTTACATGGTACCGACTGATTTCTTATCCCCTTCAATATGAGCCAGGGATAAGCTCACTGGGATATACAATGCACCTTTTACTAAACAGAAAGTGGCCCAATGTTAATCAATGGGAAGACATCACGTGGGTTCCTCAGTTTCAGATAGCCTCCACCAAATCTTAGGTTTAATTTCCCTTCTATGACCTGATCAGGACATCTGGCTGGCCCATGTGATCATGCCCTCCCATCCTGAGCTTCAAAGGTTTTTGTTTGAAGCTAATGCACAGTTAATGGGGAGACCTGATGTTAAAGGTCATTTCTGCGGGCTGTGTTATCTGCATCACCGCAGTTCTGATCTCTCTTGCAACATTTGTTTATATTTTTAACTGAAGCGCCAGGCCTGAGGTTGCAATAGGCCCATTTTTGTTCATTTACTAGGCATTATATCAGAAAACAATGTTTTGTACTTGCTTTTATATTTCAATGGAACTCCCCATTAACCAGCTTCATTCGTACAATAGGGTCAGGGGCCTAGAATGGCCTTTCCATTTCTGTCACTCTGGGGCTGTCTTTTTACCCCACAACGAGTGAACAGATTCCCCCCTAGTTGGGAGGCAGCTGCAGGCATGCTTTCAACCCACAGGCCCTGTAGTGATCCATGAGTACTACTGTCCCGATCTTTATGCCTGGTATTTTCTAAATCTGTTTGCATCCTTCATTCTCTCCAACCTCTACGTCTCCATCATTCTGGAAACATAAAGCAGCTCCCTTGAGCGGTATCATGGGCATGGGTACTTCTTTGTTTTTGACCCATGTGAGTAATCGAGTGCTTGCTTCCCATTTCTTAAGGCACTTGTCATTTCCTGCTGTACTACTTCCCCTGGAACCGTTAGGAGAGCATGTCCTTGCTTCCAACTACTCTCTCTTTCCATCCTTCTGAGGTGTATGCATGTCCATACATCAGCATCTGCAGTCTTTCCCGACATCCTGGCATTCCTCCTATCTCTAGGTGCCCTGTCTTGGGACACTGTAACTCCTTTTGTGTCACTGTCAGCACTTCTCCTTTGCACGGTCCTTCTGTAATATATTCTATACTTTTATCTGTATTCCAGTAATCGTCTAACATTTTATCTTTATATAGTTATCTTTGTACAGGAACGTATTCTTGGACATCCACCTTAGTGTTGCTCGTTTTCCTTGTGGTGCAAAGTGATGAATGCATTAGGCATTGTGCTCTTGCTGCTAGAATTTCGGTTGCCACAAATGTTCTGGAAGCACTCATGGCATAGGGTATGAGAAAGCAGACATAACAGCTCTCCTTGGTTGTTTGTTTCCCCAACTTAGCCATGTGGCTATATCACATGTTATTCGATACATGGGCCGAATTAGTTGCATATGAATGTTTTGATTGCAATATACCTCTGTACTTTACTTTATTAGCAGTGCTTGTTACCTGCCTAGGTATGGCTTCCGTAACAGCATGGACTGAGATCGTGTTAGCATGGGTCCAAACATGTTCATGTGCAAACAACAATCTTCGTAAAAACAAGGAGTTTAAATAAGTAGAAACAGCAGAAAGCACAAAACATTATTACAACATTTTGTATTGTGTTTCCCATCTCGTTGTCATGCGATGCCCCAGGTGTCTGTGGGTTGATGCTGAAAAGCCTAAAAAATGTGTTGTTATTGAGTTAGTGTGTGTTAATTCAAGCTCCACGTCTGTAATATTGGGCAAGTGAGGCATAGAACAATCTCTACCACACTCTAGGTATTCTCGGTTTTCCAAGTAAAGAAATAATGGACGGGTCTCCACTGGTCAATTTTGGATAGGTGTGGGCTAAATATACCAGGAAAGCATGAAAGACTAGTCTTGGAGGTATCATTCACTCTGATTCCTTTTGTATTATATAAATTCCTGGAATGAGTTGGGTCTTTTATGTCTTCTAGGACAGTGTACCTAATTTATGTGTATGTATTATTCTTTTTCTCGCTCTCTCGCTCTGGACCTAGTTATCCTCGGCTGTGGTTCTTCTTCCTTGTGTTTGTGAAGAGGTCTTTGTTTGATATTTCCAATATAGTTCCAATCTTTTTTACCTTGCAGTTTTACTGCTTTGTCCATTTGCCTTTTTAACCACATAAGGACCCTCAAATCGTGGTTTGAAACACAGCCGCACAACATTCCTAACTAAGACAGTGTCCCCAGGATATAACAATGGCTGCTTTAAATGTCTCTCAGTTCTGTCCGTGCTGTTGTCGTCTTCAATGTTCTTTGACCTCTCCTCCTGCGCCTGCTGTTGACGAGAAATAAAAGATGCACTAGCCATCAAAGAAGACACATATTAATACATTTTATCTCCACAAACACTGGATGTTGCATCGGTAAGAGCTTGAGTGGGAGGAGCCAGGGAAAGTCGCATGCATCGTCCTGTTACCCCCTCTTGGGTGTTAAATGGTGGTCAGATCCAAGCTGATTGCGCTACGTGAACAATGCTAAGGGCAGGCAAAGAAGCCATCTTTTTTTCAGAGTTACCTTTATCTTGTCAATTTTCTCCTTCAGCAGGCCATTCAGGTGCTCACACAACCTGCTCGCTTGCTGGTGATAGGCACAGGACAATCTGTGCTGTATCCCCAGTAGGGTTGTGATATGCTCAAAGGTCTCATTCATGAAATGATGTCCATTGTCAGACCACAGGACCTCACCCCCTCCACCCCCATCGTAGGAACACCTCTCTAACGAGGAATATTGCAGCCCTGAGGGCGTCAGGTTGCGAAGAGGGACCAGCTTTGGTCCATCTGGAAAACAGGCACCCAACCACTATCATGTAGTGGTGGCCCTGGCACACCTGGACCCAATTGAACGTAATCTATATGGAGATGTTTGAAAGGGCCAGTCAGGCGTGGTATGGCTCCTCTCACTGCACATAATGTATGTCCTGCAGCAAATGTTTTACACGTCACACAGTTCTCCATAAATGGAGCTACATGCTCCACCATATTAGGACAGAACCATTCTTCCCCCATTTGTGCAGCAAGTACTTCTTTACCCATGTGAGTAAGGTAATGCAACTGCATGATCGCAATCTGCAATAATGCTATTAAGAGCACTAGTTTTCCTGTGCTTTCTTGTCGCCACAATTTGTCAGTGGAGGAAATTGAACACCCTCTTCTCATCTACAACTGTTTCTCCTCTCCTGGAGCCCTCCCATGAAATTCCATTATTTGCATAGCTGGCAATGTGTTGTAGCCTTCTTTTAAAATCATTTTGCGCACACGAATATGTGCATTCGATGGGGCATCAAAGACTGTTATTTCGGAAAAATATGCTGCACGCTTTGCTTCTGCATCTGCTGCTTCGTCCTCGCCCCTCGTGTGGGCTTAGCATTTCACGACCGATATGGCTGCCGGGAGTTGAAGTACACCTATGAGTCTGCCCAATAGGGGCGCGTGCTGTACCGGTGCGCCATCCGCACATTGGAAGCCCCGCCTCAGCCATCGTAACAGTCCAGAGTGAACTGTAGACGTCACGTAAGCCAAGTCAGAATACACTGTGATCTTATTCTCCTGGCCCTTGCACACTTCTAATGGTATTATGAGTGCTACTAACTCTGCTGCCTGTGCTGAAAAATGGGACAGCAATTTCACGATTACTATAATTTCTGCTGTACCATCTGCTTTTATTGTTACCACTGCAGATCCCGTATGTCTTTCCCACATTGTCTGGTCTATTGTCGACGACCCGTCAATATAAAGCACTTCTCCTACCTCGGGAGGCTTCTCCCCCACTTTGGGAATGTCGTCATACTGCACCATGTGTGTAGTACAGTCGTGTACATAGGGCCTCATTACGACCCTGGCGGTAAGGGGTTAACGCCAGCGTTAGCTGCGCCGACCCCTTACCGCCAATTACGAGGTCCCCTAGCGCCATGGTGCTTTTAACACCTGCTTTTAGCAGGTGTTAAAATCCATGGCGCTAAGGGACCATGGAGTTAATTACGCCACCGTAATTTACGGTGGCGTAATTAACGCCTTCCCCACTCCCATTGTGCCCTATGGGGCAAAAATGGGAATGGGGAAGGGTAAATGGGGATTGGGGACTTACCGCCCCGCCGACCTCGGAATGGGGCGGTAAGTCCGCCAACCACCATGGCGTAAACGTAGTTTACGCCATGGTGGTAAAGTCACGGCCCAGGCAGTAACTTACCGCCTGGGTCGTAATGAGGCCCATAGTCTCCTTCCTCCACTGGATCTGCTACAAATGCCGCTGGGTTTACAGTCCTGCACCTTACTGTCATGATTGCTGGATTTGAGATAATCACCTCGTATCCAGAGGTCCTTTGTGTAGTCAATGTACTCTTGGTCCTTTAGAGAATATCAGAGAGGGCATGCTCCACATAAAGTGTGGTATTAGACTCCATAGTAATACTCGCTGACTTTTCTATCGTGAATGCAGCAGCAGCCAGAGCTTGCTCACAAGGGTAATGTCCACTCATCACAGGGTCTAAACGTCCACTATAGTAAGCAAAGGGCTTGTGTCCTAGAGTAGTCTTCTGTGTGAGTACTGCAGTCATCACCACTTCATTGGTGTGTGAAAACAGGAAAGACCTGTCACGGTAGTCTGGCATCCCTAACACTGGAGCTGTGCATATTGCTTTCTTCAGCTCTTCAAATACATCAGTCATTTCATGTGTTCACAATAACTTGCCATTCCCTTTCGGGGCTTCCTTGAGTCTGCCTAACAAAGCTCTTGTGTATGTGCTATAGTCAAACATCCCCGCTCTGCAATAATTACAGAGGCCTAGAAACTGCTGCATCTCCCTCTCTGCCTTTGGCATCAGTGTTCTGTGGATTGCCTCTGCCCTTTCTGGAGTCACCTTTCGTGTGCATGGGATATCAATTGTCCTATGTATAGCTTGACAATATTGTAATTTTGCCTGCTCCACCTTGTATCCCTTTTCTGCTAATACTTTCAGTAAGTACACTGAGTCATTTCACCACTGCTCTCCTGTCTTGTGCAAATCAAGATGTCATCTACGTATTGTATGACAACTCTCTCTATTTCTCTATTGCCTAGATCCATTTGAAGGACCCTATTAAAATAGCCCGAGGGCCTCATTACAAGGTAGGCGGTAAGGGTTTACCGGTACCAGTATTTTACCGGTACCGGTAAACCCTTACCGCCTTACTACGAGGTCCCTTTGCGGGTTGGGGAATTTAACGCCTGCTTTTTGCAGGCGTTAAAAACCAACCCGCAATAGGACCAGGGAGCTAATTACGGTACCGCAATTTGCGGTACCGTAATTAGCGCCTTCCCCATTCCCATAGAGCCCTATGGGGCAAAAATGGGAAGGGGGAATTACAGCCCCACCAACCTTGGAATAGGGCAGTAATTCCCCTTTCCACCAAGGCGGTGCCGGTATTTTACCGGCATGGACCAAGGTGCTAATAGCACCTTGGTCCACTGCCATCCGTGTAATGAGGCCCAGTGACTCGCAATACCCTTGTGGTAATCTTGTATTTTTTCACTTCCAGTTTCTATATAGGAATGATGTCAGGTCTTGTGATTCATGAAGTGGTATAGAAAAGAAGGCATTCTTTCAGTCTAACAATGTTAAGTGTGTAGCTTCTGTTGGGACTCTTCACAACACCGCCATTCTCTGTGGTACTTCTCTATAATGTATTCCCACCCTACTGCCATCACTGTCCTCCACTATTGTCCTGTGTCGTCTGTCCCATGAAATATTATTGTCTCGTTCCTCACTATGCCTGCCTCGATTTCTATTGGGATTACCTTTCCTTCCTTCTTGTTAAAGAGAATCTCTGGTCTAAATAAGAACTTGTCCGCTATTCGTAACAGACCTCCCTTGTATCCCTGGGATCCATGCAATTAACACTTCCGCCCCATTTAAAAACAGATCAATGTCTACTGGCACACCCCTCTGTACCGTCTCCCACTATAAGCTTGTATGATTTCCCTCACGTTCATGTAATGGATTCCTGATGTTGAGCACACTATCCCCTTGCATGCATGAGCGGGAGGGCAGGATTGGCATGTGGGGCATGGGCAAATGGAAGGACACACGATCACAATTCATGCACAGATGGACAGGCACATCACATGCACTACAGGTACCAGAATTCATTGCCCCCATGCCACCTACCCCAGCAAGTACACACTGTGTGCATCCCCCATCGCCTGCATCAGAGCTGTGTCAGACACATTTGACCTACCTCCCCACCAGCAGTGTATCCCACAGCATGAAGCCACGTGATTTGCCTGTCACAAGCACACATACCCACATGCATGTAACATGAATCTGAACAATGAAGAAACACAGAATAACGAATGGGAGAGATGAACGATGTATAACTTGCAAACGCAAATAAACATGGCGCACATCATAGACAATGTAGAAGAATGTGCCGGCATAAGGGTAATGGCCAAGGTGGGTGACATATGATGCAGGGAATGTGTGCGCAACCCACCCCTCCTGCAATACAATACACCAAAAACTAGGGTCATCTGTACCATTCGCTATGTCTTGCGCAATTCATGTGACACTGACCCACATCCAAACATGGCTGCATTGTCACTACCATCACAATGACTATGCCGCCCTTGTGTCCCTCCCATGCAGGTGATGCTGGATACCCCTTGCTGCTCCTGACTCCTGTCAGGCACCCACAAAATCAGCATGAGCATGCCTACAAATGTGCCCACATCTAGACAAGGTGCACCATCGAGCAAACATTTGGACTCTTGAAGGAAAGGTTCCACTGCCTAAGTAGATCTGGGGGTGATCTGATGTACAGTCCTGTGAAAGTGGGCACGATCGTCCTGGCCTGTGCCATGTTACATAACATGTGCATCATGCACAACATTCCCCTACCCCCATATATGGACATGCCTCCAGCGGAGAGGGATGACGGCTGTGACATTGAAGCTGAGAAGCCATTTCCCCATCACAGGAATGACATGGATGGACGTGAGTCCTGCTATCAACTCATCACAAACTACTTTTAGGCACTGGGCACATGTACATGTCCTTTGCCATACACCACAATTAACACTGTACAGTAAATAAATAACACTTTCACGAAAAGAATGAATGTCCAGTAATGATTTGCAATGCAACACCCAGTGTTTTATAAAGGAATGAGAACAAATGAACTTGTGGACCAACATCCCCTCACCAACTATCCCCCCTCAAACCCCTTCCCCAACTTTTGACACAATGTCAATGTGTCAGTCCGAGACACACCCATGCCACATGTTTGTCCAGGGCCTATTTATGTGGCCGCTTGGCACCTGGGCCCCTGGGCCCCCTTGTGCTGTATTGCAGACAGGCGCATAGACCTGTGCCTCGGGCTGCTCTGGAGTGGAGCAGGTGTGGAGCTGGTGGATGGTGTGTGGGATGACTCACTGGCCCGTCGATCCAGGACCGCCTGCAGGGTCATTGAGAGAGACTTGGCCATTGCTGATATGATACTGTTGTACTTGTGGACCCTCCTGGCCAGGTGTACTATTGCCGACGTTGCATGCCCGAGGGCATGTGCACTGTGATGCCCAGTGGCCTGCAGACTTTTGAGCATCAGCTGAGCCTCAGTGCGGAGCAGGGCTGCCTCCCCCAGCATCAGGCGGGACTCCTCCAGCTCCAGGTGCTTCTGCACCAGGGCCGACAATCCTTCCTGCCTTTCCTCAATGCGGCACAGATGGCCGTCCATATCCCTGACACTGGGGAAGGGCCGGCGTGGGGGGCTCTGCAGGTTGATGGAGCTGAATTCTGGCCGCTCATATGGGGTGTGATCAGTGGTGTCCCTGTGGTCTCACCAGCATCATCTTCAGCTTCTTCATCGCTGGTGTCAGGTGAATTTTGATGGAGGCTGTTGGGGTGGTGGAAATGGCCGTCCTCCTGCTGTCGCCCCCTTGTAGGAAATTGCACCATGGCAGGGGCTGCAGGGGCTGCCTGGGCGGTAGGGGCAGCTGTTGTAGCCACTGCAGGAGATGCCTGGGTGGTAGGGGCAGCTGTTGTGACCACTGCAGGAGCTGCCTGGGTGGTAGGGGCATCTGTTGTGGCCCCTGCAGGAGCTGCCTGGGTGGTGGGGCAGCTGTTAGCCACTGCAGGAGCTGCCTGGGTGGTGGGGGCAGCAGTGACCGCCACAGTGGTTGCTGCTATGTCCTGGGTAGTGGTACGTGGAGTCAACTGCCTTCCACGTCTGGTGCCCCTTGAGGTGCCTGTTCGGCCTCCATCGCTGTCAGATATTGTGCCTGAGGGTGGAAGAAAGGCATGCTGTTAGGGACCAGTGTGGCATGCTGTTGTGGGGACATGCCGTGGTATATGGCATGGTGCACTCATGCATGTGTTGTGTGGCCTCAGCTGCAAGGTCTGGGACGTTGGCACATGCACCACAACTCTAATGGGACTACTGGAGTGGTGACCGATCATTTGCTGGGGACACTGGTACGCAGGTCTCTCTGCGAGTGGGTGGCTGAGATATGAAGGGGGGAACGTCGAGGGGCGTTTCAGAAAGTGCAAGACACAAGTTGATGGCTGATCCAGTTGCAGGTCCAGCATATGAATGGGGCCTTGTGGTAGGTATGGCAGGGACATGGAAGGTCTATGCCCTTGCCATTCAATGGGAGGGTGGCCATGTGTGAGTGCAGGTGAGAGCTGGCATTGTTGTGTTGTGGTGGCAGTTGTGACATGGCAGGCACACATGCAGTACATGGTGACAGGGTGCTCTGTGTCTGTTCTTGGGGGGGCATGCATTTTCACTTCGAAGTGTGGTTGGGAGTGTGTCCAGCATTGGGGGTCAGGCATGGGACTTGGTTGCCACCATTTGGACACATTGGGGAGGGGAGGCAGGGCTACTGCTGGGTGTGATTTTGGAGATGGGGACTGTGCAATAGCCAGTTCACTGCTGTAGTGCTATGGTGGAGAGGGCAGCGTGGGCAGCGGGTGGTTACTGTTGGGGTGACACGTCCATTGTGTTGGCCCATGTGTCTCAGCAAAGATGGGGGTGGCGGTATGCATTGGGTTTGGCCAAAATGCACTTGGCCATGTGTGTATGGCAGGTGTGTGTTCCGACCTTGGCGTGACATGGTCCATCAGGCCACCTTTGGGTCGGCCATGGCAATGGGTGGCTGCTCAATACACATTGCACCTGGCCGTGGCATGCCAATGAGCGGGTGGTACTTCCAAATGGGCTAGGGGTGGTGTTGTGCATTGCAATGGGACACTGTACAGGGCTGCTGCGCCGGGTTTGGGTGTGCTGATAGTTGCAGACGGTGGTAGTGCTTACATGCAACCATGAGCATTGTTTCATGTGTGCTTGCACTGATGGCTGGGCTGGGGTTTCACGGTGACTGCCATCACAGGCCACAGGGGATGGTGCTGTCCCCAGACCAATGTGGTTGCAGGCACTGGGAATGTGGTGCGTGTTGAGCATGCACTCCACAGTGGCAAGGGGTTGGGGGGGAATGCCTGGCAATCAGGTGTGTTGTTGATATTGGGGCTTCATGTACTCACCGCCCTCAACGGAATGTCCCGGCGGCGGCCTCTGCTGCATCCACTCATTCGATTCCCTCCATGTGCAGCACACTGTTGTACTTCTCCCAGGCCAAGAGCCGGATTGGGGAGGAGGGTCCACCACCTCTTGCCATGTACTGTCTGGGGTGTGCAGACAGGAGGTTCCTGACCCTCGGGCGGAGGTCGTTTACCCCCACTTGTGGCAGTACTTCACTGTGCATGGGGGGGCCCTTACTGCAGACACCTTTTTTGCCACTTCCTGCCAGATTTCCTTCTTCCGCTGCGGGGTTCGGCGGCACTGGTCCGTTAAAAAGAACTCCCCAGCAGGCTCAACTATAGTATTGGTGAGCATGTGCAGCTCCATAGATGCCATAGTGAGGGATTGATTTCTGGAGTCAGGAAGGGTGGATGGCTGCTGGTACCTTTGGATTGCAGTGGATTGTGATTTTGATGATGGTCACAGGCCAGTTTCCTGTTCCGGCGATCATGTGATTTCCTGTCAGTGTTTCCGTTCACAGTATTTGCAGTGCCGTTGTTTCCAGTGCCGCTGGGTCCGACAAACCAGAATCGGCCGTTGAATCCAGTGCTACTGGGTGCGAAAACTGTGGGACCGGCATCACGGTAACACCTGGGATTTACTGGCATGCTTGTAATGAGGTCCATTGTGTTTTTTATTGATGCTGTATTTGTCTTCAATGTAGGAGTGTTTAGTGTGGACCAGTGATAGCCCAGAGCAAGGTGATTGTGGTGTGAGTGAGGACGAAGTGAGTGATTATTGAGGGGTATAAAAAGGTGGGGGAGAAATTGGTCTTTTGTTTAAGGAGTCATAGTGCCGCAGGATCAGCTTTTTGTGACAGTTTTATTTTTACTTTTATAATAATAAGATAGGGATTGGAACAGAGCATGGAGACTCTCTTGGAACATACTTGTCAGACGCTCCCATAGTATAGAGAAGAAAATCTTGAAGCTCCACCATGTGTGGGTACAGGGAACTAAAGACAGGATGTTTAAATCTTGACACAAAGAAGGCATGCTTGACATACTTATTTGTCAGCCAATCATAAGGAGAAGAAATTGGGGAATAGGCAGAGCATCCTTGAATTGTGGAGGCGGTTCGAGGGAGGAGGGAAAGCCCCTGAGGATATGGTTGAGGTAGTGGGGCATATGCATGTATGTCTGGAAACTCCCACCGCTCTGTGCTGCTGTATGGTTGTTTCACTTTATCACCCACTGCTGGATCTACCAATCTGTGGTATTCCACCCCAGTAGAACCAAAGCGGGAACCAACAGCGGCTTCAACTGTCAGAGTAAGTGAACGATTAAGGATAGAGGTAAGAGCCAAGTGCATAGGAGTCTAGAAGAAGTGCTGCAAAGAGCAGAGGAAGAGTTAGCAAGAGCAACGCAGGGAGAAAGGGAAGAGCATGGTGAAGTGGCAGGTTTGGATCAATGGGGGGTCTAGGCAGTTTCTTTTTAAGGTTGATAGGGTGATTATTAAAGATGTCAAGGTGAATCTAGCCGAGGAAGGTGTTGGTTTAGATAGATTACTTGAAGTTCTTCCATATGGAATGGTGTGCCATGGTAGTGTAGGATATGATTTAGTGAATACTGAAAGGGGAGTAAATGCAGCTGAGGGAGAAGACTGGGAAACAGACGAAGAACAGAGAGAAGCACTTGGGAGATTACACTGTAGGGACTGTGGCTTGGGATGCATCCTGGTGGCCGAGTGGCTGTTGTGAAATGTAAAAGGGAAAAGAGATGGCTCTGATAAAAGGTGAAAGGAATGCAGTTCCCGTTATTACAGAAGGGATTAGGAAGAGCACATTATGTACCATGGCCACATGGATCGGAATAATTTAATTAAGACGCTACCATCACTCACTGCAGGAGCAAAGAAGTGGATTTATGCTATGGAAAAGCAAACAGCAGGGACAATGTTGGCTCTGGGGATATGGCAAATGTGTTTGCCGCTCTAGTAGGGGAGCAGGCAGATGATATTTGGAGAAAAACAGGGTTTCTAGGGGTTAAGTCAGACACTAATGATCATTATGGTGCACCTTTTGATAGTTGTAGGACACAAGTTTGGCCGGGCAGCATTGAGAAACATGTACCCAGACATGCCACATATTAATTATATTGTGGCTCGTACCATTAAGGCAGACTATGATACTGCCTTGTACATTAGGCAAATTCAAGAAATTTGGCGGACAGAGACAGGGGAGGCATGAGATAAAAAATGTTGCAATATTTTATCACATGTTGAGGAAGGAACTCCCCACAGATGTACAGAATGATTTAGATAAAGTAGTGGGAATTGAAGCAAAAGGTTGGCCTGAGATTCAGGCGCATATAATTCATCAGTGTAGACAGAGCCAGGAAAAGGAGAAAGAAGCAGCAGAACAGGCATAGAAAGCTGAAACAAAGCTAGTACAAAAGAAGCTAGCTAAGATAAGCTTGGAAGGGGAGATGATTACGAGCTCCACTGAAGGACAGTAGCATTGGCATCACAGAACGGGCACTGCTCCTCCACCAATTGATGCTTCATAATGCACTTGTTGGTTGCCTTGATGATCATCAATCTGGATGCCGGGTGTCCAGAGGCACAGAAACTGCTCTCCTGAATACCTGTGAAGACATTTTCGCAAGTATTGACTCTAATTCCCCTTCAGTTCTTATTCTCCTTGATCTCTCCTCTGCCTTTGACACAGTCAATCATTCTATCCTCATAAAACAGCTCTGTGACACACTCAGCATAAGGGATCGGGCATTGATTTGGCTGACCTCTTTCCTCACTAGCTGCCCTTCCCAGTTGCATTTGGCCCCTTTCTCCTCCTCTATCATACTCCCTACCTGTGGTGTCCCCAGGGCTCTATCCAATTGCTCTAGCTCTTCAATATCTATCTCGCCCCTCTTGCTCACCTGATCTCCTTCTCTCCACATTTCCAGTGCTAGGCTGATGACACACAGCTTCCGTTCAAACCTCCCTCTACTACCTCCTCTTCCTCCTCTCTCATCCCTGATTGTCTTACCACTATCCAGGAATGGGGTGCAGCTAATGACATCTGTCTTAATGCCAGTAAGACAGAGATCCTTCTTCTTGCAACACCAGCACCCTGTTTCCCTCCCACCCTCTGGCTGCCTTGCTTGGGCCCTCTACTCTCACTATCCTGTGAGGCCAAAAAGTTCAGGTGATCTTCAACTCCTCTCTCTCCTTCACCCCTCACAGCTTGAACTTTGCCAAGAAGGCCCACTTCCAGCTTCACCTCCTTAGAGGCATTCTCCCATTTCTCACCTTTTCCCAGAGCCTCAATGTGTCCAAAGTTCTGGTCCTCTCCAGGCTGGCATATTGCAACAGCCTCTTCCTCAATCTCCCCCTTTCCTCCTTATGCCCCTTCAGCTAATCCAGAATAGGGCTGCAAGACTTATCCTTGGCCTCAGGCCCAGGCACTGTATCTCTTCAGCCCTAAATTCTCTTCACTGGCTCATGTTGGCTACAAGGATCACATTCAAGACCCTCTGCATCATCCACATGGCTTTTTGGGGCCTGGGACCACGCTATCTCCAACTTTCTCTCCCCAAATACTTCCCTGCTAGAGCCCTATGCTCCTCCAACTCCCCCTCTCTGCGTGTCAAACGCTTCTCCAGGCAGAGAGTGGGGGCTGGTCTCTCTCTTCAGCTGGTGCCTCTCTTTGGAACAGCCTACCGTCCCCTCTCAGACTTGAGATGGACCTCCTTAAATTCCTGAAACTCCTCAAAACTCTGCTCTTCTCTACCTGTTTCCCTTCCCTGCTAATCACCCCACCGCCACTGACACTGGCGGCCTGGACCTTTATGAATGCTACAACTTACCAGGCCAGTCGACACCAGCAACCCCTCACCCCCACAGCACTGACATTGCAGGCTCCCCACATGGTGGTCTACATCCCACCCTCAGTACTCCCCCACCTTAGCTCTCAGCCAGCGGCCTCCTCCCCTGATGCCCCTTGGCACTTCCCTCCCGGGTTCTCACCAGCTCTTGCCCATACCTTGCTCCCTCCCAGCCCCCTTCCCTACCTCCTGCACTTCTCTGCACTGCACTTGTACGTCCGAATGTCACAAGGCCTAGTAGGACCACAATTGTTTATCTACTGTTTTTGACATTATTACTTACTCCCATTGGTCCCTCTCCACTTGCCTTGTGGCATCTGGAAACACCAATTTGTTGTATAGGCACCTAACAAATGCTCAATAAATAAATAAGGAAAGCAAAGGCAATACGAGAAGAATATGGAAAAGGGATGGGCAGATGGATACGCTCCAGACCAAGGGGAGATGGAACGTTTTTAGAGGGTCAGAGGAGGTTTTCAGAGAGGAGGAGGGGTGGATTCAGAGGGATGTGGCATGGGTTTGGCAGACAATATGGAAGTCAGTTTGGAGGACCATTTGGAGTTCAATGTTGATCCTGTGGAAGCATGGGGCATCTAGCATAGGATTGCAGGAGTAGATTGCCATATCTTTATGATTCTCGCTCTAACCCCAACGGACCAGCAGGTAGGTTTGCGTACCATTCCTCATCACAAATGCATCCCCCAACTATGCGATATGCTCCAGGACCTGTGCAGGCACACCAAGCATGGCTAGTTCAGCACCCAGAGCCTGAGACTGCACACACCTGCACGCTACAGCTAGTTGTACCAGCACAGACCCCTATACGCTCATGGGATAGGAATCCTTTACCCCAAGGTACGGTGACGCACTATACCGGAGCAATTGTTTTGGTGTGCAATCCTTTTCTGCTCCCAAGTACGAGCACTGACCCCAACCAGGACAGCACACAGAGAGCTCTGACGTGTCCAGTCCTGTCTGTCGCAGCCGACCCAGAAGGGGATCCCCGGGTAGCTGTGACAATAGGAGACCGTGTATTTACTTTCATGGTTGACATAGGGGGCAGCTAAATCTTGCATCAAGGAAGGTACATTTTCCCTATCAGGAAAGATAATGATCACACAGGGATTCTCCGGGGCTTTTTCGTCGGTTCCTTACACAGAGGCTCTGCCTATTAGGATATGTACACAGGATTTGTCAGCTCCTTTGTTGTATTGTGAAGATACCCCATTGAATCTCTTGGGCAGAGATCTCTTGAGCAAACTGAATATGGCGATTTCATTTTCAGAGGAAGCTATTGTATGCTCAACACCAGATTTGTATCTGACCAGGACAATGGCACTTATGTGAGCATGTTACTACGATAGTGCAGGTACAGGGGTGCCTGTACATCCAGATCTGTTTCTTTACGGGGTGACAATAGTGCTAGGATGGGTGCCTGGGATCAGAGAGAGAATGCTGGGGGTGCCTGTTGAGTTTCTATTTCATCCTGCTGTTCCGCAAGAAAAAGCACCAGGTACTGTCATTACTTTTAATTTGGAAGCAGTGATAACAAAGAAGGACACAGTTGTTCTCTCAAGCATCGATGAGGAAGGAGAAGAGTGGCACACAGTTCTGTGCATAGATCCTACATTGCCATTTAGGTGGGGGGGCGACAAACAGTTGTTTGAGGAAGCCGAGGAAATGGGAGAGATGATATTAAAGATCGGTGTACATTTATGGTACCATCATGGCGCTGTGGCAGCAAGGTATAATACAACCATCAGTGTCCCCGTGCAATATTGCTATATATCCTGTAAAAAAGGTAAATGGGCCTAGTTAGGATTCGCATACTTTGAATAATATTGTTGAGGCTGTGTTCCCGGTGGTCCTAAATCCTGCTACCATTCTTTGTTACATTCCTACTGGTTCCACCAACTTTACTGTGAGTGACTTAAAAAAATACTTGTTTCTTAGTTCCCTTGCATCCTCATTCTCAATATCTCACGGCATTTACGTATTGTGAGCAGAGCTTTCCGCACACAGGGTTGCCACATGGTTATTGCGAATCCCCTAGTATTTTTAATAGGGTGATTCCAATGTATTTAGGGATTTTACGCATCTCCAGTACAGTGATCCAATACGTGTATGATTTGCTAGAGTGTAGCCCTTTGGAGGAGCAGTGTCAAGGAGACCCAAATATGCTTCTCACTCTGCTTGCCAAAAAGGGATACAAGGTGGACAAGGAGAAACTACAGTATTGTCAGACAGGTGTATGTTTAGGGCAAGTAATATCACCAGCAGGAAGGAAAGTGATGCCAGAGAGAGTGATTACAGTGAGAAATACACCACAGCCAGTTACTGTCAAGCAAGTGCAGCAATTTTCAGGGCTCTGTAATTATTATAGGTAATGGATTTTTAACTATTCTAGCTACACAAGGCCGTTATTGCAAGGACTTAAGGAAGCACAGAAGGTGAAAGGTTTGATTAGCTGGATGGAGGAAATGACCACATGTTTTCAGGAGTTCAAGGCTGCGATCAGTAATGCTCCAGGGTTAGCAACTCCAGACTATAAGAAACCATTTTTTCTTTTTTCACATTTCGAATGGGCAAGTGATGGCTGTCCTCACACATTGAACATCCATAGGTCACAAAACCTTAGCCTATTACAGTGGACTTTTATATCCTGTGATGCTGGGCCATTTTCCACAGCAGCAGTGTTTGCTATACAGAAGTCTTCGACCATAACTATGGGCTGCCAAGTGACTCTGTATGTAGAGCATGCCATTTTTGCAATCATAGAGAAATCGAAGTCAATTCTTACCACACAGATGTCTTTGGGGTATGAAGTGATATTATGGAATGCCTCCATACACCCAGTAAAGTGCCACACAGTCAACCCTCTGAATTCTTAGCCAAGCCAGTAAAGCCAGATGAGGTTAGGCATGATTGTGCGGCATACAAAGTGGAATGGATGAAAGTATGAATGTCAGGGAGGATGCACTCGAAGAGGGAGAAGTACTCTTCATTGATGGCTACTCAGTGATAGATCAGAATATTGGTAAAAGTCATACCAGTGTGGCAGTCGTGGTCCTTGTGGATGGCATATGGTTAGAGCAATGAAGAGATTGCTTCTGCATTATTCCGCGCAGGCAGCAGAGTTAGTGGCTCTCATAGAGGCGCTAGAAATGAGTACGGAAAAGACAGTTACGATTTACTCTGACTCAGTTTATGTTATGTCTACTGTGCATTCAAAGTTGTTGAGATGGCAGAGAAGAGGATTTAGAAGTTCCAATGGTACAACTGTCCAGCATGCTGCATTCCTTTCCCGAATAATTGAAGCTTTAACAATGGCAGCAATAGTAGCGATAGTGAAGCGGGCCACGCATACTAACAATACTGATCAAAAATCACTCTGTAACGATGCGGCAGACAGAGCAGCAAAGGAGACCACATATTTGCCTTCAACAGAATCCATAGTTACATAACATGTGTTCCAGCAGGTACAGTTACCAGCCCCATATACTGCAATATCTATGGCTCAGATTGTCGAAATGCAAGAACAAGATTTGAAGGAAGAAAAGGGCATATGGACTAAGAGAGGGTGTGTCTTCTCACTGACAGATCTTTTGTGGAGACAGGAGCTTATAGGTAAAGTAGGTTAAGAATTGCTTATGGTAGCTTTGGAGTAATTGCACTATCGTTTGCCTGACTCCAGATGACAAATTGCGTCCGATCTCCAGGAAGATTGGTTTATTCCAACTGCAAGAACACATAAGTAGTTTTGGAGCGAACTGTATCACATATTATCAATTCAACAGTGGAAACACTGAAGGGGATATTGCCCTGGCCATTGGGTCCCTTCACGGAACTCTATTGATTACATTGATATGATTAACAGGTGTTATGTTATTGTGCATTTGTACAGTGCCTTATATACAATTGGGATGATCTCAAAGCGCTGTGGATTAAATGCCCTTGGGGACCGTAGTCCAGGTCAGTGGAGAGAGTAGGGTAGCCTACATTGCTTGGGTGCACTCTGTATGTGTGCTGCCAGTGTAGTTTGCGCAGTGGTGGCCACATTCTAATCCTAGGTGCAGTGGTTGTGAGAGATCAGTGGAATGTGTACAGCATGGTAGTTGGTCTCAGAGTCTGCATTCTGGCAGTCGTGGGGCCTGTGTAAGAGATTATGTGTGCAGCTGGGCCGATTTTCTCATGGGGTATAACTGCATTCTAACAGACTTTTGAGGTGTTCAAGGAGTGGTGTAGGTATGTGTGCAGCTAGGCAGAAATTGATTGAGGAGTAAAACTGTGTTCTATTGCTTGTTGGTGTAAAGTGGAGCGTGAATATTTGGCATGAGTTGAGTGTCTGTGCTTACTGGTGTGAGGCACCTGTTCCTGGGTACTTTCCAGAGCCCGATGAGCTGGTCGTGTCTGCCCTGATGGTTTGCGGTAGTGGATCTCCAAGAGAGATTTTCTGGCTGGTGCAGAGTAAGTTGTGTTTGCCCGGCCAGAGGGTTCTTGTTTCTGAGGCTCTGTTGTAGGTGTCAGAGGTCCCATTTTCCGGGTCCGTGGCCATTGTTTATGGCCGGTGGCTGATAAATTCCTGACACGTTTCTGATTACAGGTTCGGAATTATATCGCAACAACATCGAGAGCAAGGGTGCTAGAGAACTGATTGGATGGAGGCTGTAGTGCATAATTCTCAGGAGAGTCCAACCAAGCATAGTTGCTATAGCGCCTCGGGTGAGGACATTCTTAGCCTTATTCCTTGGTAGGACAGGGTTGCCTGACTTGAGGATATACTGCGTTGTGTACCCGATAGGTGATAGGATATGGCCCAATCGTAATGTTTGAAACGTAAGATTCCCAGATAGGTAGAGCTTGACAAAGGGTTAACGGGAAACCAGGCCCAACATAGTTGGCTGACAGGGGATCATGTGATGGTGGCTTTGCGGTTAATTCCCGGATGGGTAAAGTTTGACAAGAGCAGGTCCAATCGTATTTTGCTGTCAGACGAGCTATTACGCTCTGGGATTGTGGTGGTGTGCAGGAGTCTGCAGATAGGTTGCATGACAGTAGTTGGCATCTCCTGGAATGATAGGGCTGTGCTTCCTTATGGGAAGATAATGATTAAGTTCAGTTATGGGTCCTGTTGAGCTCTGGTTTCCGGGTTGAATTGTATTGTATTCATCATTTATAAAGCGCCCTTTCCCCATTTGTATGGCCTCAATGCGCTTTGCGGTTGGAACGCCCTTGATATGATATAAAAGTTTATTTATATAGCGCCAGTACACAATGTGTTTCAAAACGCTTCAAGACAAGGGAGGGAACAAGGGAAAATACAATGACATTCTTACAGGCCATGAACAGTAAGAATGTGAAATTAACGATCGTACTCAGCCTGACGACATTTCAGCTAGTGCAAGAGCTAAAACATAGATAAGGAAGGGGGAGAGAGTGGAAAGGAAAGGGAAACAGACAGGTGACTACCGTCGTAGGCCTGACGACATTTATGGTAGAGCCGGAGAAAACAAAAGGTGAGGGAGAGAGGGTGCAGAAAGGGAGGGGAGGAACAAAATAAGAGACTATCGTACTAGGCCTGATGACATTTCAGATAGTGCTGGAGGGGGGCGTGTGGAGGAAAAAAGCAAGTAAGGGGAGGGCAGAGGAGACAGACGGAATTGGTATCATACTAGTTCCAGGGACACATCTGATAGAGTAATTGCATAGAAGAAAGTAAGGGGAAGAGGGGAGGAGATAGGAAAAGGGAGAAAGGGAGAGGAGGAGAGAACAGAGAGTAAGCAGTCAAAAAGAGTGGAGAAGCAAGAGGGGAGAGCAAATACAATTGCAAAAGTCACTAATAACACATAATGTTGCAAGCCTGGATACAAAATGAAGATGCCAACAGCAAGATTCAGGGCCACCATGAGAAAGGGTGACACACCGTGAATCAATGAAGTCCATCAAAGTCAAATCAAGCATAGGCCACAAGATGGTGATGGTGAAAGCAAAAGGTATCAGGGCAGACTCCTGCAGAAGTAGGCTGGAGGGGGAGCTGTGTTGAAGAATCAAGCAAAAAAGGCAACAGCTGTGTGTGAAGTCCATATGCGGGAGATTCAGAGAGCTCATTTTAAGGTGCTTGTTTGAATTTGGCCAGGTTAGGACTTAAGTGGGCTGCCTAGGCTCCAGTAAGCACCCCAGAAGTCAGACACGTGGGCGGATGCTGTTGGTGGTTTAGGATAGAGTCCTAGTGCCGGAGACTCGATGTGTGCCCAGCTAGACCGAAATTATTCATAGGTTGTTGCTGTATACAAATGGCAGAGGTGTTGAGGTATGTCAGGGGTTTCAGTGTGGATGGCTATGCCAGCTGCTAGACCGGAATTGCATAGCCATAGCTGCATTCTATGTTGCATGGATTGATGGCTGTGCCTGTGGCCTGTGTCCACGAACGTGGTGCAAGGTATACATACCTTAAACTCAGATGGAGTTCATCTTAGATGCCGTTTTCCTAGGTCCCACGTGATTGGCTGGTCTTGCCAGCTGTCGACTCCCTAGATTGAGAGGCTGAGCATGGGAGGAGGGCCCCAAAGGGACGGCAGAGTGATGTACAATCATCTGGGGGTGAGGGGTAACACCTAGATTCGAGACACCATGAATAGAGGGAGAAACTCTCAAATTGGGGATACAGCAGCAAATGCAGCAACACCCAGACCTGGGATACCTGGACCGAGGGAGAAACATCCAAAATGAGGGCACAACAGCAAATGCTGCAACACCTAGACTTGAGACACCATGACCAGAGGGAGAAAGCCCAAGATAGGGGCACAAACGTGAATGCAGCAACACCTAGATTTGAGACATTGTGATTAGAGGGAGAACACCTAAAATGGGGTCATAACAGTAAATGTAGTAACACCTAGAGTTTGGATACCTGGATAGTGGGAAACACGCGTAAAATGGGGGCACAATAGTAAATGCAGTAATACCTAAATCTGGGATACCTGGGTAGAGGGAACAAAGCCTAACATGGGGGCACAACAGTAAATGCAGTAATACCTAGATTTGAGAAACCATGATTTGAGGGAGACACTAAAAATGGGGGCATAACAATAAATGCAGTAACACCTAGATTAGGGATACCTAGATAGAGGGAGTAACGCCTAAAATGGGGGCACAACAGGAAATGTAGTAATACCTAAATTTGGGATACCTGGGTAGAGGGAGAAATGCCTAAATCGGGAATAGACCAGTAAATGTGTTAACACCTAGATTTTCTAAAACATCCAAGATGGGGACCCAAGATTTAATGAAATGGTACTTAACGGTTGAAGTGCAGCAGTGAAATAACGATTACTTACTAGCTAGAAGACCTTGGTAAGCTATGTTATGAAGATGAGAGGGGCGGTAGGGCTTTCCAGAATACAGTAGTTGCTGTATTCCCCACCCAGGCCACTCTTACCTTGTCAGTTGCTGCTGGTTGACGATAGCAGGCTTCCCAGGCTTCCCAAGCAAACACTGGCAACACGGACTGGAGCTGGTTCTACAGTAGCTGCCCTTTGCCTTAGGGCCCTTAGCAGAGGGGGCTACCCTGTGTGGTTTAGCTAAGTGGAGTTCAGAGAAGTTGGCAAATAAATTACACAGAAATCAGGCCCAGGAGTCAGACAGATCCAAAAGCCAGACACGTACCTTGACACCGTAAGCTAAATTGGTGTCAGAAGTGAGGTATGGCAGAGGTCGTAGAAAAAGGAAAGGCAGAAGAAGGATGCAAACTGCAGAAATGAGGGGAAGCAGGGAGCGCACAGTGTGGGAGTGGGGACACTCACCTCGCAGGGGGCAGGACGCAAGATGGAGTGGAGTAGTCCTGTCCCAGAAGGTGGTTTTGCCTTCCTCTGAAGAAAAGGCCAGTCAGGGGTAGGGGATGTGTGTCGGGGCAGGAAAGAGGACAGGGGAAAGGTTGCAAATGAAAGCCAGATACGGCAGAGGCCAGAGAAAAAGGAAAGGCAGAAGAAGGGTGCAAACAGCAGAAAAGAGCAAAAAAAAGAGGAAAGACGGACAAGGAAGAGGTCGCAAATGAGAGCCAGGTACGGCAGAGGCGGTAGAAAAGGGAAAAGAAGGATGCAAACAGGAGAAGAGAGCAGAAAAAAAGGGAAAACGGAAGGGGAGAGGTTGCACGTGAGAGTCAGGTATGGCAGAGGCTGTAGAAAAAGGAAAGGCAGAAGGACGCAAACAGCAGAAAAGATCAGAAAAAAGGTGAAGGGGACACTGACCTTCCAGGGGCCAGGACGCAAGATGGAGTGGAGCAACACCCCAGCCAAGGCTCTCAATTTGGTAGACTGGGCGAGCAGCCTGGCTTAAGCTTTCATGAGAGGATGCAGGCTGGTTCGTAAGCAGTGTTTCCCCAAAGCCCCCACAAAGGAATGTCCACACACTATGTTAGGTGATAACACAGCTTCTTAATATACAATAAAGTTTCCTACCCAAAAAGTATATACATATAAATAATAACACTTGGAATACTTCTTCAAAGAATGGCAAATATATACACTCTATGTGGTAACACACAATACTTAATTTCAGTAATAGATGCAGACAGTTTCAAATAGGTATGTGAATTCTTAAGTAAGGTGTATCAGCATAGAATAGGGAAGAAATACAGGTTAGCTGTGAACAGTGGCAGAATGCTTTCTTTAGACTAGATATAAAGTTCTGTGTGAGGAACCCCCCACCTAGGCAACCTGTAATAGAAAAGTTAGGGAATAACTTTTCTTGTCTTTTACAGCCTAGTCCAATAATGTTCAATAACCTTCTGCTTTGTTTTAAAAGGTTCTACCAACTCAAAGTACCTGAGAGGCTACAGTAGCACAGGATTCAAGACGAATCTGCGACGCCTGGATGACTCCTGAGGCTAGAAGATGCTCTTCCTCGTCATAGTACCTTTGTTGTCTTGGCAGGGAAAGTGGCAGAGGTTCTCAGTTTCACTCAATGATTGCCTCCGAGAATGGACCCCCCCTTGGAAGAAAGAGCCGCTGGGATGCTGAGTCCATGAGAAAACTGGAACAAAGTATGTTTGAAGTGCAGCAGTTTTACTCTTCGCTGTGCTCACCTTTGGTCGATGATTTCTCCGACTGTAGAAGTCCTGTGAAGATGAAACCTGCTGTGGCCTCCTTAAAGGCTTGGCAGATGTGAGTAAGACCCCTGTGACCTTTCAATGACTTCTGGCAGCGTTTGGTTTCAGAATATTGCGGTTTTCCGATGTTCGTTTCCTCAGTACTGCAGCCGCAGCACAGACCTCTGGACAGCTTCTGGCAACCTGGACTTGACCAATGGAGCGGACCTCAGAATTTCACCAAGTCTGAACCCTTGGAATGTATTTGTTAGCTTCTGGTGGTGGGAAACCCAACAACGGACCTTCCTATGTACTCAGCAACTCTGGAGTCTGTCCGGCAAGAAAAAGTGGTCAGTGATGATGGCAAGGATGTCCTTTGAAATGTTCTTAGCCAGTTTGGAACATTTGCAGCTCTGGGCGTCCAGCAGCACTAGGCCAGTGTACCCCCTCTTCTGGGCAGTAGACAACAATAGCTTCCAGCAGTCACAAAACGCAACTCTGGACCCTGGCCAAGACCAATGGACTTCTTCGACTTGAGATGTCTGGGCACTCCTCTTCAGGACTCAAAAAGACCCCTTCTCCGAATGGCAGGCACACAGAGCTGGCTTTCAGGATACTTCGATATAGAGTAGCAGATTGCACGATGGTCCCTCATAACTCGGGGAGCGGTCTCCTTCACAGGTCCTCTCTGGATCAGACATGACAGCTTTCAGATTACATTGAAGAAATTACAGAAGCAGACCTCTTCTCCAGCTGGGCTTCAAGGAGCAGCTTCTTCTTTCAGCTTCAACTTCATCTTCTGAACTAATTGGTAAGTGAGAGGCCCCTAGATATAGACATCTGTTCCCCACTCCCTCTGGCTGAGCCAGGCTCAGTCAGCCAATCACGCAGAAGTGCATTCATGCAGGCAGGCAGCCAATCAGGCTCACAGGCATTCAGGCTATTCACTCCTTCCAGACACCCATAACAAAAAATGTGGATTGGGGCAAGTACCCAGTCTTTCAGCACACTACACTGCATTCATGTCCGTTTCAGTCAGGGCTGTCTGATTTATTCTGTCACACACACAGAAACCAGACACCCAGAACAGAGACTGTGAGTTGACTCCCAGTTGACTCCATTCACACAGGTCCCACATCTAGGGTGTACCACAACACACAGCCCCGGGGAAGGCTCCAGTCAGTCTTACAGGTGTCAGCCCCAGAGCCATATATGGTATTTCCCCCCAACAGCCAGTCAGGAGGAAAGGGAACAAAGACATATATGGTGTTCCACCCAACAACCACTCAGTAGGAAGGGACAGAGCCAGGGCTTCCCAGGACTTTGGGAAACAAGGTAATAAGCAATAGAAACCAAGAGGCCACAGTGGCCGTCTTACCTTTGTGTAAGAATCCATGGATTCCTATGACAGGGCCTGTGTATCCCAACATGGAGGATTCTCAGGGCCATTGCCAAGTCAGCATATAGCTGCCACAAGCCTATACCCTGCTCTGTAGGCATCACACAGGTGCCCAAAAACACACACAAGGGATACAAGGGTATATCCCACCCATGTGTGCCATAAGGGTATCCATGGTTGTTGTTCAACAAATGATAAAATTAAGAGCTGTACTGCCAGAGGTCCAGGCTGGACCGCAGTACCAGAAAACAAAAGTGAACACACGCAGAGAAGTGAGAAGTGGTAGGATAAGCACCAGGAGGGCCCGTCCCTCCATGAGGTGTTTTCCAGCATCACATACGCACCCCCAGACTGAGGTTAGGGCAACTGTTCTCCCATAAGATTGTTACCCTAATCGAGATTCTCAACATACCTTCTGGAAAGGCCATCTGCATTATCATGACTCTTCCCTGGCCTATGCAGAACAGTGAGGTATAGCCCTGGCAGGCTAATAGACCACCTGAGCAGTATGTGGTTTTCACCTTTTCATCTGCTTACACCACTTTAAGGGCTTATGGTCAGTTTGGACCTTAAGGGCAGAACCTGTAAGGTAAGGTCTAAAAAGCCTAATTGCCAAAATTATGCTAAAACACTCCTTTTCAACAGTGGCCCACCTAAATTCCCTACCCTTGAGTTACCTACTGATGAAAATGATGCGGTGTTCTTTCCCTTTGTCATCTAACTGAGACAAGACAGCTCCAATGCCAGTGTCACAGGCATCCCTTTGCACAATAAAGTGTTTGCTGTAGTCAGGGACACACAAGACAGGTACGCTGCACAGACCTTCCTTCAAGCCATCAAAGGTTCTCTGACACTCCAATTTACCTTCATAGGCTGTCTGGGTGATGTCAGAGCTGTCAGAGATGCAGCTATTCTGCCATAGTCTGCCATGATGTTTTTTGGTACCCAGTGAGGCCCACAACAACTCTCACCTGCGTTTGAGTAGAGGGAGTCTCCCAGTTCTGTACAGTTTGTACTTTACTAGGGAGATGTTTGATTTGACCACCTCCTACCTCATCAACAAGGTAGGTAACCTTCCCCTGTGCTATCTGGCACTTGGTTGCCTTGATAGTGAGGTTGGCCCATTTCAAGGCTTGCAACACCCTATCCAAGTGTGTCAAATGTTCTTCCCAGGTCGAACCGTTGGCTTGAGGCTAGACCCTCTGCTCACTCTGATGCTAAATCAGTAGCCAAATTCTTAGTGTGTGAGGTATTTCCTCGCTGGGAAATATGTGAGGTCCTGAAATCCGATAATGGGTCTCACTTGTTTAATGTGCTCTTTTCTGAGATAACTTCTTTACTGGGGATAAAGCACAGTTGGTGTTCAGTGTATCATCCACAGACCAACTGCATTGTTGAATGTCTGAATGGTTTATTGAAGTTGAGACTCCCCAAAATGTGCCACTCATTATCGAAGAATTGGTTCTACTGTCTTCCCTTGGCATTGTTTTATATCAGGAATTAGCGAGGGAAAGAGCATAATTTAACCCCTCACAAGATCATGACGGGGAGTAGGCTACACACACCACTCTCACCCACATGCACAGCCTCTGATACACAAAAAATCTGAAGACATCTTAGAGGAAGAGTTCCAGGGCTATCGATGGGCCTCATTATGTGTTTGGTGGTAACTGGGGCATATATCCACCCAAATACCACCAATCTGTATTACAGTTACTGCCACTTTGTCTGGCAGTAGTACCGCTGGATTAAAAGTAGTGGTGGCTGTGTTCATCCCATTTTCTTTGAGTCCATAGGACTCCATGGGGCATTTTCAGCAGAATTACTGCGGCAGTAGTTCTGCTGCGGTAATTCTGCCAAAAATGGGCAGAAAGTTGGTGGATTTACCTCCAGCTCATAGCTGGAGGTGAATCCTCCAATTTTTCCGCCCAACTCATAGTTGGGCAGTGTGGTAATGTGGCAGTATACAGTAATACCACTGCATTTAACCCGCGCCTCCCAACTTGTAATGAGGCACATTTCTTCACAGATTGCATCTTGTCACCAGCAGCCAGCTGCACCGGACGGTATTAGTCCAGCATCTCTACAACAGCTCCAACTTTTTCCACGTGACTGTTGGGGTCATTACGACCCAGGCGGTAAGTACACCAACTTTACCACCATGGTGTAAACTAAGGTTAGCCATTGGAATCAACAAAGCTTCCAGAGACCATATCAGGTTATCTTTGCAGCTCCAAGTACTATAAAACCTAAGGGTCAGAAGTCCTAGGTCCATCTTTCAAATGTTCAACCAGGTACTAGCACCAACCCTTATCTGCAAAGCCCTACTGGAGATGAATCCAAAGAATCATAAGATGAGTACTTATATGAGATGTGTGACATTTGTTAGGTCAGGGGGTCCTTGTGGACAAGCTAACAGTGAATTTTCTTCGGTTAATCAAGAAACAGCATGCAAGAATCAGAATGTGATGATGTATTTCTGTCTGTTGTTTTTCTCTTTTGTCTCTGTCTTGTTGTTTTTCTCTTTTTGTCTTTGTATAAGGGAAATTGCGCTGGTGAGGTTTAGAGAGGGCAGGAAATAAAATGTTGATAATATAGCAGGTATTGATGTATGGTCCCATGATGTGCCAGTGTCCAGGAAAAGAAGGGACACTGGGCAGCAAAGAGTTATCACAAATGAGGGGGTCTTTTTGGATAGTATTGTCGATGTGCATTGCCCCAATTCAGAGAATATGTGGTACAATCACATGAGGAAGGTGTTAAAGGAGAGGTCTACATATTCCTGTTATATCTGTTCCCTCTTCCCCCACATTTCTGGTGTTTCCAGAATGTTCATTCCATGTGAGTTGTCACCTCAAGTAGCACAATGCTTAGTGCATGTAGCCTTATGCAGAGTATGGGGCCTAATTCAAGGACAGTCAGCACAAGCTGAGGTTATACCAATCGATGAATATAAATGTGTCAAAAAGGACAGGAGGGAGCAGGAAGATTGAGGTGCAGTCTACATCTCAGCTAAAATTAGAAGGATATGTGTTTTCGCACAATCAATGGGAGCAGGAGGTGAAGAGTTGCAGAGCAGGAGGAATGAGGGGATCACAGAAGAAGCAGGGGCACAAATTAATGACAATTGTTACAAGATTTGGAATGTGTATGCCAAGAAACTAATGTGGCCGAAGCAAAAAGAAAAACCTGCTAAGATCCAATTGCCTACAAATTTTCCTTATGTTTTAGGAGCAATGGCACTGTGTCAATAGGCACCAACCTTAACTATAGCGGAATTTTACAGATTGCAGACTTTGCTGGTGGAATTCCACGATGATAGATGCATACTGTGTATGTGGAAACCAGGCTTATCTTCAGCTCCGACCAACTTCGAGAGATGTGTGCAGTCTCTCTATGTTGGATATGCTAATTTTTATCATTGTCCCGAATATGCTAACCCAAGTTACATATGCGTCCCCTCCCCTACAATCATCAGCTTCAGAGACGTTGTGGAACATTCCAGATTCATATCAACTTTTCAGTGAAACGAAAGTGCTCTTTGCCTTCCTCCCGGCTGCTAGTGTTCAGGCTGCTGCTAATGCCAAATGGCTCCAGTTGACCTGCTACAAGATGTTTCAGTTTGTTAATCATACAGAAACCGGGATCAATGCCATTAAGAAGGAGATGAGCGCGATCTGTCTGATGACACTTCAAAATAGGTATACGTTTAATCGCCTCACGGCTATGGAGGGAGGGGTGTGTCAGAAAATTGGCAGCTTTTGCTGTACCTATCCTGTTCCTAATGACTTGGACAATGGCTTCTTGTCTCTCTAACTCACATCATCGGAGTATTGCATAAGCTTTGTCTAGCTGTGAAGAAAGAAACATCAGTGATGTCATCAATGGCATTTGTGATGTCATCTTTGATGTCCTGGGTGTTAGTGTTAGCAGTGCACGGTGGCGCGAGTTATGGTTGCTTATCTTACAATAACTGCCGAATTTCAGGGGTTTTTCGGTTTTACTTTGAACCATAACGTCCCTTTAACAAAGTTTTTTTACTGAATTTCATAGATTTTTAGTAGCGAAACTTAACCATAACATCCGTTTAACAACGTTTTTTTACTGAATTTCATAGATTTTTAGTAGCACAACTTAACCATAATATCCCTGACTTTAAATACATGTAACATAGAACATACTGAACCCCTAGCTAGTGATTTCGATGTCCGCAGACTACCGCCATGTCCGCGGACATATCGAAAATCTGAGCGTGGTGAATGTAAATTTAAATATTGGGCCCCATTTCCCCTTTGAGGTTGGCTCTGAAAAGAGCTGTTTTTTTTGTTTTTTTTGCAGATGCTTGACAGACACCTGTTATTTTGTATTTTTTTTCTTCTTTTTTTCTTACTTTACTCCTAAAATCTTCACATAACCTTCTCCAAAGCAACCCTTACATTCCAAAACAGCATGGCATTTCCCATAAAAGATAAGGAAATGCCATCTTCTTTAAAATAAACAGCATTACTGGAATCAATATACTCATTATTACAGAAGAACATACCAGCTCTAAGCATGAAGGCACACATGCCTCGGTTGATTACACACCTAGCATTGTTTTGCTGAGGACAAAAAACTGAACTATTGTCCCATATTGCCCTAGGTAGTAATCCAGAAATAATTACTTTGGCATTTGGAAGGATGTTCATTACTGCTTGAACCAAGTGTTCCAAATCTACCAACAAAGTAGGGGCACTGACATAGCCCAAACGGAAAGCACCATAGTGCAAAACTACCACATGCGGACTGTTGATCCTGCCCATATCTTCACAAACTTGTACAATTCCCTGTACATTGCAATCAGGCACAGTGCTGCACACGACCTCCACTCCTTTAACATCAAAATTCTTTGCAACATGCCTGCATTGAGCATACTGTTGTAAAACATATCTCCGAGCACTAACACCCTGACTTTCTCCACTTCTGCCATCTTCACTACACACAGTCTCTTTCAACACAAATCCACAACCTCAACATCTGATTGGCTGATCCCTACAGTCTTCTTTCCATGCTGGATTTGCTGGAAAACCCCGGATGTAGTGCGTCCTGTCCACGGACAGCCGCGGTGTCCGCGGACCGCGTAACTCTTGGACAGCCCTTCTACCATTTCCACTTCACTCTCTGTGCCATTCCCTCATTGCATACAGCTAAGCAGTCACACAATACGGAGAACGTCCTCAGAACACCCCCATTTTCTTTATGTATGAACATTTAAGGACACCGCGAGTGTTCTTCTGGCTCACTCTTTTTTTTTTGTGACATATCTAGGCCACATGGTTTTCTTCAGTTACAGTCAGAAACTATAAATTGTATTTTATTTGTAGACGTATCCTACAAGTAGGTTCTTATAGTAATTCCCTTAGAGTCCAGTCACATCATATGAAACACATACATAGGGCAAGACACAAGCTTTAAAGACAGCATTATTTTCAAGCAAATAAATGATGATTTCTCTGTTTCAAAGCTGCTATTTAGCCTATGTATATGTATATTGGTATGTGTTCTTGTCTCTTTCTGTTTTCTCTATAGTAATGCAATTATGTAATACATGGGTTTTATTAGCTACTTATTACATATTTCACAGTACACAAAAATCTATTAAGAAAACAATTATCATTTCATTATTCAACATATTAACATTACGAATATTATACATTCATCTTGTACGCTGCACACAATGCTATGTTTCTGCATTAGTAGCTTAGTATACTAGATAGAACCCCATAATAGAATGCTATTTATATCAATGCATCGTTCAAAGCACTAATTAGTGTATGATATTTATTGCAATGATCCTTCACACTTTTTTCGCAACATTATAATAAGAATCCCTTGTACACATATTTCATGAAAAGTACATACACATGTGATGTCATCAGTGATGTCATCAATTACATTTGTGATGTCATCTTTGATGTCCTGGGTGTTAGTCTTAGCAGTGCACGGTGGTGGCGCAAGTTATGGTTGCTTAGCTTACCATAACTGGCGAATTTCAGGGGTTTTTCGGTTTTACTTGAAACCATAACGTCCCTTTAACAAAGTTTTTTTTATTAGCACGCAAACAATATACAAAGATGGAGTGTAAAAAGCTATTTCTCAGAGATGGCTGTACACAGAATGTTGCAAACTAAGAATTTATGGTCGTTTACAGTGAAGGTCAGCTGCTTCCATTTTTTGCTCGCGTGCCGGAGAGGCCCACGACTCGCACTATAAGGTTCTATTGTTTTTTGACCTTGACAGACAGGGATCGTGCTAAAAGACTTCTTTTGAAGGAGTGTTGCAAAAACGTAAGACACGATAAGGATGAAATTTCTGAAACTAAACCACTTTTATATATTATATCACTATGAGAAAGATCGTTGGCACAGACGGAGTCATATTTTGGGACTGCACTACGCTAAGACAATGGAAAATGCCAATATAATGTAAGTAACCCTTTAGATTATTTTATACCGGAATATAATAACAATAGCGTGGCGTTAAAGCCCGGTTAAGTTGTACTTGTTCCTTCAATGTGGCATAGTGTTTTCTACCACGCACTATCACCGCAGAATTGGTCCCCTGTCGCTTAGAGGGCTCTGAAAAAGGCAGAGGACAGAGGGTGGGTTAATGGGAATAAGTTAACATACTCCGTTGCACTATCCTCGCTAGCAAATAGTTTCACGCCCTAATAAATAAAATGAATATTTTTAATGAAGATCGGCTGGTGAGACTAATTTATGTTTTTTAAAACAGGTATGTCCTCCCGTACTGTGAATCCCATGATTTTCAGACCCCGGCCAACGGATTTTGTAACTGCCAGGTGCAGCTACTTCTAAACAACTTCATGACCCTCACCATTTTATGGCACAATCGCCAAGGACCAATATGCCCTTACGCGGTACTAGCGGCTAGAAGCAACATACCAACCATTATGGTGGTCTAATGCCTCGTTGTTGGAACAGCCTTCCGATTATCAGTGCCACCACAGTGCTTCTTTTATAATAAACCAACACCCTGTGTACTGCAAAGGAACAGCGCGTGACTCAAGATGAACTTTTGCGGATCGACAGCCAAGACAAATGCAAATCGCTGAATATTCTTTAAACATTTGATGTCAAATAAAAGTACTTTACGAAATGTACAATCTTGCTGTTTGCTTTTAAATCACAGTTTCATATTCCGAATTGTGGCGCGCTGTGTTGTGAGATGATCTGTGTTGTTTTCCGGGTTCTGTGTAGAGTCGCGTAGGAACCGCAAAGGAACAGCGCGTGACTCAAGATGAACTTTTGCGGATCGACAGCAAAGACAAATGCAAATCGCTGAATATTCCCTAAACATTTGATGTCAAATAAAAGTACTTTACGAAATGTACAATCTTGCTGTTTGCTTTTAAATCACTGTTCCATATTCCGAATTGTTGCGCACTGTGTTGTGAGATGATCTGTGTTGTTTTCTGGGTTCTGTGTAAAGTCGCGTAGGACTGGAGACGACTAGCCGTGTTTGGCTACGCACCCTGTACCGTCACGAAGAGAGACGGGGAATATGAATGCTTTGATAATCTCAGGCTTAGGGGCGGGAGATATGATTTAGTGTCGCAAAAGCAGGTCAGCCAGGTCGATGGGGCAAGTGATAGGATTATCACATAATGTCGACGCACAGCAGCCTGATTTATCGTTTGTTCAGTAGACAAAAAGTCGGGTAAGGGTCATAGGAAATTGTAAAGTCAACGGACATAAGGAGGGTTCTTAGAACACTTTCAACCTGACAACGAACAATACGAACAGCGTTCTCAGAACACCCCCATTTTGTTTAATTGCAAACATTACCTCCACGTTCACTCTTCCTCGTCCCAGTACTTACTTCATGAGGCCCCTGCCTCCGACACAGGACCTTCTTCTATTTCTTTAAATTCCTATAACTCCTCCCCCACATCCACATCACTCAGTTTCATATTACCAAGCCGGAGCATGGGACCTTCCCCGCAGGGAGGGTGAGGAGGGTCGTCAGTACTGTGACGAGGAAGAGTAGGACTAGGGGTAATGAAGATTACCAGTAAGTAATCAGAGCATTTCAGGACACCGCGAGTGTTCTTAGAACACATTCAACTTGCCAGAGTACAATACGGACAGCGTCCTCAGGGCACCCCCATTTTGTTTACTGTGACGAGGAAGAGTAGGACTAGGGGTAATGAAGATTACCGGTAAGTAATCAGAACATTTAAGGACACCGCGAGTGTTCTTAGCTCAATTTTAGCTTGCTTGCGAACAAAACGGACACATACTCCGTCCTCAGAACACCCCACCCTTTAGTTTATATAGAACATTTCAGAACAGCAGTGTTGTCCGCAGACAAATCGAACACAACAAAAGTGTCTAGCATATAAAAAAAACAGAACATTGAACCTATCTCATACTCCCCACCCTCCCCAATTACTCTTACACACCAACACACGCCACTAAATACAATTTTTAATCCAAGTTTCACCGCGTTGTCCGCGGTCATCCGCGAATGCAAATTGGCGGGCGCCACAGAAAATCTGACGCGCTTCACGCACCACACCGTCCAATCAGCGAACACGTCAGGTGTCTGCGGACATCGCGCAAGCCGCTCGGCCAATCAGAGCACTGTCCGCGGAGCGAACAGGGAAGTCCGTCCGCGAAGCGAACGGAGATATCACTCATTTTTTTGCCTTACATTTTGGTTTTTTAAAAAAAACTACTGGATGGATTTACACCAAATTTGCAAAAGCACGCTTTCGGGACCAAGCACCCGCTCCTGCCGCAAATTTAGTGTAAATTCATCTAGCGGTTTGGGCTGTAGGCGTGCGCAAAGTTTTTTCCCATTATGTCTATGGGAAAAAACAAACGTTTTGGGACCCCACCCTATAACTTTGCCCCCCCTGGACCAAACCTCTCCAAACTTTGCAAGAGTGGGCCATATACTTTTTTTGCAAAGTTTGGTGAGGATTCGTCCAGAGCGAGCGAAGTTATAAGCTGCCCGAAAAGTGCTCTTCCTATAGAAACACCAACTTAACCATAACTACATGGACGCTAACGCGTCCATGTAATAACATTGTAACTACCGTGTATTTTGTATTGTATTATCTACTGTTCTTGTATATTACTGCTACTATGTACCTAAGATAAGCGCCCAGATGCCTTTGGGTTTGGCGCGCTATATAAACAAATTAAACAAACAAACAAACAAACAAATCTTGCACACTGGTCTATGCACAATGGTAATGTAGGAAACATAGGTAAACATTTGAATAGGTACAATTATATATTGTCGAGTATGCATTTTTGAAAATTATTCTGCACGAAAAAAAGAAATAAATCAAGTAGTAAGGGACTGCTTTATTTTAAAAAAATGTTGCAATTTTTTTTGCCATATATTTACGAATAAGTGAAAAAAGTCTTAGTAACTCATAGTTTTCTGCTAGGGACACTGCCATGCTAATTTTGGTTCTCTGGAGGACAAGTTTAATACATGCTAGGGAGGCCATATGAGTTAAAATGGCAGTCACATGAGGTGAGGATAAGAAATGTTGATGGGTCAGTTTTGGGACACCAGGTTGCTGGGGAAATAAGTAGATTATTGTGCTATCAAAAGGAATGGTCACTCTTTTCTCTCCTCCCTCTAATTTAGGAAATCTTATCAAGGCTATGCACATCATATACTGGATTAAAGTTCCCCTTACGAATGGCGCAAGTCAACTGTTACTTTTCTTTTAGTTCATAAATGAATTATATTTCAGGATGCCATGACTGATTGGAATGAGACCACATTGAAAGGGAAGTGTGCTTAGTAAATATATCCAATGGGATTAGAGAATGTAGGGGATTGTGATGCTGGAAATGCATCGGAGGGACAGGGCCTCCGTATCCTTGTCCTTTACTGCTTTTTATCGCTGTTGGGTGGAGGTTCCATATATGGTGTTGTGAAGTCCAGGCCAGACTGGCTGGAGCCTTCCCAGTGACGGCATGTTGTGGATACACCCTGTGGGTGGGACCTGGTTGAATGGAATGTGTGACGAATACGCATTCTGTGTTGTGGATGTCTAGTATCTGGTGTTTGACACAATGGGCCTCATTCCGAGTCCGGCGGTAAGTAACAGTAATTACCGCCATGGCGTAAATACCATGTACGATGTGGTCGGAAGGCGCTATTTCCACCATATTCCGACTTCGCGTGCACGAGTATTCCGCCATGGCGGTAAACTCCCTTGCGGCATAGCGCAAAAGGTCCCGTCAAACCCCTTACCGCCATAAACCTAGACGTATTTAACACCATCGCCTTCGATGGAATCCGTAATTAGCGGAGACCGTAATTTACGCTAACCGTAAATTACGGCCACCGTTAAATACCGGAAACGGAAATAACGTCATCGCACAGGAACGGGAAGCATCACGGCGGCCATATTTAAAATCACAATCCATTGCAATCCTCTCCATACAGGACATACAGGACTCCATACAGGACTCAGATCGACCAAATATACAACAGAGAACATCATCATGCCTAAAGTTCTGAAAAAGGGCGCTGCGCGCATCCGAAAAGAAAAATTCACCCAGGATGAGTTACAGGTCCTGGTCGACACTCTGCATGAACATGCAGATATCGTATTCTGCAGCGACATGCGTAGGCCCACCATCCTCAGAAAGAAGGAGATATGGGAGTTGGTCGCACAGAGGGTGAGCGCCGTTGGGAACACCCCCCGCAGCACAACGCATTGCCGCAAACGCTGGGATGATCTCCGTCTCAGGGTGCGGGCCATCATGTCAGCAAACCGTCAGCAGGCCCTGGAGACAGGAGGAGGTCCAGGCTCACCCATTAAAATGATGCCCTGGGAGGAAACATGTGCGGAGATGATGGGCACAGAAGCCATCGAAGGTGTGGGCGAAATGGATTGCGGTGATCCCTCATCCGCTGATGCAGGTGAGTGTCATGAGTCCAAACAGTACATGCATCCCTAATGTAATTCACCGCAAAGGGCCGGCCAAAGAGTCACATCATGTTTGCTTCGTAGCCCCCCCCCCTGCAACCATGTCGTAACAAGTGGGACCCAGGATGATGTCAGGTGCAAGGCTGACACCCATATTGGCCATGCCACACAGAAAGCTGGTCAATGTCACTCACCACAGTACTCCGCCAACATGATTGACCCCGCCAACAGTATGCTTTTACTATCCAAGCCAAGTTCACTCACCGACCAAAATATCACCAAGACGCTGCTCTCCCAATGTGTTACCATAGGCTTGAAGTCATGATGACCCCCAGATCATTGATCATGCTGTCTCTCTCTTGCCCCCCACAGGTAGCGGTCATGAAAGTGAGGAGAAGGAAGGCTCCCGGCCAAGTACCTCCCGGGACAGGGGCAGGGTACAGCGCATACCTGCTGGCAGACATAAGGCCCATACTACACCACCTGCTCCAGCAACCCCCATGGAGGGTACACAACCCCCACCCGCGCACCTGGACATGGCTGCAGTTCCGCCGGAACCATGCCCCACGCTGCACCCTGAGGAATCCAGCATGTCAGGGGAGAATGCTGCCATGTGCCTCCTTAGTGTGCCAGACAGCCCCACATCCTATTCCGTGGTCAACGTGGAGGAGACCAACGTCTACAGCCCTGAGTCACCATCATACAGCCAGGTTGCACACAGCGACTCCGGGTCGAGTGATGGCCCAGGTCTCACAGGCGAAGGGGTAACACCTGTCTCACATCAGCCCACTTCCCCTGCCGAAACACCTGAGAGGCCTGCAGGCCCAATACCGAGCCTGCCAACCACATCCCCCACATCGGCCGCAGAAGCTGTGCACTCCCAGAACCTCACGGCCATGATTGAGGAGTTTCTCCGGGACAACCGGGAATCAGGATTGGTGCATCACAATGACCTGCAGGCTCTGGGCGAGGTCATCACTACATCCACAAACCGGCTCTGTGAGGTGCTCGGCAGGATTGCTGATGCCCTGGAGGCAGCAACCCCCAGACCTCAGCCCCAGCAGGAGGAACCACCCTCCCAGTGCTCCTCCACGCAGACCAGCCCGGTCCGCAGGTCACAACGCACAATGCGAAAATGATTCCTCATGCTCGGGGCGTGCCAATTGACTATGAAGCCACACACATGTGGCCTATGTAGTATTGATGGGACCATTGTGGGGCTGTTGTGGGGGGAGGGTGAGGGGGGTGAGGGTGTGCGTGGGAGTTGGGGGGGAGGGGGGTGAGGGTGTGCGTGGGAGTTGGGGGGAGGGGGGTGAGGGTGTGCGTGGGAGTTGGGGGGGAGGGGGGTGAGGGTGTGCGTGGGAGTTGGGGGGGAGGGGGGTGAGGGTGTGCGTGGGAGTTGGGGGGGAGGGGGGTGAGGGTGTGCGTGGGAGTTGGGGGGGAGGGGGGGGAGGGTGGAGGATTATTTGTACACGTTTTCACATGATTATACAATACACAGTTTGGTGTATCCTGGAAAACAGAGTGGACATTGATCATTGTGCATGTGTCTTTTAATGTCTCACAGTGCATGTAGTACATGTATCCCCACACCCAGTGCCCAATGTCCTGTCATCCTCACCCCCTCAGCTGACTTGTGACTCAGAGATATTGGTCAATCAATGCTTGTCGCACGTGACGTCCCTCCTGTGCATCGGCCCCGTGATGCTGTCCTGCCATTCCTTCCTCCTCCTCCTCCTCCTCCTCCTCATCTGGTGGTAGCAGACCCACGTCAGGGGGCAGTGGCACGTTCCGATGGATGCACATGTTGTGCAGCATTGCACATGCCATGGTGATCTTGGCCACCTTCTCGTGGCTGTAGATGAGGGCCCCACCTGACCGGCTGAGGCAACGAAATTGTGCCTTCAAAAGGCCGAAGGTCTGCTCTATCACCACCCGTGTACGGGTATGAGATCTATTGTAGTCCTCCTGGTGCCTGTTTTGTGGGTTGCGGACTGGGGTCATGAGCCACGGCTTCAATGGGTAGCCAGCATCACCTGCATGAGAGTGGAATGAAGGTAAGTGTTCGTGCAATCATGGTGGAGAACTGGGCTAATCTGACATTGCAGCAGGTGTTCACTGGCCATGCACACATGTCCCAGGATACAGTCACCCCATTACATCGTACAATGGCGTTGACTGTCCCACCCTTATGCATCTCTCTACCCCACCCTTTACCACCCGGGTGGAGTATGCTGACAGCCTACTCACAGCCCCAATGGACTGCCATGGCCCATTCCGGTTACTCACCAAGCAGCCAGGTACGTCGTTCAGCATGTCGCTCCATGTAGCGTGGTAGTGTAGAGTTGCGCAGGACCAAGGAGTCATGAGTTGATCCGGGGTATCGGGCATTGCATTGTGTGATGGCTTTACTGGCATTACACACCATCTGGACGTTGATGGAGTGATATTGCTTGCGGTTGCGATACGGCACCTCCATGGCATGGGGAACCACCAATTCTACGTGGGTGCAGTCGATGGCACCTATGCAATTTGGCATGCCTGCAAGTGCATGGAAGGCAGCTTTGGTATCATATGTCTCCTCGGGAGTCCGGGGGAGGCATATGTAGTCCCTTCTGTGCTTGAGGAGGGCATCGAGCACTTGGTTGAGTATCCGGGAAAATATGGGCTGTGAAATGCCATGCATGTGCCCCACTGTATGCTGGTAGGTCCCTGTGGCAAGGAAGTGGAGCACAGACACTACCTTTAGTAGAGGGGGGATGGCAGTGCTGATTTCTATTAGGCTCACTATGTCGTTATGTATCAGGGCCACTATGGTGGTTATGGTGTCCCGGTCAAGCCGGTACAGGGTCTGTATCTGCTCTGGTGTGAGGTTGAAGGGGGTGGGTCTGATGCGTGGAATTGGGGGCTGATGGCGTGGTAATGGTGGCTGCACCGGTAGGGCATGCTGGGCCTGTCTCTGCCTCCTTCTCCTCCTGTGTATCCTCTGTGGTGGGGGCTGTGGTTGCTGTGGTTGCTGTTGTTGATGTTGTCGTAGTTGCTGCCTTGCAAGCAGGGCCTCCAGCTCCATGAATGCTGCGAGAATTGGTATCATCTTGGTGTGGGAGGGGGTGTGGTGTGTGGGTGTGCTCCTTTTGTGCTGTGCCTGACTCTATGGACTCCACCTGTGCTGATTGGGTGCACCTGTTCCTCTTTCTGGCACTGTTCAGGGTTGTTAACACCTTCTCTGCGATGCCGGTAATTACGCCATGGCATTAAGGTACTTTGCGCCCTTGTGGAGGCCGTTTTTACCGTGTCCGCTTTACTTGGGATCAGCACTGGTTAACGCCTTAGCGTTATTTCCGACGTGGTGTCTCGGGCGCGCGACACTGGTCCGCTTTTTACGCCGTCGTACTTTACGGCGGCAGTAATTACGGTGTGAAGGGTCGGAATAGTCCACGGCGGAAAAGGATGGCGGAATTACTTTACCGCCATCGTTTTTCCATTAGCGCCGGACTCGGAATGAGGCCCAATGACTGAGACAGCCCTGCCCGAAATTGGTATGAATGTAGTGTGGAGTGTTGAATGGCTGGGTACTTGTCCCAATACACATAACTTGTTGTGAGTGTCTGGAGATTAGTGAATGGCCTGAATGCACTATGGACCTGATTGGCTGCCTGCTTGCATGAATGCCCTTCTGAACGATTGGTTGCCTGAGTGTCACCCAGCAGAATGAATGGGAGACCAACTAGTATATCTGGGGGCCTCTCACTGCTAGAATTTCGTGTTCAGAAGCTGAAGAGAAACTGGAGTTGAAACTGAAGCTTAACCTTGAAGCCCTGCTGGAAGAGAAGTCTTGCTGCTGCTCTACTTCACCAATCTGAAAGCTGCTGTGTCTCCAAGGACTGACCCAGGCAGGACCTGCTTAGGCGCCCTCTGCCCGAGCCACGAGGGACCATTGTGCACTGCTAATCTTTGCCAGCGCTCCCTGGTAGACAGACCTATGACAGGCTGCCGACTGGAGACGGGGACCCCAGCAGAATCACAAGCAGAAGCGTCTGCAAACTGTTGTCCATCACCATCGCTGACCGCCGTCACCGACCGTAGCTGCCGTGTTCCCTTTGCCTAAGTAACATTTGATCCAAGGACGTTCTTGCCTGCACCGTCAACCGCTTTGTCCCGCCGGAGAAAGTCGGGGCAGCCGACGTGCCGAGGAGCATCCGCTCGTGGGTTGCCCACCACCTAAAGACCAGAGAGATGCCGACGACTCGACGCCCTTGCTGGGCCACAGTTCTTCAAACTCTTTGCGGTCCTGAACTATCATCACCGAGGTGCCCCGCACACCGCTTCCTTGCAGGATGCCAACGCTCCGTCATCGACGAGCACCGCTAGGAACGAAGCTGCCACCTCACCGTCGTTGTTCACCCCTTTTCCTCGTGGGATCTCGATGATCCATGGCTCCTGCTTTAAAGGGAGCCGCTCAAGAAGGATCCGTCGACGACCCGATGTCGAACTCTGCTATTCCAGGTACATTAGGGTTGTAGAACTATTTTAGAAGAAAATAAGACTCTTGTTAACAATATATGGACTGGGCTTGTGATATATCTTTACTTACAGGTTGCCCAGGTGGGGGGATCTCCGCACAGAACTGTGTCTAGGTAACGGGGTCAGTATTCTGCCAATTGTTCCAACCAACTGCTTTCCTCCTATTTCTATTGTTGGTTTCCTTTATTGAATGATCTGTGTGACATTTAACCAGAGTACGGTTTATGCACTTTAATGAGATCTAATAGTAACTGTGGTACCATATAGAACTGTGTATCTTTGCCATTATAGATTAACTAAGCACAAAGTGAGTTATTGTGATTGTATATAACCTTGAACTTAATTATATAAAGAATGTGTTTTAACATTCCTTTGTGGGGGCTTGGGGACTACACTGTACTTAAGAACCAGCCTGCATCACCTCCTGAGAAGCTAGGCCGTGATTGCTCGAACAGCACTACCCTATAGATAATCTTGGCTGGGGTCCTCTGTGCCTCTCCTCTGCCATATAGAGAGCAGGACTACAGACACCCCCCTCCAGTCTTTACAGGGATGATTAGATTTCTTTGTATAGGGTTAGCTAATGGGGATTGTGGGATGACGTGTAACTGGAATTGTAATTATGTAAATTATCTAGTTTTGTGTATAAAAGCTGTAACTTTTTTGAGCACATGAAGGAATTGTCTGTTTTCAGCTTCACGAAAGTGACTAACCACTTCCGGCTGTTTGCATGTAATTAAACTCACTTTTCTAAGAGTGTGCAGTCACTCTCTTCTTGAAGTTATTGTTTTTTCAAGTTGGGGAACCCTGAAATACTCCAAATTGAACAGTCAGGCCACTGGTCCCCCTATAGCTACTAGTGAATCTATAAGTTTTGACTTACACAGTAGTCAGGATATCTCTATCGAGGTGGGAGAATTCCAGTTGATTCCCACAGGGTTAATTCTTTCACCTCCTAAAATTACTTACATCGCCCTGGGTCCAAATCTGGATTATCCTGGAAATATGGTCTGGACGTAATGGCCAGAGTAAAGATCCAGACTACAGGAGTGATATAAAGATATTAATGCAGAACAATGTGAAACACACTTACCAGGTAAAACCTAGAGAGAAAGTTGCCCAAGGAATTTTAGAAGTAGCCCCCTTTCCTAACCACGTAGAGGTTCTAGAACAAGAATTTAGAGAGAGGTGCACTAAGTGTTTTGGAGAAGCTAATGATGAACCCACTTCTACTGTAACCTACAGGGGAGGGGACAGAAATAATTCCTGACCTAGCTTTCGCTCAGCGAAATGATCCTATTTTGTCAGGAGCCTTCTCAAAAGTAGTGTCTGAAGAGGAAGGAAGGTCTAAAGAGGGGCTATTTTTTTTCTAAACCACAACCTGTTCTATAGGGAAGACCTTACTGCAGAAGGGGTAACCAGAAGTCATAGAAGGATTGTCTTCAAGATGGGTCATGCCTATTTGACTTCCGGACAGATGGGGATGTCCAAAACACAGAGGAAGATTATTAACAGGTTTTACTTGCCCGGAGTCTGCGCTGATTTTAAGAAGGTTATAGCTAACTATCCCCTATGGCAGAAAACACCCCAATCCCCTCCCCCTGCACCTCTACAACCCCTCCCTATAATCAAGGTGCCATTTTCTAGAATTCGTATGCATGCACATCATAGGCCCACTGGAGCCATCCAAACTAGGAAATAAGTATATTCTAATAATTCTAGACTATGCAACCCGATACATGTAAGCCTTCCCGTTGAGAAATAACACCTCACAACAAATCCTGAAACATGTAATCCCTTTTCTATTGTGGGTAGGTTTCCCAAAGGAAATATTGACCAACCAAGTGAGCATCTTTATTTCTAAGTTGATGTGGAAGGAAAGGAGATTTTACAGATAAAAACTATATGCACCTGAACTGGGTTGCCCAGCCCTTTAAGATGAGTAGCAATACCCTGGAGATGGATGGGGATGCAGATTTTATTCATACATCAATAATCAAAATGACTCGGGTAGTTTGGCAAAAGCGAAGTCCGTTTTATTAGCAAGTGTATATAAAACAGGGAGTACAACGAACATCAGCATTTGTTCGGTCCTCTTACTCGACTCATTTATAGTAGAAACTGAGGTTATATTGCATAAAATCGTCATCAGTGACGTATTGACCGGCGTCACTACCTACGTGGCAAACTACAAAATCTTTTGAGGAAAGTGATAGGATCTAAGTGAATATCTAAGTATAAGTTCTATATCAGTATAGAACCGTGAAGGAGAGTGATAGGGTACTAAGCCCTCACCTCAAAATGGCCACTATGAACGTCACTAAATACACAACGTTCCATTGGCTGCACAAACTATAAGACCCTAGATTACACAGTCCTCTACAATTGGTTGGCTTCTAACCCCCATCAGTACTTTTCCACCTATGGCTAGCAGCACACAGACTAAACATCCAGGTGCTAGTGGGCACATCTAAACACTAGCTTCCCACCAATTAATATATCAATCCATCATCACCTCAATGGTCCAGTGTCAATTAGTGCTTTGAAATTCTGCCTTGAGTTTGTACTGTGCTCTGAGAATTTTTAAGGAGTGAAGGCACAGCCTGCCCTTGTGCATAGGTGTGACCACCTCTTTCCTCCAACTTCTTCCTTCAACGTGACTGGACACCATAAAATCGAGCCTTTTCGTGTATTTAATATTATTTTTTAATAGTGCTCTGATGTCTTTTGTTTTGATCCTTCTGAACAGGAGCCTCTTGTTCCTTCACATAATTTGTATCCAATGTCAGCCAAGTTTGATAAGACTTTGGCTTCTTGGCTCATCCAACTCTTTCTGCTGAGATTCTTTTGTAATTCAAATTGCTTTTAACTGTGACACACTGAGGGGAAGCAAAAAAAAGTATATGGCTCACTCTGAATTTTTTTGCAAAGTTTTGCAAGGTTTGCTCCAGGGGGGGAAAAGTTATAGGGGGGGGTCCCAAAACTTTTGTTTTTTTCCCATAGACATAATGGGACACTCGCGGTGTCCTTAAATGTTCGTACATAAACAAAATGAGGGTGTCCTGAGGACGCTGTCCGTATTGTACTCTGGCAAGTTGACTGTGTTCTAAGAACACTCGCGGTGTCCTGAAATGCTCTGATTACTTACCAGTAATCTTCATTACTCCTAGTCCTACTCTTCCTCGTCACAGTACTGACGACCCTACTCACTCTCCCTGCGGGGAAGGTCGCATGTTCCGGCTTGGTAATATGAAACTGAGTGATGTGGATGTGGGGGAGGAGTTATAGGAATTTAAAGAAATAGAAGAAGGTCCTGTGTCGGAGGCAGGGGCCTCATGAAGTAAGTACTGGGACGAGGAAGAGTGGACGTGGAGGTAATGTTTGCAATTAAACAAAATGGGGGTGTTCTGAGAACGCTGTTCGTATTGTTCGTTGTCAGGTTGAAAGTGTTCTAAGAACCCTCCTTATGTCCGTTGACATTACAATTTCCTATGGGCCTTACCCGACTTTTTGTCCACTGAACAAACGATAAATCAGGCTGCTGTGCATCGACATTATGTGATAATCCTATCACTTGCCCCATCGACTTGGCTGACCTGCTTTTGCGACACTAAATCATATCTCCTGCCCCTAAGCCTGACATTATCAAAGCATTCATATTCCCCATCTCTCTCCGTGACGGTACAGGGTGCGTAGCCAAACGTGCCCAGTCGTCTCCAGTCCTACGAGACTTTACACAGAACCCGGAAAACAACACAGATCATCTCACAACACAGCGCGCAACAATTCGGAATGTGAAACTGTGATTTAAAAGCAAACAGCAAGATTGTACATTTCGTAAAGTACTTTTATTTGACATCAAATGTTTAGAGAATATTCAGCGAGTTGCATTTGTCTTTGCTGTCGATCCGCAAAAGTTCATCTTGAGTGACGCGCTGTTCCTTTGCGGTACACAGGGTATTGGTTTATGATGAAAGAAGCACTATGGTCGCACTGATAATCGGAAGGCTGTTCCAACAACGAGGCATTAGACCACCATAATGGTTGGTATGTTGCTTCCAGCCGCTAGTACCGCGTAAGGCCCAGTCGTCTCTAGTCCTACGCGACTTTACACATAACCCGGAAAACAACACAGATCATCTCACAACACAGCGCGCCACAATTCGGAATATGAAACTGTGATTTAAAAGCAAACAGCAAGATTGTACATTTTGTAAAGTACTTTTATTTGACATCAAATGTTTAGAGAATATTCAGCGATTTGCATTTGTCTTTGCTGTCGATCCGCAAAAGTTCATCTTGAGTCACGCGCTGTTCCTTTGCGGTACACAGGGTGTTGGTTTATGATAAAAGAAGCACTATGGTCGCACTGATAATCGGAAGGCTGTTCCAACAACGAGGCATTAGACCACCATAATGGTTGATATGTTGCTTCTAGCCGCTAGTACCGCGTAAGGGCATATTGGTCCTTGGCGATTGTGCCATAAAATGGTGAGGGTCATGAAGTTGTTTAGAAGTAGCTGCACCTGGCAGTTAAAATATCCGTTGGCCGGGGTTTGAAAATCGTGGCATTGACAGTACGGAAGGACATACCTGTTTTAAAAAACATAAATTAGTCTCACCAGCCGATCTTCATTAAAAATATTCTTTTTATTTATTAGGGCGTGAAACTATTTGCTAGCGAGGATAGTGCAACGGAGTATGTTAACTTATTCCCATTAACCCACCCTCTGTCCTCTGCCTTTTTCAGAGCCCTCTAAGCGACAGGGGACCAATTTGGCAGTGATAGTGCGCAGTAGAAAACACTATGCCACATTGAATGAACAAGTACAACTTAACCAGGCTATAACGCCATGCTATTGTTATTATATTCCGGTATAAAATAATCTAAAGGGTTACTTACATTATATTGGCATTTTCCATTGTCTAAGCGTAGTGCAGTCCCAAAATACGACTCCGTCTGTGCCAACGATCTTTCTCATAGTAATCTAATATATAAAAGTGGTTTTGTTTCAGAAATTTCATCCTTATCGTGTCTTACGTTTTTGCAACACTTCTTCAAAAGAAGTCTTTTAGCACGATCCCTGTCTGTCAAGGTCAAAAAACAATAGAACCTTATAGTGCAAGTTGTGGGCCTCTCCGGCACGCGAGCAAAAAATGGAAGCAGCTGACCTTCACTGTAAACGACCATAAATTCTTAGTTTGCAACATTCTGTGTACAGCCATCTCTGAGAAATTGCTTTTTACATTCCATCTTTGTATATTGTTTGCGTGCTAATAAAAAAACTTTGTTAAAGGGACGTTATGGTTTCAAGTAACACCGAAAACCCCCTGAAATTTGCCAGTTATGGTAAGCTAAGCAACCATAACTCGCGCCACCACCGTGCACTGCTAAGACTAACATCCAGGACATCAAAGATGACATCACAAATGTCATTGATGACACCACTGATGACATCACATGTGTATGTACTTTTCATGAAATATGTGTACAAGGGATTCTTATCATAATGTTGCGAAAAAAGTGTCAAGGATCATTGCAATAAATATCATACCCTAATTAGTGCTTTGAACGATGCATTGCTATAAATAGCATTCTATTATGGGGTTCTATCTAGTATACTGAGCTACTAATGCAGAAACATAGCATTGTGTGCAGCGTACAAGATGAATGTATAATATTCGTAATGTTAATATGTTGAATAATGAAATGATAATTGTTTTCTTAATAGATTTTTGTGTACTGTGAAATATGTAATAAGTAGCTAATAAAACCCATGTATTACATAATTGCATTACTATAGAGAAAACAGAAAGAGACAAGAACACATACCAATATACATATACATAGGGTAAATAGCAGCTTTGAAACAGAGAAATCATCATTTATTTGCTTGAAAATAATGCTGTCTTTAAAGCTTGTGTCTTGCCCTATGTATATGTTTCATATGATGTGACTGGACTCTAAGGGAATTACTATAAGAACCTACTTGTAGGATACGTCTACAAATAAAATACAATTTATAGTTTCTGACTGTTACTGAAGAAAACCATGTGGCCTAGATATGTCAGCAAAAGAAAAAAGAGTGAGCCAGAAGAACACTCGCGGTGTCCTGAAATGTTCGTACATAAAGAAAATGGGGGTGTTCTGAGGACGTTGTCCGTATTGTTCGCTGGCAAGTTGCATGTGTTATAAGAACACTCGCGGTGTCCTGAAATGTTCGAAAATAAACAAAATGGGGTGTTCTGAGGACGTGCTCTGTATTGTGTGACTGCTTAGCTGTATGCAATTAGGGAATGGCACAGAAAGTGAAGTGGAAATGGTAGAAGGGCTGTCCAAGAGTTACGCGGTCCGCGGACACCGCAGCTGTGGACAGGGTGTGCTACATCCGGGGTTTTCCAGCAAATCCAGCATGGAAAGAAGACTGTAGGGATCAGCCAATCAGATGTTGAGGTTGTGGATTTGTGTTGAAAGAGACTGTCAGGGTAATTCATAGAATTTCGCACAAAAGTGGCGCACGCGGCTGGCGCACAGTGTCCCCGTGCGATACACTGCGCTAGCCGCGTGCGAAAAAATCCATTTCATCGCACAGCGTATTCATGGATTTTTGCCTCCAAAACCAGCCGTGGTGCAGAGTGGCGCAGCGGCCCTGCAGCAGCGCCAGTTACGCCCCCAAGAACGCCCTCGTGCAAGGAAAAGCCATCAAAATTCCCAATTCATCGCAAATGTCTGCGCTAACCCTGGACCAGTTCACAGGGCTGCCAAACAGCAAACGCCAAGCGGGGAATGTGCATTTCAGTGGTTCGAGGGAAGTTTCACACGCAAATGTCCTGGGTACGTGTACATCAGGGGTGCGCGTGAAGTAATACACGGAAATCCATCAGGGCATGTGTATTCCAGGGGTGCACAGGAAGTATCACACGCAAATTCAGCAGGGTACGTGTATTTCCGGGGTGCGCGGGAAGTATCACATGCGATTCCATCAGGGCACGTGTATTTCAGGGGTGCGCGGGGAGTACTACATGTGAATTGGCAGTGTGGGTCCTCCCAGGTGTTCCCTCTACACCCTCCACGGCCCCTGCAGGCAGCCCACACCACAGGGGACTACCCTGCACCCCTGCTCAAGTCCCGCAGGCAGCCCATCCACCATGGGCATGCACCCCAGCCAACCCACATGTCACCTTGCACCACTGATCAACAACGCATGTCTCCCAGCACCCTCACACCCCAGCACAGTGGGGCACCTGCCAGCAGGCCCCCAAACATGTCCAACTCATGTCCCCCTGCACCCCCACCCCCCAGCACTGTGGTGCACCCTCCACCAGGCTCCCACTCATGTCTCCCAGCACCCCCACCCCCCGCAGTGCAGGGCACCCTCCACCAGGACCCACTCATGTCCAACTCATGTCCCCCTGCACCCCCACCCCCCTGCATCCAGGGCCACCCTCCACCAGGCCCCCACACATGTCCAACTCATGTCCCCCTGCACCCCCACCCCCCCAGCATCCAGGGGCACCCTCCACCAGGCCCCCACTCCTGTCTCCCTGCACCCCCACCCCCCAGCATCCAGGGGCACCCTCCACCAGGCCCCCACTCCTGTCTACCACCTCCCCCACCCCCCAGCAGTGCGATTCGCCTGGGTACGTGTATTTCAGGGGTGCGCGTGTAGTCTGACACGCAAATTCATCAGGGTACGTGTATTATGGGTCCGTGAGAACTTCCACACACGATATCAGCAGGGTACGTGTATTACGGGGTTCGCGGGAAGTTCCACACGCGATTGCCTTGGGTACGTGTATTTCGGGGTTGCTTGGGAAGTTCTGCACGCGATTGCCCTGGGTACGTGTATTTCGGGGTGCGCGGGAAGTTCCACACGCGATTGCCCTGGGTACTTGTATTTCGGGGTGCGTGGGAAGTTCCATGCGCGATTGCCCTGTGTACGTGTATTTCGGGGTGCGCGGGAAGTTCCACATGCGATTTCAGCAGGGTACGTGTATTCCAAGGTGCGCGGGAAATTCCACACGTGATTGTCCGTGGTGCGTGTATTTCTGGTTGCGTGAAGTTTGACATGCGATTTCAGCAGGGTACGTGTATTCCAAGGTGCGCGGGAAATTCCACACGCGAATCCAGCCACCTACGTGTATTCCGGAGGTGCCGTGGAGTCCTACACGTGAATCGGCCGTGTGGGTCCTCCCAGCTGTTCACTCTACACCCTCCACGGCCCCTGCAGGTGGCCCACACCACAGGGGACTACCCTGCACATGTCCCGCAGGCAGCCCATCCGCCATGGCCATGCCCCCCAGCCAACCCACATGTCACCTTGCACCACTGCCCACCAACGCATGTCTCCCAGCACCCCCACCCCCCAGCACTGTGGGGCACCCTCCACCAGGCCCCCACTCATGTCCAACTCATGTCCCCCTGCACCCCCAGCACTGTGGGGCACCCTCCACCAGGCCCCCACTCCTGTCTCCCTGCACCCCCACTCCCCTGCATCCAGGGGCACCCTCCACCAGGCCCCCACTCATGTCTCCCAGCACCCCCACCCCCTAGCAGTCAGGGGCACCTGCCAGCAGGCCCCCACTCATGTCCAACTCATGTCCCCCTGCACCCCCGCCCCCCTGCATCCAGGGGCAACCTCCACCAGGCCCCACTCATGTCCAACTCATGTTCCCCTGCACCCCCATCCCCCAGCACTGTGGGGCACCCTCCACCAGGCCCCACTCATGTCCAACTCATGTCCCCCTGCACCCCCACCCCCAGCACTGTGGGGCACCCTCCACCAGGCCCCCACTCATGTCCAACTCATGTCCCCCTGCACCCCCACCCCCTGCATCCAGGGGCACCCTCCACAAGGCCCCACTCATGTCCAACTCATGTCCCCCTGCACCCCACCCCCCAGCACTGTGGGGCACCCTCCACCAGGCCCCCACTCATGTCCAACTCATGTCCCCCTGCACCCCCATCCCCCAGCACTGGGGGGGCACCCTCCACCAGGCCCCCACTCATGTCCAACTCATGTCCCCTTGCACCCCCACCCCCCAGCACTGTAGGGCACCCTCCACCAGGCCCCCACTCCTGTCTCCCCACACCCCCACCCCCAGCACTGTGGGGCACCCTCCACCAGGCCCCCACTCATGTCTCCAACCCCCCACCCCCCAGCAGTGCGATTTGCCTGGGTACGTGTATTCCAGGGGTGCGCGGGTGGTCTTACACGCGATTTCATCAGGGTACGTGTATTATGGGTCCGTGTGAACTTCCACACGCGATATCAGCAGGGTACGTGTATTCCAAGGTGCGCAGGAAATTCCACACGCGAATCCAGCAGCCTACGTGTATTCCGGGGGTGCCGTGGGGTCCTACACATGAATCGGCCGTGTGGGTCCTCCCAGCTGTTCAGGCGGCCCACACCACAGGGGACTACCCTGCACATGTCCCGCAGACAGCCCATCCACCATGGCCATACCCCCCAGCCAACCCACATGTCACCTTGCACCACTGCCTACCAACGCAAGTCTCCCCGGCCCCCACTCCTGTCTCCCGGCACCCCCACCCCCCAGCAGTGCAGGGCACCCTCCACCAGGCACCCACTCCTGTCCCCCTGCACCCCCACCCCCCAGCACTGTAGGGCACCCTCCACCAGGCCCCCACTCCTGTCCCCCTGCACCCCCACCCCCCAGCACTGTGGGGCACCCTCCACCAGGCCCCCACTCCTGTCTCCCAGCACCCACAACCCCCAGCACTGTAGGGCACCCTCCACCAGGCCCCCACTCCTGTCCCCCTGCACCCCCACCCCCCTGCATCCAGGGTACCCTCCACCGTGCCCCCACTCCTGTCTCCCTGCACCCCCACCCCCCAGCAGTGCAGGGCACCCTCCACCAGGCCCCCACTCCTGTCCAACTCATGTCCCCCTGCACCCCCACCTCCCAGCATCCAGGGGCACCCTCCACCAGGCCCCCACTCCTGTCTCCCTGCACCCCCACCCCCCTGCATCCAGGGGCACCCTCCACCAGGCCCCCACTCCTGTCTCCCAGCACCGCCACCCCCTAGCAGTCAGGGGCACCTGCCAGCAGGCCCCCACACATGTACCCCAGCCAACACGTCATCACAATCTGGATCTCTGGCCCTTATGGGCAGCCTCCACATGCCAAACACCCACCAAAGTATTGCATCCACCCACTTAGAAATGCCAATTACATGATACAACCTCAATGGCAAGTATGTAAATGAAGACATGTCCCTCACATACACACAATGGGTGTCAGTGAATGTCAAAACCCATATCATGACATGCATGAAACCAATGAGATGATACTACACATTGAAGTATGATGAAAAAATATGTATTAAAAGCAACATAAATGGAATCAAAAATAAACAAACGAAAATGGGAATTAAAAACAAAAAGCAGCTTGTCCGTAAAATAATGTAAAACCACAAATCATAATCCAAAGGAAAGGTGTCCAAAGTCACAGTTCACAAAAGTAAATCCAATGGAAAATTAAAACCAAAAACCATTGCTCCATGGGTAAAATCAAAATAAATTAAAAAATTCCCAACAGTCAACTATATACAGATAAACAATCCAGGGTCCATGATCCCAACAGAAGAAATGAAACCTATCTAATAACACTACCTAATAAAAAAAACTATATACAAAAATGTGGTCCATTGTCCAAAAGGTCCAAAAAATATAAAAAAGCAAAGGAAACCTAACACTAACTACAGAACTATTTACAAGGGCAGCAGGCTAGTCCGACGGCTCACTTCGGGATGTTCCGGGCCAGGGCATCATCGAACTCCTGCTCAATGTCCCGGAGGCGGTCCTACTCCATGGCCCCCGAGGGTCCGCAGGGCCGACGACATGTTCACCTCCAACTCCCTGCGGATTGCCTCAAGGCACTCGGCCCACCTCAGGGCCCTCTGCATGGAGTTCTCCACCCTGACCATCGTGAGCCGTGCCTCTTCCGCCCGCTGCCGCTCCGCATCTATGGCGTGGCCCAACCGCTGCCACACGGAAGACACTTCCCGTCCTGGGTCCTCCTGCCCTCCGGCCGATGCCTGCCCCTCCGATGTCGAAGGCCCTGAGCCATCATGGCTCCCACCTCGTTGCTGCTGCTGTGGTGCCTGTGCCCGTGCCCTGGCTCCTGCTGTCTGCACATCCTCCACCGGCTGGGGTCCAGTCGTTGATGTGGCCACCCCTGCTGGACGTCCGACTCCCAACTGTGGCAGGGATGCCTCCTCCACAAGCCTGGCCGCACCATCAGAGGCAGCTCCACAGGGCACCCAGGTGACAAATGGGTGGGAAGATGGCACGGAGGACGACTGGCGCATAGGGTGTTCAGTTGAGGAGGGGGTCGGAGCAAGCTGCAGCAAATGGAGGAATCCGGCCTGGGTGACCTGTCCCAGTAGGCCGACGCGGTCAATGAGCCATTCGAGATGATGTGCAGTCTCCTCATGAAAAGACTGCAGGTCACCTCGCATGGCCCGTTGACGCAACGCCACACCAGTCAGGACAGGCTCAACCCGTACCTGGATAGCCACGTCCGCAGGCAGAGGAAGGCCAGTTGTTACAAGCTCATCCCCTGCCTGAAAACGGGTCTGGACGTAGGCATCCCTGCTGGTGCAAGATGATGCAGTGACAGGATCAGGGACAGGATTGCACACAGGCACCTCTGCGGTGGCCTGTGCTGCCTCCTGTCCCTGGTCCTGCACTGCACCACTAGCACCAGTGGAATCCCCACCTCCAGACCCCATCTCTGTCGCTTGCACGGCCGCCTCCTCCACCAAACCCTCCACCAACCTGGATGACTCCGAGCAATCTTCCCCCGTTGGGCCCTGTGGGGTCCCAGCTGCCCCTTCTGCTACCGGGGAGTCCAACTCCGACCTCCGCCTCTTGGACCTCCCCCTGGCAGCTGCGGCCTAGGACGCGGCACCGGACTCCTCACTCCCCGACGAGATCACAACCTGGGAGGGGAGCCGGGCCTTGCGTCTCCGGCTGGCGGTGCGATCCCCGCCGCTGTTCTCCATAGCACCTTCTCCGCCCTCTTCATCAGTTGACGCTGCAGACAGGGAGAAATAAAACACAGGCATCAGGGCACTGTACAATGGACACATACACACATGACAGTTGTACATGAGTGGCATTGGCAAACCTCAGACATGGCATCACAATCGCCAACACACATGTCATTTCAACTCGCACACATGAGCCATACGACAGCCATATCGCAACAGCCAGCACCATCCATACACATACAACAGCATGAGCAGGCAAAGGTGAGCCAGACATCACATGCAACACAGGGAGTGCACTACACATGCACACACACCACCACACTTGCATGCATGTGTACACCTCTGCCAACTGTCGCAGTGTTCAGATTGGCATCCATGTCACATCTGCCAATCAGGCTTCCACATCCCGCTGTCACATGCATCCATGTTGCATCACTGTTGCACCCTTGTCAAATACACACACATGCACATGTACACAGTGCTGATACATGCAGCTGAAAACAACATCCATGTGTGACATCACGAACATGCCTACTTACATACACATTCATCCAAACATGTGTGCCCACACAACTGCATTTGGCATGCAAGCCTACACACACAAGCACCATCCATGTCTCACACATGACAGCCTTCGCATGTGTTAGCCTCACGGCCCTGTACACCCCCCCATACTTGGCCCCATAAAAACACATGTGCAACCTGCACACTACTGGCACATCACCACACGCACAGCTCACAATCATGATGCATGTACACTTACCGCTCGACTCCAGACGGGTCTGCCTCTCAAGGACCTGGACGTGGAGCGCTGGGGATATGCGTTCCAGGACCCTCATCTGATCATCCGACAAGTGGCCCCGGCGTCCCTTAGCATCCGCTGCCTTCAAGAGGCGCCGGGCCTTGTTGAGGGTCCTGGACCTGAAGTCCTTCCAGCGCTTCTTGACATGATAGTCGGACTGCCACCCCCTCCGCGTTGATGGCGGTCACGATGTCCGTCCAGATCCGAGTCCGTCCTTCCTTGTCGGTGCGCAAACTTCCGAAGAGGGCATCATACTGCCCCAGGACTTGCTCCACCAGGACAACAACTTTGGTGGCAGTGAAGCTGGTGCCCCTCTGCCTCTCTGGCCGGGGGTTGTCAGTGGTGCCAGATGTTGCAGTGCCCGACATGACAACCCCAGAGGCAGGAGTGGGTGGGCAACTGGGTCCTGGGGCTGGTCTGTGGAGCGATTGAATCCCAGTCGGGAGTCTTCGGTTCCAGCAGAGGTGGTCACAGCAACAGCACCCCTGGCTGATGTGCAGGCAGCAAATGGCAGGGCACGTGGGCAGCAGGCAAGCAGGCAGCAGCAGATGGCAGGTGGGAGCGTGCTCGGGGCTCAGTAAATTGACATCTGTGCTTGCCCCGTGTGTTGCCTACCCCTTCAGAGGTCAGTCTAGGCTGCGTGTGACACGCATACGTTCATTTTTGTGTTTCTGGGTGCCACAGCGTAGTGCAGGTTTATTTTTCCACACACGTGGTCTAGGAGGGGCTGCATGCACATTATCTCCATTTTTCGGGGTGCCTGTGCGTTGCGTGACCCGTCATCTTCCCCCAGGGGTCACATACAGCCTTGCTAGAGCACTAGGGTACGAATTCCATCTAGTACCCTACCCCTTTGACCCCCAATTGCCCAGGACAATAATTTACTGCAACTCCCATACGCACAACAACATCAGTGCCATGGTTGGGAGGCGAGCACGCGGTAAGGGTGGCAAAGGTTGGCGAGCCACAAGAGGTGGCCGTGGTGGATACGGTAGGGGACGTGGCCAGGACTTGCAGGGTGCCCCTAGCCGCCCATGTGTGGGTGACCAGTGAGGGACACCCATGCCCCTCCCGCCCCGGATGAGGGTAACGTGGCTGACACCATCCCAGCTCAGCCCTTGTTGGACCAGCCCATTGTGGCACCAGACCTGGCACAGGGTGACTCCATGGCTGACTTCCAGGTCAGCAGGTCTAGGCCACATGTGGCAGTGCACGTTGGTGTCACCAGCCCACGTGGATCAGGGGCAGCTATGTCATCTGCTGCCCCGAGTAGGCAGGGTGGGGAGGCTGCAGGGGCAGCTGTGGCTCCATCCACCCCAGCTCTGAGTCTCCCAGCCAGGACAGTGTCGGTCCTAGTCCATCCTGCTGACGTTCCCCCTGACTACATCACACTTCAGCTAATGCCTGCACCAAGTCCAATGGTGAGTGTTCATTCCCACACTCCTAGTCCACAGTCCACCGGGGCTCCTGCCCCTAGTGTCCAGAGCGCTGGAATGACCTGAAGCGCAGGGCAAAGAAAAAGCTGGCCTCAAGTCATGCCGCAACTCTAGTGACTGGAGGTGGGTCTCCAGCAGAGGACATAGAACTCACTCCACATGAGTATGTTGCTGGGACCTACGTCACGGAGGAACAGATCCAAGGCGTGGGAGACCTGCCAGATTACGAGGCATTGTCCGGTGAGTGCACATGCATGTGTGTGTCTCATCCATGTGCATGGTGTGTGTGTGAGTGCTTCTGATTGAGTGCCAGGTGAGGGGGTGTGTGCCTGAGTGGTTTGGGTCACCCATGTGCTTCATCCAATACATTCTGCGCACCAGGATTTGGGTGTTGCAGTATACCTTCTGGCAACAGTAGACATTCAGCCCAACCTCATGCCAGTTGCCCTTGAAGTGTCATCTTGCCACCACATAGTTGCATATTATTCTGTGTTCATTCAGGCTGATTGTCTGCATTCCACAACTTTCACTAGGCATTTCTCAGTCCTATTGTCACATGTGTGACATGGCTAGGATACATGCCATCTGTGTGATGGCATGTGTCATGTATGTGTATTGGACATGCCAATCACAGGCCAATGTGTGATGGCACTGCTAGCCAGCATGCATCAAATGTGTTGGTCTTCCATCTTGGTGTCATCAATGTGTGCCATTTGCCTCCCCTTCACACGCAGTAACAGTGCATGCATGGGAGGGTTATAGTCATGTGGGACATGTGTCAATGAAGTACTGTTTCTGTTGCTTCTCAGCCCTAATTGTGTGCCATGGTGCTAATGCCTGTTCCCATTACTTTTCTTTCATGTCTTTGCAGGGGATCACGCACTTGATACTGCTGGGGTTGTGGGGATGGTGCAGACCCAGGAGGGGTCTCAGGCCCGACCAGGCACCAGTGAGGGACGTGGTGTGGTGGTGGGTGAGAACCCACACTTGCTGCAGACCATCATCTCAAGGGGTGTCTCTGGGTGCACCTCCCCCGAGCTCTATTCAGGTGTCGATTCGGATGATGAGACCTACGTGCCGTCGCAGGTAAGTGTTTCTGGGAGGGATTCTGTACTGTCCAACCCACCTGCACCAGGGGTACAACCCTTAATGGGGATGTCAGTGTTGGTAGGTCCGCCTTTGGTGGTTACGGATGCAGGGTCACACTCCGCTACATCTGATCCTGTTCCTGGGCCAGCAGAACAGAGGGGGAATGCAGTCCTGCAGCCTCAGGCAGTGCCGGCACAGCAAGGCGCAGTTCGCCTTGCCCCAGACAGGTGTGGTGCCCGCCGACGTGGTGGCCGTACGCCACCTGGCAATACCGCATGGGAACAATCCATATACGGTATGCCAAACCAACAGGCAGCATCAACTGAGATGATGGCTCAGGCCATGGATAGGGTGGCCACTTCCATTGTCCCCCAAGAAAGGCTGATTGAACAACTACAGCAGGCAACAGACTCCATTAGCCAGTCACACAGGGAGGACATGTTGGCGTCCAACAGGGACAGGCGGGCGGCACTGGAGACTCTGCGGGAAGCCATTTCTATTGAGTCCCAGGGCCACAGGGAGGCCCTGAGGGTGGAACTCCGTCAGCTCAGGGTAACTCTGGTTGAGCTTGAGGCTTCAGCTAAAATGAGGGCAGAACAGCAGCTGGAGCGGCTCACACGTACGCTCTCAGCTGAGATGCAGGCAACTAAGGAGGAGGTCCAGGCATCCCGTGAGTTGTTGCATGGGGACCTCCGCACAATTATCCTCCAGAACCAGACCTTCCACACCCGCATGCTTGCAGCCATGGAGGACCAGACTAGGGCTTTGCGTGGGCTGCCTCCCATAGTGCCACCACCTCCTGATGCAGCTGCAGAGGGTGAGGAGAGCGACAGCAGCGATTCTCCTACAATAGGGTAGCCGTGCAGGCCATGAGCCCATGGAGGTGTTTTTTTTTTCACAAGATCCACACAGGTGGGTTTTGGTGTGCACCCTGTCCTCGGACCTCCTGGGTGGCCTCCCCCATCCCCCCCCCCGGGCCCATTCATGGCCATTTTTGATTTTTGATTTTTGTTTTTTGATTTTTGATTTTTGATTTTTGATTTTTTGGACAGTGTGTTGCCTTGTGTGGCTCCTGTGGGCATACGCTGTATTGTGGCTGGGCACATGCAGGCTTGTCCTGAATTTGGGTCAGATGCTTGGGTTTGTGTGACACACACCCCTCCTGCTTCCCGTTTCCATGGGCTTGCAAAGGGTGTGCCCAAGTGACATTGACTTACACAGTGACGTTGGACTCCCATTTGATGTGTGGGCAGTCTGTAGTCAATACTGTGTATACATTCCTAGTGCATATTGTTGTTGTATTGTACACTGCATGGTGTATTGATATGTGCCTCTGCATCCATCTCATCCTCCTAATTTGCAGGTCCATTTGTCATGTCTTCACAAGGCGGTCTACTTTGGAAATGGAGTCCATGTTGTAAGCAGTGCACCTACACTTTTGCATGGCGCTAACACTGTACAGTTGGAAGTGTTCGAAGTGCTGGCATTATCAGGTAGTGAGGCTACCAATTTTTTAAGTCCGTACTGTCATGTTTATGGTAGGTTGGAGGTTGTGTAGGTGATTAGTATTATTGGTAAGTATTTGGTAATGTGTGTTGTTGGTCCTGCATTACTGTGAGCATTTCATGTTGTCCAGTTTCCATTAGGGACACTGTAGTTTGTGACACTTGGGTCATGTTGTGGGGATTAATTAGTTTGCTCTCACATAGCATGACATGCCATGGTGTGTTATGTGGCCGTGCCGGGGAGGGGTTGGGTGACATGGCACTGTTCTCATGTTGTATTTTGCAAGTGGGTATTCATTTTTGCTGCATGGAAGTGTGTCTTTTGATGACACTGCATTAGTGGTGTTTGTGTAGGTAGGGATGCACACATTGTGACACTTCCAGATGAACAATCTCAGGCTGCTATGGTTCTGACAGTTGACTGTCCCTTAATTCATCATAATTGTCAGATTGAGTCATCATTGATTGTCAGATGGTATGTGCCAGGGCTGTGTGCACTCCACACGGGTGTGATTTCGATGTGAAGTAATCAGCCACCAGCTGCGTACGGGCTGCCTCACCCCGTGCCCTTTCCCCTCCAATGCGCAGCGGGCGTGCATGTGGTTGGGGATGTGGGGGCACCACCATGTCCACAGCCAGGCCCCGGCGTGTTGCAACATTATGCAGGACACATGCTGCCACTATGATCCTGCACACTACTGGGGGAGCGTATAACAGCTGCCCGCCAGAACGGTCAAGGGAGCGAAAGCGTGACTTGAGCACTCTGAATGTGCGCTCCACTATGCCCCGTGTTGCAATATGGGCTGTGTTGTATCTTACCTCTGGAGGCGTGATGGGGTTCCGAATTGGCATCATCATGTGGGTGCTCAGAGGGTAGGCACTGTCCCCTGGGGAGGTGGTGATGGGGATCATTAGTGGGGTATTGGCATTACTCTGTATCTGTCATGCATGCGTGTGCTGTGGCATTTATACTCACCAAGCAGCCATGCATCGCCATGCCGCCCAGCTTCCATGTCCCGGTTTAGGGTTGACATCCTGTAAATGAAGCTGTCGTGGGTGGACCCTGGATAGTTGGCATATACTGAGGTGATGATTCCCTTGGAATCACATACTTCCTGGACGTTGATGGAATGCCAGTGCTTGCGGTTTCTATAGATGTGCTCAGATGCCCTGGGGGGACGTAGAGCCACATGGGTGCAATCAATGGCACCTAGCACTTTGGGGAATTGTGCCACCCTGTAGAAATCCTGGCTGACAGCCTGCCTTTCTGCAGGTGTTCTGGCCAGGTATATGTGCCTGCGGACTGAAGAGCGTGCAGTGATGATGGCCAACACCTGGTGTAGGCACCGTGACTGCGTGGCCTGTGACACCCCCCCACTATGGCACGTGTCTGCTGAAATGATCCGGTAGCCAAGAAGTGCAGTACATTGAGGACCTTCTCCAGGGGGCTGAGTGCTTGGGAGCACAGGGTGGGTGATGTGAGGGCATCCTCCCACTCACTGACCAGGTCGAGTATTATGTGTGGTGGAAACCTGTACCTCCCATACACCTGGTCATCAGGCATACCAAATAGGCTGGTTCTGGGTGTGAAGATTCTGGCCCTGACTATCCTTCTCCTCCTCCTGCGGTATCCCACGGCCACTGTTGCTAGGAACGGTATATTCATCCTGGCGTCTGAGCTTGTTTGTTGTTTGCGCACTCTTTTATGCTGCGCGGGAAGTGCACCTGTTTCATGCTGGCGTACGTGTTTCTGGATTGGACCTTTTTTTTTTGCGCGTTGTAGGCGACCGTGTAAATCTTCCCGCCGACCCCAGGAATACACGTAAAACGCTCTCCCAGGCCCAGTCGCGAGTAGATATTCCCGCCCACCCCTGAAATACACATACCCTGCAAATTCGCGTGTGAAACTTCCCGCGCACCCCGAAATACACATACCCAGGGCAATCGCGTGTGGAACTTCCCGCGAACCCCGTAATACACGTACCCTGCTGATATCGCGTGTGAAAGTTCACGCGGACCCATAATACACGTACCCTGATGAAATTGCGTGTAAGACTACCCGCGCACCCCTGGAATACACGTACCCTGGCAAATTGCACTGCTGGGGGGGTGGGGGGAGTGGGAGACATGAGTTGGACATGAGTGGGGGCCTGGTGGAGGGTGCCCTACAGTGCTGGGGGGTGGGAGTGCAGGGGGACATGAGTTGGACATGAGTGGGGGCCTGGTGGAGGGTGCCCCTGGATGCAGGGGGGTGGGGGTGCAGGGGGACATGAGTTGGACATGAGTGGGGCCTGGTGGAGGGTGCCCCTGAATGCAGGGGGGTGGGGGTGCAGGGGGACATGAGTGGGGGCCTGGTGGAGGGTGCCCCTGGATGCAGGGGGTGGGGGTGTAGGGGGACATGGTTGGACATGAGTGGGGCCTGGTGGAGGGTGCCCCTGGATGCAGGGGGGTGGGGGTGCAGCGGGACATGAGTTGGACATGAGTGGGGGCCTGGTGGAGGGTGCCCCTGGATGCAGGGGGGTGGGGGTGCAGGGGGACATGAGTTGGACATGAGTGGGGGCCTGGTGGAGGGTGCCCCTGGATGCTGGGCGGTGGGGGTGCAGGGGGACATGAGTTGGACATGAGTGGGGCCTGGTGGAGGGTGCCCCTGGATGCAGGGGGGTGGGGGTGCAGGGGGACATGAGTTGGACATGAGTGGGGCCTGGTGGAGGGTGCCCCTGAATGCAGGGGGGTGGGGGTGCAGGGGGACATGAGTGGGGGCCTGGTGGAGGGTGCCCCTGGATGCAGGGGGTGGGGGTGTAGGGGGACATGGTTGGACATGAGTGGGGCCTGGTGGAGGGTGCCCCTGGATGCAGGGGGGTGGGGGTGCAGCGGGACATGAGTTGGACATGAGTGGGGGCCTGGTGGAGGGTGCCCCTGGATGCAGGGGGGTGGGGGTGCAGGGGGACATGAGTTGGACATGAGTGGGGGCCTGGTGGAGGGTGCCCCTGGATGCTGGGCGGTGGGGGTGCAGGGGGACATGAGTTGGACATGAGTGGGGCCTGGTGGAGGGTGCCCCTGGATGCAGGGGGGTGGGGGTGCACGGGGACATGAGTTGGACATGAGTGGGGGCCTGGTGGAGGGTGCACCTGGATGCAGGGGGGTGGGGGTGCAGGGGGACATGAGTTGGACATGAGTGGGGGCCTGCTGGAGGGTGCCCCTGGATGCAGGGGGGTGGGGGTGCAGGGGGACATGAGTTGGACATGAGTGGGGCCTGGTGGAGGGTGCCCCTGGATGCAGGGGGGTGGGTGTGCAGGGGGACATGAGTTGGACATGAGTGGGGGCCTGGTGGAGGGTGCCCCTGGATGCTGGGGGATGGGGGTGCAGGGAGACAGGAGTGGGGGCATGGTGGAGGGTGCCCCTGGATGCAGGGGGGTGGGGGTGCAGGGGGACAGGAGTGGGGGCCTGGTGGAGGGTGCCCTACAGTGCTGGGGGGTGTGGGTGCTAGGAGACAAGAGTGGGGTCCTGGTGGAGGGTGCCCTACAGTGCTGGGGGTGGGGGTGCAGGGAGACAGGAGTGTGGGCCTGGTGGAGGGTGCCCTGCACTGCTGGAGGGTGGGGGTGCAGGGAGACATGAGTGGGGGCCTGGTGGAGGGTGCCCTACAGTGCTGCGGGGTGGGGGTACTGGGAGACATGAGTGGGGGCCTGGTGGAGGGTGCCCTACAGTGCTGGGGGGTGGGGGTGCAGGGGGACAGGAGTGGGGGCCTGGTGGAGGGCACCCTGCACTGCTGGGGGGTGGGGGTGCAGGGAGAAATGAGTGGGGGCCTGGTGGAGGGTGCCCCTGGATGCTGGGGCGTGGGGGTGCTGGGAGACATGAGTGGGGGCCTGGTAGAGGGTGCCCCTGGATGCAGGGGGGTGGGGGTGCAGGGGGACATGAGTTGGACATGAGTGGGGCCTGGTGGAGGGTACCCCTGGATGCAGGGGGGTGGGGGTGCAGGGGGACATGAGTTGGACATGAGTGGGGGCCTGGTGGAGGGTGCCCCTGGATACTGGGGGTGGGGGTACTGGGAGACATGAGTGGGGGCCTGGTGGAGGGTGCCCCTGGATGCAGGGGGGTGGGGTGCAGGGGGACATGAGTTGGACATGAGTGGGGCCAGGTGGAGGGTGCCCCTGGATGCAGGGGGGTGGGGGTCAAGGGGGACATGAGTTGGACATGAGTGGGGGCCTGGTGGAGGGTGCCCCTGACTGCTGGGGGGTGGGGGTGCTGGGAGACAGGAGTGGGGGCATGGTGGAGGGTGCTCTGAACTGCTGGGCGGTGGGGGTGCAGGGAGACAGGAGTGGGGGCATGGTGGAGGGTGCCCTGCACTGCTGGGGGCAGGGGGTGCAGGGGGACAGGAGTGGGGGCCTGGTGGAGGGTGCCCTACAATGCTGGGGGGTGTGGGTGCTGGGAGACATGAGTGGGGGCCTGGTGGAGGGTGCCCCTGGATGCAGGGGGGTGGGGGTGCAGGGGGACATGAGTGGGGACCTGGTGGAGGGTACCCCTGGATGCTGGGGGGTGGGGGTGCTGGGAGACTTGCGTTGGTGGGCAGTGGTGCAAGGTGACATGTGGGTTGGCTGGGGGGCATGGCCATGGTGGATGGGCTGCCTGCGGGACATGTGCAGGGGTGCAGGGTAGTCCCCTGTGGTGTAGGCCATCTGCAGGGGCCGTGGAGGGTGTAGAGGGAACAGCTGGGAGGACCCACATGGCCAATTCATGTGTGGGACTCCCCGGCACCCCCGAAATACACGTAGGCTGCTGGATTCGCGTGTGGATTTTCCCGCGCACCCAGAGTACACGTACCCTCCTGAAATTCTGTGTGGAACTTCACGCGCACACCGAAATACACGTACCCTGCAAATTTGCGTGTGAAACTTCCCGCGCACCCAGATATACACGTACCCAGGGCAATCGCGTGTGGAACTTCCCGCGAACCCCGTAATACACGTACCCTGCTGATATCGCGTGTGGAAGTTCACGCGGACCCATAATACACGTACCCTAATGAAATTGCGTGTAAGACTACCCGCACACCCCTGGAATACACGTACCCAGGCAAATCGCACTGCTGAGGAGTGGGGGGGTGGGAGGCATGAGTGGGGGCCTGGTGGAGGGTGCCCCACAGTGCTGGGGGTGGGGGTGCAGGGGGACATGAGTTGGACATGAGTGGGGGCCTGGTGGAGGGTGCCCCTGACTGCTGGTGGGTGGGGGTGCAGGGGGACAGGAGTGGGGGCCTGGTGGAGGGTGCCCTGCACTGCTGGGGGGTGGGGGTGCTGGGAGACATGCGTTGGTGGGCAGTAGTGCAAGGTGACATGTGGGTTGGCTGGGGGCATGGCCATGGTGGATGGGCTGCCTGCGGGACATGTGCAGGGGTGCAGGGTCCCCTGTGTTGTGGGCCGCCTGCAGGGGCCGTGGAGGGTGTAGAGGGTGTAGAGGGAACAGCTGGGAGGACCCACACGGCCAATTCACGTGTGGGACTCCCCGGCACCCCCGAAATACACGTAGGCTGCTGGATTCGCATGTGGAATTTCCCGCGCACCCGGAGTACACGTACCCTGCTGAAATTGCGTGTGGAACTTCAGGCGCACACCGAAATACACGTACCCTGCAAATTCGCGTGTGGAACTTCCCGCGCACCCCAGAATACACGTGCCCAGGCCAATCGCTTGTGGAACTTCCCGCGAACCCGTAATACACGCACACGATATTTTTCACACAGCGGGTGTCCGTGTTTGTCGGTACCCCTTTACACCTCATTTGTCCTAGAGGTCCACAGTATGGATCATTCATCATAGCTGTATATGGATGCTTTTTGTTAGCGCACATTTTGGCGCACATTTATTTCAGGCGCAGGGACGCTACCGCCTGCTTTCTTGTGGCGTACTTGTTTGGCCCTGTGCGCATCTTTGACCGTGCGCTGGTTTGCCCTATTCGATTCCATGAATACGAGTTGTAGGCGAGCGTGTGGGCGTTCCGCGCACTTGCCTCCTGTACTTCCCCCGTGATGCCCATATTTTCACGCGTTGTTCCCCATTCCGAGTGTTACGCCCCATGTTCTGCCTACTTTTGTAATGTGCGCCGCGCTATGTGCGATTTGGCAGCAGCCGTGGCGCACGCCGTTGGATGGCCTGTGCGCCGGCGTGCGCCGTGCACTTTTTCAGCACACATCCAATATTTTTCTCGCGCACGGACTTCCATGAATCGATGTGCGCTGGTTTCCCTGCGATTTTCGCAGTTGCACTGCGATTTTCGCACTTTTACTGCGAATTGCACGTTTTGGCACCTCTGCGCCGGAATTTTCGGCGCACATTAATTCCATGAATGGGCCTGTGTGTGTAGTGAAGATGGCAGAAGTGGAGAAAGTCAGGGTGTTGGTGCTCGGAGATATGTTTGTGCATGGTTTACAACAGTATGCTCAATGCAGGCATGTTGCAAAGAATTTTGATGTTAAAGGAGTGGAGGTCGTGTGGAGCACTGTGCCTGATTGCAATGTACAGGGAATTGTACAAGTTTGTGAAGATATGGGCAGGATCAACAGTCCCCATGTGGTAGTTTTGCACTATGATGCTTTCCGTTTGGGCTATGTCAGTGCCCCTACTTTGTTGGCAGATTTGGAACACTTGGTTCAAGCAGTAATGAACATCCTTCCAAATGCCAAAGTAATTTTTTCTGGATTACTACCTAGGGCAATATGGGACAATAGTTCAGTTTTTTGTCCTCAGCAAAACAATGCTAGGTGTGTAATCAACCGAGGCATGTGTGCCTTCATGCTTAGAGCTGGCATGTTCATCTGTAATAATGAGAATATTGATTCCAGTAATACTGTTTATTTTAAAGAAGATGGCATTTCCTTATCTTTTATGGGAAATGCCATGCTGTTTTGGAATGTAAGGGTTGCTTTGGAGAAGGTTATGTGAAGATTTTAGGAGTAAAGTAAGAAAAAAAAAAGAAAAAAATACAAAATAACAGGTGTCTGTCATGCATCTGCAAAAAAAACAGCTCTTTTCAGAGCCAACCTCAAAGGGGAAATGGGGCACACTATTTAAATTTACATTCACCACGCTCAGATTTTCGATATGTCCGCGGACATGGCAGTAGTCTGCGGACATTGAAATCACTAGCTAGGGGTTCAGTATGTTCTATGTTACATGTATTTAAAGTCAGGGATATTATGGTTAAGTTTTGCTACTAAAAACCTATGAAATTCAGTAAAAAAACATTGTCAAAGGGACGTTATGGTTAAGTTTCGCTACTAAAAACCTATGAAATTCAGTAAAAAAACTTTGTTAAAGGGACGTTATGATTAAGTTGCGCTACTAAAAACCTATGAAATTCAGTGAAAAAACTTTGTTAAAGGGACGTTATGGTTCAAAGTAAAACCGAAAAACCCCTGAAATTTGGCAGTTATGGTAAGATAAGCAACCATAACTCGCGCCACCGTGCACTGCTTACTATTTACTATAAAGCTTGAAGGTACATGTATAAACTAGCTTAATGTCTTCATCTATGTCTATGGCATAAGCTTCTTCACCTTGATCCCAAGATGTCACTTATCCTTGTTACTTTCTTGATGCCTTATAGAATATGTGCATTCTCTTGTCTCTGCATCTCTTCTGTGTGAGTCATCTTTTTCTGTGTGACGTCACCATTCATCCTTGCCTTTCATCTGCTCTGCTTCTTTAGGAATCTCATTCAAATGGCCATCATATTGGGCCTCATTACGGGTCTGGCAGCAGCCGTGCCTGTAACAAAGGCAAAGCTGCCGCCGGACCCGTGATTTTACCGGCACCCGCGAATTGGCAATTACCGGGTCATGCCGAGGTCGGCGAACCCAGTAATTGCCCATTCGCGGGTGCCGGCAATAAGGGACTCCCCATACCCATTCGGCCCCATAGGGCGGAATGGGGAGCTCGGATGCACCGGCACTGTTCATAACGGTGCCGGTGCATCCACAAGTTGTGCTTGCGGGTGCCGGAAACATTGAAAAACCTTTTGAAAAAGCTAGTGGAAGCAAATGGTTGCAACTGGCACACTATTATCCCTTGGGCCCTCATTGCCAGCAGCAAAGCACCCCAGGCCTCTTTAGGGCTTTCTCCTTTTGAGCTCCTTTACGGACACAGCCCCAGGTATGTTGTAGGCATGCTCCGCAAAACCTGGGAGGAAAGGGATGAGGCAGGCTTAACTATGTCCCAAACCACCCGGAGGCTTGAAGAGCACATGACTATTGTGCAGGAATTGGTACGAAAATATCTAGGACAGGCCCAACAAAACCAAAAGGCTCATTATGATAAGAAAGCGGTATCACCGACTTTTCCCATTGTGCGGACAGTCTTGGTCCTTTTACCCACCTCAGAGCACAAAATGATTTCTCGATAGTATGGACCATATGAAATTTTAGAAAAAACAGGTCCATCTAATTATAAAGTTGCCCAACCAGGCAGAAGGCTTGAATTTCAGATCCACCACATCAACCTCCTTAAGGAGTTGAAAGAGGACCCAGTAGAATCTGCCTCTGTCCTAATCGCTACCTTGTTGTCTAATGAGAAGCTTGAGTATAGGCTGAGTATCGTTTGGTTCCCTCTGATCTGCCCAAACAGCAACAACAAGACATCCAGGACTTAATGGAGCAGCTCCCAGATAAATCCAGTAGCAAACACGGGCGAGAGAAAGGTATTAAACACTACGTTTGCAAAGCCACAGCAACGTAATACATCTGAGGCCTTATCGAATTCCAGAGAAGAGAAAGCAGATAGTGCTCCAAGAGGTGGAGTAGATGTTAGAAGCTGATGTAATTGAACCGTCCTAGAGTCCGTGGTCATCTCCAATAGTTCTTGTGGCAAAACCTGATCAATCGTGGAGGTTTTGAATAAACTTCTGGGACACGGCCAGTTCGACAACTATCCGATGCCTCAGATTGATGACCTTATCGATTCACTGGGCTCGGCTTTCTACTTCTTCACACTCAATCTGACCAAAGGCGGTTGGCTGGTGCCACTGGACCCCACTGAACTCCTTGGATAAAGAAAAGATGGCCTTCTCTACCCCCAGAGGATTATTTAATTTCAAAAGCCTTCCCTTTGGACTTCATGGGGCCCCAGCAACCTTTCAGCGGCTGATGGACCAGATACTGTGACCCTTTCCCCACTTCTGCAGTGAGTATCTTTATGATTTTGTGACCCACACCGAAACCTAGGAGGAACACATGTTTCACTTGTATGAGATCACCCGTGCTTTGAGACAAGCTGGCCTTACAGCCAATCCCAAAAAGTGCCACTTAGCCCAGTCGGCGGTAAAGTATTTAGGCTTTTTCATGGGTAATGGGCTAGTGCAACCCCAATTGGAAAAGGTTAGAGTTGTAGAGGAAACTCCTCCCCCAAAGACCTAAAGAGATCCAAGGGCATTTTTAGGGCCTTCCAAATATTACCAGAGGTTTATTTCCAATTATTTGGACATAATATCTTGCCTCATGGATAAGCTGAAAAATGCTGAACCACAAAAACTCTGGTGGCAGAAGGAGGATCAGGCTAGCTTTGATACATTGAAAAACATCTTGTATATTGAGCCTGTCTTGAAACTTCCCAATTTCAATAAATAGTTCATCCTCCAGATGGATACTTCCAAAGTAGGGATAGGGGCCTTTTATCCCAAGAATACGATGGGATAGAGCATCCAGTTTTATACATCTGTAGATAGCTCTTTCCCAGGAAAACAAATTATGCCACCATCGAACTTGAGACCTTAGCAATCAAATGGGCGTTGGGTTACTTAAAGTATTGTCTGACAGGGACAAAATTCAAATTGATAACCAACCACTCACCACTCACTTGGCTCAGACTGCAAAAAGAAACATCCCCTAGGATTATGCGCTGATTCCCTGATCTCCAGCCCTTCTGCCTCCATGTAGAACACAGAAAGGGCAAAGAGCAGGGAAATGATCATTTGCTGTCCCTATTTCCCTTAGAGGGATAGGGAAGCCAGCAGCATTAGGGGAAGGGTATGTGACAATTCAATAGGTGAGGCTGCTACACAATAGTCCCCATAGGGCTGGTTCAATGAGGGAGGACCTTATGGGGAGGGGCTCCCTTACTGGGGATAAGGAGGACCAACTGGGTGATAGGCGGCACAACACCTGAATCCGAACCTTGCAGAAATCTCTAACACCCCTACACAAACCCCCTTTGACTAACACAACCATGTGCTACTGCAATATCAGGTCAGTTCCACCAACTGAGATAAAGAAGATCATTTGAGACATAAATTGTAGCATCATGTCAGTTTCTTCAACTAACTGAAGGGAAGAAGATTGTCTGAAAAGCAAAGATTAACCCCAATGCAAGTACTGAGAAGAGGTGGTCCCAAGGAGCCATGAAGAGTGACTCATGGAATGAGAGGAAACGTTCTAGTGCTAGACAAGGGAGTGTTTGCCTAAGCAACATAAAAAAAGACAAAGGACTCAGTAACAGGGAGAACCGTCCTGGATGCGGGCTAGCCGATAAGGAGAACAGCACGGAAGACAGTCCAGCCCAGGAGAATCAAAGTTGGAGTGGAGAATGCTCTAAGAAGCCAAAAGCAGTCATCCGCTGGAGATGAGAAGCAAGCAGTGAAAATCCTTTACCCGCTGGTGTGGAGCTGATCAGGAACATGGCTGTAGGCTGAGAAGCGGAGACGCAACCTTGAGAAGCTGGTCTGCGCAGTACTGCTTTTATAACACAATCAAGGAACAATACCCCTGTATTATCTTTGACAATTGCAACAATATTCACTTTATTCCAGAATGGCCCTCGTGAGAGAAGCAATGTGGAATACAAGAGGACACCCCAAATGAACAGTTGCATAGAAAAGAAGACAGTAGGATAGGTTGAAGTTCTATCTACAACTGCCTAAGTTCCCTCTAATGCTAGGTTGCGCTGGTGTGCCACTAAAAGCTGACAGGAAACGGAATGGAAAATAACCACAATACTAATATGCAACTGAAAGCAAGATTTATCAAGCTGGGGCAACCTACTGTTGGAGGGCAGCATCAAACACACTGTGTGGGAAGCGCAGTGTGTGACGTCACAGGCAGTTTTTCAAAACAGTGTTAGAAGACACACACACACACACACACTAGGTAAGTCTACTCATGGACTCAATTCAATTTTTAATGGCCTGTAGACCAAATCTAATGTGTACTAGTATTCTAAAAGATAATCTAGGTTATCAATTCAATCAGAAAGGTTTTCAATAACCAAGGATTTTGTTTGAACATTCAACTTGTTCACAATGACGTTTTTGTCATAACATGTTGAAGAAGATCAAAAAGAGCTAACTCACACTTGGGGGCCCCCTCAAAAGGAGGTACCCACTCAGTGTAGAAGCAAGAACATGTGGTTTCTATCATCCTGCAACAGCGCCTACACTGCCAGCCAGGCGATCGGGAGCGGGATACCCGGAGCAGGAGCACATAGACATGGACGAAGCAAAACCCCAGGAAGAACCATCAGAGCATCCCGAAGCCAGAAAAGATGACAAGTGTAATGCAGAACCGGTAGGGGCATGCAACGTGAGCGTAAATGCAAGTTAATTGGAAATATTGAATGGGAGTTAACTGAACTTCATGATTCGAGTAATCATCCTTGTAGCAGCACTTGGCAGGAGAGTGAACCAAGTGGGCATAGCGTAAGAGGAAGAAAGGCAAGGTTTGGGAGCATGAGTAAGATAAAGGTCTGGGACCCGAAGCAGAACCAAGCAAGAACCAGAGGGAGTCGCCCTCAAGAGGCATAGATAAGCCCACTGACTACTAGGGGAGGGTATGTGACCCTGCCCATAATCGCAGTGGGGACGAGGAGCCCACTGGTCACCATGGAAAGGTCGAGGACCCCTACCACAATCAGAGAAGCCTGAGAGGGAACACCCCTCACCACAGTGGCAGAGATAAGTCCACTAACCATGAGGGAAGGATCGAGGACCCCAACCAACACAATAGAAACCTAAGAGAGAACGTCCCTCACATCATTGGCAGAGATAAGACCACTAGGTCTGGGAACCCCAACAAAGGTATTACGAGCAATAGAGGAAGTCTTCCTCACTAGACTAGCAGGGGCCAGTCCACCAGAAACCTGAGGGGACTTGGGACTCTTCACAGACTTTGAGAAAGTCACAGAATAAACCCCATCTCATTTGTGAGGAATGATATTTACAACCTAAGGATTGGATACCAGGGGAAGGGAGTCATCCCCCTGGGCTTTGTGTGGAACTATGTCAGGAGCCGACCAAGAGAAGGGAGGCATTCTCTTAATCTTGAAATAGAGGTTGAGCTGGAGACACCAGAGCAAGGGAGTCATTCCCCCTGGCCTTGTTTTACATTGAATCAAGATGTTAGGAGATATGTATGCAGCAACAATCAATACAGGGAATTATTTCCCTCCCCAATCAAAAACGCCGCACCAATATTCCTTTTATGTTCAATCTAGCCCTGTCTGTGATTCATATAAAACCACATAGGTCCCTGACCCTTTAGCAATAGGTAAACCAAGAACCAGGCCGGTGTATAGAAAGAACATATATTTATTAATGAATAGGAAAATTAATGTTTGTACAAAATTACAAATCATGCCACCTCACTCTGTGGCCCAAATACTTTTCTTTCCCAACTCTTCCCTTTTCACATATATGGAAAATGCTAGTTGGTTTAGGATAACACAGATCACAGATTCTTTAACCCGTCAACATCTAGAGTCATAATGCTTTGCATGGGGTTCACTTTTAATAACATGTAGCACCTTGAAACATACCCGGATCATATGCTTGGCACTATACTTTACATGGGCCCTCATTACGACCCTGGCGGAAAGGGGTTTACGCCGGCGTAATGCATGGCGTACCTTTCCGCCAGACTACGAGTTCCCGTAGCGCCATGGTGATCTTTACGCCTGCTTTTTGCAGGCGGAAAAATCCATGGCGCTACGGGACTTGTTGTTAATTACGCCACCGTAATTTACGGTGGCGTAATTAACGCCTTCCCCACTCCCATTATACCCTATGGGGCAAAAATGGGAATGGGGAAGGGTAAATGGGGATTGGGGACTTACCGCCCCGCCAAGGTCGGAATGGGGCGGTAAGTCCGCCAACCACCATGGCGGAGTTGGCAGCTTTGCGCCATGGACCATGGTGCAAATTGCACCATGGTTCTCCGCCAGGGTCGTAATGAGGGCCATGATGTTTAATTTAAATAATATGCAACACTTATATTTGCAAAAGCAGTTTCACGCATGCAGTGCTCTGTATGTTTTATCTGGCTGCGCACTTGGAAATGCTAGCAGTGTTGGAGCTCAACAGACTTTTAAGAACAAAACACTTTTTATATATATAGAACTCTTCTTCCTTTACCACAGTGCCATGAAGAATCTCTCTTCTACCAGGAATCACTTTCCCACTCTCATTGGAAAGTATGCTTTTCAATCAGGGATTTCACTTTAATTAATTTTGGCAAGACACTATTTTGCCCTGCACAAAACCCCAGATATTTATTTATTTACATTTATATAGCGCGCAAGCAGCCCAGGGGCATTGAGGCGCTGTTACTTGCAATAACTTAGTTACATGGTACAGGCATGGTAGCGATTGTTGACACATTATGAATGTTACAAGATATTCAGTTTCTTTAAGACAGGGTCTGTGAAATGGTGAACAGGTAGGAATTTCGTTTTGGCAAGTGCCCCTTCCCCTTTATGGAATTTTGGGGTTGCCAATTAGAAATAGGAGTACCCAATTACTTTAACACACTATGGCCCTCATTCTGAGTGTGGTGGTATCCCGCCAGTGATTCTGGCGGGATGCCATCAAAACGGAATTAGCATTCCTGCTGCCTGATATCCCGGTATTACCGGGATATTATGGGTGGTGGAAATGCTGGTAATTCCCCATTCCATGGAGTCTGGTAGGACTCCATGGAACGGGGACTGCTGCAATTACTACCAGTGCTGGTAATTGCTGCATTTATTTGCCAGTGGGGGCCTGATCTACCGGCATATCTGGCCTGGAGGTAGATCCGTGGCCCCCACCGGAAAACTCTGTTTCCCCAGTCCGGTAAAAATGGTGCAAGAATTACTGGCAATTTTACTGAGATTTCTTCTGTTCCAGGGAACATGTAATGAGCCCCTATATCTTTAGTCAAACTGGAAGCAATGTTGCTGATTTCGAATTTCAACAAAACCACTCTGTGTCAGTTGGCTATAGGGGAATTAATTAAATTATTACTTTGAAAGAAAATTCTAGGGATCTATTTTGTCTGCCCACCCAATAATGGGAAAACTATTCAATCAAACAAATCCCCATAAGACTTTGTTTGATGGGGCATGTTTACTTGCATAGAATCTTTTCTACTTCGGAAAAGTCCTCAAGGCTTCTGGATACTCAGGGGAAACATAATGACCTGGTTAGAGGCCTCTCCAGATTCAGTCAAGAATGGCCTCCAGTATTAATCCCTTTATTTATTTATCCTTGTATAGATCTCAGCCAGATTGTAGTCCTTCCCTGGTTTCCTCCAGCAATTTTGTCAGCAGTTCCAACTCCGATGATATCAGACAGCTCTCCTGATCCCCATTGCGTGTAACTTTATGAACCCATGATCACACACCCAATTATTAAAATTAGGATGTGCCAGCTTATTGGCTCTTTCCTTTGATTAGACCCTTTTATATATTAGGCGACATCCCTTTGAGTGATAACCCGACCCCTTTGAAATAGTGGCAAATGTCTGTATTTTGTGAATGAGCATCATCATATATAGATATCTGCATTGTTCTGACCATGCTGGATCTAAGGTTCGATTGGCAGTTGTTTGTGAATTATTCAAAGATGATGATTCAGTGTCACAACATGTTACATACAGTTAAATAATTCACTAAGCTACTACCTCCCAAAATCTTTGCTTCATTAAATTTTCTGGGCAGTCATCATCACATTTCAGGTTGTAACTCTTGTTCCCAAGGTCAAATTTTTATGAGAGTTGGATCAACAGAACCATCTTCTCATAAGTGTTTTTATGATATTCCAACCATTACTGTGCAACATATGGTTCCTGAGAAAAAGAAAATGTGATCCTCTATGTACACCTTTGGCAATTTCTAGACATATATGCATATTTTGACTTCAATTGCATCTGCTTCGTTGTTGGTTGCAGTTAATCCATTAACATTCTTTCTCCTAGGACTGATGCCCTTTTGGGTCCTTATCTTTGAGAGCAGAGAGGCAAGGTTCACCTCCAAGCTCATGCGAAATCCCTCAGGGACAGGTCTGCTTTCATGAAGGGCTTCTTATATTTACACAGTTTAGCACCTAAACTGCATACATTCCTTCCTGGTCACTGCTGTTGCTTCAAAGAGATTGACCTTCAGGTTCGAGAGCTGAGCACAGTTTTTAGCCTTGCCTCTGATGGGGTGGATGGTGAAAATTGCTTATGGGCTAACCCAGCATTTCTGTAAAAGATCACTCAGCTAAGCACAGATCTTCATTCAGTTCGTATAAACAGCTAAACAATGAGGCTTTTACATTCAAGTTTTTTCGACATGGGGCTTGTACCAAGGTCTTGAAATCCAAAATATATTTGTTTTTCCATCTTCATTCTCACAGTTTCTTTTAAAACAGTTTTGACAAGCCACCCATTTCCTTAATATATGCCTTTAACTGTACTTCTACTAGTGTAGTTTCATTTTCCATGTTCCTGGTTTCAAGCTGCAGAATGCACACATTTCCATGATCTCTCGGTTTTATCAAAGGAAAAGTTTTCCTGTTTTGTAGTTTGAAAATTAACTGCTGGCCTTTTCTCTGCCAGTCCACAATGTGTTCAATGCTCTGCACATTTAGGCCCAATATGGCCAGGGGCAATTCACTTTTGGCTTGGTGCTGAATCTACACCACAAAGATACATCAGGCAAAGAGAGTCATTGCCCCTGAGTATATTGGAAGTTGTACAAAACCACACCAGTAGAAGGGAGCCATTCTCCTGGAGAGAACATTGTATAAATACTGTTTTTAAAACCAATATTCAGGGGGAGGGAGTCATTCCCCCTGGTGTTCCTATTTTAAGGAAGATTTTGTTAAGCACCAGTCCAGAAGAGTAGCTCAGCAATGGTCTCCCTGTTGAGCCAGTATAGAGTCATGAGCTGGCTATCTGTTAATGCCCAGGGTCATGGCATGAGCTGGTGAGTGGGCTCTCACCTTGAATGGCATCTCCTCTGCCTCTCTTAACCACGTGGTCCATGTTATGTTATGTCCAGTTGTTTTATACTGCGCACCGTTACCATTTGCATGGTCTCCCGGCAAGCACGTGGCTCTGTAAGAAAGTGGGATGGGTAGGTAGATGAGGCAAGAGGGATAAGATAGAGGCTGTGCTTTTCTGCTGGTGCTTGAAGAACCACGTGAAACTGGCCTCTGTGCAAATCAGCTTTCTAGGTGTGATTGGATTGTGCGCACTGGGGTGATTATGTACAGTGTTAATGTAACCCTCTATTCGTTGACACGTCAACGCAGAACATTCAAAAGATACAAGTCATCCAAAATAACGCTCTCCGAGCAGCCCTCAACCTCCCCAGACAAGAACATATCTCTGCCGCAAGAAGTAATGTACTTTGGCTCCCAATACGAGAACGCATCATGTTAAAAACATTGGGCCTCATTACAAGGCATGGCTGCCTCCAAACTCGTTCCAACTCCGGCCTGGTGAATGGAGCAATTACCGTTCCATTCGAGGTTGGAGGGACCGGTAATTCCCCATTCACCAGGGCCATTCCCCATTCCCAAGGGGGAAGGCGGCAATAACGGTACCGCAAATTGCGGTACCGTTATTGACCCCGGTGTCCCTTTGCGGGTCCCGTCCTTAACGCCTGCAAAAACCAGGCGTTAAGGAAGGTCCCGCAAAGGGAACTCATAGTAGGGCGGTAAGGGATTACCGGAACCTGTGCCCTTACCGGTGCCAGTAATCCATTACCGCCAACCTCGTAATGAGGCCCATTGTCTTTTACACACAAATGCCTCTCAAACTCTGCCCACTGTATATGTGACAGAAAATGATGAATGTCCAATTTACGAGACCAACCAGATCGGCCAATGCTCACCGGCTTCCCATGCCCAAATTCAAACAGGCTAAAGCGGGTCGCTCGAGTTTCCCGGCCAGGGCAGCCAAGCAATGAAACTCTCTTCTGCCTGCCCTGAGAGCTGGTCAATCTTATTGGACCTTCCGTAAGCTCCTGAAAACATGGCTATTTGTTTAAACACTGTCTCTCTGTGTCTTCCCTCACAGTAAACTGTCCACACAAGAATTCAAGCATGCAACCCTGTAATGTAACAGTGGCTTGATGCCCTCTGGTTTAGTACACTTTATGAATGTAAAAATAAAAACATTTACAAAAACGTCCAGTGGCTGGGTTGTTTGTTTGCGGCAGTTTGTTTTCATGGCGGGTGTGTACGTTTTTGTGTTTTGTGTGAGATAGGGCTGGCCTGTTAGTTTGTGTGAGGTATGTGTGGGGTATGCTGAAGAGGAGAGAGGAGCAGGGATTGTTAGTGGTCTGTGGTACTGTTCATGCATCAGCACCTCAATGTAAAGTATACGTTGCTGGATTTCCTGGTTTTCAACTGCAAGTGCTAGAATGGTGTTGAAAAGCGTATTTGGGGAAATTGTGGGCCTTATGTATCCCTTCTGAGACCATTGGGTGCACCTGTGACCTCATTTCCATCACCTGTGTACATTTACGACCACCTTTGAGGTGGAGGTAACTGCACTGTGTTTTTAGCAGAATTACTGCCATTTTTTGGTGCTATTTCCGCCTGTAACGTGGCAGAATTACCGTTTTTGTTTATGGCACAAATTCCGCAGAATTGGCAGAATTAGCCCCAGCTGTAATTCCGCTAGCAGTAATTCTGCAGGCAGGCACCCATTTTCTGGAAGCCGAGTGGAAAAGGGGCGATAATTCCATTACTGACACTTGTTCCACTTTCTGTTAACCTCTAATGAGGCCTGAGGTCTGTATCACTATGCCCAAAAAATCAAGAAAACATTCGACACTTCATAATTATGATGATGTCATCTTCACATTGAGTTTAGTCTGTGTTCTCCCACTATCCAAACAATATCTGTGGTCACCTGCTTAAAAAGTAATAGCATTATCTAACGTATTGCAAACATAGTGTACAAGTACGATGTAGTCTACAGTAATGACAAATATGAATGTGAACAAGTATTAATGGGCTGGAACAAGTATCAATGGCCTGGGGTCCTAGTTAAATGCCCCAGCAAAACAAGGGTGTTTAACGACGGCCCAGGGACGGGAACAGTGCTTAATGCTATTAGCACCCCGGGTTTCCAATGCAGCAACCCAGAGTGCTGAGAGCGGTGTATTTTCTTTCTATGAACAGGACACCTTGCGGCAGCCCCTTCATGGGAGGAAAATACCTACAAAAGATGGCCGCCACAGAGCTGGAAGCAGGGGCTCGGCAGCTGGCAAAGGTCGATGGAGTGAAGCTGTGGTGGCGGGTGTTCGACAGTGGGGAGGTTTAGAGGATGATTGATATGGGAAGACAAAATCCTTATGCAACAGTTGTCCGTATGTCTTCAACTACTTATCTTTATTGCCTGACAAATTAACATGGAGGAAAGGAATTGGTAATGTTTGTAAATAACCGAAATAGGACATTAAGGGAGAGCAAGGCAGCTTCTAGACAACTTGGTGCACAGGGCGAAACACTAGAATGCACCCCACTGACTGGCATACGTCACTCCCAAACTACACCTGTGTCATGTGACAAAACCCTCCTCAGTATCAATACATCGCTGCTATACCAATGAAACTCCAGCACCCCTCCCAGCGCTCCTGAACTCTACTCCATGGCCATATGCCCGCTTCACACACCACTGGAAACAGGTCTGGGAGAGGCATTAGTAACTCAAAATACATTTGTAAACAATGCATATGTAAACCAGTATTTCATGTGGTTCTGTAAGTATATATTCAATGGTTTCATGTTTTCTGCCTTCCACTGGCCTTTCTTGCTAGCAGTGTTCAGAGGAGAAGCTCTCAGGGTACTTGGTATGCTCCGCCAACAGGGGGAGCGTGTAGTAGGCTGAGGTGTTTTGAGAACTATTTCTGTCAGGAGGCCCCTGCAATGTAGCGACTGGTGGGCAGGGCGGACTTGTATAAAATGTATGCCGGCGTGGCGTGAAGGGAGAAGCTCCCGGGGAACCAGAGAGGTCAGACCGGCTCTTGGTTACTGGAAGGGACGTCCCCTGAGGCCATCCTTGTTGCAGTCTGGCCTGGTTTACTCTCCCCATCCATGGGTCGAGAGTTTGAGCACAGCTGGAGGCGAGGGAGTAAGATCGGGAGGAGTGCTCCTCCAGTGCTCGCAGAAGGTGAGGGAGAGGATCGGACAATATTGAATTGTGTAGAGGTATTCTTACACGCCGGCAACGCACAGGCGGAGGGGGGCTGTGTCAAGTGTACAGATATCTGTCAAAGTGAAGGGGAACGAAAATACAATATTGAACTGTGTAGAAGTATACTTACTCGCCGGCAACGCACAGGCAGGCTGTGTCAAGTGTACAGATTTCTGTCAAAGTGAAGGGGAACAAAAGTACAATATTGAACTGTGTAGAGGTATACTTACTTGCCGGCAACGCACAGGCGGGTTGTGTCAAGTGTACACATTTCGGTCAAAGTGAAGGGGAACAAAAGTACACTATTGAAGTGTGTAGAGCTATACTTACTCGCCGGCAAAGCACAGGCAGGCTGTGACAAGTGTACAGATTTCTGTCATAGTGAAGGGAAACGAAAGTACAATATTGGACTGTGCAGAGGTATAATTACTCGACAGCAACGCACAGGTGGGCTGTGTCAAGTGTACAGTGTTATGTCAAAATGAAAGGGAACAAAAGTGTATTATGGAACCATGTAGAGGTATACTTTTTTGACAGCAACGCACAAGCGGGCTGTGTCAAGTGTACAGATTTCTGTGAAAGTGAAGGGGAACGAAAGTACAATATTGAACTGTGTAGAGGTATACTTACTCGCCGGCATCGCACAGGCGGGGTGTGTCAAGTGTACAGATTTCTGTCAAAGTGAAGGTGAACGAAAGTACAATATTGAACTGTGTAGAGGTATCCTTACTCGCCAGCAACGCACAGGCGGGTTGTCTCAAGTGTACAGATTTCTGTCAAAGTGAAGGGGAACGAAAGTACAATATTGAATTGTGTAGAGGTATACTTACTCGCCGGCAACGCACAGGCGGGTTGTGTCAAGTGTACAGTTTTCTGTCAAAAGGAAGGGTGAACGAAAATACAATATTGAACTGTGTAGAGGTATAATTACTCGACGGCAACGCACAGGCGGGCTGTGTCAAGTGTACAGTTTTCTGTTGAAGTGAAAAGGAACAAAAGTGCATTATTGAACCGTGTAGAGGTTAACTTTCTCGACAGCAACGCACAGGCGGGCTGTGTCAAATTTACAGTTTTTCTGTCAAAATAAAGGGGAACGAAAGTGCATTATTGAACCATGTAGAGGTTTACTTTCTCGACAGCAATGCACAGGCGCGCTGTGTCAAGTGTACAGTTTTTCTGTCAAAACGAAGGGGAACGAAAGTGCATTATTGACCCGTGTAGAGGTATACTTTCTAGACAGCAACACACATCTTCCGTCGAGGAGGAGAGAGGACCGACCAGACGGGGTTCTTTTTGGGCCCTTAGTACTTATTGAGGACGACGTTTCACAGTCCTGCCTACCCAGGGCTCCCATAGGGGTAGTTTAGTTTTATGAAGGGACCAAAGGGTATATGTTTACCTAATTGAATCAAAAGATAAAAGGATTATAAGAGAGAGGAAGTAGTTAACTAAACAGAACAGGCAAAGGAAAGTGAGGGGAGCAGTCACAAGTCCCCTAGTTCTCCCACTGGGTTTTCGCCAGAGGCAGGCAAGCATCTGTAAGTGTGGAGGTTTAGTCACTGCGGTGTAATGTTCTCGGTCCCCTCTCAAGGGGAACTTTGGTGTACATACGTACACGGAGGAGGGGGTGAGAGTCAGGTTAAGCGAAACAGGCATTATAGGCCCGGACTCCGCCCACTCCAAGTGTTAATATTTAAATATTTATTTACCATTTACCAGAGGTTAATTGATTCAGTCCCAGGTGACTCAATTTATGATATGCAACCATTTATGTAACAAATGTGAACTGACTGACTTACCAGTGATTCAAGTGTTAATATTTAAATATTTATTTACCAGAGGTGAATTGACTCACTCCCCAGGTGACCCAATGTATGATATGTAACCATTTATGTAACAAATGTGAACTGACTGGCTTACCAGTGATTTGAGTGTTAATATCTAAATATTTATTTACCAGAGTTGAATTGAGTCACTTCCAGGTGACCCAATTTATGATATGTAACCATTTATGTAACAAATGTGAACTGACTGGCTTACCAGTGATTCAAGTATTAATAGTTAAATATTTATCAGGAGCCTCGAGGGTATCAGGTATTAATATCCCCAACAAAAATATCACCGTAAATATGGCCGTTTGGTTCGCCATAGGCGATATTTTTATTGGGGATATTATGCGGGAGCGGGGGTTGCGGGGGTGTCCCCCGCACATTAGAAAATGATGCGGGGGTTGCAGGGGTGTCCCCCGCAGGGTCCATTGTGCATTTCGCCACAGAAATATGGCGATATTTTTGTATCGCAATATTTTTGCGGCAGAATTATCACATGGAACCGCCTCAAGACTATGTTACCCAATCATCTGCACACGTCCCACCCTGGAGATTTTGCCACCGATGTCAGGATGAGAGACACTCCACTCGTCTGTGTGATCAAGACCATGAATATGCCCAAGTAGCTGCTCGATTCGAGGCCCTGAAAATAACTTCAGCCCGAGCAGTGTCGGGAAACGCCCAGGAATTTGTAGCAGAGGAGCAGCTAGAACCCCGACCAAAGGAGTAAGCTCCACTGCAAGAAACTCCTGCATCTCCACAAGGACATTAAACTCTGACGTGTGAACTACTAAGCATCCAAATAAGGCTTAGGAGGGTCCTACAGCTGACCACTTCCATTTAGTCCGGGAGCTCTGCAACCCCAAGAAGACACTAGCAGCATCCTGCAACCGCCTACAAACTCAAGCCAGTTGTCATCGAGGCATTCCCACCGGCCTTATAGTCCCCACTGTGACTATCCCTGTTGACCTGGAAGGGAGGAGGACTACAGCACTGCTGGACAGTGGTTCCCAGGTCACCATTTTCTATGAGCCTTATTATCGCTAACATATGGCCCATCTACCCTTGGAGCCCTTGTAGGGGTTAAACCTGGTGGGGGTAGGAGATGCCGCCTGTAGATACCTGGGGTATACCTGTGTGAAGATCCATTTAAGTCAGGAAGCAGCTGGGGTGAACACCACCTTAACCACCTTGGCTCTAGTGTGCACTCAAGCACATTGTGCATATTCTTGCTCCAATATCAAAATTCCTGTGCGCATTGTGCTATGCTCCATTCTGCAGATTGTTGTGTGTTTTGGGGGAATGTTGTGTGCCTGCGAGGCCTCGTGGAAGTATTTCTTCCTTATTGCTACCTTTCGTGGCCTGCCACTCCAAGATGGCCGTCCTCCCCTAAGCAGTGGAGTGTCTGGGGCTCTGTCCTTCTCCGGTCCTGGATTGACTGTTGCTCTTTTCTTAACAGCCTATTAGAAGACAGCAGGCTTGGCCGGCCCTCCCTCCAAAGGCCCACACCTAAGGCCCCTGTCTGTTCCCTGTCTGTTAACAGAACGCTACTACTTGTGACCTTTCTCCGGACCCCTGCACCCGGTCCTCCATGATGTTGCACCCACACTCTTCACTGTAGACCGGACTACCAAGACATTCTCACCTCATTCTCTAACGGTTAGTTCCCTCTGACTACCCTTACTCTCTTTTTGTCTTTCAATTTCCCTTCTCTGCTTGTTCTATCTTGTTTATGCTCTCAAATGCTTTACACTACTGCACCAACCACTAGTACCTGATTCCACTTTAATTCCAAACCTAGCTGTGCTTTCGCTTGTAATTTAGAAAGTCAAACTTTTCTGTTCCTTAGCTTGTCATTTTTGAAAGTCAAACTTTTTCTGTTCTTTAGCTTGTAATTTTAAAAGTCAAACTTTGCTGTGCCTTAGCTTGTAAATGTTGAAAGTCAAACTGTTGCTGTGCTTTAGCTTTTAATTTTGAAATTCAAACTTTGCGGCGCTCCTGCATTTAATTTTGTTAGTCAAACTTTGCTGTGCTTTAGCTTGTAATTTTGAAAGTCAAACTTTAGCTCTGCTTTAGCTCGTAATTCTGAAAGTCAAACTTTGTGATGCTTTTGTATTTAATTTTGAAAGTCAAACTTTGCTGTGCTTTAGCTTGTAATTTTGAAAGTCAAACTTTGTGGTGCTTTTGCATTTAATTTTTAAAGTCAAACTGTGCTGTGTTTTAGCTTGTAATTTTGAAAGTGAAACTTTTGCTGTGCTTTAGCTTGTAATTTTGAAAGTCAAACTTTGCTGTGCTTTAGCGTCATTTTGAAAGTCAAACCTTTGCTGTGCTTTAGCTTTGAATTTTGAAAGTCAAACTTTGAGGTGCTTTTGCATTTAATTTTGAAAGTCAATCTTTGCTGTGCTTTAGCTTGTAATTTTGAAAGTCAAACTTTTGCTGAGCTTTAGCTTGTAATTTTGAAAGTCAAACGTTTGCTGTGCTTTAGCTTGTAATTTTGAAAGTCAAATTTTGCAGTGCTTTTGCATTTTTGCTTAGGCTAAAACTAGCTCTGTTCCTGGGCAGACTTGCTGTGCCATTTGCTTGAATTGAATGAACTGGCCCAGTAACTGCTCCATACCGATGTACTTATCTATTCTTCCCACTGCTACCCTCTCTACTCACCCATGGCGCTTTCTGTTTGTCCTATCTACTCCAACTGCTTCTCTATCAACTATCCTTCCCTTCAGTAGTCTGGAAGGAAGAAGTTTAAAAAGGATATATTGGGCCTCATTACGAGGTTGGAGGTAGCCTTGCCGGTGCCGGTAGCGATACCGGTGCCGTTGTTGCCTTACCGCCATACTTGTAATGAGACCCATTGTCCGCCAACCCAGGTCTCCCCATCGCTGATAACTATTCCAGTGCTTCTTCCAGACAGACCCTCACCGACATCCTCTTTGTCGTTCCTTCGCTGGATCTATGGATTCTTCATATGATCTCTGTGCTCTGTCCTATCTCCTCCTCTCCCATTAATGGTGGCACCCGCTGGGAAGCTCTTATGGCCCACTTCGACTCCTCTAAGGTCATCATCAATATCTATCTAAATGACACTGTCATGGTCCAAGGCCCTCAGGCCAAACTCCTCCTTTTTTTCTTCTCTTTATTTAGTTTTATTCCGATAATCAATACCAAGTGAGTAAAAAAAAGATTTTTTTTATTTATTTTTTATTTAAAATGATATAGTTTAAACATAAACTTTTCATTTAGTCGTTTAAAAAAAAATGATCAGAAAGATAGCTTAAGTTTTCGAACATGTTATATCACAGGGAAAGTGCAAGCATTACCATATTAGTTCCTTGGTTTATCATAGGCCAAAATGTGGCAAAAGAATTGTACAATAGTGTATATTAGTTTTCTGTCCTGCCCCCTCAAGATTTTGCCCCATCTAGTGTCGCCATCTTCGATCTGAGCAGAGATCTTAAAAAGTCCTCCAAATAGGCTTCTCTGTTGGGAGAGGGCTGGATATATCATGATCAAGTGATGCAACGTTTCAGGGGTTTGTTTGTCTAAACAAAATCGGCAGAATTGCTCAGACATGGGAATTAGTCTGATATTTGCTATTCTTTGCTGAGTAGGAATGACCTTTAGATGAATTTTCATATACATGTTACGGATATGTGGATCCAGGAAAAGTGATAAGTACCTTGGCAGTTCATTAATCACACGGATGTCAATTGTACATTGAAGATTCATACTGTACCTTGTTTTGTCCTCTCCTGTTTTAATCCAGTCATTTTGTTGGATCTTTACCTTGGCTTGTTGTGGATGATTTATGAGCATTTCTAAGGAGATGTTCTCCTTTATCATTCTGCGCTCTAGAACAAGTTTCCAAACTTTCAGTGTGACGCTATTCATGGTGTTTGGAGTCTCCCGCAATATTTGAATAGCCAGAATTTTGTCGTTATTTTCCAATTTACGGAGGAGGTCCAACTGTTTCCACCGAACAATAGATTGTAATGATTGTAGTGCCACTTCAGACCGTATCCTGGCCATAGGATAACTATTCGGGAGTCTCAGGATCTTATACCAAAAAGAGGCTTCTATTCTTTGCCAGTTTATCTGCATTGAGTTTATTATTGCTTCACTACCGTATGTTATGATTGGGATGACTTTTTGACGGTAGAACGTGATGATGGGTTTAAGAGAGAACTTTCCATATTGTTTGTGTAAACGTACTCCTTGTCTCGCTAACAAAAGCATCTTCCCTTCTATCGAAGCTACCCAGTCTGTTTCGGCTTTGGCTTGTTTTAATAAAATCCTGAGATATTTGAAGGTGTTTACTTCCATTAGAACTTTGTCGTCTAGTATATATTTTGTTGGCCGCGTGTTTAGTTGTCTGTTTCGTGAGTTGCATGATTTTTGTTTTTTTGGCATTGATTTGTAATTCATTCAGTTTTATATATTCTTCCATCTTTTGCAGATTTATTGGTAGTCCTGATGGGGTTTTATCGAGAAGCACAATATCGTCCGCATACATCAGATACGAAATCGGGAGAGAGTTGATTTTTGGGGGGTTTAGTGCATCGTCTTTCGTGTGGACAGCAAAATCAGCAGTGTATAAGTTGTAAAGCGTCGCAGCGAGGGTGCATCACTGCTTTAACCCATTCCAGGTGCTTATCGAGGTGGTTGTCACGCCTCCTTTGGTAAGTCTGATGGTAACTGATGTATTTGAATACAGGAGTTTAATTGGTTCAATGATTTCATGGGGGCATTTCCATGCCATCAGTTTGTTCCACAGTTTCCCCCTGTTTATGGCATCGAAGGCCATATGTAAATCTATGAACGTAGCATACACCTGGGTTTTGCTCCATAGGGCTTCTTGTTTTACTAGATTGAGAATCAGGAGGTTGATGTTTGTTCCGACATGTTTTGTAAAACCAGTTTTTCCGCAATCAAATTTATTTGTTTCATTAGCCCATACGGTGAGTTTTTGTGGCAGATAAGTAGCAACCAATTTGCCCAGATGATCGAGGAGGGCAATAGGTCTATAGTTTGACTGTAGATCTCTTGCCCCTTGTTTAAAAATTGGGATCAGCGTAGCTCTTTTCCAGGTGGACGGTATCTGCTTTAGTCTGTTGATTAATGTCAGCAGGTGGTCCATCAAGGTTGCCCAACTGTCAAGATACTGTTTCAAGGTATGAGCCACCATGGGCAGCCCCCACCAGGCCCCCACTCATGTCTCCCACCCACCCCCCACCCCCCAGCAGTGCAGGGGCAGCCCTCACCAGGCTCCCAACCATGTCTACCACCGCCCCACCCCCCAGCCACCAAGGGCTGCGCTAAGCCTGGACCAGTTTACAAGGCTGCCAAACAAGGAACGCAAAGCGCCTCAAATCCTCAAATATCACAACAATTATATCTTATGTTTTAATTGATTTCAGTTGGGGTATTGCATGTAGTAGTCTAACGACATTGGTCATATTAACAGGGTAATTCATAGAATTTCGCAGAAAAGTGTCGCAAGCGGCTGGCGCAGAGTGTCCGCGTGCGATTGTCTGCGCCAGGCGCGTGCGCCAAAACCGATTTCCGCGCACAGCGTATTCATGGATTTCAGGCTCCCAAACCAGCCGTGGCGCAGAGTATTGCAGCGACCCTGCAGCAGCGCCAGTAACGCCCCCAAGAACGCCCTCGCGCAAGGAAAAGCCATCAAAATCGCTAAATCATCGCAAAGGGCTGCGCTAAGCCTGGACCAGTTTACAAGGCTGCCAAACAAGGAACGCAAAGCGGGTAACGTTCATATCAGGGGTACGAGGGAAGAATTACATGCGATTAGCCAGGGTACGTGTATGACAGGGGTACGCGTGAAGTTTTACACGCGATTAGCCAGGGTACGTGTATTACAGGGGTACGCGAGAATTGTCACACGCGATTTGGCTGGGTACGTGTATTACAGGGGTGCGCGGGGACAATCACACGCGATTTGGCTGGGTACGTGTATTACAGGGGTGCGCGGGAAGTTACACACACGATTAGGCTGGGTGGGTCCTCACAGGTGTTTCCTGTACACCCTCCACGGCCCCTGCAGGCAGCCCACAAAACAGGGGACTACCCTGCACACCTGCTCATGTCTCCCACCCCCCACCCCCCCAGCAGTGTGGGGCACCCTCCACCAGGCCCCCACTCATGTCCCCTATCACCCCCACCCCCCAGCCACCATGGGCAGCCCCAACCAGGCTCCCACCCATGTCTACCACCACCCCCACCCCCCAGCTCTGTGGGGCAGCCTCCACCAGGCACCCACTCATGTATCCCACCACCCCCACCCCCCAGCCACCATGGGCAGCCCCCACCAGGCCCCCACTCATGTCTCCCACACACCCCCACCCCCCAGCAGTGCAGGGGCAGCCCCCACCAGGCTCCCACCCATGTCTCCCACCACCCCCACCCCCCAGCCACCATGGGCGGCCTCCGCCAGGCCCCCACTCATGTCTCCCACCACCCCCACCCCCCTCAGCAGTGTGGGGCACCCTCCACCAGGCCCCCACCCATGTCTCCCACCACCCCCACACCCCAGCCACCATGGGCAGCCTCCGCCAGGCCCCCACTCATGTCTCCCACCCACCCCACCCCCCCAGCAGTGTGGGGCACCCTCCACCAGGCTCCCACCCATGTCTACCACCACCCCCACCCCCCAGCCACCATGGGCAGCCCCCACCAGGCCCCCACTCATGTCTCCCACCCACCTCCACCCCCCAGCAGTGCAGGGGCAGCCCCCACCAGGCTCCCACCCATGTCTACCACCCCCCCAGCCCCAGCCACCATGGGCAGCCCCCGCCAGGCCCCCACTCATGTCTCCCACCACCCCCACCCCCCCAGCAGTGTGGGGCACCCTCCACCAGGCCCCCAACCATGTCTCCCACCACCCCCAACCCCCACCCACCATGGGCAGCCGCAGCCTCCGCCAGGCCCCCACTCATGTCTCCCACCACCCCCAACCCCCCCAGCAGTGTGGGGCATGCTCCACCAGGCCCCCACCCATGTCTCCCACCACCCCCACCCCCCAGCCACCATGGGCAGCCTCCGCCAGGCCCCCACTCATGTCTCCCACCCCCTCCACCCCCCAGCAGTGTGGGGCACCCTCCACCAGGCTCCCACCCATGTCTCCCACCACCCCCAGCCACCATGGGCAGCCCCCACCAGGCCCCCACTCATGTCTCCCACCCACCCCCACCCCCCAGCAGTGCAGGGGCAGCCCTCACCAGGCTCCCAACCATGTCTACCACCCCCCCACCCCCCAGCCACCATGGGCAGCCCAACCAGGCTCCCACCCATGTCTACCACCACCCCCACCCCCCAGCACTGTGGGGCAGCCTCCACCAGGCACCCACTCATGTCTCCCACCACCCCCACCCCCCAGCCACCATGGGCAGCCCCCACAAGGCCCCCACTCATGTCTCCCACCCACCCCCCAGCAGTGCAGGGGCAGCCCCCACCAGGCTCCCACCCATGTCTCCCACCACCCCCACCCCTCCAGCCACCATGGGCAGCCTCCGCCAGGCCCCCACTCATGTCTCTCTCCCACCCCCACCCCCCCAGCAGTGTGGGGCACCCTCCACCAGGCTCCCACCCATGTCTACCACCACCCCCACCCCCCAGCACTGTGGGGCAGCCTCCACCAGGCCCCCACTCATGTCTCCCACCACCCCCACCCCCCAGCCACCATGGGCAGCCCCAACCAGGCCCCCACTCATGTCTCCCACCCACCCCCACCCCCCAGCAGTGCAGGGGCACCCTCCACCAGGCTCCCACCCGTGTCTACCACCCCTCCACCCCCCAGCCACCATGGGCAGCCCCCACCAGGCCCCCACTCATGTCTCCCACCACCCCCACCCCGCCAGCAGTGTGGGGCACCCTCCACCAGGCCCCCACCCATGTCTCCCACCACCCCCACCCCCCCCAGCATTGTGGGGCACCCTCCGCCAGGCCCCCACTCATGTCCCCCTGCCTACAGGCCCTGACAATCCTCAAGCATGTGCCTCATGGCCAGCCACCACAGCCCAAAGACACAACCAAGTATTACATGTGCCCATGATACTACTCCAATGGAAACAATGTAAATCAACACATGTGTCTCACACACACACAATGGTTGCAAGTGAACCTGAAAACCCATATCATGACATGCATGAAAACAATGAGATGAAACCACACATTGAAGAATGAAAAAATCCAAATAATGTATTAAAAACAACAGCAATGGCAATCAAAATTAAACAAAATACTCAAGTAAAAAAATAACAAAATTAAGCTGGCTGTCCCTTTTCAAATTAAAATCAATAAATGATGATCCAAAAAAATATCTTCCAAAGTTCAAGTCCATGAAAAGGAAATGAAGGGAAAAAAGAAATAGAAAACCATTGCTCCATGGGAAAAATATTCATAGTAAAAAAAATATCCAAATCCAAGGTCCAACTATGTACAAAGTATTCAGGGTCCATCATCCCAAGAGAAGAAATGAAACCTACCAAAAAACCTATCTAAAATGGAACTATATACAAAAGGTGGAGCAGTGTCCGTCGACTCCAAATAAAAATAAACTATAAAGGAAACCTATCACTAAATAACTATATACAATGGCGGCGGGCCAGTCCAGCGGCTCACTTAGTGGTGTTCCGGGCCAGGGCATCATCGAACTCCTCGTCTATGTCCCGGAGGCGGTCCTGTTCCATGGCCCCGAGGGTCCGCAGGGACGCCGACATGTTCACCTCCAACTCCCTGCGGATTGCCTCGAGGCACTCGGCCCGCCTCAGGGCCCTCCGCATGGAGTTCTCCGCCCTGACCATCGTGAGCCGCGCCTCTTCCGCCCGCCGCTGCTCCGCATCTATGGCGTGGCCCAACCGCTGCCACACGGAAGACACTTCCCGTCCAGGGTCCTCCTGCCCTCCGGCCGATGCCTGCCCCTCCGATGTTGAAGGCCCCGAGCTATCGTGGCTCCCACCTACAGCCTCCTGCTGCTGCAGCTGCTGCTGTCCATGTGCCCTGTCCGATGGTGCCTGCACATCCTCCTCCAGCTGGGGTGCAGTCGTTGATGTGGCCACCCCTGCTGGACGTCCGACTCCCGACTGTGGCAGGGATCTGTTGTCCACCAGCCTGGCCGCACGGTCGGAGGCAGCTCCACAGGGCACCCAGGTGACACATGGGTGGGAAGATGGCATGGAGGACGACTGGGGCATAGGGGGTTCTGTGGAGAAGGGGGTCGGAACAAGGTCCAGGAAACAGAGGAATCCAGCCCTGGCGAGCTGTCCCAGTGCGTCAACGAGGTCAACGAGCCATGCGAGAAGACGTGCAGACTCATCATGAAAAGACTGCAGGTCAGCTCGCATGGCCCGTTGACGCAACGCCACCCCACCCTGGACAGGCTCAACCTGGTGCAGGATAGCCACATCCGCAGGGAGAGGAAGGCCAGGTGTTGTAAGCCAATCCTCTCCCTGAGAACGGGTCTGGAGGTAGGCATCCCCGCTGGTGCAAGATGATGCAGTGACAGGAGCAGGGACAGGATTGCACACAGGCACCTCTGCGGCGGCCTGTGCTGCCTCCTGTCCCTGATCCTGCACTGCACCACTAGCACCAGTGGAATCCCCACCTCCAGACCCCGCCACTGTCGCTTGCACGGCCTCCTCCTCCACCAAACCCCCCACCAACCTGGATGACTCCGTGCCATCTTCCTCCGTTGGGCCCTGTGGGGTCCCAGCTGCCCCTTCTGCTGCCGAGCAGTCCAACTCCAACCTCCGCCTCTTGGACCTCCCCTCGGCAGCTGCGGCCTGGGACGCGGCACCGGACTCCTCACTCCCCGACGAGATCACAACCTGGGAGGGGATCCGGGCCTTGAGTCTCCGGCTGGTGGTGCGACCCCTGCCGCTGTGCTCCACAGCACCTTCTCCGCCCTCTTCATCAGTTGACGCTGCAGACAGGGAGAAAGAAAACACAGGCATCAGGGCACTGTAAAATGGACTCATGCACACATGACAGTTATACATGAGTGGCATTGGTAAACCTCAGACATGGCATCACAATCCCCAACACACATGTCATTTCACCTTGCACACATGAGCCATACCACAGCCATATTGCAACAGCCAGCACCATCCATTCACATACAACAGCTTGAGCAGCCAAAGGTCATCCACACATCACATGCAACATAGGGAGTACACAACACATGCACACACACCACCAAACTTGCATGCATGTGTACACCTCCGCCAACTGTCGCAGTGTTTTTATCGACATCCATGTCCCACCTGACAATCATTCCTCCACATCCTGTGCCATGCAAGCCCACACACACAAGCAGCATTCATGTGTCACACATGAGACCCCTCGCATGTGTCACCCTCACGGCCCTGTACACCCCCCCTACTTGGCCACATAAAAATACATGTTCAACCTGCACACTCCTGGCACAACACCACACGCACATCTTACAATCAGTATGCATGTACACTTACCGCTCGACTCCAGACGGGTCTGCTTCTCAAGGACCTGGATGTGGAGCGCTGGGGATATGCGTTCCAGGACCCTCATCTGATCTTCAGACAAGTGGCCCCGGCGCCCCTTACATCCGCTGCCTTCAGGAGGCGCCGGGCCTTGTTGAGGGTCCTGGACCTGAAGATCTCCCAGCGCTTCCTGACACGTTCGTAGTCGCGGACTGCCACCTCCTCCGCGTTGATGGCAGTCACGATGTCCATCCAGATCCGAGTCCGTCCTTCCTTGTCGGCGCGCAACCTTCCGAAGAGGGCATCATACTGCCCCAGGACATGCTCCACCAGGACACCAACTTCGGTGGCAGTGAAGCTGGTGCCCCTCTGCCTCCTTGGCCGGGAGTTGCCACTGGTGCCAAATGTTACAGTGCCCGACATGGCAACCCCAGAGGCAGGAGTGGGTGGGCAACTGGGTCCTGGGGCTGGGCTGTGGGGCGATGGAAAAGCAGTCGGGAGTCTTCGGTTCCAGCAGGGGTGGTCACAGCAACAGCACCCCTGGCTGATGTGCAGGCAGCAAATGGCAGGGCACGTGGGCAGCAGGCAGTCAGGCAGCAGCAGATGGCAGGTGGGAGCGTGCTCAGGGCTCTGGGGGGCAGTAATTCGGCCTTCTGGGCAGGAGCGTGGTCTTCCGTGTGTGAACGCGTGGCCAACTTGATACGGAGTGATTTTGCACGTGAAAATCCAACACGTTTGCGTGTAATTCGAGGAAAGGCCCTTAGCGCGTAAACGCGTCAGCACACGTCTGTACATTCATTGGCCCAAAGGCCACCAGCGTATGCCCGTCTATGAAGTCACGTGCACGTTGAATAGGGCACACGTTGGAAATGTTGCGTGTTAAAAAAATAAAAGACACGTCTGAGTGTCAAAGCGTGTAATTGGTGGAAATGGCCTTAGCGCGTACACGCGGAAGTGACAAAGCCTGTAATTGGTGGAAATGGCCCTACACGCAGAAGTGACAAAGCGTGTAATTGGTGGAAATGGCCCTAGCGCGTACACGCCGCGTAAGCGACGCTGGACGTGTGGGCCTGCATAAAAGGTACGTGTAGAACACCATTTCCTTGTATGTGCTTTTCGTGGAGAGCGAGTGGGTGAAATCTGTACTTCTTGTCGTTTCACACGCGATTTACTTCACGGCGTTTCAAGTACGTACTCCCTGTTACCTCTGACAGCTTTTTCTCTTTTTTCTCTTTTTCTGGTTTTCCTGGGCCTGTTCCCTCAAACAGCGTTCCCTTCTACTGTTGTCCTGTCTCCTCAGACAGCGTACAATTCTTCTTTTGGCGGGGGTGTTGCCAACGCGCACGCGGGCTTCTTTTTCACGCTCTTTTTCCTGGCAGACGGTGAGTCACGCACGTATCTAACATCTGTGCTTGCCCCGTGTGTAGCCTACCCCTTCAGAGGTCATTCTAGGCTGCGTGTGACACGCATACGTTCATTCTTGTGTTACTGGGTGCCACAGCGTAGTGCAGGTTTTTTTTTCCGCACACGTGGTCTAGGAGGGGTTGCGTGCACGTCATCTCCCTTTTTTGGGCTTCCTGTGCATTGCGTGACCCGTCATCTTTCCCCAGGGGTCACATTCAGCCTTGCTAGAGCACTAGGGTACAATTACCATCTGGTACCCAACCCCTTTGACCCCCAATTGCCCAGGACAATAGTTTACAGCCACTCCCATACGCACATTAACATCAGTGCCATGGTTGGGAGGCGAGGAATCCGTAAGGGTGGCAAAGGTGGACGAGCCACAAGTGGTGGCCGTGGTGGATCCGGTAGGGGACGTGGTCATTACTTGCAGGGGGACCCTGTCCCCCCATGTGTGGAGGACCAGTCAAGGGCACCCATAATCCCCCCCCCCTGGTTGAGGCTGATGTGGCTGACACCATCCATGCTCAGCCCTTGTTGGACCAGCCCATTGTGGCACCAGACCTGGCTGACTCCATGGCTGACTTCCAGGTCAGCAGGCCTATGACACTTGCGCCATCAGGCCACGTGGATCAGGGGCAGCAAGGTCATCTGCTGCCCCAAGAAGGCAGGGTGGAGAGGCTGCAGGGGCAGCTGCGGCTCCATCCACCCCAGCTCTCACACACCCAGCCAGGACAGTGTCGGTCCTAGTCCATCCTGCTGACATTCCCCCTGACACCATTACACTTGAGCCAATGCCTGCACCAACTCCCATGCTGAGTGTGCAATCCCACACTCCTGATACAGAGTCCACCAGGGCTCCTGCCCCTAGTGTCCAGAGCGGCGTAGGACACTCAGGATCACCACCACCTTCCAAGCGGAAGAGGAAGAGTGCTCGTCCGGCACAGGCTGATGCCCCAGACCCGGCTACACAGTCCGGCCCGTCGAGGAAGCCCAGCTTCACGGATGCCGAACTGAATGCACTTGTCGAGTATGTGTCCGCACATGATAACAAGATGGTCATTGTTGCAGGATCCAAGACCACACCTGCACAACACCAGGCACACTGGCAGACCATTGCGGACATCGTAAGTGCCCTTGGAATCGTGAGGCGCACAGCCAATGATTGCTATAAGCGCTGGAATGACCTAAAGCACAGGGCAAAGAATAAGCTGGCCTCACGTCATGCCGCAACTCTAGTGACTGGAGGTGGGTCTCCAGTAGAAGACATGGAACTCACTCCACATGAGTCAGTCGCTGGGACCTACGTCACGGAGGAACAGATCCAAGGCGTGGGAGATCTGCCTGATTATGAGGCATTGTCCGGTGAGTGCACATGCATGTGTGTGTCATCCATGTGCATGGTGTGTGTGTGAGGGCTTCTGTTTGTGTGCCAGGTGAGGGTGTGTACGCCTGAGTCGTTTGGGTCACCCATGTGCTTCATGCAATACATTCTGCGCAGCAGCATTTGGCCATAGCAGTATCCCTTCTGCCAACAGTAGACATATAGCCCAACAGCACGCCAGTTGCCCTTGAAGTGTCACCTTGCAACAACATTGTTGCTTATTTTTCTCTGTTCATTCAGGCAGATTGTTTGCATTCCACCACTTTTACTAGGCATTTCTCAGTCCTCTAGTCACATGTCTGACATGGCTATGGTAAAGTGGAGTGACTTTGTTACCTCGATATCATTTGTTTAGACATGTCCCTGTGCAATCGGACCATTTTGGACTGGCAGCTCCAGGTGAAAAATCAGACCTCTTTGAATTAGAAAAGCTATTACATGAGGGAACTGGACTGAATAAGTGCTGCCCTCCTCTCCATCTTCACTCAATAGCAATGGTACATGCCATCTGAGAGATGGCATGTGTATTTCACCTGGCAATCACAGGCCAATGTGTGATGCCACTGCTAGGCAGCATGCAGCAAATGTGTTCATCTTCCATCTTGGTGTCATCAATGTGTGCCATTTGCCTCCCCTTCATACGCAGTGAGGGTGCATGCATGGGAGGGTTTTAGTCATGTGGGACATGTGTCAATCAAGTACTGGTTCTGTTGCTTCTCAGCCCTCATTGTGTGCCATGGTGCTAATGCCTGTTTCCATTTGTTTGCTTTTATGTCTTTGCAGGGGAAGACGCACCTGATACTTCTGGGGTTGTGGAGATGGTGCAGACCCAGGAGGGGTCCGAGGGCCGACCGACCACCAGTGAGGGACGTGGTGTGGTGGTGGGTGAGAACCCACAACTGCTGCAGGTCGTGCTTTCAAGGGGTGTCTCTGGCTGCACCTCCCCCGAGCTGTACTCAGGTGTTGATTCGGATGATGAGACCTATGTGCCGTCGCAGGTGAGTGTTCCTGGGAGGGATTCTGTTCTGTGCCACCCACCTGCACCAGGGTCAGAACCCTCAATGGGGATGTCAGTGTTGGCAGCTACGCCTTTGGTGGTTACGGATGCAGGGTCACACTCCGCGACACCTGATCCTGTTCCTGGGCCAGCAGATCAGAGGGGGAATGCATTCCTGCAGCCTCAGGCAGTGCCGGCACAGCAAGGCGCAGTTCGCCTTGCCCCAGACAGGTGTGGTGCCCGCCGAATTGGTGGCCGTGGGAGCAATCCATTTACGGTATGGCAACCCAACAGGCAGCATCATCAGAGATGATGGCTCAGGCCATGGATAGGGTGGGCACTTCCATTGTCCCCCCCGAAAGGCTGATGGAGCGACTACAGCAGGCAGTCACACAGGGAGGACATGTTGGCGTCCAACAGGGACAGGCGGGCGGCACTGGCGACTCTGCAGGAAGCCATCTCCATAGAGTCCCAGGGCCACAGGGAAGCCCTGAGGCTGGAACTCCTTCACCTCAGCACGACTCTTGTTGAGTTTGAGGCTTCAACAAACCGAAGGACAGAACAGCAGCTGGAGCGTCTCACCCGTACGCTCTCAGCTGAGATGCTGGCAACTAGGGCGGAGGTCCGGGCATCCCGTGAGTTGTTGCATGGGGACCTCCGCACACTCATCCTCCAGAACGAGACCTACCACACCCGCATGCTTGCAGCCATGGAGGAACAGACTAGGGCCTTGCGTGGGCTGCCTCCCATAGTGCAACCACCTCCGGATGCAGCTGCACAGGGTGATAATAGCGACAGCAGTGATACTCCCACAATAGGGTAGCCGTGTGGGCCATGAGCCCATGGAGGTGTTTTTTTTTCGCAAGATCCACACAGGTGGGTTTTGGTGTGCACCCTGTCCTCAGACCTCCTGGGTGGCCTCCCCAACCCCCCCGGGCCCATTAATGGCCATTTTTGATTTTTTTCTTTTTTTTTATATTTTTTTTTTTTTGGGTCAATGTGTTGCCTTGTGTGGCTCCCGTGGGCATACGCTGCATTGTGGCTGGGCACATGCAGGCTTGTCATGTATTTGGTTCAGATGCTTGGGTTTATGTCACACACACCCCTCCTGCTTCCCGTTTCCATGGGCTTGCAAAGGGTGTGCCCAAGTGACATTGACGTACAAGGTGACATTGGACTCTCACTACATGTGTGGGCAGTCTAGTCAATACTGTTTATAAATTCCTAGTGCATATTGCTGTTGTGTTGTACACTGCATGTTGCATTGATGTGTAACTCATCATCCGTGTCTACCTCCCAATTTGCAGGTCCTTTCCTCATGTCTACACAAGGCCCTCTACTTTGGAGATGGGGTCCATGTTGGCAGCAGTGCACCTACAACTCTACATGGCGGCAACACCATACAGTTGGAAGTGGTGGGAGTGCAGACATTTCCAGGTGGTGAGACTACTAATTCCTTACATTCGTAATCTCATGTTAATGGTAGTTTTGAGGGTCAGTAGATGATGTGTTTTTGCTAAATACCTGCTCAAGTGTGTTGTTGGTCCTGCATTACTGTGAGCATTTCAGGTGTCGCGAGTTTCAATTAGGGACACTGTACATTGTGACACTTGTGTCATGTTGTGGGGATTACTTTGTTTACCTGCACATAGCATGACATGGCACGGTGTGACGTGTGGCGGTGCTGGGGATGGGTTGGGTGACATGGCACTGTCCTCATGTTGCATTTTGCAAGTGGGTATTCATTTTAGCTGCATGAATGTGTTTTTTCACGAAACTGCATTGGTGGTGTCTGTGTGGGTAGGGATGCACACATTGTAACACTTCCAGGTGAACAATCTCAGGCTGATATGGTTTTGACGGTTGATTCTCCAGACATTCAGGATCAGTGTCAGGTTGAGTCATCATTGATTGTCAGATGGTATGTGCCAGGGCAGTGTGCACTCCACAGGGGTGTGATTTCTATGTGAAGTAATTAGCCACTACCTGTGTACGGGCTGCCTCCCCCCGTGCCCTTTCCCCTCCCATGCGCAGCGGGCGCGCATGTGGTTGGGGATGTGGGGGCACCACCATGTCCACAGGCAGGCCCCGGCGTATTGCAACGTTGTGCAGGACACATGCTGCCACTATGATCCTGCACACTACTGGGGGAGCGTATAACAGCTGCCCGCCAGAACGGTCAAGGGAGCGAAAGCGTGACTTAAGCACTCCGAATATGTGCTCCACTATGCCCCGGGTTGCAATGTGGGCTGTGTTATATCTTACCTCGGGTGGCGTGGTGGGGTTCCGAACTGGCGTCATCATGTGGGGGCTGAGAGGGTAGGCACTGTCCCCTGTGGAGGTGGTGATTGGTATCATTGGTGGGGTTGTGACCTTGCTCAGTATCTGACATGCATGCATGTGCAGTGGCATTCATACTCACCAAGCAGCCATGTATCGCCATGCCGCCCAGCTTCTAGGTCCCGGCTTAGGGTGGACATTCGGTAAATGAAGCTGTCGTGGGTGGACCCGGGATAGTTGGCATATACTGAGGTGATGATTCCCTTGGCATTACATACTACCTGCACGTTGATGGAATGCCAGTGCTTGCAGTTCCTATAGATGTGCTCAGATGCCCTGGGGGGACGTAGAGCCACATGGGTGCAGTCGATGGCACCTAGCACTTTGGGGAATCGTGCCATACCGTAAAAATCCAGGGCGGCAGCATGCCTTTCTGCATGTGTTCTGGGCAGGTATATGTGCCTGCGGACTGATGGGCGTGCAGTGATGATGTTCAAGACCTGGTGTAGGCAACGTGACTGCGTGGCCTGTGACACCCCACCCACTATGGCACTTGTCCGCTGAAATGATCCAGTGGCTAAGAAGTGCAGTACATTGAGGACCCTCTCCAGGGGGCTGAGTGCTTGGGAGCACAGGGTGGGTGATGTGAGGTCATCCTCCCACTCACTCACCAGGTCCAGTATTATGTGTGGTGGAAACCTGTACCTCCCATACACCTGGTCATCAGGCATCCCGAAAAGGCTGGTTCTGGGTGTGAATATTCTGGCCCTGACTATCCTCCTCCTCCTCCTTTGGTAGCCCACGGCCACCGCTGCTAGGAACGGTATATTCATCCTGGCGTCTGAGCTTGTTTTTTTTTTTGCGCGCAAATGTATGCGTTGCGGGTCGACGTATGCCTGCTTCCTACTGGCGTACGTGTTTCTTTGCGCGTGTTGTAGGCGAGGGTGTGAAACTTCCCGCGCACCCCTGAAATCCAGTACCCAGGCCAATAGCGTGTGGAAATTCCTGCGCACCCCGGAATACACGTGCGCTGATGTACTCGCGTGTAAAACTTCCCGCGCACCCCTGAAATCCAGTACCCAGGCCAATAGCGTGTGGAAATTCCCGCGCACCCCGGAATACACGTGCGCTGATGTACTCGCGTGTGTAAGTGCCCGCACACCCCTGAAATACACGTACATAGGCCAATCGCGTGTACGCGCACTTTTGTCCAATTACACGCGATGACACTCTGACGTGCAGTCTTTCCACGTGTGCTCCGTCATCAGGTGCTATGAGGGAAACACCCGTGCGGGTCACGTCACAGACGCGCTTACGCGCTGAGGGCCTTTGGTCCAATAGAATCGCGTATGCGTGCTGACGCGCTTACGCGCTAAGGGCCTTTCCTCGAATTTCACGCTGACGTGCAGGATTTTCACGTGCCAAATCACTCCGTATCAAGCTGGCCACGCGAAAACACACAGAAGACCACGCTCCTGCCCAGAAGGCCGAATTACTGCCCCCCAGTGCCCCGAGCAGCCTCCCACGTGCCATCTGCTGCTGCCTGCCTGCCTGCCTGCCTGCCTGACTGCTGCCACCGTGCCCTGCCATTTGGTCGCTGCACATCAGCCATCTGCAGGGGTCCAGTTGCTATGTCCACCCCTGCTGGAACTGAAGACTCCCGACTGGGATAACATCGCTCCACAGCCCAGCCCCAGGACCCAGTTGCCCACCCACTCCTGCCTCTGGGGTTGCCATGTCGGGCACTTCCACATCTGGCACCAGTGGCAACCCCAGGCCAGAGGGGCAGAGGGGCACCAGCTTCACTGCCACCGAAGTTGGTGTCCTGGTGGAGCATGTCCTGGGGCAGTATGATGCCCTCTTTGGATCGTCCCACGCCAGCAAGGAAGGACGGGAGAGGATCTGGGCCGACTGTGTGGTTGCCATCAACGCGGAGGGGGTGGCAACCCGCGACGTCCAGAAGATCAAGAAGTGCTGGGAGGACTTGAGGTCCAGGACCCTCGTGAAGGCCCGGCGCCTCGTGGAGGGGGGCCGCATGAGTTGCATCCAGATGAGGGTCCTGGAACGCGTACGCCCAGCGCTCCACGCCCAGATCCTTGACAGGGAGACCCGTCTGGATTGAGCGGTAAGTGGCCAAGCATTGCTGTGTGAGACAGGGCATGTTGCGGCGTGCTGGTTGTCTGATACTTGCCTGTATGTGTGACATAGGCCATGTATGCATGTATGTGTGCAGGGACATCATGGTAATGCATGTGCGACCAGTGATGTGTGAACCACATGGTTGTTGCATGTGTTTAAATGCGACGTGGGGAGCCCTATGCAGATTTTACACATGAGAGCATGCCAGTCTCTGTTCCTGGACATGGGTGGGGGTGAGGGATGGGTGCTGATGCCAGGTACATATATGGTAGCCATGTCTGTGTGCCTGACCTGCGTGTCTGTGACTTGTGAATGTCATGGATGCATGACACATGTGTGTGACAATGCACAGATTCACTGATGCAGCCTAGTTATCCTTGTATCCGCTGTGTTTGGGGTGTATGAGGCCAGATGGATGTGACTGAGGTGTAGTGTGTGCATGTGATAGGCATGACCCATGATGCATGTGAGTTCCATATCATTGTATGTTTCAAGAGTCCATTGGACATGTATGGAAATGTCCATGGCATGCACCATGCCTGTTACTGTGTGTGTTTTGCCTGGACTGACCCATGTGTTGTGGAGGGACATGATGGAAGTGTACTTTAACAGTGGTACTCATCTGCTATTGCTTCCTGTCTAGGGGACCATTGAACAGTACCCTGATGCTTGTGTTCTATGTCTCCCTCTACACAGCGGCTAGTGAAGAAGAGGGCGGAGACGGCGCTGTGGAGCAAGGCGGCGGGGATGCCCCCACGGCTGCAGCGGAAGTGGTGGGTGAGCCCCCACAGGGGCCTGCTATGGCGGAGGACGGTGAGGAGCCATCCAGGTTGGTGGTTTCCACAGAGGAGGAGGAGGCCGCCACTGAGGCACACATGGGGCCTGGTGGGGGCATCCCGGCTGGTGCAAGTGGTGCAGTCCAGGGGCAGGAGGCAGCACAGGTCCCCGTGGAGGGGCCTGTGCATGTCGCTGTCCCTGACCCTGTGAGTGCACCACCATGCACCAGCAGGGATGCCCCGTCCCAGGCCCGTCCGCAGGTAGAGGGGATGTCCATGTCACCTGACTCCCCTCCACCTGCGGACGAGGGGACCCGTGGCAGTATGGAGAAGGTCCTGATTGGGGTCGCGATGCGCGCGGGTGCAATTCGTGATGACGTGTGTGCTTCCCGGGAGGAGCACACACGTCATCACGAAGAGCACCATACCGACGTGGCCCAATTGGGATCTTCCATGTTCGGGGGTTTCCTGCATGTGTCGGCCAATCTGGCGGTCCTCTCCTCCTCTGTGGAGGCTATACGCCGGTCGTTCTCCTTGCCGTCTTCCGGCCCAGATGCCACCAGGGCCCCCTGTGGACCTGCCCTGACCAATGCAGCCAGCTCGGTGGGGATCCCATCCCTGCCACAGTCGGGAGTCGGAGGTCCAGCAGAGGTGTACACCACAGCAACTGTACCCCAGCAGATGGAGGATGTGCCGGCATCATCAGGCAGGGCACGTGCACGACGGCGTCGGTGGATTGCATCAGCCTGGATGCCGTCGTGCTGGCAGCGGCAGTTGCGTCGGAGGCAGCAGCAGAGTCAACGTGGGAGGCATCATGGCTCGGGGCCATCAACATCGGAGGGGCAGGCATCGGCCGGAGGGCAGGAGGACCCAGGACAGGAAGTGTCTTCAGTGTGGCAGCGGATGGGCCAGCAGATAGGTGCGGAGCGGCGGCGGGCGGAAGAGGCGCGGCTCACGATGGTCAGGGCGGAGAACTCCATGCGGAGGGCCCTGAGGCGGGCCGAGTGCCTCGAGGCAATCCACAGGGGGTTGGAGGAGCAGATGGCGTCGTCCCTGCGGACCCTCGGGGCCATGGAACAGGACCGCCTCCGGGACATAGACGAGGAGTTTGATGATGCCCTGGCCCGGAACACCACGGAGTGAGCCGCTGGACTTGCCCGCCGCCTTTGTATATAGGTCTTTAGTTTTAGGTTTCCTTTGTTTCTTCTTATGATTTGGAGTCGACGGACACTGCTCCACTTTTTGTATATAGTTGCATTTAGTTAGGGTTTTTTGTAGGTTTCCTTTGTTCAGTTGGGCTCATGGACCCTTGGATGTTTTGTACATAGTTCTTCATTGGATTGTTTGATTATTTTTTTTTTTTATTTATTCACCATGGAGCAATGGTCTTTGCATTTATTTTTCTCTCTCTGATTGATTTTATTTTGAATGTGACTTTGGACAACATTTTTTTGGATTTGGATTTGTATTTTTGATTTTTTTGGACAGACATGCAGCTTATGTTTTTTTCATTGCCATTGTAGTTTGTTTCATTTCATTTGCATTCAATTTTTTTTAATACAAAATTTTATTTTCATACTTCACTGTGTGGTATCATCTCATTGGTTTCATGCATGTCATGTTGGGTGTTTTCCCATTCAATTGAAACCATTGTGTGTGACGGACATGGGTTCATTTGCTTTATGAACATTGGGGGTGTAACATGTAATTTCCATTTCCATGTGGGTGAATGGGTTACTTGGTAGGGCCTTTTGGCTGTGGAGGCTGACCATAACGTACATGATTGGGGATTGTGAGGACCTGGGTGCAGGGGGACATGAGTGGGGGCCTGGTGGAGGGTGCCCCTGCACGGCTGGGGGGGTGGGGGTGGTGGGAGACATGAGTTGGACATGAGTGGGGCCCTGGTGGTGCTGCCCCTGCACTGCTGGGGGGTGGGGGTGCAGGGGGACATGAGTGGGGGCCTGGTGGAGGGAGCCCCTGGATGCTGGGGGGTGGGGGTGGTGGGAGACATGAGTGGGGGCCTGGTGGAGGGTGCACCTGCACAGCTGGGGGGTGGGGGTGGTGGGAGACATGAGTGGGGGCCTGGTGGAGGGTGCCCCTGCACTGCTGGGGGGTGGGGGTGGTGGGAGACATGAGTTGGACATGAGTGGGGGCCTGGTGGTGCTGCCCCTGCACTGCTGGGGGGTGGGGGTGATAGGGGCCATGAGTGGGGGCCTGGTGGAGGGTGCCCCTGGATGCTGGGGGGTGGGGGTGGTGGGAGACATGAGTGGGGGCCTGGTGGAGGGTGCCCCTGGATGCTGGGGGGTGGGGGTGGTGGGAGACATGAGTGGGGGCCTGGTGGAGGATGCCCCTGGATGCTGGGGGGTGGGGGTGGTGGGAGACATGAGTGGGGGCCTGGTGGAGGGTGCCCCTGCACTGCTGGGGGTGGGGGGGGGTGGGAGACATGAGTTGGACATGAGTGGGGCCCTGGTGGTGCTGCCCCTGCACTGCTGGGGGGTGGGGGTGCAGGGGGACATGAGTGGGGGCCTGGTGGAGGGTGCCCCTGGATGCTGGGGGGTAGGGGGGGTGGGAGACATGAGTTGGGGCCTGGTGGAGGGTGCCCCTGCACTGCTGGGGGGTGGGGGTGGTGGGAGACATGAGTGGGGGCCTGGTGGGGGCTGCCCATGGTGGCTGGGGGGTGGGGGGGTGGTAGACACGGGTGGGAGCCTGGTGGAGGGTGCCCCTGCACTGCTGGGGGGTGGGGGTGGGTGGGAGACATGAGTGGGGGCCTGGTGGGGGCTGCCCATGGTGGCTGGGGGGTGGGGGTGGTGGGAGACATGAGTGGGGGCCTGGTGGAGGCTGCCCCAAAGTGCTGGGGGGTGGGGGTGGTGGTAGACATGGGTGGGAGCCTGGTGGAGGGTGCCCCACACTGCTGGGGGGTGGGGTGGGTGGGAGACATGAGTGGGGGCCTGGTGGAGGCTGCCCCACAGTGCTGGGGGGTGGGGGTGGTGGGAGACCTGAGTGGGGGCCTGGCGGAGGCTGCCCATGGTGGCTGGGGGGTGGGGGTGGTGGTAGACATGGGTGGGAGCCTGGTGGGGGCTGCCCCTGCACTGCTGGGGGGTGGGGGTGGTGGGAGACATGAGTGGGGGCCTGGTGGGGGCTGCCCATGGTGGCTGGGGGGTGGGGGTGGTGGCAGACATGAGTGGGTGCCTGGTGGAGGCTGCCCCACAGTGCTGGGGGGTGGGGGTGGTGGTAGACATGGGTGGGAGCCTGGTTGGGGCTGCCCATGATGGCTGCGGGGTTTGGGGGGATTGGTAGACATGGGTGGGAGCCATGTGGGGGCTGCCCCTGCACTGCTGGGGGGTGGGGGTAATAGGGGCCATGAGTGGGGGCCTGGTGGAGGGTGCCCCTGCACTGCTGGGGGGTGGGGGTGCGGGGGGACATGAGTGGGGGCCTGGTGGAGGGTGCCCCTGGATGCTGGGGGGTGGGGGTGGTGGGAGACATGAGTGGGGGCCTGGTGGAGGGTGCCCCTACACTGCTGGGGGTTGGGGGTGGTGGGAGACATGAGTTGGACATGAGTGGGGGCCTGGTGGTGCTGCCCCTGCACTGCTGGGGGTGGGGGTGATAGGGGCCATGAGTGGGGGCCTGGTGGAGGGTGCCCCTGGATGCTGGGGGGTGGGGGTGGTGTGAGACATGAGTGGGGGCCTGGTGGAGAGTGCCCCTGCACTGCTGGGGGGTGGGGCTGCAGGGGGACATGAGTGGGGGCCTGGTGGAGGGTGCCCCTGGATGCTGGGGGGTGGGGGTGGTGGGAGACATGAGTGGGGGCCTGGTGGAGGGTGCCCCTGGATGCTGGGAGGTGGGGGTGGTGGGAGACATGAGTGGGGGCCTGGTGGAGGGTGCCCCCGCACTGATGGGGTGTGGAGGAGGTGGGAGACATGAGTTGGACATGAGTGGGGGCCTGGTGGTGCTGCCCCTGCACTGCTGGGGGGTGGGGGTGATAGGGGCCATGAGTGGGGGCCTGGTGGAGGGTGCCCCTGGATGCTGGTGGGGTGTGGGTGGTGGGAGACATGAGTGGGGGCCTGGTGGAGGGTGCCCCTGCACTGATGGGGGTGGGGGTGCAGGGGGACATGAGTGGGGGCCTGGTGGAGGGTGCCCCTGGATGCTGGGGGTGGGGGTGCAGGGGGACATGAGTGGGGGCCTGGTGGAGGCTGCCCATTGTGGCTGGGGGGTGGGGGTGGTGGGAGACATGAGTGGGTGCCTGGTGGAGGCTGCCCCACAGTGCTCGGGGGTGGGGGTGGTGGTAGACATGGGTGGGAGCCTGGCTGGGGCTGCCCAATGTGGCTCGGGGGTGGGGGGGTGCTAGACATGGGCGGGAGCCTGGTGGGGGCTGCCCCTGCACTGCTGGGGGGTGGGGGTGATAGGGGCCATGAGTGGGGGCCTGGTGGAGGGTGCCCCTGGATGCTGGGGGGTGGGGGTGGTGGGAGACATGAGTGGGGGCCTGGTGGAGGGTGCCCCTGCACTGCTGGGGGGTGGGGGTGGTGGGAGACATGAGTTGGACATGAGTGGGGGCCTGGTGGTGCTGCCCCTGCACTGCTGGGGGGTGGGGATGATAGGGGCCATGAGTGGGGGCCTGGTGGAGGGTGCCCCTGGATGCTGGGGGGTGAGGGTGGTGGGAGACATGAGTGGGGGCCTGGTGGAGGGTGCCCCTGCACTGATGGGGGGTGGGGGTACAGGGGGGCATGAGTGGGGGCCTGGTGGAGGGTGCCCCTGGATGCTGGGGGTGGGGGTACAGGGGGACATGAGTGGGGGCCTGGTGGAGGCTGCCCATGGTGGCTGGGGGGTGGGGGTGGTGGGAGACATGAGTGGGTGCCTGGTGGAGGCTGCCCCACAGTGCTGGGGGGTGGAGGTGGTGGTAGACATGGGTGGGAGCCTGGTTGGGAGTGCCCATGGTGGCTGGGGGGTGGGGGAGTGGTAGACATGGGTGGGAGCTTGGTGGGGGCTGCCCCTGCACTGCTGGGGGGTGGGGGTGATAGGGGCCATGAGTGGGGGCCTGGTGGAGGGTGCCCCTGGATGCTGGGGGGTGGGGGTGGTGGGAGACATGAGTGGGGGCCTGGTGGAGGGTGCCCCTGCACTGCTGGGGGGTGGGGGTGTAGGGGGACATGAGTGGGGGCCTGGTGGAGGGTGCCCCTGGATGCTGGGGGTGGGGGTGGTGGGAGACATGAGTGGGGGCCTGGTGGAGGGTGCCCCTGCACTGCTGGGGGGTGGGGGTGCAGGGGGACATGAGTGGGGGCCTGGTGGAGGGTACCCCTGGATGCTGGGGGGTGGGGGTGGTGAGAGACATGAGTTGGACATGAGTGGGGGCCTGGTGGTGCTGCCCATGCACTGCTGGGGGGTGGGGGTGATAGGGGCCATGAGTTGGGGCCTGGTGGAGGGTGCCCCTGGATGCTGGGGGGTGGGGGTGGTGGGAGAAATGAGTGGGGGCCTGGTGGAGGGTGCCCCTGCACTGCTGGGGGGTGGGGGTGCAGGGGGACATGAGTGGGGGCCTGGTGGAGGGTACCCCTGGATGCTGGGGGGTGGGGGTGCAGGGGGACATGAGTGGGGGCCTGGTGGAGGGTGCACCTGGATGCTGGGGGGTGGGGGTGGTCGGAGACATGAGTGGGGGCCTGGTGGAGGGTGCCCCTGCACTGCTGGGGGGCTGGGGGTGGTGGGAGACATGAGTTGGACATGAGTGGGGGCCTGGTGGTGCTGCCCCTGCACTGCTGGGGGGTGGGGGTGATAGGGGCCATAAGTGGGGGCCTGGTGGAGGGTGCCCCTGCACTGCTGGGGGGTGGGGGTACAGGGGGACATGAGTGGGGGCCTGGTGGAGGGTGCCCCTGGATGCTGGGGGGTAGGGGTGGTGGGAGACATGAGTGGGGGCCTGGTGGAGGGTGCCCCTGGATGCTGGGGGGTGGGGGTGGTGGGAGACATGAGTGGGGGCCTGGTGGAGGGTGCCCCTGGATGCTGGGGGGTGGGGGTGGTGGGAGACATGAGTGGGGGCCTGGTGGAGGGTGCCCCTGCACTGCTGGGGGGTGGGGGTGGTGGGAGACATGAGTTGGACATGAGTGGGGGCCTGGTGGTGCTGCCCCTGCACTGCTGGGGGGTGGGGGTGATAGGGGCCATGAGTGGGGTCCTGGTGGAGGGTGCCCCTGGATGCTGGGGGGTGGGGGTGGTGGGAGACATGAGTGGGGGCCTGGTGGAGGGTGCCCCTGCACTGCTGGGGGGTGGGGGTGCAGGGGGACATGAGTGGGGGCCTGGTGGAGGGTGCCCCTGGATGCTGGGGGGTGGGGGTGGTGGGAGACATGAGTGGGGGCCTGGTGGAGGGTTCCCCTGGATGCTGGGGGGTGGGGGTGGTGGGAGACATGAGTGGGGGCCTGGTGGAGGGTGCCCCTGCACTGCTGGGGGGTGGGGGTGGTGGGAGACATGAGTTGGACATGAGTGGGGGCCTGGTGGTGCTGCCCCTGCACTGCTGGGGGGTGGGGTGATAGGGGCCATGAGTGGGGGCCTGGTGGAGGGTGCCCCTGGATGCTGGGGTGTGGGGGTGGTGGGAGACATGAGTGGGGGCCTGGTGGAGGGTGCCCCTGCACTGCTGGGGGGTGGGGGTGCAGGGGGACATGAGTGGGGGCCTGGTGGAGGGTGCCCCTGCACTGCTGGGGGGTGGGGGTACAGGGGGACATGAGTGGGGGCCTGGTGGAGGGTGCCCCTGGATGCTGGGGGGTAGGGGTGGTGGGAGACATGAGTGGGGGCCTGGTGGAGGGTGCCCCTGGATGCTGGGGGGTGGGGGTGGTGGGAGACATGAGTGGGGGCCTGGTGGAGGGTGCCCCTGGATGCTGGGGGGTGGGGTTGGTGGGAGACATGAGTGGGGGCCTGGTGGAGGGTGCCCCTGCACTGCTGGGGGGTGGGGGTGGTGGGAGACATGAGTTGGACATGAGTGGGGGCCTGGTGGTGCTGCCCCTGCACTGCTGGGGGGTGGGGGTGATAGGGGCCATGAGTGGGGGCCTGGTGGAGGGTGCCCCTGGATGCTGGGGGGTGGGGGTGGTGGGAGACATGAGTGGGGGCCTGGTGGAGGGTGCCCCTGCACTGCTGGGGGGTGGGGGTGCAGGGGGACATGAGTGGGGGCCTGGTGGAGGGTGCCCCTGGATGCTGGGGGGTGGGGGTGGTGGGAGACATGAGTGGGGGCCTGGTGGAGGGTTCCCCTGGATGCTGGGGGGTGGGGGTGGTGGGAGACATGAGTGGGGGCCTGGTGGAGGGTGCCCCTGCACTGCTGGGGGGTGGGGGTGGTGGGAGACATGAGTTGGACATGAGTGGGGGCCTGGTGGTGCTGCCCCTGCACTGCTGGGGGGTGGGGTGATAGGGGCCATGAGTGGGGGCCTGGTGGAGGGTGCCCCTGGATGCTGGGGTGTGGGGGTGGTGGGAGACATGAGTGGGGGCCTGGTGGAGGGTGCCCCTGCACTGCTGGGGGGTGGGGGTGCAGGGGGACATGAGTGGGGGCCTGGTGGAGGGTGCCCCTGGATGCTGGGGGGTGGGGGTGCAGGGGGACATGAGTGGGGGCCTGGTGGAGGGTGTCCCTGGATGCTGGGGGGTGGGGGTGGTGGGAGGCATGAGTGGGGGCTTGGTGGAGGGTGCCCCTGCACTGCTGGGGGGTGGGGGTGGTGGGAGACGTGAGTTGGACATGAGTGGGGGCCTGGTGTTGCTGCCCCTGCACTGCTGGGGGGTGGGGGTGATAGGGGCCATGAGTGGGGGCCTGGTGGAGGGTGCCCCTGGATGCTGGGGGGTGGGGGTGGTGGGAGACATGAGTGGGGGCCTGGTGGAGGGTGCCCCTGCACTGCTGGGGGGTGGGGGTGCAGGGGGACATGAGTGGGGGCCTGGTGGAGGGTGCCCCTGGATGCTGGGGGTGGGGGTGGTGGGAGACATGAGTGGGGGCCTGGTTGAGGGTGCCCCTGGATGCTGGGGGTGGGGTGGTGGGAGACATGAGTGAAGGCCTGGTGGAGGGTGCCCCTGCACTGCTGGGGGGTGGGGGTGGTGGGAGACATGAGTGGGGGCCTGGTGGAGGGTGCCCCTGCACTGCTGGGGGGTGGGGGTGGTGGGAGACATGAGTTGGACATGAGTGGGGGCCTGGTGGTGCTGCCCCTGCACTGCTGGGGGGTGGGGTGATAGGGGCCATGAGTGGGGGCCTGGTGGAGGGTGCCCCTGGATGCTGGGGTGTGGGGGTGGTGGGAGACATGAGTGGGGGCCTGGTGGAGGGTGCCCCTGCACTGCTGGGGGGTGGGGGTGCAGGGGGACATGAGTGGGGGCCTGGTGGAGGGTGCCCCTGGATGCTGGGGGGTGGGGGTGCAGGGGGACATGAGTGGGGGCCTGGTGGAGGGTGTCCCTGGATGCTGGGGGGTGGGGGTGGTGGGAGGCATGAGTGGGGGCTTGGTGGAGGGTGCCCCTGCACTGCTGGGGGGTGGGGGTGATGGGAGACATGAGTTGGACATGAGTGGGGGCCTGGTGTTGCTGCCCCTGCACTGCTGGGGGGTGGGGGTGATAGGGGCCATGAGTGGGGGCCTGGTGGAGGGTGCCCCTGGATGCTGGGGGGTGGGGGTGGTGGGAGACATGAGTGGGGGCCTGGTGGAGGGTGCCCCTGCACTGCTGGGGGGTGGGGGTGGTGAGAGACATGAGTTGGACATGAGTGGGGGCCTGGTGGTGCTGCCCCTGCACTGCTGGGGGGTGGGGATGATAGGGGCCATGAGTGGGGGCCTGGTGGAGGGTGCCCCTGGATGCTGGGGGGTGAGGGTGGTGGGAGACATGAGTGGGGGCCTGGTGGAGGGTGCCCCTGCACTGATGGGGGGTGGGGGTGCAGGGGGACATGAGTGGGGGCCTGGTGGAGGGTGCCCCTGGATGCTGGGGGTGGGGGTGGTGGGAGACATGAGTGGGGGCCTGGTTGAGGGTGCCCCTGGATGCTGGGGGTGGGGGTGGTGGGAGACATGAGTGAAGGCCTGGTGGAGGGTGCCCCTGCACTGCTGGGGGGTGGGGGTGGTGGGAGACATGAGTTGGACATGAGTGGGGCCCTGGTGGTGCTGCCCCTGCACTGCTGGGGGGTGGGGGTGCAGGGGGGCATGAGTGGGGGCCTGGTGGAGGGTGCCCCTGCACTGCTGGGGGGTGGGGGTGGTGGGAGACATGAGTTGGACATGAGTGGGGGCCTGGTGGAGGGTGCCCCTGGATGCTGGGGGGTGGGGGTGCAGGGGGACATGAGTGGGGGCCTGGTGGAGGGTGCCCCTGGATGCTGGGGGTGGGGGTGCTGGGTGACATGAGCAGGTGTGCATGGTAGTCCCCTGTGGTGTCGGCTGCCTGCAGGGGCCGTGGAGGGTGTACAGGGAATACCTGGGAGCACACAGCCAAATCGCGTGTAGAATTTCCCGCGTACCCCTGTCATACACGTACCCAGCCAAATCACGTGTGGAAATTCACGCGCACGTACCCTGCCAAATCGCATGTGGGACTTCCCGCGCACCCCTGAGTTCCACGTACCCAGCCAAGTCGCGTGTGGAAATTCCCGCGCACGTACCCGGCCAAATCGCGTGTGGTACTTCCCGCGCACCCCTGAAATCCACGTACCCTGCCAAATCGCGTGTGAGACTTCCCGCGCACCCCTGAGATCCAGGTACCCAGACAAATCGAGTGTGGAAATTCCCGCGCACGTACCCGGCCAAATTGCGTGTGGAACTACCCGCGCACCCCTGAAATCCACATACCCTGCCAAATCGCCTGTGAGACTTCCCGCGCACCCCTGAGATCCACGTACCCAGACAAATCGCGTGTGGAAATTCCCGCGCAGGTACCCGGCCAAATCGCGTGTGGAACTTCCCGCGCACCCCTGAAATCCACGTACCCTGCCAAATCGCGTGTGAGACTTCCCGCGCACCCCGGAATACACGCACACGTTATTTTTCAGTCAGCGGGTGTCCGTGTTTGTGGGTACCCCTTTGCACGTCATTTGTCCTGGAGGGCCACAGTATAGGACATTCATCATGGCTGTATATAGGTGCTATTTGTTGGCGCACCTTTTGGCGCACATTTATTACAGGCGCAGAGACGCTACCACCTGCTTTCTTGTGGCGGTCGTGTTTGTGCCTGTGCGCTGGTTTGACCGTGCGCTTTTTTGCCCTATTCGATTCCATGAATACGGGTTGTAGGCGAGCCTGTGGGCGTTCCGCGTACTTGCACCCTGTACTTCCCCCGTGACGCCCACATTTTGGCAAGTTGTTCCCCATTCCGAGTGTTACGCCCCGTGTTCCGCCTACTTTTGTTGTGTGCGCTGCGCTATGTGCGATTTTCGCTGTGGCCTGTGCGATTTTCGCTGTGACCTGGCGCACGCCATTAGATGGCCTGTGCGCCAACGTGCGCCGCGCACTTTTTTAGCGCACATCCGATGGTTTTCTCGCGCACGGCCTTCCATGAATCGATGTGCGCTGCTTTTCGTGCGATTTTCGCACTTGCACTGCGATTTTCGCTATTCCACTGCGAATCGCACGTTTTTGGCCACTTGCGCCGCGCTAATTATTCCATGAATCGGCGTGTAAGTGTTAGCAGCTCTTTTCTTTGGACGACCGATTGTATATGTGCATATTCTTCTATCAGACATTAACTCTGGTAGCTGGCAAGCCATAAGAATAGACCAACCCACCCTTGAGCCCCCAATAAAACACAACAAACAGAACATCACGAGACAAACCCCCGCTCCCCTCGCCTCAACAACTTCCTTTCATCTCCTGCTGTCCCCTCCTCCCCCCCATGGCTACCTTGCCCTCTCCTCCCTACTCTTCTGCCCCACCTCGGGCTCCTTCCTCACCTCCGCAGGGTGTACCTCTGATTTGTACCCCTTCCTGGAAGGTCTTTAAGGCTGGCAACCTTCTTCTTTGTGCCACTCTCAACTCTCGCTCTGCTGTGAAACACTCCTCTGACTTCTTCCACCTCCTGGAAGAACTTGACCTCGATGTCCTCGGTCTTACCGAGAGATGGTTCATGGCCAGCTCTGTCACAAGCTTTGACACTCTCTGCCCCGATGGCTACAAGATCCTCTCCGCACCCAGATCCACCCTGTCCAGAAGTGGTGTAGCGCTGATCTTAACTGAGTGGATTCCTGTCTCTATCATTACCACGCAGACATACTACTCTTTTGAAAGCCTTGTCTGCAGGCTATCTCGCTCTCCTAGCCACTCTCTTACTGTTGCTACTCTCTACTGGCCCCCTAGTCAGATCACCTAATTTCTCTCTGAGTGGGCTGACATCTCCTCCTCACTCCTGGCCTCAACCACTAATTTCCTCCACCTTGGTGACCTCAATATCCATCTTGATTACCCCTGTTCCTCGTCTGTACTCTTTTGCGATCTCTGCAATTCCCTCTCCCTTTCTATCCTCCCCTCTTGCCCGACTCACTCTGCAGGGCACACTTGATGTCTTGATCTCCTCTGACCTCCCCCTCTCCATCCCTCAGACCACTCCTCTCTCCTGGAGCGATCACTCCCTCCTCTCCCCTGGAGCGATCACTCCCTCCTCTCCTCTCATCTCTCCCTCCCTTCCCCCAGGCTAAGCATACCCCAACACTGCCACCTACCTTCTCGGACATCCGTCCCATGAAGTGTGTGTCAGTTGAAACTTTTGCTGCTACCTTCTCCCCCGCCCCTCCGCCTCTGGCTGACTCACATCCTGACACAATCCTATCTACACTCTACTCCACTATCTCTGATGATCTTGATGCTCTTGCCCCTGTCACGAGGATCCATTTGAAGCCCAAAGTCAAATGCAATTCCTGGTATGATTCTGACCTTGCTACACTTAAACATAAGTGTAGGGGGGCTGAGAGGAAATGGAGGGCCTCTTGTTCATCCTCTGACAAACTGGCCTGTCGCCTGCTCCAAAGGCAATACCGATTCCCTGTCCACACTAAGAAGAGAGCCCACATCCAAGCCTGTGTCTCTGCAGCATCTAACAACTCAGCCGAACTCTTTAAAATCAGCAAGGAGCTGGCCAACCCTACTGCAGTCTCGACCTCTCCTGTCGCTTCACAGGCCATTTGCACGGCCCTTGTCTCCCACTTCATCTCTAAAACCCATGATATCCTCTGCCTCAGGAGCCTTCCCTTCCTCCCTGAAGCACTCTCTTGTGCACCCTCTTCTCAAAAAACCCACTGCCGACCCTTCTTACCTGGCTAACCACACCCAAATCCATCACTCCCTTTCTGGGAAAACTCCTAGAAAAGCTTGCCATCTTGCAGCATAACCATCACTCTGATTCTGTTGGTTGTCTCCACAGCCATCAATCTGGCCGTAGAGCTGCCAGAAGCATAGAAACTGCTCTCCTGAACATCCGTGAAGATCTGCTCTCCAACCTTGACTCTAACATCCCCTCTGTCCTCATCCTACTTGATCTATCTTCTGCCTTCGACACGGTCAACCATACCATCCTGCTCAACCGTCTCAGTGACAACCTGGGTATCACTAGTCAGGCTCTGGCCTGGCTGACCTCTTTCCTCTCTGATCGACCCTCCCAGGTCCAACTTGGGTCCTTCCTTTCACCTATCTCCCTCTCTACCTGTGGTGTTCCCCATCGGTCTAACCTCTCACCCTGGCTTTTCAACCAATACCTGGCAACTCTTGTTCATCGCATCGCCATTTTCTGTGCTATGCTGATGACACTGAACTCATTTTCAGGTTCCCTCAGCCAATTCCTCTCCTCTCATCTCAGATTGCCTATCTGCATTCAGGATTGGTGTGCCGCCAACGATCTCTGCCTGAATGCCAGCAAGATGGAGATCCTCCTCATCGGCACACTGTCACCCTCCTTTCCTCTCACTATCTGGCTGGCCTCCCTTGGCCCTCCTCCTACCCCTACCTGCGAGGATAAGAACCTCAGGGTCATCTTTGACTCCACGCTTTCCTTCTCTGCCCACATCTCTTATGTCTCTAAAAAGTCAAACTTCCTACTGCACCTCCTCAGAGGTATTCTGCCTTTCCTCTCCTTCCCCCAGAAGCTCACTCTCTCAAGCCCTGGTTCTCTCTAAGTCGGACTACTGTCTAAATCCATCTGCTTCTACTCTCCGCCCTTTGCAACTTATCCAGAACAGGACTGCAAGGCTTGGCCTCAAGCCCTGGGATCATATCTCTCCAGCCCTGAAATCTCTCCACTGGCTCCCAGTGGCTGCAAGGAATGAATTCAAAATCCTTTGCATTGTCCACAAGGCTTTCTGGGGCCTGGGTCCAACATAACTTCAGCTGTCCCTTCGTAAATACCTTCCCTCTTGAGCTCTTCCCTCCTCTACCTCGAACTCCCTGTCACGATGCCTGCCCCCAGACATTAGGAGCGGACCAGTCTGCCCAGAGTATTAGCACCCATGGGGACCTGTAAGGCCCAAGGGATTGTTTAAGGGCTTCTTGGACACAGTCCTGGCGCCGTTGACGCCAGGCTCATATTGCCTCATTCAGGCAAACCAGGTCATCTTGTGGAGAAAACATGTACAGGCCACCTTGAGGCCTTTTGTGAAGGGATTACTTTATTCAAGGGACTATTTCTTTGGGTGTGGTACTGGGACTACTTTACCTGGGGACTACTTCTGAGTGGCTATTTAAACCACGCCCGGACAACAGAACACGCTTCGCGTTATTCTGCACTCCTGCAGCGTAACGCTCACCGTGCCTGCAGCTCCAGTATCCAGTCCTCAGCCACGCCCGTCTTGTTCTTCACAATCCGAACCTGCAAAGGGGAAAAAGAAAGCAGATTAGAATAGGAGCCTTCCATTTGTAATCGCAAGCATCCGGGAGTTGCCGCACCTGCAAGAAAAGGAATACCAGTTACCGCGCTATACAGCCAGCATCAGCGCTGCGGGATACTCACTGATGCTCCATTCATCCATGCCATCCAGCGAGGCACTCTGACGGGATCTCCGTCCGGAACATCCGCATCTGCAAAAGATAAGAAAAGTTAACAGGTGAGCTGCGCCTCGCTAAAAGACATTTAGATCTTGCATCACCAGATACTTACCGAGGCAATACTCACTCGAGGTCCGGTGAGTTTCCACCATACGTTCTTCACTCCAAGGGAACGCCACACCTGCAGAATAAAGAGAGGACAATTGATTAATCACATTAATGAACAACATCGCATATTAAGACTGTTTTCTTATTGCACATGCTGAATCTTACCTTGGCGCTACCTCGTTTCTTTCCAAGAAGAGACAAGGCAATCTACAAGAGGAAGAAACATAAAGAAAAGGCACAAGAGTGAACTATAAGACAACTTGAACTCTAAAGCATTACATGCTACCTTGGACTAGCATAAGACTTACCTTTGAGTCATTGTTGTCTGGAAATCTGCCATAAGATTACGGGATCAGTGAAGTTAACTGGATCTCCAAGTTCAACGCACCCCTGCATTCCGACGCAGGATGGAGAGCCCATCCTTCTTAACAATAAGGTGAGATATATAAGGGGGAACACCAGGTGGTTATGGAAGCAGAAGTCAAAACCTCCTTCTAGCGGTCAACTAATTTGCCATTTACCACTCTAGGAAAATCCTCCTACGTGCCAGACAGACGAAACTCAGTGGCCAAGCGCAATCACTCATCACTACACTACAAGTCGCATTGGTGGAGACCGTTGCAGTCCAGCTTCGCTCAGCGCCCCTGTGGAACCCAGGTGAGCGTAACATTCCCTCAGGGTCAGTCATTTTTCAATGAAACTGGGGGTAGATCTTTATCTGCGGCTGGGGCCTTGCTCTCGAACAACCTCCCTGCCACTCTGAAACTTGAGGGAAACCATCTCTGGTTGCGGAAGCACCTCAAGACCTTTCTTTTTGCTTCTCACTTCGCCCATTCCCTCCCCTGTTGATCTGCTCTCTTGGTGCTGTGCACCTGGCCTACCTTCTGATTTCTGGGCCCAGGTACCTGCTCACCGTGTGACCCACCCACACTGCCTCCTGACAATCCCTTGCACTGGGGCCTGTATCTGTAACCATACAGTCCCTCTCCTTTTTCTTTTCGCACTTACCAGACTCACCCTGCATGTTGCCTTAAACCTAGCACTTGCCACCTGCTGGATGCACTTCCACTGTTTGTTGTTGTTATTATTTATGTATTTATTTATTATTTATCTATTTTCCTTTGCTCTGCATGTTCCACTGCTCCCCCCTCCCATGCACTTCTCCCCTTTTCCCTCTCCCAAGCACTTGCGCATTCTCAATGTCACTGGTCCTAGTAAGATCATTGTTTTGTTCTCCCTTTTCCCTTCCCTTGCCTTGTCGTGCTCTGAAACACATGTGTACGAGCGCAATATAAATAAATAATCAATTCAATTCCCCACGAAGAACCCAGACCCAGAGGTACTCTTAATGATGGACACCAACTCTGCTCTGTTGGTACCTTGGCCAAGATGTGTGTGGACATTTCTGAAGATGCACCCAGCTTGCCAAAAGGCTTATCTCAGAAAAAGCCTGGAAAAGATTGATCAAACCAATGAGCCAGTGGGAGAAGTGACCACTCCCAACCACGGTCACGCTGACAAATTGCCTGGGCAGACTCTGATGGTGCCCAGCCATGTGTACGTCCAAGGACAAAATCATTGCCGGAGATTAGTGATGGAGGCCCCTGAGGGTGAAGAACTGCCGGGAGGACTGATGGTCCAACACACCCTGATCAGTGACACTGGCCAGGGACTAAAGAACATTAGATTACCCATCATGAATGTTACAAACAAGACTGTGCGCCTACCGGGTGCTGAGAATTGTGCAGTTTCACCTGGCGGATTCCGTGGCCCAGGCAGCTGGCTCAGGCAGCTGGCACCCAAAGCTTTTATCATCCGTTGGATGTGAGAAAGATCCATTTTGGGGAGTCCCCACTGTCAGAACAGGATCACCTTCTAGACCAGCTATCCCTGCAAGCAGAGGTGTTTTTGATCAGTGACTGGCAAAGAGTGTAAAGCATCACATCCATTTGAATTATAGCACCCCTTTTCGATAGAGGTCAAGACGACTGGCACCTGCTGATGTGGATGATGTTCAGCGTCATCTGGAAGAATTGCTGCAGGCGGGAATCATCCAAGAGTCAAGAAGTCTGTATGCTTCACCCATCGTAGTGGCATGAAAGAAGAACAATGATATGTGGCTGTGCATTGACTACCGGCGGCTTGATAGCAGAACCGTGCCGTACCAGTAAATCACCCCTCGAGTGTATGAGGCTCTTGGCTGTCTGGTAGGAAGCAAGAGGTTCTCAGTTTTAGACATACACAGTGGATACTATCAGATCCCTATGTTACCTGAAGACAAGGAGTAGACCCTGAAGACAAGGAGTAGACAGCCTTTATCTGCCCATTGTGATTTTATCAGCTTACCCGAATAACCAAAGGGATATTGGGAACACCTGCCACGTTCCAACGTTTGATGGAGAAAACTGTGGGGGACATGAACTTGCTTGAGGTACTAGTTAACTTGGACGATCTAATCGTGTTTGGAAGGCCCCTAGAAGAACATCATCAGAGGTTGCTGAAAGTTTTGGACAGTCTCCAGCAGCAGGGACTCAAAGTATCTTTAGAGAAGTGGCAGTTTTGCCGGACCAATGTAATGTATATTGGCCATGTAGTGTGTGCGGACGGCATGCAGGTTGATCTCTCCAAGATGGAAGCCCTGGAGTCTTGGCCTTGACCCCAAAATTTGCGGGAGATGAGAAGTTTCCTGCAATTATTACCGGCGGTTTGTGTCCGGATTCATAACCATTGCCAGACTACTCACTGACTTGACCAAAGGATGTCCCGTGCCACAGAAAGGGGCGACTAGAAAGGATACCCAGTCCAAGACCCAATACCACCCCAAAGAGGACTTTGGCCTACGGTGGAGTAGGGAGTGCGAACAAGCCTTTGCCCATCTAAAAAAGACTCTTACTGAAGCACCTGTGCTGGCCTACGCAGACCCCCAACTTCCATATATTCTACATGTGAATGCCAGCTCCAACAGGCTAGTCACTGTGCCCTACCAAGAACAGCAAGGATCGATCATACCAGTGGCCTTCACCAGCCGTCGACTCTGAAATGAACTATCCTACCCAAAAGATGGAGTTCTTGGCACTGAAGTGGGCAGTAACTAAAAAACTGCATGACTACCTATATAGAGCAACTTTCACCGTGAAGACGGACAGCACCCCACTCACATACATCTTCCGGTCCGCCAAATTTGATGCTACTGGCCATAGATGGTTAGCTGCTTTGTTCATGTATAACTTTCAGTTGGAATATCGCATTGGAATCAATGACATAGATGCTGACGCCCTGTCCCGCAGACCCCACTCCGAGGACAGTCCGGAATCCATAACTATTGAAATGGCCTCTGTGGCCACTATGAAAGCTCTGTTGAGGAAAGGAACTGGTCCGCCGGGGGAACCATAGTGTTTCATTGACTGCCTGGGAGGAACCATCCAGGGGGTCCCCGCCATCTATTGCAACACAACCAGTTTAATGGCTCCTGAACTGCTGCACATGAACCAGGCGGAACTGAAACAACGACAATTACAAGATTCTGAACTACATGAAGTGCTGCAGAAAAAAGAAAATGGCGTGAAAGGGCAGCCTGAGCACATACATATACCCAACTACCAGATATATCGAAAGGAGTGGAGATCACTAGTGCTGAAGGGAGGAGTTCTGGATAAGGAAAGCGAAATCCAAGGGTGCTAGATACACCGGCTGGTGGTACCAAGGTCCTTACGTATGCTGGCGTTGCACGCCTTCATGACCAACATGGACACTTGGGAACTGAGAGGACCGTAGAGTTGGTACGAAGTCAATTTTACCTGCCGTGCCTGTGCCCCGAAGTAGAAGAATACTGCCACACTTGTGCCTGATGCATCATCCGGAAAAAAAAACTCAGCCATCCTACCGCAACACTTCAAAATTGTCAGAGCTCTGGACCCATGGACTTAGTTTGTGTGGACCTCCTGATCCTTGAGATGGACAAAAGCGGGATTCAGATCATCTTGGTAGTAACAGACCATTTTACTGGATATACCCAAGCATATTCCACCAGAGACCAGAAAGCGACCACCATAGCAAAGGTGCTTTGGGACAAATTATTTGTGCATTACGGATTGCCTGCTCGCCTTATTTCTGTCATGATGCCTACCCCCGGGCATCCAGACCAAGTCCATGAACCCCAGAAGCAGGCATCATGTTACCTGGAGCAAACCCAGCAACCCCTGTTAGGGGCTATCTGGGTACAGTCCTGACGCCTATGGTGCCAGGCTCATATGGGACATCAGTCCTGGCGCCATAGGCACCAGGCTCATATGTTAAAACTTACCTGATGCAGACTATGCTGCAAGGGATCCAAGCATCTAAGCCCATTTGAGGCTTGAAGGGACTATTTTATCTTAGGGACTATTTTGTTACTTGGGTGTGGCTGTGGAGGAATACTTACCTGGGACTACTTTGAAGGCTATTTAAACCACGCCCGAAGAGCAGCACATGCTTCGCGTTATTCTGCATCCAGCAGCGTAACACTCACCGTGTCTGTTGTCAGCATCCTGCATCCTGCCACGCCCCCCTCGAGTCCAGATCGCCTAGAAAGAAGAGAAAGAAGAAGAAAGGTTAAAACAAGAACTTTACTGGATTTCTTACCTGATTTCAGATTCAGCACATCTTCGAACCAGAAACAGACTTCATTTTAAACGCGTCGCATCGCCAGCAGCAGCGCCGCGTCATACTCACCGTTCCTCGCAGCATCTCTACGATCCGGTGCTGTCTCCATCACCTGGTTGCCGCATTCCAGCGCCTAAGGGGGACAAGAAAACAACAAGGTGAGCCAAGGGAACAAACAAGGACAATCTCTTGCCACTATATGCTTACCTGATTTTACCGCAGGAGATATTATCCACCAGCACGCCAAATCTTCCTATGCTGCACCTGCAAGAAAAGAGAAAGCAGCGAGTTAAACATTGGCATCATTTACCGGACAGTGTTACAAAACACAGACTCTTACCTGAATGCTTTCAGCTGCCACAAGACGATCATCTTTTGGGTCTAAGCTGCAAAAGAAACAAGGAATTGGACAAGAGTGATTAATCGGACATTTTGAACTCATTAGAACTATATACTTACGGCCTTTCGCCCGGAGGTTTGGAGCCAAGATTTGTCCAGAACTCTTCCAATATCCTCAAGCCAGTGAAGTAACTGGCCATCAACGCGCCCCTGCATTCTTCGCAGGATGGAGAGCTCATCATACAAAACTATAAGGTGAGCTTTGTGAAAGGGAATGTCAGAAGTGATAAGTGGGGACGCAGTGAGGTGTTAATACTTAAATCCACGGGTAGCGGATTCCCTGTCTCCGTCTTTAGGAGACTACTTCTACGGGTCAAGCAGATGAAGCTAGGTGGGCCAGTCCAGTCAGTCATCTCTGCACTACGCATCACGTTGATGGAGACCGTTGCTGTCCAGTTCCGATCGACACCCCTGTGGGAGCCAGGTGAGCATAACAGAATGCGAAGCCTTCCTACAAATTCTCACCCGGGTGTCATGGAGACCTCAGAAACTGATCAACTGGCCCAATTATTAGGGGAATTTAGGGCTGAAGTACATGCCACTCGCCAAGAAACTAATACACTCAGGAGAGAGTTGATTATTTTTGAAGGAACGCACTGATGATCTTGCTAGACAATTACTGCAAAACCAAGCGGGGCAAACACCCCTACCGGGACTCGGGGGGAATTCCAAACCCTGTTTCACCAAGCAACCCTGTGCAAGTGATTTTACTAGGCAATATCCCTTTAGCCCCGCCAGAACGCTTTGCGGGGGACCCGAAAAGATTCGCCGTGCTCATGAACCAATGCCGTTTGCACTTTTTATGCAGACCTGGAGCCTTTCCAAACGATCAAGCCAAAGTAGCCTTCCTATTATCATATCTCAGCGGCAGTGCAGCGGATTGGTCGATCCCACTAGTCAATCAGGACGACCCTATTCTTCGGGATTTTCAGGGTTTTCAAATGAGCATGGAAAGACTATTTTCCCGGCACTCTCAAGGACAGGCCCTGGATAACAAACTTTTGTCCCTACGACAGGGTAACCAAGACCTTCTAACCTACATAGCAACCTTTAATAGGTTGGTGGTGGAAACTGGATGGCCCGAGGAAAAACAGATTACGTTGTTTCATCGGGGACTTCGAGGAGAACTCAAAGATGTTTTGGCTCAAATTGCGAACCCACCTCAAGACTGTGCTGAATATATAGACTTAGTGGTCCAGTTAGATCACAGACTTCAGAATCGAAAGGCTGATTGAGCCAAGTTCGAGAACCGGGTGTTGGTTAAACCCAACGCTACCCCCAAAGGAACAGATGCCTCAGAACCCATGCAAATCGGAGGAGTTAAAGGACCCTTGACACAGAAGGAAAGAGAAAAAAGGCGGCAAATGCAATTATGTCTATACTGTGGAACTTCGGGTCATTTTCTACGGGATTGCCCTGTAAAACCACCCAAGGAGGTGGTAGGAGCTGCTGATAAAAGCCATATGGAGCCTGACTCGGGAAACGACCACGCCCGACAAGCGTAGAGGTCCGCTTGCCGAGCTTGAAGAAGGATACTCAGACCTCGCATTTCATCATACCAATGGTCCTTATAGATCCAAGGCAGCCATCACACTTGCACGCAGTTAGGGCATACATTGATAGCGGGGTCATAGGAAACTATGTAGACCACGAATTGGCTTCTAGGATGAATCTACCTCTCTGCAGAAAGACCACTTTGGATGTCATCAACACAGTCGATGGAACTGAAATTGCCTCTGGGCCTGTAACTCATTCCACCGCAGAGATGACATTATTTGGTCAGGATGGGCATCGAGAGACTATTGTGTTTGATTTAGTCAAAGCCCCGCAGTTCCAAATAATACTGGGGATACCTTGGTTGGAAATACATAATCCTTGTATTGATTGGCGAGAGAAGAGAATAACCTTCTGGGATTGTGCACATACTTGTTACCCAATAAAAACCTTGAACAAGGACCTGGCCACAGTCACTACTCCAATTGTGCAGTTACCGCACGAATATCAAGAATTCCAGGATGTTTTCCAAAAAGAACAGGCAAACACCTTACCACCTCACAGATCATACGATTGTCAAATTGATCTCATACCTGGTGCACAACCTCCATGTAGTAGGATCTACGCACTTATGGAACCCGAGAACCTTCACCTACGACATTACTTGGACCAATACCTTGCCAATGGCTTCATCGGCCATCCAAGTCCCCTGCATCTTCAGCTTTGTTCTTCGTGCCAAAAAAGGAAGGTGACCTCAGAACGTGCATAGACTACCGCGCCTTAAATCAGATCACGGTTAAGAACCGATACCCATTGCCTCTGATCCCAGAATTACTAGACCAAGTAAAGGATGCTTGCATCTACACTAAATTAGATCTCCGAGGGGCATACCATCTGGTACGTGTAAAGAAAGGCGACGAATGGAAGACTGCTTTTCGCACTAAGTACGGGTTATTCGAATACCAGGTGATGCCCTTCGGGTTGTGCAAAGCAACAGCAGTCTTCCAGTATTTTATGAACGATGTCCTGCATGAACTCATTGACATCTGTGTTGTCGTATACATAGACGATATTCTAGTGTACTCCTCTTCAGAATCTGACCATGTGAAGCACGTTCGTGCAGTCCTTGAGAAACTACGCCAGCACAAGTTATATGCAAAATTGGAAAAATGCGTTTTCCATACTACAGAAGTTGAATTTCTTGGATTTATCCTGACTCCAAAAGGAGTTTGAATGGACTCTCGAAAGGTGGACGCAATTCTCAAATGGCCATCACCCAGTTCAGTTAAAGGAGTACAAAGCATGCTCGGATTTGCTAATTTCTATCGGAGATTCATTCCGGATTTCTCACACGTTGTACACCCTATCACAGCGCTCTTGCAAAAAAACAAACGCTTCCTGTGGACTGAAGAAGCTGAGAATGCCTTCCAAGAACTGAAAGCGAAATTCACGTCTCCACCTGTATTAAAGCATCCTCGTCCTGAACTCCCATACATAGTTAAAACCGACGCATCCAGTTTAGCCATGGGAGCTGTCCTGTCCCAGAAGCATCCTGAAACCGGTCAACTTCACCCAGTAGCATTTTGGTCCAGAAAGTTCTCGGCACCCGAGTTAAACTATGCGGTTACAGATAAGGAGCTATTAGCTATCAAATCCGCCTTTAAGGCTTGGCGGCATTATCTTCTCGGTGCCAGCCATACCATTACTGTAATCACTGATCACCAGAACTTGCAGTATTTAAAGACAGCCAAAGCCCAATCATCACACCAACTACGATGGGCATTGTTCTTTGCCGAGTTTGATTTTGTGATCACTTATCGACCAGGCTGTAAAAATGGCAAGGCAGATGCCTTATCCCGAATAGGAATGGAAGAAGCATATGCGAACCCAGAGCCGGTGCCTATAATTTCAGAACAAAGAATTCTTGGCATAACTACTTTACAAACCCTAGAAGATATTCAGGTAAAGATCCAACAACTCTTCGATCCAACAGCCCTGCAGGGTAAAGAAAGGCTCAGACTACTCTGTCATCAATGACCTACCTTATTATCAAGGGTGTCTATTTCTACCACATAAGGAACTACAAGAACTAGTCATCTCCAATTATCATGACACCCTGATGGAAGGGCACCCAGGTATCGCAAAAACTGAACCTAAAATTAAGAGACAATTCTGGTGGCCCACCTGGCGAAAAGACGTAAAGTCATTTGTAATGTCCTGTGGCATTTGCGCCCAAAACAGAAGTCAGAAGAAAAAACCGGCTGGCCTTTTACAACCCTTGGATATTCCACCTACACCATGGCACACCTTAACGTTAGACGTTATTACAGACCTACCTCCATGTAATGGATTTAACACCATTCTCGTTACTGTGGATCTTTTTTCTAAAATGGCCCATTTTATTCCTTTAAAGGGATTACCTTCTGCTTCAATTCTGGCCAAGGAGTTTCTCGAAAACATTGTTCGAATACACGGATTTCCCTCTGTATTGGTCTCTGATCGAGGTAGTCAATTCATTTCACATTTTTGGAAGAAATGTTGTCAATTGGCGCAAATCGACGTGAGGTTATCAACCAGTCACCATCCCCAGACCAATGGTCAAACGGAGAGGACCAACCAAACTCTTGAACAGTACCTGCGTTGTATGTTACACCAGACTGAAAGTAATTGGAAGGACATTCTATGGATCTCCGAATATGCATACAATAACTCTGTACATTCTGGAACTGGACAAAGCCCCTTTTATACCATATACAGGCACCACCCTCGAACCTCAGAACTTGACTCGCCTCAACACTTAGAAATGCCCGCAGTGAACCATCTGCACGCTACTATTACACAAGCCTTTAAGGAAGCAACTGAACATTTGAAACATGCGAAAGAAAAGTACAAGAAAAATGCTGATCAGCATCGAAGTGATGCTCCACAATACCAAATTGGGGATCAAGTTTGGTTGGCCACAAAACACATACCTCTAAAAGAAAAGCGGACCTTTAACCCTAGATATTTGGGACCTTACCTTATTAAGGCCATTATCAACCCGGTGGCCGTCAAATTGGAATTACCTGCTAGTATGCGAATTCACCCCGTCTTCCATGTGTCACTTCTGAAGCCAGTACAACCTGGGACAAGACTAACCAAGCCACCCGACCCCGTCCTTATAGACGGGGAACCCGAATTTGAAGTGAAAAGTATCCTGGACTCCAAAATGGTTAAGTCAAGACTTTTTTATTTAATCGACTAGAATGGTTACGGACCACAAGAATGGTCATGGGAATCTAGTGACCACGTTCATGCACTTAGGTTGGTGAGAAGATTTCACCGGAATTTCCCAGACAAACCAAGGCCAAGGGGAGGAACGACTTTAGGAGGGGCCTTGGGGGGGAGTGCTGTCATGATGCCTACCCCTGGGCATCCAGACCAAGTCCGTCAACCCCGGAAGCAGGCATCATGTTACCTGGAGCAAACCCAGCAACCGCTGTTAGGGGCTATCTGGGTACAGTCCTGGCGCCTATGGTGCCAGGCTCATATGGGACATCAGTCCTGGTGCCATAGGCGCCTGGCTCATATGTTAAAATGTACCTGATGCAGACCATGCTGCAAGGGATCCAAGCATCCAAGCCCATGTGAGGCTTGAAGGGACTATTTTATCTTAGGGACTATTTTGTTACTCGGGTGTGGCTGTGGAGGAATACTTACCTGGGACTACTTTGAAGGTTATTTAAACCACGTCTGAAGAGCAGCACATGCTTCGCGTTATTCTGCATCCAGCAGCATAACGCTCACCATGTCTGTAGTCAGCATCCAGCATCCTTCCACGCCCGCCTCGAGACCAGAGCGCCTAGAAAGAACAGAAAGAAGAATAAAGGTTAGAACAAGAACTTACTGGATTTCTTACCTGATTTCGGATTCAGCACATCTTCGAACCGGAAACAGACTTAATTTTAAACACGTTGCATCGCCAGCAGCAGCGCCGCGCCATACTCACCGTTCCTCGCAGCATCTCTACGATCCGGTGCTGTCTCCATCACCTGGTTGCCGCATTCCAGCGCCTAAGGGGGACAAGAAAACAACAAGGTGAGCCAAGGGAACAAACAAGGACAATCTCTTGCCACCATATGCTTACCTGATTTTACCGCAGGAGATATTATCCACCAGCACGCCAAATCTTCCTATGCTGCACCTGCAAGAAAAGAGAAAGCAGCGAGTTAAACATTGGCATCATTTACCGGACAGTGTTACAAAACACAGACTCTTACCTGAATGCTTTCAGCTGCCACAAGACGATCATCTTTTGGGTCTAAGCTGCAAAAGAAACAAGGAATTGGACAAGAGTGATTAATCGGACATTTTGAACTCATTAGAACTATATACTTACGGCCTTTCGCCCGGAGGTTTGGAGCCAAGATTTGTCCAGAACTCTTCCAATATCCTCAAGCCAGTGAAGTAACTGGCCATCAACGCGCCCCTGCATTCTTCGCAGGATGGAGAGCTCATCATACAAAACTATAAGGTGAGCTTTGTGAAAGGGAATGTCAGAAGTGATAAGTGGGGACGCAGTGAGGTGTTAATACTTAAATCCACGGGTGGCTAATTCCCTGTCCCCGTCTTTAGGAGACTACTTCTACGGGTCAAGCAGACGAAGCTAGGTGGGCCAGTCCAGTCAGTCATCTCTGCACTACGCATCACGTTGATGGAGACCGTGGCTGTCCAGTTCCGCTCGACACCCCTGTGGGAGCCAGGTGAGCGTAACAATTTCTGATCAAGGGCGAGATTTCGAGTCCAAACTCAGTTAAGAACTCATGCAGATGATTGGGGTAAAGAAAACCAGGACATCCCCCTACCCTCAAGGGGATGCCCAAGCTGAACGCTTCAATCACACCTTGCTGGGTATGCTGGGGACACTTAATACCAAAGAGAAACTCAAGTGGAGCCAACATGTAGCCTACAACTGTACTAGGAATGACAGTACCGGGTTCACACCCTATCAGCTGATGTTCGGGAGAGATGCTCGTCTACCCATCAACTTGTGCTTTGGACTATCCTCTGATGGAACAGGAGTGGAGAACTATCGCAAGTATATGAGGGACCTACAGGATCAGTTGGCGCAAGCATTCCAGTTAGCTCAAGCAGCTGCTGAACAGAGTGAGCAACAAAACAAGAGGAGATATGATGAAACAGGAAGGTTCCACAAGTTACAACCTGGTGATCGTGTACTCTGGAGTTTAGGGAGAAAAAATCAAAATAAGCTGAATGACAGCTGGGAAACTCAGGCATACCTTGTGGAGAAATAGTTGACAGGGTTGCCTGTGTACAGACTAAGAAGGGAAGGCACCCCGAGGGATGTGAGGACCCTCCATCGGAACCACCTCCTATCCATAGGAGATGGTGTGGAAATCGACCCTACGGTTGCAGAGGTTCCTTCTTCGCCCAGTAAGAGGATCACTCGAAATCAGCAACCGGGGTCACCCCATGAGGAAGTGCCACGCTGCGCAGGACCTATATCTGTATCGTCTGTAGCCTCCAGGTCAAACAAGAAAATAAATCATGACAAAGAGCTATCGACCACGCAAGCGGCCCATCAGCCCTCAGACATTCAGGCTTGTCAACCAGAAGCAGATGGAGACGAAGATCCCGAAAGTTTAGACTTAGCCTATGGAGCGAAAGAGCAGATCCAACTCCAGGTCCATCCGGACTGTCGGAGAACAGGAGAGAGGTATCAGCGTTTGGAGACACCAACATGTTTGTCACGCTCCAAGATGGGAACATGCCAAGACCCACCTCTGTGAAGTTGGACAAGTCTCCAGTACCAATAGACCATCAGGAAGCATCCTCTGAAACTCAGTCGGAAACTTATGGGGAGCTCTGCCGATCTCAACGAGAGGTCAGGCCAGTCCGATTGTGATGCCCCTGGGACCCAAACTGAGGCTATCAGGAGTGGATTTACTTTACTGTTCAATCTACTCCATGTACAAACTTAAATGTTAGTAAACCAATTGTACCATTGTTATGGGATGGAAAATATCAGTTTGTGTTGTCTGCACCTCTAGGGCTAATAAACCCTTAGGGACAAGGGTTTTTCAAGGAGGAGGCAGTGAATGTGAACCACTATTTCATGTGGTTCTGTAAGTAAATGTGCCATGCTTTCATGTTTTCTGCTTTGCACCGCCTTTCTGGCTTTCCGTAGCGGTGTTCGGAGGAGAAGCTCTCAGGGCACTTGGTATGCTCCACCAACAGGGGGAGCGTGTAGTAGGCTGAGGTGTTTTGAGAACTATTTCTGTCAGAAGACCCCTGCAGTGTAGCGACTGGTGTGCAGGGGGCGTAATTGTATAAAATGTATCCCAGCGTGGTGCGAAGGGAGAAGCTCCGGGGGAACCAGAGAGGTCAGACCGGCTCTCGGTTACTGGAAGGGACGTCCCCTGAGGCCATCCTTGTTGCAGTCTGGCCTGGTTTACTCTCCCCATCCATGAATCGAGAGTTTGAGCACAGCTGGAGGCGAGGGAGTAAGGTCGGGAGGAGTGCTCCTCCAGTGCTCGCAGAAGGTGAGGGAGAGGATCGGACAATATTGAATTGTGTAGAGGTATACTTACTCGCCAGCAACGCACAGGCAGAGGCGGGCTGTGTCAAGTGTACAGATTTCTGCCAAAGTGAAGGGAAACGAAAGTACAATATTGAACTGTGTAGAGGTATACTTACTCGCCGGCAATGCACAGGCGGGTTGTGTCAAGTGTACAGATTTCTGTAAAAGTGAAGGGGAACGAAAGTACAATATTGAACTGTGTAGAGGTATTCTTACTCGCTGGCAACGCACAGTCGGTTTATGTCAAGTGTACAGATTTCTGTCAAAGTGAAGGCGAAAGAAAGTACAATATTGAACTGTGTAGAGGTATATTTAGTTTTCCGGCAACGCACAGGCGGGTTGTGTCAAGTGTACAGATTTCTGTCAAAGTGAAGGGGAATGAAAGTACAATATTGAACTGTGTAGAGATATACTTACTCGCCAGCAACGCATAGGTGGGTTGTGTGAAGTGTACAGATTTCTGTCAAAGTGAAGGGGAATGAAAGTACCATATTGAACTGTGTAGAGGTATGCTTACACGCCGGCCACGCACAGGCGGGCTGAGTCAAGTGTACAGATTTCTGTCAAAGTGAAGGGGAAGGAAAGTATAATGTTGAACTGTGTAGAGGTATACTTTCTCGCCGGCAGCGCACAGGCGGGTTGTGTCAAGTGTACAGATTTCTGTCAAAGTGAAGGGGAATGAAAGTACAATATTGAACTGTGTAGAGATATACTTACTCGCCGGCAATGCATAGGTGGGTTGTGTGAAGTGTACAGATTTCTGTCAAAGTGAAGGGGAATGAAAGTACCATATTGAACTGTGTAGAGGTATACTTACTCGCCGGCCACGCACAGGTGGGCTGAGTCAAGTGTACAGATTTCTGTCAAAGTGAAGGGGAAGGAAAGTATAATATTGAACTGTGTAGAGGTATACTTTCTCGCCGGCAGCGCACAGGCGGGTTGTGTCAAGTGTACAGATTTCTGTCAAAGTGAAGGGGAACGAAAGTACAATATTGAACTGTGTGAAGGTATACTTAATCCCTGACAACGCACAGGCGGGTTGTGTCAAGTGTACAGATTTCTGTCAAAGTGAAGGGGAACAAAAGTACAATATTGAACTGTATAGAGGTATAATTACTCGACGGCAACGCAGAGCCAGGCTGTGTCAAGTGTACAGTTTTCTGTCAAAATGAAAGAGAACGAAAGTGCATTATTGAACCGTGTAAAGGTATACTTTCTCGACAGCAATGCACAGGTGCGCTGTGTCAAGTGTACAGTTTTTCTGTCTAAATGAAGGGGAATGAAAGTGCATTATTGAACCGTGTAGAGGTCTACTTTCTCTACAGCAACGCACAGGCGGGCTGTGTCAATTGTACAGTTTTTCTGTCAAAACGAAAGAGAACGAAAGTGCATTATTGAACCGTGTAGGGGTATACTTTCTCGACAGCAACGCACAGGTGCGCTGTGTCAAGTGTACAGTTTTTCTGTCTATATGAAGGGGAACAAAAGTGCATTATTGATCCGTGTAAAGGTATACTTTCTCGACAACAACACACAGGCGGGCTGGCTTGAGTGTACCGTGTTCCGTCAAGGAGGGGAGAGGACTAACCAGACAGGGTTCTTTTTGGGTCCTTAATACTTATTGAGGAAGAGGTTTCACAGACCTGCCTACACGTTTCTCCTATAGGGGTAGTTTAGGTTTATGAAGGGACCGAAGGGTATATGTTTACCTAATCGAATTAAAAAATAAAAGGATTACAAGGGAGAGGAAGTAGTTAACTAAATAGAACAGGCAAAGGAAAGTGAGAAGAGCAGTCACAAGCCCCCTTGGTTTAGTCTCTATGGTGTAGTGTTCCCGGTCCCCTCTCAAGGGGAAGTTTGGTGTACATATGTTCACGGAAGGCGAGGGTGAGAGTCAGGTTAAGCGAAACGCACATGATGGGAGTGGCACGGATTCCGCTCGGTCCAGGTATTAATATTTAAATATCTATTTACCAGAGGGGAATTGACTCACTCCCAGGTGACCCAATTTATGATATGCAACCATTTAAGGAACAAATTTGAACTGACTGTTTTACCAGTGATTCAATTGTTAATAGTTAAATATGTTTTTACCAGAGGTGAATTGACTCACTCCCCAAGTGACCCAATTTATGATATTCAACCATTTATGTAACAAATGTGAACTGACTGGCTTACCAGTGATTCAAGTGTTAATATTTAAATATTTCTTTACCAGAGGTAAATTGACTCACTCCCAGGTGACCCAATTTATAATATGCAACCATTCATGTAACAAATGTGAACTGACCGGCTTAACAGTGATTCTACTGTTAATATTTAAATATTGAATTACCAGAGGTGAAGTGAGTCACTTCCAGGTGACCCAATTTATGATATGCAACCATTTATGTAACAAATGTGAACTGACTGGCTTACGAATGATTGAAGTGTTAATATTTAAATATTTATTTACTAGAGGTGAATTGACTGACTCCCTGATGACCCCGAATGTTATGAACTGCTTCATGTAACAATGCATTATTTGAACAATGTCTGACATATTTAAAGAAAGCTGTCAAGCTGGTCAACTGAAGATAAGTCTGTGACTATTTATTTACACGGGGTGCACTCTAACCAAAGTTAGCAACCAGGTCTAAAATATCACACAGAAGAGGGCCTTCACTGCCCCAGAGCCCACTATTCCGTCTGAGGGCGGACAATGGTCCTCATAAGAGAGCCCAATCATCACCCCCTGGGGTATCATTTCGCACATGTGTGCGGTAAGGTGTGAGTATCCCATTCTCAGGACTCCTACAGGTTGCAGCACACACCACTGTTCAGATACCTTAGGGAGAAACACCTTACACATACGAAAATGTACAACCAGATTTTTCAGTCTTAAAAGTACAGAATATGAGAAATATAATATGCTGGACCCTAACAAAGTGAACTCCATAATATATCTTTTAAATGAGTAGGACTTACAGTGATAGAAAATAATTCTTACGATTGGTAAATCATCACTATTGAGTAAGTAGACATTTGGAATATCTGAAAATAGACATTTTCATGTAACAAAAGTGTGCCATATCAAACAATACGCCATGTCAATAATACTTATTATTAAAGGTGTCCAATGTAACATGAGTAAAATGTATTAATTGCAGATATATTTCAACTTGAAGGGTTACAAACTGTGTTTAATTCTTTCTGGAAGTCGAGGCAGGTTAAATAGAAATTATAAATGCACAAAATGTTACATGTATAATACTTTTGAAAACGTCATAAATAAAAGATAAAAGATTCAAACTAAAACACAGTAATTCTGTATGTGCTTTTGAAAAGAACAGTTAGTTATACCACATATCCAATAAAATAACACTGTGCAAAAAATACAGTTTTTACAGGTAATTACAGGTAAGGGAAGTGGTTTTGTTTAGCGCAGGTCTGCTGATAATGTTGACCTCACTGTGCGTTAGAAAGTAGACGGGTGTTAGTGAAATAGTGGGAAAGACAGATGTGGAAATCTGTGCTATTGATGAGTGCAGCTGGAAAGCCTACTTTACCTGTGCTGCTATTGATTCCAATGGGTTCAGGCTAGGTGGGTACGTTGGGGCAAGATAGCCGTAAGGGCGGTTCTGGTGCTAAGAGAGTGTTAATGGGTGCCTTACATTTGGAATGTAAGCAAATGGATAGGGAAAGAGTCTGTGTTTGGTAAGTTAGACCTTGTGGGTCACTAATGGGAAATTAATGTCTTACCAGTTAGGAGCAAGCATGCTTTGGACCAATCGGCTGTATCATTTTGCCTTTATAGGGTGGGGGACCCTACCCTTAGTCGATTCCTTTTTTGACTTCCAGAAAAGAAGGATTCTTCTGGAAGTCTTTTGGGGATGCAGGATATTACAAATTCCTCTGTCATAGAGAGAGGTGGTGCGAGAGGTTTTCAAGGGAAAGGAAAGCTCTTCTCCGTACCCACCACAGTGGCACATTTGGGCTGACACTGCTGTGGGCAAAGGCCTGTCTGCTGCCTGTGTACTTGAACCAGGATCCTGCTCACTAGTGGTGAATGAGCCCATGTAGTTGCCAGGCAATCACATCTTGGTCCTGGGGCCCATGAACCTGTCCTCCCAGTAACTCAGAAGTAGCTCAGAACCTTGTTTACTACCTCCAGCCATTAAAGAACCTGCTGTGCTGCTTTTGGTAGTCTCCAAACTCCGAACCACTCACCTGATTCTTCGAACTGTCTCAATGCCCACTCCACCCAGTGAAGAACATCACTGTTGTGTCACTGCTGTGAGAGCATCCGACTCTCCACAAACCAAGTGCTGACTCAACCCAACAGAAGCATCATCTTGACTCAGTTCCAAAACTGATTCAATCTTCTGGAAGCCATTGATTAGTCAAGCTCGAATTCCAATTTGACCCAGCAGGTGCAACATTTCGACTTGACAACCAACTCAACCTGCTGGGATCCTTCGCCTCAGCCCATATAAAGCGCCAAAGCTATCCGCACATCTCAAAGCTAAAATGATGCAGACTGACCCTTAGAGCAATGCAACTCGACCCTCTGAACACTGTATCAACTGCAGACAAGCACCAAGAATCACGTATGAACGCTGTTATTTGAATGGGTCCTGTCCCCCTTAAGGGCCCTATCCTACCATAAAGGGCCTTAGTGACCCCACACTTTGCTTTTTCAAGACATGCTAATGTACTTTTGACATTTGTTGCTAAATTCCGTTGCCTACACCCATCATTTCACAGACTCTGACTTTATTCCAAAGTCAGCATTGTCTCTGTTTCATTCGCATGGGTGGGCCATGAGTGTTTTAATTAGTTGTGTCCATTGTTAATTTTCCTATTTTTCTAGAACCTCGGTTGAACAGGCCTTTATTTTAGTATCGCTGTACTATTGTGTGTGTTGCAAGCGTATCAGCTAACTTCCCTCCAGAAGAGTGTAGGCTTGCTGCCCTCAAACCAGTTTAACAAAAGAGGCGAAGGAGGTATAACTTTTGAGCTGTATCTGTTTCACCTTTATGATTGGGATCACTGCTGGTTTAGTAATAGTGTGGGGCTGAGTAGGCCTTTTAGACACTACTTAGTGCTTTACTACTACTCGGCAGTAGTCATTTCATCACACTGTGTGTCTCTGAGTGGCAAAGGGGATGCAGCCGGAGAGGCCTGTCTGTACATCCACAGGGTAGTGGGTAGAGGGCCAAAGAGAATACTCTCTGCAGTCAGTGTGACAAGGAAATCCCCCAGAGAAATCATAATTTGCATTCAATGGGCCTAATTTACAAAAGGTTTAGTGCAGCACAAAGTGACTTTGCGCTGCAAAAGTACACTTTGCGCCACGCTAAATGGCTTTATCCTATTCACAAATCGGACTTTGCGCTGGCTATTCTCACTTAGCGCCCTGCGCGAGCACTTTACGTGGGATAGAACCCAACATGTGGAAAGGGCCAGCGCAAAGAAGTAAAAGAGGGTGGAACATGCAAAATCCTCATTAAAGGAAAAAAATTAGGAATAACATTGGAGTGAAGAGGTGGCCCTATGTAAAGAACAAACAAGCCCATTAAGCGCTACGTAAACCCTATTAGCAAAAAACCACTGCACTATCGATTTGACTCCAAAGGAGAAAGATCTCACCACTACCTGTCGCCTGTCACAAAGCAAAAAGCACAATGGGCCTCATTACACGGAAGGCGGTAATCCAGGGTGCTATTAGCACCCTGGACCATGCCGGTAAATTACCGGCACCGCCTTGGCGGAAAGGGGATTTACCGCCCCATTCCAAGGTTGGAGGGGCGGTAAATCCCCCTTCCGCCATTGCCCTTCCCCATTCCCATTTCTGCCCCATAGGGCTCTATGGGAATGGGGAAGGCGCTAATTACGGCACCGCAATTTTGCGGTGCCGTAATTAGCTCCGAGGTCCCTTAGCGGGTTGGTACTTAACGCCTGCAAGAAGCAGGCGTTGATTCCTCCAACCCGCAAAGGGACCTCGTAGTACGGCGGTAAGGGTTAACGGTCACCGTTGCCATTAACGGTGACCGTTAACCCTTACCGCCGTCCGTGTAATGAGGCCCAATGAAAGGTCACGCATAAAAAGTTCAAAGGAGGCCACCAGGGGGCGCGCAGGCAATGGCTGCCTGAACGTACTGCTCTCCCCGAAGCCAGGCGTCTAGAGGGAATTGAGCCCCCCCCGATACCCTCCTGGCGGGTCCAACGTGGTGATTGGGACAGGTGAACCCTCTGGGCACCCCATAAGAGCAAGAGCGGAGTCCGACGACCCCAGGGTTCCCGAGATCAGGACCAGCAGGAGAAGGCACGGCCTGGGCGGCCCCGACACCAGAGGAGAGACGAGGCCTTCCCGCACTGGCAAGAGGCCGGAGGCACTGCGAGCCCGGCAGCGGTTCGGGAGACGGGCTCCCTTCCCCCCTCCGCCGTCCGGATCAGAGAGGCGACGGAGCAACGCCCCCGGCCCGGGAGACCGTCCCGGAGTGCTCGCGGTCAGAACCGCTCGAGCGAAGCGGGCCTGCTTGCAGACGCCTCCCGCCCCCATCAGGAGTCCCCGAGGCGGGCTGCCGCGGCCCTCGGAGCCCCAGAGGAAGGAGGTGAGGAGAGAGAGCGGCAGCGACACGGGGAGTCCTGGACCTGCTCCCCCTCTGGCGTGGGTGGGGAGATCCCCCGCATGCCCTGATTAAGCGCGGGGGCCCCCGGACCGTGTCGGCCCCGGCCAGGAGGGTCCAGAGTTGGGCGCCCAGCCCCCCCCCACGGACAGAAGAACCGTCGCCAGAACTGGGGGTAGTTGGGGTGTGAGGCCCCTACCCATTGTTGGTGGGGCGTGTGCCTGCCCCCCCTCACAGACAGAAGCACAGTCGCCAGAACTGGGGGCAGTTGGGGTGTGAGGCCCCTACCCATTGTTGGTGGGGCGTGTGCCCGCCCCCCCACACCACGAGAGCCTTAAGGCTGGGCGCCGGGGTTACAGTGCCCTCTGCCCCCGCCAGCCCAGGCCACACACGACACCCTCCCACGGGGCGGCCAGGAGAAGCCCCGGACCATTGTGGCAGACTTCGATCGGGGTGTGAGGCCCCCCCCACGGACAGAAGCACCATCGCCAGAACTGGGGGTAGTTGGGGTGTGAGGCCCCTACCCATTGTTGGCGGGGTGGGTGCCCGCCCCCCCCCCCACACCACGGGGTGCCCGCCCTCCCCCACACCACGAGAGCCTTTAGGCTGGGCGTCGGGGTCACAGTGCCCTCCACCCCTGCCAGCCCAGGCCACACCCGACACCCCCCCACGGGGCGGCCAGGAGAAGCCCCGGACCACTGTGGCAGACTTCGAGCGGGGTGTGAGGCCCCCATCCAGGGATTGGTGGGGCGTGTGCCCGCCCCCCCCAAGAAAATATTAACCCCCAAGAAACAGCTAAGAATCATCTGATTCTCGAGTGGGGTGGCCTCGCTTGGCCTCCCCCCCTTGCACCCACCCCCCTGGGACACCCCGGGAGGGAAAGCGAGTACTGACCCGGAGTGGGCCCCCCACCCTCCGCCGGGGTGGCAGGGGTCGATACGGCGAGGTGCAGGTAAACACCAGATGAACTAGCGAGAAGCCTTACAGGGATACCGCTTCCAGGAGACCCCCAGAGGTAACAAGGGTACGAACCCCAAAGGAACTATGGCCCAATCCGAGGACGCGGCTCCCTCCTCGGCAGCAATGGAAAGAGGCTTTGCCTCGATCTTGCAGGAAATCAGGGACATGCGCTCCGATGTAGCCCAGAAGTTTGAGAAAATGGACCAGAGGGTGGACAAGGTCGAGGATAGACTATTACAAGTGGAGGCCAACCAATCTTCATCAGCAGCCCAGGACATACAACTATGTATGAGGCTGGAGGCCCTGGAGAAGAGGGACGAGGAAAGGGCCCATCAGATGGACGATTTCGAAAACAGGGAGAGGCGGAACAACCTCAGAATCTTCGGGGTACCTGAAGCGGAGGGGGAGACGGAGAGGGACGTCACCCGAGTAGTGAGGGACATCATCACCCTCCTATTCGCAGAGGAGATGACAACCGAGCTCACATTTGACAGAGTGCATAGGGCAGGGGGCAGAGCGGGGGCCCCCCGGTCAATTTTGGTCCGGTTCCACTATTACTCGGAGAAGACAAAGGTGCTGGAGGAGGCCCGAAAGACCAGAGAAATCACCTACAATAATGCCCAGGTCTCAATATATCAGGATCTCTCCGCCTACACGCTGGCCAAGCGCAGAATGTGCCGACCCCTTACGCTACTACTCAAAGAAAAGGGCGTGCGCTATAGATGGGACTACCCCTTCTCCCTGAATTTTGAATACATGGGCCAACGCTCAACCCTGATCACGGAAGAAGGCATTCGGGGAGCTATTCAAGAGTACACGGTGGACACGTACCCCCGGAGGGGACCGGTGGGACCAGAGAACTTCAGAACAAATAGCCCCGGCCCGTCCGCAGAGAGGAGACGGCGAACCGGTGCAAGGAAATTTCGAAAAATGAACACTCCATCCCTAGCGAAAGCGGGAGAACGAAACAACCCCGAGGACTGAGAACGGGGGCAACCCGCTGAATCCGGGACGGATGTGCGCAGATTCGGAGACTCTACCACCACTATCGTCCCCACGAACAGCAAGTATAGGGGGCATACGGACGGCTTACAGCCGGGGGGAACATTGGGGGCTCAAGGGGATGAGCTTTATGCGTGAATTGCCTGGCCGAGCTTGGGCAGGCTGGTGGTTCGGCCAAAAGCCAGCAATGGCGGAACTAATTGGCTGGTCGCCGGGGAGGGAGTGGGGGTGTTTACAGGAGTTGGGGTTGTTCAGATATGGTTGGGGTACGGGGGGCAGTTGGGGTGTTCTAAGCCCACCCGGGGGGAGGGGAAGGGAGCAAAGGGGACCACAAAGTAGAACCAAGGGAGCACGCGAGGAAAAGAATTACGAGGGCGTTGACCAAGAGGGAGGGAATCTGGGATTATGGCTGAGAGTCTGCCTGCCCTGGGAGTGGGCTCCCTTAATGTACGTGGCTTAAACACCCCCACAAAGAGATCCCTGGTCTGCAGAGTTTAGAAGGGCCTCCCTCCCTCGACCTCCTCTTTTTGCAGGAAACTCACTGGCCACGGGGGAAGGAGCCCAAAATGCGGGGAGGAGGTATTGGGGAGGTCTTCAGTGCATCCCACAAAAATAAAAAGAGAGGGGTGGCCATCTTGGTGGCGAGGAATGTGGGCTCCGAGAAAGAGGCCGTGCTGAAAGACCCAGAGGGTCGCTACCTGCTGGTGCGGGGATCCCTGCAGGGGGCCCCACTTACCCTAGCCGTTGTCTACGGCCCAAACGAAGGCCAAATCCAGTTTTTGGAGGAGGTGAGGGACAAACTCAAACGCTTTGTCCACGGGACGGTGGTGGTGGGGGGGTCTTTAACATGGTCTTAGACCCAACCCAGGACAGGAAACGAGCTGGTCCACAGGCCCCCAGGGCATCTGATGAGATCACGGCACGTGGCTTCCAGAGGGTCAACTCGGAGCTGGGCCTGGTAGACACGGTCCCGACCCCTAGAATGAACACCCCCCTCTTCACTTACTACTCATCTGTACACACGTCATTTTCCAGGATAGATTATGTCCTGGTGGACGAGACCTTGTATCCATTTGTCACTGGCCATAGGGTTGACCCAGTCCCCTGGTCTGACCACGACCTGGTCCGAGTCACCATAGCAAGAGGTGGGCTAAACGAACTAAACGGCTAAACGAACATAGGGTAGGGGGAGATGGAAGTGTAATGATTCCCTCCTGAAGGACGAGGTCCTAGCCCAGGAGGTACTTGACGCCATTGCAGATTTTTTTGAACTCAACGGTGAGGTGTGAACACACACCCTGTGGGACGCCTTTAAGGCAACCCTACGGGGGGTCCTGATCAAATTGGGAACCCAGAGGAAAAGGGAAAGGGAAGCCCAGGAACGGTATCTGAGGGGAAAAATCGCCCAACTACAACCGGGAGGCCCCCCTACGGAGCCCCTAGATCGTGACCGGGTGGCTGCCCTGGACGACTACAGGCTCCAACTAAAAGACCTCCTCCTCCACAAAACAGAGAGAAGCCTCCACCTGGTTAAACAAAAGTATTATGAAAAAGGGGACAGGGCGGACAGGATCTTAGCTTGGAGACTGAGGGAGGTACAGAGAAGCAGAATGGTGGAGGCAGTGAAGAACGAGGTGGGGGAGCTGGGTTATGACACTCCCCACATTGGAGAGGCCTTCCGCTGATACTATGAAAGGCTATACTCGTCCGAATACAAGGGGGATGGGGGGGAGATCGAGGAATTCCTAAACTCCATAAAGATCCCGTCCCTGACCAGGGAGATGGCGGAGGGGTTGGAGGGTCCGGTGACCGAGGAGAAGGTGGAACACGTGATCAGTGGCATGAAGGTGGGCACTTCCCCAGGCGAAGATGGCTATTCAGTCTACTTTTACAAAAGGTTTCGGTCGGCCCTTGCCCCCCACCTGGTTAAGGTGTTCAATGCGGTACTGGAGGGGGGTGCTCTCCCGGACTCCATGATGGAGGCAATCATCGTAGTGCTCCCCAAGGACGGCAGAGACCCCTCGGAGTGCTCCTCCTACCGCCCGATTTCCCTGCTGAATATTGATGTCAAGATCCTGGCCAAGGTTATTGGGAGCCGGGTGGAGGGGATCCTGCCGAAGCTGGTCCACGGTGACCAAGTGGGGTTTGTTAGGGGGAGACAGGGCTCAGATAATATTCGTAAAACTATAGACTTGTTTCACTACGCCCAGGTGTCGGGCCTAGACGCGAGCGTCCTTTCCCTGGACTCGGAAAAGGCATTAAACAGGGTTGAATGGAGGTTCATGGAACTCACCCTTCAGAAGATGGGCTTCGGGACACACATCAGGGACTGGGTGGCCGCGTTATACAGGGCCCCAAAGGCCAGAGTCCAAGTGAATGGTAGATTGTCAGACCCATTCCCCCTATCACGGGGAACAAGGCAGGGATGCCCCCTCTCCCCGCTGATCTATGTCCTAACTATGGAGCCCCTGGCAATAGCACTCAGAACACACCCAGACATCAGGGGGATCAGGAGAGGTGATGTAGAATTTAAGCTCTCCCTGTTTGCGGACGATATCCTGGCCTACCTGGTGGACCCAAGATCCTCACTCCCCCCCCCTCCTGTCCCTGCTGACCGCATTTGGGAGCTTTTCGGGCTTAAAGAGTAATACATCTAAATCAGTCCTGCTCCCCATGAGAACTCGGGACCTGGGCCTGGACTCCCGGGACAGTCTGGGGGGGATAGCGGTGGGGAAGGCCTCTATTCGATACCTGGGGATCCTTCTAACCAGGGACCTAACCAATCTCGCCCCCGCTAACTATGACCCCGTTATGTCACAGGTCACCGCCGATTTAAGGAGATGGGGCTCCATGATCCTGTCCTGGTACGGCCATATGACGGCAGTGAAAATGAACACACTTCTGCGCTTACTATACCTCTTCATTGCTCTCCCCACCAGCGTCCCCGACCAGACCTTTAGGGTCCTTCAGAACGCAGTGCGTGAGTTCGTATGGCAGGGCAGGACCCCGAGGACCGCGAAGGCCGTCCTTACCTTACCTATAGAGGAGGGGGGGTTCGGGCTGCCTGACTTCCACCTTTACTTCCGCACCGCCCAATTGCGCGTCTTCCTGGAACACATGAAGGAAGGGATGGGCACATACTGGTCGTACCTGGAGGACATGGATGCTCACCCACTCAAGGTACGCGACCTCCTATGGGCCCCACACAAATTCATCCCGAACAGACTCAAATCCCACCCAACACTGGGAGTTCTCTGGGCAATCTGGAGGGAGGGCCCCCAGATGGCACATCTGACATCATGGCCGTCCCCGATGTCATCCCTTTGGGGTCATCCCCTCAGACTGGGAAGCAGGGGGTTCCGTAACGCACAGTCCTGGTCAGACTCAGGGATGGAATGGGCTGGACAAATGTTTAAAGAGGGGGAATTCCTGCCATATGAAGATTTGAGGGACGCCCTCGGGCGGGAGTCAATCTCCATATTTGAGTACCTCTGCTTGAAGGGAATCTTATGTGATCAATCATGGGGCCAAAGTCTAAAGAGACAGCTGACCCCCTTTGAGAAACTACTCGATACTGTGACCTCCAGGAAGGGGGCGGTATCTGCAATGTATAAAACTTTGAACACTGTTGACCTGTGGAGAAGGAGGGGGTTCCGCACTTTTTGGAACAAACAGGCTGGGGAAGAAATCTCGGAGGACTCCTGGTCGAGGATATTTAAAATAGCTTTCCACGGGAACTTGTTCACAGCGGACATGGAGCACAACTTTAAGATCCTACAGGGGTGGCATAGAGACCCCGTCAAACTGTCAAAAATGTTTACGGGAATATCCCCCGCCTGCCCAAGGGGATGTGACCAGGTAGGCACGAGGGGCCACATGTGGTGGCACTGCCCGAAAGTGCAGGCATACTGGGAGAGGGTAAGGGGTTGGATTGCTGAAGTCACGGAGGAACTGCTTCCCCATAATCCCCTGACAGTGCTGCTGGGCCTTCCCCCAGAGGACACGGATGTATACAGATACCCGAGAATGTGGGAAACAATGCTGAGGGCTGGGAGAGTGGCCTTGGCCCAGAAATGGAAAAGCAAGGAGACCCCCGCAAAGGAGGACTGGCTACTAAAGGTTAAGAACATGTTTTTGATGGACAAATTAACGGCGATGATGAACAATGACATGAATTCCTTCCAGGCTAACTGGTACAGGGTGCAGCAGATCTGGGGATGGGAGATCCATTGATTCTCCGGGAGGGAATATGGATGGAAAAGGGCGCCCACGGCACGGGGGACAGCGGACGACATACAGCCAAACATGCAGTTGAAATTTTCGCTCTTTCCCGAGCTCCGGTCACACAAAGTGTGCAACGCGTCTCCCCGTAAAGGGGGTTCTACTGGGACTAAGTTATTGGGGGGGAGGGTTTGTCTTCTTGGGAGGTTGAGGGGGGGGGGGGTTCTTTTCCTTTTTTTCTTCTTTTTTTTCTTTTTTTTTTCTTTTTCTCTTCTTTTTTGGGCCTGTGACTTGTATACTCTTTGGTAAAGCTTTCAGCCCGTTTGTTATATTATAAAAATGTCAATAAAACAAAGTTTAAAAAAAAAAAAAAGTTCAAAGCAGTCCCAACGAACATTTGATTGCCTCAATGCCGAATCCTGTTCGCTAGCATTCATATTACTAAATGGAAGAAGGAGGAAGAGGGCCAGAACCTTCCAGCCACAAGCAATATTTGGGATGCCAGATGAGGGGCACATGGAAGATACTGCTTCCCTCCCCATGTCATCCTAGACCTGGTCAGGGAGTGGGAGAATGGCCTGGCATTACCCACCATGTGCTCACAGGCTGCTACGCCAATTGGTCAAAGTGCTATCAGCCTTACACTTCCTGGCCACTGGATCATTCCAGCGCACTACATCCTTTGTTGGGGTATATCACAGCCTACACAATCAAAGTGCCCCCACCAGGTCTTGTGCTGCCTCCTAGCATGTGTGCATAGGCACATTCTCATGCCATGCACACTGCAGACAAGACAAAGAGTGTGCCAGGAATTCTATGCAGTTGCACACTTTCCCTGGCTACTGGGAGCCATCGACTGCACCCGTGTAGCGCTGCAACCCTTCCCCCACGGGAGACTGAGCACATATATCGCAACAGGAAACATTGGCATTCCATAACTGTGCAGGTGATCTGTGATGCCAAGGGACACATCATGCATGCAAATGTCAATTATCCAGGCTGCATGCATTATAGCTACATCTTGTGGCATTCCTCTATACACCAGGGCCTGGCATCTGGAACCTTTGGCAACACCTGGCTCATTGGTATCAATCATCACGCACACACAAGCAGTCACATGACACACAGAAACACAAGAAATTACACTACATGAAATCAATCAACAATATCAGAATATCAGAATAATTGTCATAAGGGCATCAACTGAACATGGACCATGGTTTGGGAAGCAACGGAGTGCTTCACCACCATAGGGAGGAAGAGCACAGTGCAGGAAGCAGAGAAAAAGGGAGCGGGGAGCAAATACAGGAGTGTGAGGGTGGGCATTTGGCAGCAAGGGATCGACAAGCAACCAGTGGAGAAGTCAGTGGGGACAATATCACAGAGTCCCAGGTAGGGCATGGAGGGCATGATATGTGGACCTACATGTTAGGGAGAAGGAGGTTCTTGACTCTATCATGAACTTTCAAAAAGATGGGGCAAGTCTGATGTCGATAGGGAGGAGTTTGCAGAGTCGTGTAGCATAGACAGAGAAGGCTGTCCACTGTTATTTTCCTTCCTTCACCATCAGAGTTCTAATCTGCACATAACCTTACTTCTGGAGGATCGCAGGCCTGTGGAGATGCTGAGTTTCTCAGTGAGGTAGCTTAGGGATATCAGGTTGACAGCCTTGTCGATGATACAACAGGATGTGTACATGATACGAACCAGCAGCAGGAGCCACTGCAGCTCTATGAGTGTTGGGTTGATGGGGTCAAATTTGCAGAGTGCTTTGATGGGTCTTGCTGCAGCATGCAGGGCACATCTCAGGGGCGCCAGTGTAGTTGCTGGAAGCCCATTGAAAAGGGCATTGCCACCAACCAGGTGGGAGAGTAGCAAGGCTTGGACAGGGGATCAGAAGTCATATTGTGGGATGAAGGACTTAATTGAATACATGCTAGAAAGTGGCTACCAAGACGTTTTTGACTTCCTTGCTATGCGCTGCTTGAATGTGAGTTGTCTGTTGATGTTTCTTCCAAGATTCTTCGCACAGGTGTCTAGCTGTGGTGTGAAGCCCTCAAGGTTCACAGCAGAGAGTCAGGTCTGGATGTCAGGGTGTTTAGTGTTGGTGGTCAGCAATAGGGATTCCATTTTTGAGAGGTTGAGCATCAGGTAAGCACTGGACATCCAGGACCAAGTAGGCCTCGAGTCTGAGGATATCTTCTATGGCAGATAGCCTCAGGTATATCTGCATGGCATTTGTGTATTGGTGAACATGGGTGTTGTGTAGAGCAAAGAGGGTTCAGAGCGATTCCATGTAAAGACTGAATATCACTGTATACATATACATACTATGGTATGGGTGATGTTGAAGAATCCATTTGTATTAACTGTTGCTGGTTCGCAAGGTAGGATTGTAAGCAGCTGAGGACATTTGTGCTGATCCCCATACGGCTAAGTAGAGTTGCAGTGAGTGTCTGGTGGTCTGCTTTGTCAAATGCTGCTGGGAGGTCAAGGGGAACTAGGAGGCAAGGATGGCCGTCATTGATGATTTTAACAGCATTGTCGATCATCTTGATGGTAGCCATTTCTGTGCTACATCTGGATTGGTAGGACAGAAGGAGGTTATTGGCCTCAATGTTTTGGAGGAATTGCGTGGCTACTGCTTTCTCAAAGATCTTACCTGGGATGGGAAGATGGGGGATTAGGTGGTAGTTGCAGAGATTATAAGGGTCCACAGTTGTGTTTTCAAGATGTGGGTGGATTTTTCCAGGCATGAGGGCTCGAGGGGAAGGGTACTTGAGTTAGGGACCAGTTGATGATTGACAGGCAAGGGTTGAGTGCTTCAGTCAGAAGGCTCTTGTGTTTGGAGGCAGGGAGGATGTTGTCTGCATAGAATGTGGCCTTGATGGATGCTAAAGTGTAGGTGAGGTCTTCAATAGTTAATGTCTGGGAAGTTGTCCGGGTAGTTGTGGTTTGGTGAGATGGGATGTGTACTGTGATGGTGTACTTGGCGTCTATGGGCCTCATCACGAGTTTGGCGGTAACCCTTAAATCCGGCAGTCGCGCTATTACCGCCGGATTTAAGGGTCCACCAAATCAGGGTTTCGGCGGATTTCACCCCAGCTCTGAGCTGGGGGGAAATCCGCCGAAAATGTGTGCTATTACTGCCGGCGGGAAATTTGCCAGCGGTAAGAGCGCGAAAATTCCCCATTGAGCCCAATGGGGAATGGGGCGTTCCCGAATGGGCTTAGTGGGGAATGGGGAATTCCATTACCGCCAAACCCGTGATCCAGTGCTAACAGCGCCGGGGGTTTGGCGGTAGGGCTAATACCGCCGGCAGTAATACCACCGGCGTTACCGCCCAACTCGTGATGAGGCCCTATGTGTTGGCGGATCATGTTGATCTTGTTGACAAAGACAGAGTTGATGGTGGTGGCTCATTTAATGGAGTGTGCTATTGGTGGGTTGGGCACAGGGTTGATGCAGTGCCGGATGGCTTTGAAGAGGGCTCTGCTTACATTGTTGGCCTTGACTATTGTGTTTTGGTAGTAATCATCCTTAGCAGGCTTAATCAATCATCTGCATGTAGCGTGGAGTTCCTTTAGTGGGGTGATGTCAGATGTGCTGCTGGATGATTTTCCTATTCGATTATTGTTCACTATTTTTTTGTGCGTTATGATGATATGATTTGGGAGGCTAGCTCAGGGGCTGGTGAGTGGCGTGATTGGTGAAGAGTGGCAATGGTAGTGATGGACTGTTGGGAGAGAGGGGTGAAAAACATATTCCATGACAATCTTATCAATAATCATGTTCTCCTTTGCAGGGGACAGTGCCTACCTACTGTCACCATTCCTGTTTATATCAATCAGGAATCCACCCACCACAGGTCAGGTGCGCTACAACGCAGAACACATGGGGCCTCATTAGGACCCAGGCGGTAAGGGGTTTACGGTGGCGTAAACAGCGCCGACCCTTACCGCCTGATTCCGAGGTCCCTTAGCGCCATGGCGGATTTAACACCTGCTTTTAGCAGGTGTTAAAATCCATGGCGCTAAGGGACCATGGAGTTAATTACGCCACCGTAATTTACGGTGGCGTAATTAACGCCTTCCCCACTCCCATTATGCCCTATGGGGCAAAATGGGAATGGGGAAGGGAAAATGGGAAAATGGGGATTTACCGCCCCGCCAAGGTTGGAATGGGGCGGTAAGTCCGCCTACCACCATGGCGTAAACGTAGTTTACGCCATGGTGGTAAAGTCACGGGCCAGGCGGTAACTTACCGCCTGGGTCGTAATGAGGCCCATGGTCACTAGGGCCATAATGGAGCACACATTGGGAGTGCTTAAGTCATGCTTCCCCTCCCTTGACCACTCAGGTGGTGTATTGCTATATGCACCCGCTGTAGTATGCAAAATTATTGTGGCATGTTGTGTCTTGCATAATATTGCCACATGTTCATGGCATAGCAGTAAAGGAGCCAGGAGGGCTTCCGTCCTCATCCACAGGCACCTCCCATTACCTCAGCAGGCCACAGGGACTGTACACAAAGAAACAGGTATGGCAAACCTGCTTTGCATGAATTATAACCCCTGTGGAACACACACAGTAAAGCCACATCCCTGGTGACCTTCAATGATACAATTGGGCTGATCCAGCTTGCCCATAACAACACCCTGAAAATGTGTCTCTTGGATTGGTGAACAATGTGTGCCACATACCATTATTAGTACACTGCCAACTCATTGCCATCCTTCACATAAAGTTCAGAAGCCACGCCCACACTCATGTCAAGTAGGAAGAAAAGTGTCCATGTCACACGCCCAATCCCAGATGATGCAAAGTCAGCCTCAGGCATGATGTCTCTATCGCATGTGTTCTCCTGAAATGCGTACATTAAGTGCAGCTTCCCACCCGCCCCTCCTCATGCACGTTTCTGAAACCCAAAACATGTCCCTTGTCCTGTCATGAACATGTCAATCAGATCTATGAGAAAACAATGTAGGCACTCACAGAATACACAAACATGAATGAATGATATACAGTTACACACCCCTCACTATCAACAGTTCTTGAAACCATCAAAAGTTGGGAAAGCCCCAGGGCCTGATATGGTCCCAATGGATATGTTCAGTAATGAAATAGACATTTGGGGGCCATATTTTTTAAAGTTATTTAATGTGGGGATCAGCAGAGGGAGTAGGTCCTCACTTCTGGAGTCAGGCTGTCCTTGTACCCATATTAGAGAAAGGGGATATGCCGTCTTCTGCCAACTATGGACCCATATCCCTTCTTGATGCGGGTCGCAAGGTTTTTGCCAAGACGGTTCTGGTGCACCTGGAGAAGTGGATCCAAGAGGGGTATTAGCATACTTCATCAAAAAAGATTTGACCTTTTCGATTTGACCTAATTATTTTAATCGTTTTTTCAGTCAAATAAAAGAAAACAAATTATGGGGAGAGTTAAGGGAATAGATTAAGGTGGAGGGAAGTGGGTGATGGAGGCTTGGGGGTATCTTGCGACCAAAAAAACAACCAAAGAAATTAGGTCAAACTGGAAAAGATCAAATATGTTCGACCAAGTAGACCTAAACCTCCAAGAGGTGGGGGCGCTAAGTCATCTGCTGGCAGGCTTCCGGCAAAATGTCAGTACAACAGACCAATGCCACAGATTATACTTAATTACTGAGATATATGTCACTCTTAGGCCCATGAACATATATGCCCCTTTTGTTGATTTAAGAACTACTTTCGACAGTGTGTCCTGGGCTAAGCTGTGGCAGGTTATGAACGACTTTGGATTGTTGTAACCTATTTTAAGAGCAATCCCGCCATTGTATTCCAATAACGGTGCGGTTATCAGGTATTCTCTAGACGGGAGCACCACACGACCACAGCGTAGATGTCGAAACTGGCGTCTGGCAGGGTTGTGTGTTGGCCCCTTAGTTATTCTGTTTATTTATAAACAAAGTAGTCGATAAATTGTCATCTGGGCCAACTGATGCCCCCATCCTGACGGGTGTGAACATTTCGATTCTCTTGATCGCTGATGATGCAGTTCTGCTGCTCTCACCCACCCATATGGGCCTCTGGCACCAACTGAATATCTTTGTGAGGTAAATGGCTTGGTTATAAATCAGCAAAAAACAATATCAATGGTTTTTACCAGTCACTCAAGGAGGAAAATTCCTCGACTCACAATTACTCTAAAAGACGGGCCCACTGACCAGGTGTTTTGGGACGATTACTTAAGGGTTAGGGTGAAGGCTAACTGCACATGTGGAGAGCAAATCACAGTGCCGTTCTTAATTTAACCTGACACTGTGGCGCTCTTTCTCGATTCACTCAGGAACATGGAGGGGTGCCGGTGAGTGTCATCCTGAAGGTTTATATGGCTCAAACTAGGCAGGTGTCCTTATATGTAGCCGAGCTCTGGGGCATGAGTAATTATTGCCAAATTATAGGTGATAGAGCAAACATGTCTAAAACCTATGTTGGGGCTCCCTGTGAATGCACCTAATATCCCTATTTTTATGGAAACGAGTATTCAAGGTATTGGATTCATCTGCCGCGCGAAACCTGTGTACCTCTGGGTCCGTGTGTCGGCAAATCCCAACCATTCATTGGTTATCCCAGGCCCGAGGTTCAAACATTGCTTGGTTTACGGCCATTAAAAAAGAATTAACTAATATGGGCTGGGTAAACGTTTGACATTACCCTGAAACTTTCCCTTTCAATTTTAAAGAGAAAATGAAATTGCTTATCCCACAAGATGTGAAAGGGAAACCTGGCCCAGTCAAATGGTCTCAGTGGTTATGTACTCTTGAAAAGCACCCATGGCTTTGAGCAGTATTTGGACTTGATGCAGCCCAAGGCTATGAGAGCACTCTGTATGAAATGACATATGGGTATTCTGCTGCTTGCTGCTTTAAGAAATAAATAGAATCCAGGTAGCTCCCCTGATTTGTCCATATTGTTCAAATACTGGTTAAAGTGTTGCCCATTTAATTTTTTTCTGTTATACTTACTTGGATCTTAGAAGAATGTTTTTGGTCCCCCCTTTCAAACAACATCGCATAAGCAGGGTGAGCAACGCCCTCCAACTGTGCTTGGCCAGTGAGAACACACTGGCCACCCATTGCATGGGTCACTATGTACTGCAGTTATGGAGGAGAAGGTCAAGGACTATAGCACTTTTGGTATGTTCATTTGTTTTATTGTAGCAATAGCTGATGTGTTTAAATGAGCCCTATGTTAATGGTTGTGTGCTAATGCTTAAAGATATTAAGTCTGATTTACAATGCATTGTTTATAGACAGGGGTCTTTGGAAATGCAGTTTTATATTGGTTGGCGTTATTGGTGTTGGGACTCCCTCTCTCCTGCGCACCTCCTTTTTGTTTGTATCTAAATCTGCCTGCAGCCTAAATCCTGGTTTGTCAGGGGACAAACTCCAAGGTTCCCGATTTGTTTGAAGATTTGTGGGGATGACAAATCCGTGGATCAGTTGGGCGCTGGTTGGATGTGTTAGTCCATAGGGTCGCAGTTGTGCGAGTTGATTATATTAATGATCAAGTCAAGTGTTTGTCATTACAAGAGTTATTTATTTCTTGGTTAGTTGGCACCAAAGAGAACATCATTGTAGTAATGAATGACAATTTTTTGACATGGTGAATAGCAACAGAGATTTGCTATTCACCATAGTCCGCCTAGTGAGGTCAGACATCCTGTTGTGGACCTCTTCCACAGTGCACCTCTCCACACCACAGGCATTTATGAGATATGTCACCTCCTGTCACATCCTCCACTGCTGGGTCACAGGAACAGTACTGCCGGTCCAAGGGTAAAGGTTGACATAGTGTTTGTCCACGTAATCAATTAGGATTGTTAGCTCCTCATCAGTGAAGTGCTTCTCCCTTGGTGACACCTTCTCCTTAACCTGTTGCTCTTTGTGTTAACCTGTGGCTCTTCGTGGGGTGCTGCCTGTGCCTGCTCTGCAGGCTGGCCCCTCTTAGCCCTAGTGAGCATTGGTTGTACTGGGGCACCTGTAGCCTTACCACCATGTTTTTCAGGTGGACCCTTCTTCTGCCTTTGTCCCCGTGTTCTCCCTGGAGCCCTCTCACTCATGGTTGAGTGAAAATGTTCTCCAAAGCACTATGTAAGGTGTATTTTCGGCACGGTACCCCCAAATAGCACTGCCTTCTGCAGGCCAGGGAAAGTACATGCAGGTTGGAGGCACTCATGGGCATATTATTTACAGCATCATGCATGTATGCACGCTGACTGCTGTGCAGAAACTACACGCATCACTGCTGTTTCGTTCATCAAGTGGAGACACCTGTGCTTTGCTGTTCCTCCTGCCATGTGCCATTTTCTGCCTCCCACCACCATAGTTTGCCTCCAAACCTCTACATCTCCTGCTGCCTGGTAGCGTGTCACTGGCTGCTGACCACAGGCACTGCCTTGGAGTGCCCGGTATTCCTGCATAGCTGTTCTTGTGTGGGTCTCCTGTCAGGCTCTGTGACCACCTCATCTAGGTAAGGACTTCCAACCCTCAATATCAGCACCACAGCTTCACAGTATGCATACAGTCAGGGCCCAGGTTCACTCCACCAGTCTCAGGTGCACTATGTCAGCTACATTGAGCAGCGCCCCCAAGGTGGCGAGGCTGAGGGCTGTTAACGTCTCTTCTGCAGAAGCTGGCATCCTGGGTGAACAGGTCCTGGTCCATTATGATGCCCGATTCGAGCCATAGAAGCAGCTGGGGATGTGTGGCCGCCAGGAGATCTGGATGGACATCACGGCTGCCATCAATGAGGAGGGGGTAGCAGTCCGTTCAGATTGAGATTTTGGGGGGCATGTGACATACATTCATGCACACCCCCTCCATAGGTTGTTCAATTGGGTATGATGATTGCATCATCGTCACTCAGCACTTGAAACTGACACATGAGTTTGGATGTCTGCTCATGGCAATTTAGCACATTTGATCATCTGAATCAGGATTGGGACCTGTCAGACCACTGAATGTGGGGGCATATGTGGTATTTCATCATGAAATGTTCTTCATGTTGGGATCGACAGAACTACTGCTTGATTCACAGCAACGGGTGCATGTACGTTTTGAATGGTTTCATGGTGGACTGTCAAGGGTTCATGTTGCAAGATGTGGTTCGATGGAGATGTCCCTATGGTGCTACGGGCACATGTGGCCAGGTGCCCATTCAGGGGCCCTGCGAGCAGAATGCACTTCAGTCACTGCTTCATTGGTATTGTGATGAGAAAAGAGTTGCTGTCATGTGTATGTGGCCACATTTCAATGTGCTATGCTCACATGTGCATGTCTCATAATTGTAACTTGTCATTTTGCTTTCCTTTTGAGAGTGGATTCAATCAGATTTCCAAGCATGGGCCTGTGTGTGTGAGTCAGTTGCTTATTGACTAATGCTGGCAGCATGATACTGATACAATTGAGGATACTACACATAGATTGGCACTTATGATTGATTCCTATGTTTTTTCTTCCCTTTTCCACAGTTGCGGTAGCTGAAAAAGTGGGTACGGCATCCCAGGGCCAAGGCCCCGAGATGCAGGGGCAGCCCCCAGGCACACCCAGTGATATCCACCTCCTCTGAGGGTGAGGTGGTCAGATGGCACTGCTGCTGAGGAGGAGTCCCAGGATCCCATCGTTGTCAGCAGCAGAGGGACAGGGTGTTGGCGAAGTTGCCCCACAGGGGGCCCAAGGCATGGAGACCTCATTGGATGTGTCAGGGTTGACGGAGGAGGAGAAGGAGGAGGAGCACATTGCAGGCCTGCCCATAATGTCAGGTGGGGTACTGTCGGGGATGTGCAGGCTGCACACCTGGCCCTAAAACAGGAGGCTGAGCAGTCCAACGTGGAGGGGAGGATATTCTCCTGTCCCAGGGCCAACTCCTGCAGCACTACCCACTGTGATGAATTTCGGCATTCAGTCACTTCTCCCCAGGGGAAGCCTTTCCCTGTGAGGCTAGGGAGGTGAGCCTGCTATGCAATATCCTCCCTAGGGGAAGTAATAGGCTGGACCTCACCGGTAGAGACACCCCTTGGGGACAGGGACTCCCGGTGCAAATAGTAACTCCCTAAATCACTCACCCACACTCCAACTACAACAGACTCTATTTGAAGAAGTCATGAAGAACCAATTGCTGTATGTTATTGTGGTGGAGAAACCTTAAATTCATGTAAGAAAGAATATGAATTCAATACCATGAAGAAGAAGGTTGGCCAAGTAATGCAGAGTACTCTGCCAACAAGGAGAAAGGGCTTGGACGCTCCGTCAGGGAAGGCCCATCTACGCGTCTTTCATTGAGGAGGAGAAATCCTGTCAGGAAAGGAAGCCTGGGCAATTCGAATCAGCTATATGCGAGAAGCTGACCCAGACCGAGACACTCAGCTTGGAAACCTGGAAACAAGCTGGCGAGTGAAAGTGACTAGTGAATTGCCTGAAGGAGGTAGAACTGTGGGAAGGAAACCTCAGATACCTTACCAAGTTGTAAGTGGCGCTGTGACCGAGAGCCTATGGACTGCTAAATCCAACAAGAACGTTGAGACAAAAACCCATTCACAGCACGGAGAACGTGATGAGAAAGAGAGAGAGAGGCCGGGAGAACCGAAGCCAACCTGACAAACAGAAAGAAGCATCACGACCTGATCACAGCCTCAAGCAAAAGAGGTCACTGGGAATACAGGAGACCCAGGAGTAATACTAAACATATAATGCATAATGATCATACTCGTCCAGGTGAAGAATGCAACTCAATATTCCCTAACGAGAGCAGGAAGTTACATGGGAACATTCTTGAGAGTGAGAGAACTGTGAAAAGAGAAGTGAGAATCATTACTGGCACCCTCATACTCGTCCCAGTAATATTAAAGAGGCGGAGAGAAGTGAGAATAATTAATGGCACCCTCATATTCATCCCTGTAATATCAAAGAGGTGAAGAGAAGTGAGAATCATTACTGGTACCCTCAAACTCATCCCAGTAAAACTAAAAAAAGTGGAAGCAGAAGGGAATCATTATTGGAACATGCGTAAGAGTCGCAGTAACTCTTGAGTGAAAGAGAAAAGTGAGAGATGATTTGAAAATCTTTATAACTGGCCCAGCCAGGAGGAACTGTGGACATTGGGCCTCATTCCGACTTGGGCAGTAAGGGTTAACGGTCACCGGTAATGATGCCGGTGCTGGAAAACCCGTACCGCCCAATTCCGAGGTCCCTTAACGGGAACCGCAAAGGACGTGTGGTCAGACCAGACGTCCTTAGAGGCTCCCGCTAAGGGACCAGGGCACTAATTACGGGCCCGCTATTTGCAGGCCCGTAATTAGCGCCTTCCCCATTCTCATTGAGCCCTATGGGAATGGGGAATGGTTTACTGAATGGGGATTTACCGGGTCCTCCAGGGTCGGTAAGTCGCCATTCAGCCAGACCGGACCCGGTATTGGAGGCAGCCATGGTGCTAATAGCACCAATTGTCTGTAGAAGAAGCATCAAGAGTACTAAAAAGAGAGTAATAGAGGAATAACTTCAGAAGGGGAAAAGAAGGTGTAAAGGACACAAGAGAGAATTTGAACAACCCTATTTATGAACTGTGTGAACTGGTCAAAATAGTTGCCAAGAACTATTTATGCTTAAGCTACTAAAGTGACTGTGCAGAAAAGGAAACCACAGGAAAAGGGAGTCATTCTCCTGTGCCTAGGTTGTTTTGGCTAGTGGTAGGGACAGAATAGCTTAGCTTTGGACACAAGACAGAATCTTCCTTTTGGACTCACCGACGACTGACAAGCACCCTAGTTAGTTTTGTGTTAGGCAGAGAAAACCTGTAGTTTAGGGATAGTCAGGAGTTTTGTTTTTCCTACGTTTGGCAAATAAAGTCCATAGAAGGGAAAATATCTGTCTCTTTCTATCTTCTGATCCACCCACACACTACCTTCCCGATGCCTCCAGCCAGAAACACTAAAAAGAAGGTCCCAAGCATGCAGTACAAATGATCAAAAGCCATATGCAATATCAGAATTTTATTATGAAAAACAAATGACATACAGTAAATGGACAATAATATAAAGACAAATACCTTATGTGAGGAATCTGAGGGCATCCTCACTTCTTTCCCATTAATATCCGCTTCTCAGGTGCCCTGGGGAAGGTCCATCACTCATCACTACTAGATCCTAACCCTGGGGTGGATATGCCAGAAAGGACTACGTGGGTGGAGGTGAAATGGGGAGAGAAGGTGAGGCATGGTATCCCTCTTTCCCTTGTCAGAATGCACCATACCCTTCCCCTGCCTTCTTAGGTTATTGTCATTCTTTACCTCTTTAACACACACAAAATATCCAACATTCATATTCCTCTAAGACTTCGACGAGGAGGAGGCAACTGGGAGTTATGCATAATTCCATTCATGCACACCACTCTGGTACTGAGATGAGGAAGAGGACTATGGAGCACCAGTACAAAGGGGAGGCATGTCCCAACAATTAAATGTAACTATGGTCAGTTAAAGGACTTGCATCTGCAACCAATTGAGAGGCTACAGGTGCATAAAAGGAGAGACAGGCATGAGCAAGAGAGAAACCCGCTTGGGGAGATGCAGGCAGCAATCCAACATGGAGTAGGCTGGAGAGGGGCCGTTGAAAAGGACACAGAACGCTACAGAGAGGTGAGGAAGATGCTGAGGCCGGAATGGGCCATGAGACGGTCAAGAGCCCTGCACTACCCTGTGCTGTGGGTTTACAGCCAGGGCTGTGGGACACAGAAGACTACAGTGTTCCGCTGACCGCAGCAGCAAGGCTTGGAAGAGGCAAACGCACTGCTCGCCAGCGCTCCCAACAAGTGAAAGGGGAGTGAGAGAAAGCCAGAGAAGAAACTGAAGCCGCCTGCAGGAGCGGCCGTACACCGGCGAGTGACAGAGAGGGAATGCTCATGCCTGTGCGCTCAAGGTGCTGGATATGGGCAGAGGAAAATGCTGACCGAATGAAAACTTATAATGAATGGGTCTGGAGACCGAATGGAAATACGTTGAATACTGAACAAGCTGCAAAGTAATTTTACAAACAGTATTATTGAATACCAAACTATAAGAAAGATATGCAAAGTATATGAAAACACTGCACGAGTGAAAAGAAAGTAATGTGAAATTATGAACAAAGTGAAAACCAGTGATGAGCACTCATGGAATAAGTGAAAAGCAAGTAATAATTACTCATGGACAATATGAAAGCAAGGTGGTGAAAAGGAATAAACACTGCAAAGCATGTTGTGTCAAAGTCACATTGTGGTAGAGGCAAAAGATTGCCAAGAAGAAACAGAATTGAAGGGGGACTAATGACACAGGTTCAGATAGAAAGCTTGTGTTGGCAAGGACGTCCAATGAGAACATGTGAATATAACAAAGAGCCAAGGGTTAACGGTTGCGTGACCTGCAATGGTTGGACCGTGTGGTCCAACAACTGTGCCTAGACCGAGTAACCCCTACTTGGAAAGAACCAAGCAAAGTTAAGATACTGAAGCTGTTTTGCCTAACAACTGTTGAAGTGATTAAAGAAAGGAGAACTCTGCTTGAACTGTTGAAAAGCCTGAAAGGTTATAAAGTTGATTTGGAATCATTCTTGAAAACTGAGAGATTTGAACTGCCTGTGGTTTTGAAGCTGAAAGAGCTGCCTTCTTGGGGAATGGAACTCTTAGACTTTGTGTACTGTGTTGACCTTGGGGAAGGGAACCCCCAAGATACTTTTTGAACTGTGTTGAACTTGGAGAAGGGAACCCCAAGACCTTTTCTGAGAGATTTGAACTGACTGTCGTTTTGAAGCTGGAAAAGCTGCCTTCTTAGGGAAGGAAACCCCCGAGACTTTGTGAACTGTGTTGAACTTGGGAAAGGAAACCCCGAGACCTTTTGGAGCTGTGTTGAAAATGGTGAAGGGAAACCCAAGGCCTTTTTGTTGAACTGTTCTGAACTTGAGGAAGGGGAAGCTTGAAAGCAAGGCAGGTGCTGGAAGAAGCTCAGAACTTTATGTTAGAACAGTGTTTCTTTATGTTGCTGACATCCCTACACATTGTATATCTTTAGTTGTGAGGGCAACAATAGGTTTTGGACACAGACAGACGTTTGAGTTGAACTTAATAACGCAGGCTATCCTTAGTTTCTTTAGGTAGGGAAATCCCACTTTAGCATGGGGCAAGTTAGGCCTTACTCCATCCTGACATAAAGAAATAAACCATTTTATTTTAGAAAGGTGAATCTGTTGTCTGTGTCCTACTTCATGATGCCTTCACAATAAAAACAATTAAACACAAACGAAAAGCACCTTCTAATAAAAATTCATATGTCACACACACGACCCTACCCAAATATAACCCATGCATCAATCACACCTAACCAACACCATTGACGTAGTAAAAAAACAGAAAATGTTCACAAATAACAAGATGTAAGGAACAAAAATGACAGTGTATAATCCTGTTACGTATAAGCTTGAAAGCCTATTAGAAACCTGCAATTATAAAGACCAGTGGTACAAAAATCTTTAGGCCCATCGGGAAAGGCTATTCAAAGAAAATATAGTAAATGAAACCTCACAATTATTCAATACCTGGCCAACTCGAGTTTCCGCTTAAGGTGTAGTCATTTTCATGAACACCGCCTTCATCAGGGCCATACATGACATTTTTCAGGTAGAGAAAAGTTTGAACTATGGTGAACAATTGTTTTACTTGAATCACACAACTCAACAGGAGAAGCCCCATCCTACAAAGAGCACCCCAATGGTGCTCCTTAATTTAGAACAGACAGCGTTAGTTGCAAAATCATGTCACTGTCACACAGCTCAGCAGGAGAAAACACAACCTACATGGTGTTCCTTAGTGTTGGGCAAACAGCATTAATTCTGAGGCCATAACCCTGTAGGGGTATTGGAAGCAGGGCAAGTTACACGCACATGCCACCTTATTGGAAAATCACCTCACAGTTTCCAAAGAAAACAATGGTAAACCCGCCACCACTGTTAATTCCGGACTGCCCAATCCCGAGTCCTGCAGGCGGGAGGTGATCTTCCCGCCAGGTCTGACCTGGCGGGTTGAACACCTCCCGCCTGCAGGCAGACGTGGAAACACCAGCACCATCACGAGATGGTGCCGGTGTTTCCACTTCCCCATTCCCATTGAGTCCTATGGGACTCAATGGGAATGGGGATTAACACCATTCCACCTCCGTGACTCCCAGGACACCGGGGCTGTAATGCCCTGGTAATTCTGGGAGTCACAGAGGTGGAATGGTAACACGAGTCCAGGCGGTTTTACTGCCACGGTTACCGCCGGACTCGTAATGAGGCCCAGTGTATAGGAAGGACCACCTCAACAAAAACCTCGTCTGGGGGACTGACTGTGAAAAGCTCTGTCGGAGTCAGTAAATCATAGAAGTGCCACATTTTTTTTATTAAAACAAGAAAATCTCATTGAGCAACAGAAAAATGAGGTAAAAACCCACCTACAGGCCAGTGCAGAGCGAGAAATAGAGTTTGCTGCACTGCAAGATACATACAAAGAGAATCCCAATTGAATGGTCAGACTATTCACAACAGAGTGTTGTTGGGTGAAATTATGGCTTTTAAACAGTCCATAAAGGAACTTAAACAGGAAAACAGTCAGTTAATTAGAAAAAGGGGTTGACTCCCAAAACAATTTTGATCAGCTGCACCAGGATTTAAATATTCTTAAACAACAGAAAATGCAATTGATTAAGGAAAAATACCTCCTAAACCAGGATAACAGTGTTCTATTGCAAAAGGTAAATTAGTTGAAAATGGATACAGACAAGGAAACGTCAGGTTGGCAGGAACTGATCAGAATAAGGGAAACAAATATAGAGTTTATGGAGCGTTTGAGACAAGAAGAAGCTGACCTATTACAGGCAGCGCATGATAGAGACACTCAAGAGAGATACCTTGTGATGTTAAAAGAATAGCGCAATGAACATGCGCGCATAACAAATGTATCTCAAATGGCTAATGAAATCCTTCAAGACGAAATAGAGAAAATAAAGGATTGATTGGTGGCTCAGAGCAGTGTCCTTGAAGTCAGCCAGTCCTTAGAGTCAGAGGTAAAAAGTAAACTCACTGAATATAAGCAGGACTCCTGACAGAGAGAAGCAAGTGTGAGAGGTTAACCAATGAAATAAAGAAATTTAAGCAGGCATTGAGGCATCCTGATTAATCAGGGTATGGGACAGGGCCCAATAACCAGGGAGAGAAGGCCCTCACATCAAGGACCTCATGCCAGTTACCTATAACCTCCGAGGTGCAGATTGAAACTGACCTCATGAATACCACTGATAGAGAACAGGGACATATGAGGCAGCTGGACTTACCTAGGCCTAGCCAAACTGATCCAGAAGACCATTCCTTATCTGACATTGATGAATATTCACCTCCACCAAACATAAGGGAAGGTGGCTGGACAAGTGTGTCAGGGTAGACCAAACATAGTCCTGTGAGTATTTATGACCCTGAAAACTCATATGGTGAGAGATTCAGAGAGTTAGACTTGCAGAAAATGACATTGCAAAGAGACAACCTAGCCTGCTTGCTGAAAGTAAAAAGACAAAAGCTTAAGCCTAAGAAGGTCATTCTAAAAACCTCTACGCATTCAGGTGAATGGGGGATTTTCCCAAGCTACCTGGAAAAGGAGCGGGGAGGCAACAGTCTGAAGAAGAGACTGTGTTCTATCCTGTCCCTAAAAGTGACGACAGGGAAAGTGACGTTGAGAGTTCACGGCGGCATAGGCAAGGGGAGTCCAGACCCAGTGATTCTGGGAGGCATTCCAAATCTTATAGAGATAGGGAGTGCTTAGGAGACAGGGAATGGAGTTCAAGTAACAGTTGGGATTTAGAAGGTAAATGGACTCAGGTTTGAAGGTGCAGAAAGACAGCAAAATGGAGATAGGGTTTTATTAAACACCCAATCAGACAATTCAAAGCCACAACGAGCTTCCTGGCCCCATACCATAAGAATGCTAAGTATTTGGTATGGGAGCACTCAGAACCTTATTAGCAAACAATGTCATCATTTGAGATAAAGAAATGATGTCAATTGCATCGAGTTTGCAAAATGGACATTTTCTCCTGAGTACTCCAGTTTCTTTGCAGGACTGCAGGACCAGGATCATTATAAATGGTCCACCTATAAGGCAGCCATTTTGAAACAATTCTCCACTCATAGGAACCCACAAGAGGCCTGGAAGACTGCATGTAACTTGAATGTAGAGAAGATCAGCCTAGGGAATTTGTACTGGAATTAAAACATGAATTTGCGCAGACTTCCGGTGGCTAAATACCAATAGCAGGGAATTTCTGACCACATACTTCCACACTCTTCCCAAATATATATTCACACAATTAGTGATTTCCATGAACGCAGGATCCAGATTTAGTAATAGAGAAAGCCACCGGGATATATGAGGTGCAGAAACCCACTGACAGTATAAAATAACCAGAAAACCAGAAAATCATCTACCACACCTGCCACTGCGAAGGTGGTGGAGGTCAAAACTAACCCTCCTTTGGACCTGGAGTCGTGGGGCCTACGAATACTTTTCCAGCTGATATGCAGAATGAGAGGCAGAAGAGACCCTCCACCCAGGCCCAATCGAACGATAGCCAGGCAGGGTACCAAAGAAATGACACCGCTCACCCTCTTACTTACATAAGCCCTTAATGTAAGGGTACACTCCCCCGGCACAAGGAGGGAGTGGCAAACCAGGTATGTACTTCCCAGGGAAACTTCCCCCCAAGTTTTCCGCAGGAGAAAAGTACCACTCCATCTCCCAACCTGAATTTGTTCAACAGATACCATCAAAATCAGAACTTCCAAGACAATCCTCCTCCGTCTCCATCCCTCCAGGACAATAGATCCCTGAACCAAGGAGAAGCGAGAATCAGGACTGGAAAGTATGGGGGAAATTCCCAATAAACAAGCTTCCTTGCGAGAAGGAACAGTTACCCTTTCAGGGTGCGGTAGAGGTATGAGCATAGACATCAATTCAACCCCAAGCAAGTTATCCAACTGGAGCAACAGGTCCAATAATTGACTGATGACCTGGGACGAATGCTGAGTGCTCAGTCGAACCCTCAACCTAATACAGCTTCCCAGAATCCCCCAACACCCGGGACTGATGCCCCGGGAGGAAAATGACTGAAGGTAAGGGAGATGCCAAGCCCTAGAGGAAGCTTCCTTTATTACCAGAGCAGAACCCCTGGACACCTCTCAGCCTGATAGTGACTCCTCTACCCCTAGGAAGTTAGAACCCAAAGAGCAAAGGGTAAGTAGAAGAGGCCAAAGAAAAATCCACTTTGTGGAAAGCTGGAACAAGATACTCCTGTTTGAAAGAGAAAAATCCATGGAGGAGTCAGGTAAAGAAATCTTCTTGTTCAGGAATGGGGGATCCCGCCCAAAGACAAGTGGGTCCTCCCTCCCAAAGAAAAATGTGTGCCAAAAGACCCTTAGTTCGAAAGGCTAAGTATAGAGACTGAGTCTAGCGAGAGATTTCTAGACCCCAGAAATGCAAGCCAGATCAACTCAAAACTGTAGAGGTATCCTCCCCACAAACAGGTTCTGAGAATTGTCTTCAGACAAAGGGGGACAGCAAAGAATCTGGGGAGAAAGAGGAACCCTCAACTGTGCACATTGAAAAATGTCAATTCCTTCCTTCAGATTCCCAACGTCCTAACTGAAAAATCACACATTGTCAGAGGTAAACATTAATAAAATGTCCACCAATCTGTCAAAATAACTCACACTTTATTTGTCCCCTTGAAGAGAGAGAGGGTGAATTTTATGCCCCGGTCAAGGCACAGGTTCAGTGTAAATCATCAGCTCTGATGGATACTGGATCCCAAGCCACTCTTCTGTCCAAAAAGGCATTCAACCAACTGATTATAAAATGGGGGGAGAGTCGCCAGATTCCCCTCATGTCTCTTCCCGGACAACTCCAGAATTTCAATGGGAATGATAGGTCCGTCAAAAAGGACTGCGGATCTAGAGATACAAATTGGGTGACATCGATTCGAACACCCGGTGATAGTCATGACTCCTGTCGGGAAAGGAATTACCCCATCCCACCCCCATAGGCGCTTTAGGGTAAGGCAAGTCCCATTAGAAGACCTGTGATTTGCCATAGGGGAGGGGGTTGTATTACGGGGCCCCTCACAGTCATACTATTACACACATTTGGGATGTTTAGACTTAGTGCACGCATATATACAGATGCCATTTAGTAGCTATGGCAGAAGCATGGGGTATGCATGGCAGCGCATTACAGGCCACAAACCTGATAAAGAAATCCAAATAGGCCCAAGGACTGATGAGAGAGAGACCTGTGCTGCTAATTTCCACAAAAACCCTCCTTTGTTCTAAAACTGTTGCCAATATGTTTATCCCGAAAAAGAATATATCCTGCAAGGCCATGAGACAGTGCTAGGCGCGTTGCTGCATCTGTTATCACAAACAGGCCAGAGCAAGCCTCCGACCCCCACCCAGTCAACTACAAGTTATAGCCCCTACAACTGTCCGAGTCCCATGACCCCTGAATTCCGAGATAGCAGCTGATTCCAGGCCACCGACTATAAACCGAGGTACAGGGAGGGATACATTATATTTCAAAAGCGAGGGTGGAAGCCTTGAAAGCTGGAAGACGTGACTGGGATGAGGGAAATGTGTGCGGGTCAGAGTGACCTCGAGACTCCCGCTGTACCAGCCTATGACCATGCCTGGTGCCCTGTACAATGATAGACTAGCACTGTTAGTGTAATGTAGCTAATTATGTTTTCGGCCTTGGTTCCCTTGAGACGATGAGCCCAGCTGACCCCACGTGATGAAAGACAGATGGACGGACAGGGATGGGGCCAATGGCCTGGCATCCCCTATGGAGTAGGCCAACCATGTATTGGGTCGCACCAATGAGCCGCGCAGGTTTTTACTGCATATGAATGACGCTGTGTCCCCTTTTTAAGCTTTTGCTTGCACCCTTTTGGCTCAGAAGTTTCCTGTGCAGTAGAGTTCTTTGCTGACACACTTATTTTTTGTATAATTAAATCTTGCTATCCTTGCAAGTATCTCTTGGCCTTTATTCCCTAGCGGGTTGTATTTCTTCTGGTGTGAGCGTTTTGGGGCATGCCTTCAATTGGTGATCCCCGACATGATCTTAACATCCAGTACCTGTGGAGGTGTCCAGGCAGCTTCTCCAGAGGGGCCAGGCCCACCTACAGCGACCAGTCCCAAAAAATGCATATTCCCCAGTGGCCTTAAAGGAGCCATCTTTGCAGAATTTCTGTCTGCTCTTTGGTGTGGGGCGCGGTTCTGAGGAGAGTGCAGGCCGGTGTTTTGGGGGACACCATCACTTAGGAGTTTGGGTGAACATGCACATGTGTGTATAGCCTTGCAAGTGATAACAAGTACGGAACAGGTGTATGGGAGAGTGTGAAGATCGTGAATGTACGTAGAGTGAAATTGTTGGTGGGTTGTGGGTGTGGTTTGTTTTATTTTTGGTATTATTACATTTTTAAGGGGAATATTAAGGAAAGGAAAATGGAATAGTAGGGAGCCTTCCCAAGAGAGGGGAGAAGGTGGTACCACAGACATTGTGTAAAAGAGGGAAAAAAGGAAATAAATAGGAGCCCTGCATAATTAGTGGGACCGGGAATAGTAGTCGTTTTTATTTTAGCTTGTTATTTTAGCTTGTTTTGGTCATGTTCTTTATTTCGTAGGATGGAGGCCTGCAAAGGGGCATTTTTTGTAATTATTGGTGTGTGTTGGGTATGCGGAGTGTGAGAGCAGGGGATGTGGGGAGAAGAAGGGGATGGGAAAATAGTTTTTTGACTTTTTGTTGTGAGGGAGGACGGGATGATGGATTGACTTTTTTGAACAACAGCAGTGTGCGTGGCCCATTAACAGAGGCGTAGAGACAGTGAGGCTCACAGACCATTACAATGTGTGGAGAGACACCCATAGAGTATATGTATAAGGCCATGCCAGTGTATTGGGACAGAATTGAGAAATGCCATAAGCAGTGGGTGACAGGGACAAGAGGGGAGATGCCCTGCTCATGTCCAGAGCAGGTATCCCATAAAAAGAAAATACTAGAACATATGTCTACATTTCTAATGGTATAAGGGGAAACAGTTTAAGGGGAAACAGTTACAAAAGAGGAAAGAGATATTATATCTATGGAAGATGTTTGAATATACGGAAGATTCTGGGGGATGAAAAGCACAATGTGATAGCACTGATAACTGTACAGGAAATGTTGGCAGGGCACCAGCAGAGCGCGGGGTAATATACCCATTGGCATCTCGCCCCAATCCGACCTGTGTATCGACTGCAGTGACAGCCCCACCACCCCGTATGCGCCCCTGCTGGATGTCCCAGCACATGCCAATGTTAATAAGAGAGACATAGAAGTGGCACTGGCAACGGCACAAACAGAATTGAATAGATTACAAGCAACACAGGTTGAAGTAAAGCCTGATAGGCCAGCAGAGCAAGGGCCCGATGGGTGGAAAGCAAGAGACTTCTTCTTCAGGGTAGATAACACAGCTATAAAAAGCGTGCATATAGAGAAGGAAGGGGAAGGGGATGAGAAGGCGGACAGCCTGGGGTACGAGAATTTTGATTCCCGTCGAGGAGAGGAGAACGGGTGGAACACATTGTATGAGTATGAAGATTATGAGGATGAGGAAGCAGAACAAGCACCTGAGTAAACACCTCAGGTGGAGGGTTTGTTGGACGGCAGGTTGAGGAACAGGTTTGGCCGGATGGCAGTGTCGAGGAAGAAAGGAAGTAGAAAAAGGATGGATGGGGGTAGGTCAAGGATGCAGGTGCCCCTTATACATAAGGGTGCCAGCAGACCGCACTATGTGCCATGGGCGCAGATGGAAAAATACAATTTGATAAAGGCACTCCTGCCCCTCACTGCGGGTGCGGGCAAGTGGATTTATGCATTTGAAAAGCAAACTGCCGGGGTAACCCTGGCGGTCTGCAACATAAAAAGCTTACTGGTGGTGACTATTAGAGACCACGCTGGGGATATGTGGGTGAAAGCAGGGTATCCGGGAGTGACTTTAGGGAACGATGCACATGATGGAGCATCGTTTAACAAGATTTGAGCAAAGGTATGGGGCATGCTAGAGTGGTCATTCCCTGACACACCCGACCTACAGTCTATCATGCAATGTACTATGGGCGATAATGAATACCCCTCTCAGTTCATTCTTAAGGTTCAGGATATGTGAAGAGCTGAGACAGGTAACTTGTGGGAGAAAACAGCTCAGTAGCACTTCCACTGAGCTTTGGAGACGCCTGTTTTTGTAGTAAATACTACTTCAAATGTATTGCCATTCAGACTTCAAGGTTTTATAGTACTTTGTTTGTGGTCAATCATCCATAGATCGACTCATGTTATTTGATTGTATTTCAATCACTTACACATCTTTATTTTCAAGTTTTTCTTTATTGTAATCATTATGGCAGAAGCCCTTACCGATGCATTTCAGACTGTGTCCTTCCTCAGGGCGAGTTTCTAAAAAACATTAACAACTTGGGGTTAACTTCACCCCAGATATAATCAACTTAAATTAAACAATGCAATCTGTGTTTATCAACATTCACCTTCTTTCTTTTGTAGTTAAGCATGCCAACGAAATAACACATACCTGCCAAATTTTTGTACGCTTTTCCTTTTTATGCAATATCATCAAATCACACACTGTGTTAGCTGCGAACTATTCTTGTCTTAAACTTCTGTGTCGTATCACATGATAGTAAACCAGGGTAGATTAAGCTCTGGAGCTGCTTGTGTTGATACTCATGGTATGGGTACATTCAGAGAAATTCTGGAAGGAAATTAACAATACTATGCTTTACATACATTTGAAATGTATGCCCTAACTCTTAGTGATTGTTTTCATGCTAACTCACACTTTATGTAAAAATACACATGGGCGAATCTACATACTAGCTTACCTTATCTGGCCGCCGGTGAGGAGTGGTCTTAGTCAGATCCCATTTTAGAATCTCGAGGCGTTGTGTTTCGTGTAGCTGGTCCTCTGTAAAAGAAGGGCATGTATATCAGTTAGGTGACTAGCGTGCGTTTGCTAATAATATGTGTACTACTGCAAGCATCGTTCAAATGCTTACCTGTTCGTACTTCCTTGCGGGGTCGTCTCGAGGGTCCACAGCGTTGTGTCCGGGGCAACAGTAGCTTCCCTTGGCAACAGAACGTTGCGCACCACTGGTCGCGGTTAAATCTGCTATGTCATTACGTCAGAACACGCAATGATGCGATCTGGTAGTTCATGAGTATATGGGAATTGTAGTTCCCTGTGTACGGTATCTATGTGTGAGGTAAAATGAATTCTGCTTGAAGATAGGGCTACTATGCGTCCTTAGGTGCTTCATATTTCTGACTTGCTCTCTTGTGGGGCCAATCAATACCCTTTTTCTACTTTATCATTAACACGGGCCTACCCAAGGAGGTACAAAATGCATTAGACAAAATTGTGGGCATTGAATCAAAGGGGTGGCCCAAAATCCAAAGCATAATAATACATCATTGTAGAAGAATAAAAGAGCATGACAAGGAAACAGCTCAGAGCCGGCAGGCAGAGGAAGCGAAACTAGTACAAAACAAATTAGCTAAGGTCGCTGTAGAGGCGTCAGTATCGACGCCAGTACAAACAGAATTGGCAGGAAGCACCCAAAAGTTTGCAAACTCTAGAATAGCTGCGATGTGGTCGAAAGAGGACAAGGACAGTGGGGACAGGACTACACAGTAGCAAGGGGCACAGTGGCAACAAGGAGGAAAGCTGCGAGGAAGAAGAGGATTCCCGAGGCTCGAGCAGAGGGTTTTTTGGAGGGAATGGGACCCAGAGGGAGAGGAATGGGGCCCTCACAATGTTGGAATTGTGGGACGTGGGGACATTTCTCAAGGGAGTGTAGTAGCAGGCAGGGGATGGGGTACCATTATGGTCAGCAGAATTATGGTCCACCACCCCACGGGTCCCCACAAGGGCCTATGCCCAAAATAACCTCCATAACCCATGATATCCATCAGGCTCATACGCTGTTGCCCCCACAGATCCAAGGCCCACCCACGCAGCAGCATCAACAACAAGCGGTGCCACAATATGCACCCCAGAATACATTTCAACAGGCAGGTGGCACAAACCCATTCAATGAAGCGACAAATAGCATGGACACCCCCTTCCGAGGTGCAGCTGTCGTTGGGGGAAACCCCTTTTTGTTTCCTGGAACAAATACATATCCTAACTAGGACAGCCAACAGAGAACTCTTGTGTGTGCGGGCCTGCCAATGACCCTAAACCCTGAAGAGGAAACCTTGGTGGAGGGAGAGATAGGAAATAAGCAATTCAATTTCATGGTGGTTGATTTGGTTGCTGAGAAATCATGCATCATTGAGGGAAACTTCGTGATATCGGGCAAAACTCTCGACACACAGGGCTTCTCTGGGGCTATTTCTACAGTTCCTCATACTACGGATTTGGATGTAAAGGTGGGAGGGAAGGTGGTAAGCGCTCCTTTATTGTATTCAGAGACTTTTCCTGTCAACCTGCTGGGCAGGGACCTGCTCAGTATGTTGAGCATGACAATCTCATTCACTGATCAGGGCATTGTTTGCGCCACGCCAGGAATGTGTGCAATGAGGGCGATGGTAATAATACAAGCAACGGCAGGAGAGGTGGTGGTCCGAGGGATACCTGTACACCCAGACATGTTGTCCTACAGAATAACAGTACTTGTGGAGGCAGTGCCACCAATTGCCAAGGGCTGTTGTAGGGTGCCAAGAGCAAGCCTCCAGATAAGGTTCGTACTATGCCTTTTTACGCTTGGAAAATCTTGTTAATACGACAGCTTTATTATTTTCCTGTGTACATTTACGCACAAGTTTAGCGCAGAGGAAATTGCAAAGGTCAGGTTACTTGACAGAAACCAGAACGCTTCTTTTATTTTTTATTTACATGGATGTAATTGCAAGCCATAGAGAAATGCCTCTGAAACAGAATGTATTTCTCTGAAGACTTTCAAAAAAAGAATCCACACTGTGATAAAAGGAATGGTTTCTTTCCATTCAGCTTCTGCTGTGTTGTGTGTAGATGCTTATGGAGCAAACAGAAGAACTGTGTATACTTATTTTCCTAGCATTTCCTAGCATTTTAGGATTGCATTATTAATAAGATGGAAAACTAAGTTGCAATTGAGAATTAATCTTTTGCAACAAATTATGATTTTTTTCCAGTGAAAGCAAACCAGCATTGCACAATTGATTCAGAGTTCCTGTGCTGTGTGCATGATCATGCATAGGCAGATCTTTTTTATACTTGTAATTTAATGTACACTCTAATTATAAACACTGTGTAAAATTATGAGTATGCACGGTCTAATTTACATCTAATTTACATCCATTCAACCTTGCAATCAGTGGGGTACATTACTATAAAATGGCCTGTGGCAGCAGAGTCTTTGCTCAAGGATGAGTGATTGTCATTACACCAATCACCAGTGTAATAGCCTCTCAAAGCTTCAAGACTACAATTAAAACATCCAGAACCTGACCCTCCAGGAAGTGCAAGTGCTGTTCAAAAACAAACAAACGAATGTTACATTTGTAATTGATACAGAAACTCATTAAAACCTGTCCCTGTGTGTTGACATCTAAACTCTGCTGGAGGGAATGAGCTTAAGAAGGAAGCTGGAGGCACATCTGTTGGCAGTGCCCAAAAATCCACCCGTTTTGGGAGATGATACAAGTAGCAGTTAAGGAAATTCTGTGGGTGGACCAAAAGGACAATATTGGGCAGTTCATAATGAGTATGGGGAGCGAAATGAGTAACCTACCCACGAGAGTGCAATTCAAAGTGTACGTAATACTGGTCATGGTGTTGGCCCTGCTCCTGGCCCATAAATGGACATCGAAAAAACGCTCCCACAGAACAAGAACGAGAGAGGAATATATGGGAATTCTTAGCCATGGAATGGATGTTGTACTCCCTACGGGGACATCATTGCAAATTCCTTATGGACTGGGACGTAGTGATGAAATTCCTGAAGAAAGATTTAGGACAGGGGAAGGGTCAACACAGGATCTAAGGGGACACAAGGGCAAAAAGCACCAAAAGGAAGAGGAGGACTGGACTAACCAAGACCTGGGAGTGGGGATTGGGGGAAAGGTTAATAGCTTAAAGTTTTTCTGTCAATAAAAACTTATTTGGAGAAAAAAAACCTATCCCTGTGATAATCCACATAGGTATTTAACTCCATGTACCACTTCAAACATGGTTTGTCCAACATCTAGGCACTGTGATTATTATACCTCAGTCGATACTCAGTTTACTGACCTCTGAAGGATGTTAGCCAATAAGATATCTCAGCCGGTTGAGCACTCGTTGTTGCAATCTGTGCGTGATCTGTCGGTTGCAGGTTCGGTTCCTGACAAGGGCAACTCAGCCTTTCATCCTTTCGAGGTCGATAAAGGAGTACCAACTTCGGTTTGGCGATAATTGTGATAATATGTTCTATATACAGCGCTTTGCCAAAAGTGCTATATAAATAACCATTTGACCATGAGATTAGGTGTAGAATTTAGCATGGAGTCCTTACGTCTCTGCAATGCTGTATCATAACATTGACATACCATTAGGTAGTATTAGCTCCAGGAAATGAGGACTTTCATTAAACATCAAAAGACAATTCTGCTATCGAAACCTCAAACCACACAATACAATTAATGTTTCCTTTACTGTGTTATTGGCTAGATTTTTGTGTTTTCAACATTTAAATATATACAGGAGAGATCAAATGGCCAGAGAAATTATGAAAAATGTATTCTGTCACAATGCAGAAAGCTGCCACATGGTAATGATTTCCATACAGTTTTCGCACATGGCAGCTGGATGTCACATACGTTTTACTTTCTTGCCAAGGAGAAAAGTCATTTTCACTCTCTTGAAATCACAATTACTCTCAAAGTTTAAAAATAGGGAGTAAATTACTCCCACCTCAAAATCTTATCTGGAGCACTGGCCAACAGATTACATTTTTCACCTTTTGGTGTCTCCAGAATTGGTGGTGGGTACAATTTATCCCTAGACCTACCAGGGTTGGTGGTATCTGCAGAAAGAGTGGTTATGCTAGGAACAGACAAACACAGATGTGAGTGGCGTACCATGCTTTGCATCGATCCCACTGCACCCCTTAAGGAGGTAACACACTCTGAACTATTTGAAAACAATGACAGTGATGGAGAAATCATTTTGGAAATTTGCATCCCCTGGGAAATCATGGTGCAATACAGACGGGTGCAGTGTCCCCTGATGGCCGTTGTGGTGTTACCCCCCTTCATTGAAACAGACTTAGAGTATGATCCCGCACAGTTGTGGACCACCAACCCACATGATGTTGGGCTTTTAAAAGAAGTGCTGCCAGTGCACATTACCCTAAAGGCAGGAGCAGTACTACCCCGGTTGAAATAGTATGCACTATCAAGAGAAGCAGAGGAAGAAATCAGAGACACGATAAAGGCCCTACTCAACCAAGGGATAATAGTGCCATCCACATCACTGTGCAACACAGCGATCTACCGTGTCAAAAACAAAAAAGACCTATTGCTTTTGGCTCATTTTACTTGTGGTCACCCACGTTATCTCCCCTTCTTTGCAGGTGACGGCCAGCTGCCAGCCTTTATTTCCCTATGATCCCAAGAAGGGCTTTCGGGGATGTAGAACTCACTGATTAGTCTTCCCCAATATTTACTGTGCCCAGGACTCGATGGGGCCCTGGTATGTCTTGATTCCCATTTCCTGCTATTTGGCAGGGTTTGGTGTGACCTTTCCTTTTCTTTCTCTTGTAGATCCTGGACTCGGATCTCAGGGGTCTTTTTCTTCATCTTTGCTCTTCATTTTTTTCATTCACTCCTTGTTTTTTCATTTATTCTTTGTTTATTGGTGGTGGTTACAGTTTTTCCCTCATAATGATTGGATTAGGTGTCAACCTTTGTTTTTAAAACAAAATTCTTTGTCACATGTTGATGTGACTGTTTTACTTTATGTACTAATATGGTTGTAGTGGGCTTCCTTTTGCCATCAGCTCTCAATATTTCATCTTCATGTCCACCGGGTCATACATCTCTTCTGGTCCTGACGAAAGCGGAGATTCTAACAGATCACCGAAATGTGTGTGATGTGCCCCCTTCATGTTGGATTGCCACAAATCCTGAGTGGTTCCTTTGCTTTAGCCTAGAGCATAGCTTTTTGTGTTGTTTTGACTGGTGGTACGCCACTGCACGTAGATCTGTGATGTATCAGCGACATTAATTGTTTGCTCTATACTCTTCATCATCGTTCCAGACTAGACTTTGACTAGCTTGTACATGAATACTCCCACTAGGGTATTTGAGGTGTTGATTAGTTGGTTGCTACTTCCAACCTTATTTTTAATGTTGGTATGTTGCTTTTTCTTTCTTTTTTATGACCTTATTATTTGTTCTTATGAACATTTATAATATCTGTGTAATATGATTATGTTCATGTTTTTCATCTTTTTCTGTGGTATTTAAGCAAAAATAACGATGAAATAAAAACATTGTATTTTTTCATTAACCTTTTCTCACTTTTTGTTGCATTTATTGCTTCAACTAGGCCAGATTTTTGTAAGATTTATTATTGACTTCTTGCAACAGTTGTGGTATCATTGTGAGGGATGAGGCGTTGGCCCAACTCATGGTTCAATTAATTAGATTTAGTGCTGATTGTTAATAATTCCTGATCGGAACGTCCCCCCTTGTAAGTATAATTGCCTTTACTCCAGTACCCATTGGAGATGGAGTTAACCCTTAGGTATACGCAAAAAGGCAACAGGGGGAAATTGGAGAATGATCAAGGATTTACACCCCCTAAATGATGTGGTACAGAAAGAGATTCCAGTGGTTCCAAACACAGCCACCATTTTGTGTAGTATCCCCAAAGAAGCAACCCACTTTAAAGTAGTGGACCTGAAAAACGCTGTCTTTTCAATACCCTTGCACCTCTCACAGCCTTTACCCATGGTGGACAGCACTACGCACACACTTGTTTGACCCAGGGGTATTGTGAGAGCCCAAGCATCTTTTACAGAATATTACATGTTGACCTAGGAAACATTCAAGTGCCCAGCACGGTCATCCAGTACGTGGACGATTTGCTTGTGTTTAGCGACAGTGAGCAGAACTGCCGAAGGGACTCTATCACACTCCTAAAACTCCTGGCCCGCAAGGGGTACAAGGTTGATGGGGCCAAACTCCAGTATTGCCAGCCGGAAGTGCTGCACTTAGGTCAATTAATATCAGCAAACGGAAAAAGAATCATAACAGATAGAGCAGCATCTGTGCGCGCCACCCTCAAACCTATAACAGTGCAAGACATACAAAAATTCTTAGGTTATGCAACTTTTGCAGATCATGGATTTTGGACTATGCAGCATATACCAGGCTACTCCTACAGGCCCTCAAAGTAGCACAGACAGGCAATCACAGACTCAAATGGACAGCAGACATGATCTAAAATGTCAATCATTTGAATGAAGTAATACCACAGCCCCAGTTCTTGCCACCCCAGACTATACCCAGGAATTTAACATATTCTCGCATTCTAACGCCACACTTATGACCACCGTACTGACCCATAAAAGTACAATGGGCCACATTCACGATCATGGATTTTGGACTATGCAGCATATACCAGACCACTTCTACAGGCCCTCAAAGAAGCACTGAAAGGCAATCACAGACTTGAATGGACAGCAGACATGATCCAAAATGTCATTGGTTTGAATTAAGTAATATCCACTGCCCCAGTTTTTACCACCCCAGACTTCACCCAGGAATTTAACATATTCTCGCACTCTAACGGCACACTTATGACCGCTGCACGGTCCCATAAAAGTACAATGGGCCAACATTCTAAAAACTGAGCACATCTAAGGTGTCCGACGTAGCACAAATTGGCTTTCCGTTAAAGATAGAATAAACTTTAAAGCCCTAACCCTCACACATAAATGCCTTGCCAACACTGCCCCTAAACATCTAGTGGATACATTTAGCAAAAAACATTGGAACAACCCACTAGAGCAGCACACTCACACTGTCTGATTGTCCCCAGATTTAAACTTCAGAAAGCAGGTGGTAGCAGCTTTCCAGTAATGGCCTCTAAACTCGGGAACTCACTACCTGTTGACCTAAGAGCAGAACCTTCCTACTACAGCTTTAGGAACAATACAAAATCTTGACTCCTATCTCTTGATGTATAATGAATATACAAATCTGCATTCTCTGTAGTTAACATTTGTAAATACCTGTGATTTATTGTAAATATTCTCTACTATTTTGCCTCCACCCTATAGATCATTGTCATACTGTCATCTGCTTTGTATCCTTCATGTATGTAACCTATGCAACTTTGTTACGTGCCCAGATACCTACGGGTTTGGTGCGCTTTATAAATGCAATAAATAAACAAACAAACAAACAAACAAGCCATTGGCCTATTACAGTGGTACACTCAACTCAGTTATGCAAGGGCAATTTGCGTACGAACAAGCACTTGCTGCAGCTACTTTTCACAATTGGAAAAGGTTCCGCAATCGTGATGGGATGCTCAGTCTTTTTGTATGTGGAGCATTCAGTATTCACCATTTTAGAGGGATCAAAATCTACCCTGACCACACAGAGCATCGGCATATGGGATTAGCCTCTGGAGCCCAAACATTCATGTTGTACGATGTAAAACAGTGAACACTGCCACTTCTTTGACAGAAGTGTGTACAGACGAAGACTTGCAAATACATGACTGTGCCACATATGAAGGGGAGGAGGATGACATTGCCAAAGCAAAGGATAGCCCATTGGAGGAGGGGAGCGTCCTCTTTGTTGACAGGTCAGCAACAATTGATCAGGAGACAGGACAAAGACACATGGGGGCCGCAGTGGCACGCCTCGAGGGAGGTTAATATGAGACGCTATTGATGAAAAAACTACCCATGCATTATTTGGCCCAAGCAGCAGAGCTTATAGCGCTCATCGAAGTGCTACAAGCTTCACAAGGTTGCCACGTGGCAATCTGTTGGGACTCAGCATACATCACTACAACAGTGCATGCCGGGTTGTCACGGTGGAAGTGAAGCGGTTTCCGCAGAGCAGACGGTTCCCCAGTACAACATGCCACACTGCTAGACATATTGATTTCCCGCGTTATCACAACCCTCTGTGGTGGTGGTGGTCATCAAATGCGCTGCCCACACCAATAACACAGACGAAATTTCACTGGAAAACGTCACTGCGGGCGCTGCAGCCAAAATACCAGCCTATCCTCCTGTTATGGTAACAGATTTGGGAAGCCAAAGCCAAACAGTATCCTGTGTCTGCCTAAGAATCAAAAACACCATTCGAAATCCACAATAAAAGTTTTTCACAGGCTTCTCTGCCTTCCTTGCAGAGTGAAAGCCTAACAAACTGCATTTCCCAGCAGCGCTTGGGCCAGAAACTACAGAAGGAGAGTCAAGTTGGGTGTGGCTCGCTTGCGCACATGCACGCAAAGCACATGGCTTGTGCTCAGGATGCCAACCCAGCAGGACGTTTTCTCTGCAGCTCAAGCCAAGACCGTCTAGGGGGCACTCATGAGGGGCCCTGCCCCACAGGAGAAGGACTCTGGTCCCTCGCACCAAAAAGATAAGTTGCACGCCGCACCAGCTATCAGAGGGAAGCAGGGGGGTCATCCAGGGAGCCCAGCCCCACCAGTTTCCTGGCCCTTGCTGCACCTAGAGATAAGTCCCATGCAGCATGCATTATGCATTACCCAGCACTCTACTACCATATTAACCAGCATCTTAGCGTGCTACTTGCCTGGAAACATTCTTGAACAGTTACTTACTTATCCACATGCTAACGCCACGTGCAGACCGGGTACTGTCTGGATGAGCACCGCATGCAATGAGCCACGTGCGGCAGACCCACACACCAGAGCCCATGCAGCAGACTCACATCTAGACCCATAGGCGGCAGATTCGCCGCACGTGCGGCTGCACACATTTTCCCCATGTGCGGCCCCAAGTAGTTGCATTAGGGAGATGAGCCATGGGCGACTGGTGTGAGGACCCAGTGCATGGCGATTAATGCTCTAATAGTTGTAGACATGCGTGAACTACATGCATTTACAATGTCTTTAGGGCGCTAATTGTGGTGCTTTTTGCAGCATTGAACTGCTACCACAGAACTGCCTGGGCTAAGAACCCTTCAAGAGCAGGGACATTCCGGACCACCAAACAAATGCTAAGTCATAATCTATGTTTGTGTATCTACGGGGCTGAAGGGGGACAGGTGTGTGTATATTGTAATGAACATGTATGCAAATGTTAGATAGGTCTTTCCCTAATACCCCTACCCGTCCACTTGATTTCCTAACCCTTTTTCCAGTTTACCTTACACCCCATACCCATCCAAACAACAAGACCTTAACCCTCCTTCCCTGCTGGGGTCGCGGAGACCTGGGTAAGTTCAATACTTGCAGGTCCTAAAACCGCAGTGGGGGTGGTTCTTTCCTGCTACTCCTGCACCTCGAAGCTTGGACTCTAGCACTTTCAGTCCCAATAATTTCTGAGTATGTCCTAACAACACCAACACAAAAGCATAGCATCAAAACAACCTGTATACAGCATTGCCTGTTTCACAGTTTATCGAGCTGAAAATCAGAGCACCAAATGAAGAAAAGGAAATGTGGTCCAAAAGAGGGTACAAACAGTGGCCGATCAATTTGTTATGGGGCAGAGAATGCTTTGTTAAAGCAGTAATGTCATATGATCTACTGACAATGGCTTCTGACCAACTCCACAACCTCGCCCACAGCCCAAAAGTGCAGCAGACATTCAGGAGGACTGGTTTATCCATAATCTTCAGGAGCACCATACAAACGTAATCATACATTGCACCACGTGTCAAGGTTTTAGCACAGGCATGATGCTCTGGACTTTATGAGGTACCTAGCCCCCCCATATTGGGCCGTGCCATGAGCTACACATAGATTATGCTGACATGGGAGGAAGATGCAATGGGTCGTGGTACTTGATTGTTGTGGTTTGCCCCTTCTCATGGTGGGTTGAGGCAGGACCATGTGCACACCCAGATGCCAAATGTGCTGCTAAATTTCTTGTCCGTGAAGTTTTCCTCCGATGGGATGTGTGCAATGTGTTAAGAACTCTTTAAAGAGATCACAACACTACTTGGCATTAAGCACCAGATCTGTTCAATTCATCACCCCCAGGCCAATGGTGTTGTAGAGAGGATCAACGGTATGCTCAAAAGAAAACTATCTAAGCTCTGCACCACATTGAAAAAGAACTGGGTGCATTGCTTGCCTTTGGTCCTCTTCAGTTTATCCACACAACCTAGCACGAATCACCACCTATCACCCCATTCGGTAGTAACTGGTCGGCACATAAAAACACCCATATCTTCTGCCAGGAGAGCATCATGTGCCCATAAAGCAGCAGCGGTCCTAGATAAAGAATTTAAAGAGCATTTGACAACCCTAACACATGCCATTAAATTCATATACCGACAAATTGCACTGCCTCAAACAGAGGACACAACAGACACCACTCGCACAGCAGTAACAACCCCCCAGCATGCCCAAACACCACTGCCTGGAGAACTGAACTACATACGTAGTTTTATTAGAAAATTGAACACCCCAGATTTCATGGCCCCTATGAGGTCATATTCTTAACCCCTCTTGCTGTAAAAGAAAAGGGGCTCTGCTATTGGATACATTATTCTTATGTGTGCAGGGCACCCCAGACAGCACGCAATCACCTTATGTTCCCCTGGCCCTGCTTCCCTACCTCTGTGCAATTGTACTGCCAGCCAGTTAAAATCATATATAATCCTTAATTTATACACAAACATATCTAGTCACCATCAAATGACATCATTGTATACATCTGTATATATATGTTAGCTATCAGACTGTCCCTAGATGTTCCTATTCATACACATGTGGGTTGCACTATTTGCCATTTAGTACGACATCCTGAAATGGCAAATAGCTGGTACACAGACATGAGTGCGGTACGGAGACAAATTGCAAATGGCAGCTGCTACGTGTGTTCACTGATCCCACATGCGTCAGGGGCACCCAATGTATCAGTACCACAGGAAGTACCAATTATAAAGGTACTGTGCCTGGTTCATCTTGCGCTTTGTAGGGTGAAAGGCACCATCCAGGCAAACAGAGTACGATTAGAGCTTGTCGATCCAGACCCTCTGCAACGTAACGACACCTGAAAGACATTAAATGCCTGCAGCAGCCATATCTGGTCATTGAAGGACTCAAACATATAAAGAGATAGTGGCAAGAAACCACACTTAGTTGTCTGGCAGAAGGACTATTAGGATACGAAAAGGAACCCCTGGCTCGAGTGGAAGCGTGGGGAAGAAACCTGCACACAAAAGAGCACATCACAAAATGTACATGGATTGCAGCGATAGAAAAACCAGTGAAAGTGCACCCGAGAAGAAACATATGAACTTTGCTTCCACAGTGAATGAACTATCTTTATCGGTTTGAATGAGAAGTGCAACAGGACCCACCTGATCCTAGACCTGAAGAGGGGCACGGTAGCTGTCATGGATTAGTACTGGGTCTGTGGCCAACAAGCGCACTTGCACCTCCCACCATCATGGAGGGGCTATTGTTTGCTGGCCACGCTGTACCCGACGTTACTAGTAATCCCAGAAGAACACTGCAAGGGGGGCCAATAACTGACACATCCCCAGCCATTTCTCCTGCGTTCGAGGAACAGAATCCAGTGCCGCCACCAGAATTTTGCATCCTCCCTGGGAAAAGCCAGTATGAGAAACTGCAAAGGAAGAGATCATCAAACTATCTATCAAAAGATTCAGATGCATTTTCTAGCGGAAATCCCTGACGAATACAGAGTGTTCCACTTGGCAGAGACCTTCTTATGCCTCACTCTTGCTACCCAGTGTACAGGCAGCAGCTAATGCAAAATGGCTACAGATCATAGGCAGGGGAATGGTCCAGTTGGCAAATAACACTGAGCACGGGTTGAAAGTAATAAAGGTCGAGCTGCGTGCCCTGTAGCAGAACCGCTACGTCCTCGATATATTAACAGCAGTGAAAGGAGGCGTGTCCGAAGATGCAGAGAATGGATCATTGTCTCACATAATAGCAGCAATACAAGGTCTGGGAGATCACATGAAAAAAGACGCTGGAATCCAAGGGGATGATTGGTTCGACGTCACATTCAATTGGGGCCCATCCTGGCTAGGAGCCATTGTGAAGATGCTGGTACCTGTCATTGTGTTCATCTTGGCCATCTTCTGCACCTGCCAAATGGGCCTTCAGTGTGGTGCCAAAGCAGTACCTAATAGCACAATGGTGATGGTCTCAATTGGGGTCTCAAAAACAATAGTGCGATGCAAACTTCCCACCCCATCCCACACATGATCCCCATACCTCATGGTAATGGAGTTGACCGTTTGTATCACACCATTATTGTCCCACCGCCTGACCATGAGAATTATTAGGAGGTATGGGTTGATGTTGCAGCAGATGGGGAATGTATTTATATGACATGCACGCCTGAAGAATATGCGTGATCAGGAGAAAGTTTGCGGTCAGTGTGTAGGGCCTGGATACCAATAAAGGGAACCCCACCATATGAGGAGGCAGTAAGAAGGTAGAATGAGCGCATGCGCATGTGGGAGTTTGTTACTGTAGAAGTAACAAAAGGGGGGGGTGCTGGGAAGGAAATTACCCCATAATACCCCCCTAGGCACTTTCGGGTGAGGCAAATGCCAGGGGGGCTTACTAAGGGGCACCTCACGGTCATAATATTACATTAATTCTTTTTTTTTTTTTACTTTATTTAGGGTACTTGACATTACAGAGAAGAGCAAACAAATAGTCCGACCTGAAACTCTCATTGGTCAGATATACACTGAGTACATAGTAGTACAAATTACTCGACATTTGCATTACAATTTGACAATCAGGACAATAAAGGAATAAACATACATTAATGTACAGGTTGAGCGGAATCATTAAAGGGAGAAATAGATCCTGATGAACCAGTAGCACCGTCCCCAGAGATGGATGAGATATGGGAACGGAAAGAGGACCACACATTCCCGGGCCTAGACCTAAAGGGTAATTGTTCCTACCAGACCTCCTCAGTGTCTGAGGGCCAGGTCACAGCAGACAGCCATTGCACATACGTAGGAGCATGAGGCTTGAGCCAGCAACGCAGGATACAGCAAGTAGCTAGAAGCATGCACAACCCCGCCAATTTACTCAAATCATGGCAGAGGCCGGGGAAATCGTGAAATAGGCAGCCCAATGGAGACGGGGTGATAACATATCCCAAGACAACAGACATTGCAGAACACACCTCTTCCCAGAACCGGGCGAGCGACGGGCAAGACCAGAGCATGTAAATGTAGTCTGCATTGGTGGAACCACAACGTGGACACCTGGGGGAACGATCCGGGAATATGCGGTGTAACCTAAGCGGAGTATAGTGGAAACTGTGTAGTATTTTGAATTGAATGAGTTTGAAACGGGAATTGAAGGATACCCGGTGGGTGCGGGAAGACATTCGCTCCCATCATATATCTGTGATGTTGGTCTGAAGGTCTGCTGCCCAAGAGCGCCTAAGTTTATCAAATGTAGGGATAGACTTGACCTGTAACAGAGCGTACACCCTGGAAATCTTCCCCTTAAAGTTGCCAGCATCCATGCGTTCAATAAGAATGGGATCATCAGGGGGCATACCAGGGAACCCTAGGATCCGGCTTTTAAGGAACCGGTGAAGACCAGTGTACTGGAGCCAAACAGAAGATCCGGAGCGCACCGCCACAGGCACGTCAACCCATTCCATAAAGATGTTTCGTACAAAGAGGTCACTTATGGACACAAGACCGGATTCTGCCCAAAGGAGTTCTCCAGAGGCAGTAACCGAGGGGGCCCCCGGGAGGAAATTCCATATAGGCAACGACCCATGAAACAGAAAGGATACTTTAGTAAGCTCCCAAATCCTGGATAGAGCCAGGAATGTAGTGCCCACTGGATCCAAGGGTCCAACCCCAAGAGTGGGTGGAGAAAGAACCAAAGAACGAATGTCAGGATTATCAACCGCTCTCTGCTCCAACCGGACATGTGGGGGAGGGTTTGTCGTATTAAACCAATAAGACGCATATTGTGCCTGAGATACCAGCCAATACCTCTCAAAGTTGGGTGCCCCAAACCCACCTGCATCCATCGGGACGGTCAGTGTGTCTAGTTGAAGGCGAACCGCATCAGAGTGCCACAAGAATGTATTGACGATGTGGGAAACAGACTGAAAAAACTCTCTGCTGGGCCATAGGGGGAGGTTAAGGAACCGGTAGAGAAGTTGAGGTAACACCAGCATTTTAAGGATACCCACCAGACCGGCAAGTGAGACTGGGAGCCGCGCCCACCCCAAGCATTTATGAGTGAGTGACGACAGGTAGCTCCGGTAGTTTGAGTCGAATACTATTTGGGAATGTCTGGCAACGGTTACCCCAAGGTAAGTAAATTCAGATTGATCCCATTCAAATCCCATCAAATCCATAGGTGGAGGTGTAGCATCAGTAAGGGGGAAGAAAGTAGACTTAGAACAGTTTACCTTGAGCCCTGAAACCCAACCGAAGAGAATTATATCTTCTAGTATTGGGGCGAGGTTACGTTCCGGGGAGCGGACAAACAGCAATGAGTCGTCTGCATATAAGCATATGATGTCCGATGAACCCAGAAACCGGAGTCCATGGTGAGAATGGGCCTGGCATATCCTATCTGCAAGGGGCTCAATGGCAATGGCAAAAATCAGGGGCGAGAAAGGGCACCCTTGCCTCATACCCCTGGCAATGGGAAAGGGGGCTGAGCACCAATCCTCCGTGTGGACCCTCGCTACCGGTTCTGTATATAGCAGTTTGACCCATGATATAAAACGGGGACCAAAGTTGCATTTAACAAGTACCCACCAAAGATAGTCCCACGTTACCGAATCAAAAGCTTTCTGCATATCGAGGGCTACCGCTACTGTCTGTGTTCTGGGGTTGATTCTCGCTATGATATTAAATAGTCGGCGAAGGTTAAGGGACGTGGATCTCCCCGGGATGAAGCCTGATTGGTCCGGATGAATAATCTGAGGCATATAGGGAGTCAGACGCTGGGCCAGGATCTTAGCATATATCTTCATTTCACAGTTAATGAGAGATAGGGGGCGATATGAACCGCATTGGGTGGGGGATTTGCCAGGTTTAAGAAAGACCGTTATAACGGCCTCACAGAGAGAGGGAGGCAAAGAACCTGCCTCTACAGATTCCTTCCACAGAGCCAGGAGATGAGGGACTAGCCGTGACTTATATTGTTTATAAAATTCAATTGGGAGACCATCAGAGCCGGGGGCCTTGCCTGAGTTCAAAGAGTCAATAGCATTGGAGATATACTCAGCTGTAAATGGAGCGTCCAAAGTGTTACGAGTGTCATCAGAGAGGATGGATAGTGGGAGAGTATCCAGGAACTCGTCAAGTTCAAGGGGTGAAGCAGTGTCGACCTTAGCGAAGAGGGATTCATAAAAACATCTGAACTCTTCATTAATGTCCTGCGTAAGGAGAGCCAGGGATCCGTCGTTTTTTTCCACAGCTGGTATATTAGGGGCTCCTGTCTCCTGATGAATCAGTCTGGATAAAACACGGCCAGGCCGTTCTCCCTCTCCATATCCCCTGGCGAAACCTGGGGCATCTGTGAATTTCCTCTCACGCTCTGCATGGGAGCGGAAGTTGTCCAATTCATTGCTAATGTCAGCGAGTAACGCAGGGGACTGTGATAAGGCATACTGGGATTCAAGGGAGATGAGTGCCGCTTCGCTTCTGGATATATGTCTACGGATCAACTTAAGAATCCCATACTCTTTGGAAATGGAGATTCCCCTGATATAGGCATTAAAGGCTTCCCAAAGAGTGGCCTGTATGCGGACCGACCCCTTATTAAGAAATAAATAATCGTCTATAGCTGATTGAATGTCCATATCAAACATTGGATCCAACAGGGATTGCGGCTTCATTCTCCATGAGTGAGACCCGGCACGGGATGAGTCCCAGATGATAGCGTCACCGGGGAATGGTCAGAAAAAGTACGGGAAAGGATTGCCATCTGCGTTATGTTCCTAACAAGAATGTCATAGGTAAGCCACCTATCTATCCTGGAGTGTGAATCATGCACTGAGGAGTAAAAAGAGAATGCACGGGAGTCTGGGCGTATGAGTCACCAGGCGTCAGTCAGTGAAAATCGGGAGAGAGCTGACAGGATCACTTTGGCAGCACAAGAGAGTTGACGGGGTCTAGATCCGGATCTATCCCAATCCACGGTATGGATAGTGTTGAGGTCACCCCCCCAGAGAATTGGTACCTGGGGAAACCTGGCCAGTAAGGAGAACAGGTGGGAGTAAAACTCCGGGTCGTCTTTATTGGGCCCATATACATTCAGCAGGACGACCTCTTTATTATGAAGTCGACCGCACAATAGAATGTACCGACGAAGGGGGTCTACATGAGATATGGTACTTTGAAACTTGACACTCTTATGGATCATAATCATGGCACCCCTATTTTGGGTAGAATAATCAGTGTGATATCTCTGGGGGCCCCAGCTTTTAGAAAACCTGACACAGCCCTCAGCTCTAGTGTGTTTCTACTGGAGAAACAAGATCTTGACCTTGTGGCGCTTGACGTATAGCTGCAGATTCCGCATTTTTTTATGGTTCCCCAGGCCTCTTACATTCTAGCTCCTGCAAGTTAGCTCATGCTCAACCATTAGAAAAACCAAAAGTTATGGAAGACATTGCATAACAATCAGAATAGTCATGAGTAGCAGGCAAAGATCGAATTAAGAACATATGCTTCTCCTCTCCGCAACATGTCAAGCATTTTTTAACATAATTCCCCCAGCCCTCCCAACCCACCCACATCCTTCTCCCAATCAGACAGGTGAAACTCCAACACCCTTCAACCACAACCTGAAACAGATGCAATAACCTTGGTGTCATCGCCTGGGGGGCCGTGCACCAGTAGGGCGGCAATACCTCGGCTCCAGAGGACAGAATAAGGATTGAAGAAGAGCTTAAGTCAATGTCACCCATTAGGACAGAAGTGATGCCCAAGCAACACCGCGGGGCCAAACCCAGGATAGATAACAATATGTAAGCGACTCAAGGTCGCCTAAATGACTATTCAATATAAATTCACCCCGAAATTCAGAGGGCAACCGGGCACCACCTACCATCCCATTCGAGTCAAGTCGCATTTCTGCAATAATAAAGGTTAATGGTATTGAACGGAACAATGGAGTATAAGACCGTAATTGTAAATCAACATACATCAGAGCAAAACAACAAAAGAACATCAAACAGTATGAAGGCCATCAGGCAAAGCAAGGCTGCAATATGTTTGCGCCCGGACGAAGACAAAAGAGGCAGCATCAGGTATAGATGTCCCACATTGCAAAAGTATCAAAATGGAGGAAAGCAGCACATGCGATGGTAGACAAATTAACCTGGAAAATGTTCATCAATGAACTTGGAGGCTTCCTCAGGGATGGTGAAAAATAAGACCTGATTGGAATGTTCAATCCTAAGCTTGGCTGATTATAACATCGAGTATCTAACTCTGAGGTCACGCAACCGCTTTTTGATCGCAATACAGGATTTGCACTCCTGCTGGACTGCCACTGAAAAATCTGGATACAAGTGGATTCTGGAGGAGCCGAGGAGAAGGTCGCCTTTAATTCTCGCAGCCCTAAGCAAGGCATCTCAATCATGATAGTTCAAAATGTGGGCAATAATAGGACGCGGTGGCGCGCCAGGATTGGGCTTAGCAGTGGTAGCGCGGTGAGCCCTCTCGATCGCAAATTGTGGGGAGAGTTGAGGGGAGTCAAGGAGGGACTGTAGGGTCCGCTCGACAAAGTCCTCCATGGTCCCGTCAATTCTGTCCTCAGGGACCCCGATGATGTGGATATTGTTGCGCCTGGAGCGCGATTCGAGGTCCTCATTCTTCCTGATCACCTCTGACACCTGCCTGGAGAGGGTAGAGACCTCTGCCCGGAGGGTGGCCAAGTTATCCTCAGCAGCCCCAACCCTTGTTTCAACTTCGGCCACTCAGCTGTCAGTTTTATCCATGTGAGCCTTAATTGAAGAGATGATACGGTTCATAGCATCTAATTTGGAGTGCAAGGCAGTGAACCCCTCACGCATGAAATCCATCAATGACTGGGAGTCTGCGGGCTCAGGAGGCGTTGCTATGGGTGGTTCAGGCTCCGGGGTACTAGCGCCGGGCCTGGTAGGCATTTTGGTGAACATGTTTATAGAGCTCTGCTTTTTGCCCGCCCCCTTAGTCATGTTGAAGAAGGAGCACAGCGGCAAAGGAGCACCCAGCCACCACAAATATAGTCGGGGACCTCAGCACACTCTGACGCCAATACTGTAAGCGTGTGCGAGCTTGCAGCCAGGAAAAGTAGCCCCACTTAGTGGCTAAGGGCGTCGCTTCTCCGCTCAAGGGAAAAGGAATCCCAATGGTGAGGTGCAGTAACTGGGCAAAGCTCCCAATGTCCAGGACAGGGGCCCAACCAGGAGAGTTAAGGAGCCCGAGAGTTCCCAGAACAAATGGATCGCAACAGAGATCAGGAGCCTGCCAACTGGTGGAACGGAGATATCGCGTACCAAACGGCACGATGCGGCTTTACAAAAGGGACACTGTATAGGGAATGAAAATGCAGAATAAAGTTCGCTTCAAAACCGGAATTACACTGGAGAGGGAAGGCGTCACCTGGTGAAGCCCGCAGACAGTATCGAGAGGACTGTGGGTTAAGCAGGGGGAGCTGGAGCAAGCGTTGCAGGTCCCCAGTGCAGGGTAGGCCCCGATGCAAAGCAAGTAATAGGTAAAAGTCAGAGACAGCACATATGCATCGGCGACCAGAGGAGCAGAAGAGAAATGAGGGCAAACAATATAAAAGTTTCAGCAGTCATGCCAGCATACTTGCGGTAATTCCCCAGATAGTTCACGGGGCCCTCCAACAACCCAGAGGTGATCCGCATACTCCTGGAATGAGGCCCGCTCCAGTGGGGCCAAGAGGAAGGGTCTTCCGCACAGATCTCCACCCGGCCAGTGGTCCGCTGCACCAGTCATCTGGGGGGGCCATGCCAACCCCCAGAGAGCACCAGTGGACCCGGCCGGCAGCCGTCACACAGGCGCCCCACACAGAGCCACAGGGGCAGCGCCAGGCACCCGCAAGACTGAGCGGCAGCCACCCCAACAAGGCCCGGGGGGCCGCCAGGCAGGAGGAAGCAGGCCAAGCGAGCCCCGTGCAGGACCACGGGAGCGCCCAGCAGGGCAAGCCACGAAGTATGCCGCAGCGTGGCTGCCACAGGACCGGAGGCCAACTGCCACTGCGCCCCTCCCCCAATGCAGGCCCAACGGCCGCAAGGTTTCCTGCAGGTGCAAGCAGACAGCACCGGAGCCCGGTGGCGAGCCGGGGAGGCACCAACGCACAGACGCCTAAACTCCAGAATATCTCCACAATCAGGGCTCCCCGCAGCCCCAAAGCAAGCTGAAGGATGGTGCAGGGCCCAAGGACTAACATGCCGGCACTCGACTCATGAAGGATCCGGTGTAGCTGCTAGTATCCATGCAGATGTCGTCCTCAGAGTGGAGCTCACTTAGAAGGCAGCCATTTCCCAGTGAGCCCAACAGTGCCCCCCTATTACATGAATTTAAGATGTTTAGACATAGTGCGTGCATATAAAAAGAGGCCATTTTGTAGCTATGGCAGAAGCATAGGGCCTGCATGGCAGCACATTAGACACAAGCCGCAAACCAGATGAAGAACTCCAAATAGGCCCAAGCGCTGATGAGATGAGAGAGACCAACACTGCTAATTTCCACAAAAACCCTCCTTTGTTCTAAAACTGTTGCCAATATGTTTATCCCGAGGAATAACATATCCTGCAAGGCCATGAGACAGTACTAGGTGCCTTTCTGCATGTGTTATCACAAACAGGCCAGAGCAAGCCTCCGACCCCCAACCAGCCAACTACGAGTTATAGCCCCTACAACTATCCGAGTCCCAAGACCTCTGAATTCCGATATACCAGCTGACCCCAGGCCACTGCCCATAAACCAGTCAACCATAAAAGATCTAAGAGAATGGTCACCCTATCTTTACTTTATAATGGCATGATCTGTAATGCGAGGTACAGGGAGGGATAAATTATCATTCAAAAGCGAGGGTGGAAGCCTTGCAAGCCGGAAGATGTGACTGGGATGATTGAAATGTGTGCAGGTCAGAGTGACCTCGAGACTCCCCCTGTACCAGCCTATGATCATGCCCGGTGCTCTGTATAATGATGGAGTAGCACTGTTAGTGTAATCTAGCTAATTGTGTTTTCGACCTTGGTTCCCTTGAGACGATGAGCCCAGCTGATGCCACGTGATGGAAGATGAACAGACAGACGGGGCTGGGGCCAATGGCGACCATGTATAGGGTCGTGCCAACCAGTCACGCAGGTTTTTACTGTATATGAATGACACTGTGTCCCCTTTTAAGCTTTTGCTTGCACCCTTATTGCTCAGAACATTCCCGGGCAGCAGAGTTCTTTGCTAACAAACCTATTTTTTGTATAATTAAAATGTGTTATCCTTGCAAGAACTGCTTGGCCTTTTTTCCCTATCGGGTTTGTATTGCTTCTGGTGTGAGCGTTTAGGGGCGTGCTTTCACTCCAAAGGAGACACCTTGTTTACTGGAGAACAATCTCCTTCAGAAAGGATCACCTCTGACGACTGTGTGAACAAGGTCCTCTAGACCCAGACTAACCAGCTTATAAAACTAAAAATGAGTACAAATTATGTGAGTATGAATAATGCCTGCTATTTCATGGAACAACGATCCAAGAAAGTGGAATTTCACTTCCAGAATAATCATGACCCAGACATCACCATCATCTCTGTAGGAGAACGAAATGGTGATGGGAACCCTTCTGAATTCTTGAAAATCAACCTTCCTCCCATGTAAATGGCACTCCGCACTGGAAGGAAATACTTTGAGATTTTATAGAAATCCAAATCGTTAAATAGAAACCTCAAGTTTCATGAAAAAGGAAGATGAAAAGCTCATCATCGGACCGACATTCAGAAAAAGAGTGAACAATTGTTTTTCCCCATTCATATAAATGAGGGGGAGGAGCCAGTGCTCACCAGAATATGCCTGAATAATGGAAAAGTGTCATCAGGAAGGATTATTCAGGAAACTCCAAAAAGATCAGACCATTACCACATTTAAATTGATTGATAAATGGAAAGTAGGTCAGCAAACACCAAATTCAAAGCACTTCCTCCCTAGCAGTTGTATGCTAAAAATGTCCAAAAGCAACAGAATTATAGAACATAAATGTTGGGTTGTTAGATAGGTCCCTTCAGATTATTTTTTGGCTAGTAACATATTAAATCAATTTTCAATTAGTCTGGATCTAATCTACAAAAAAGTATAGTCCCAACTGAGGGGTAACTGCATGGGCTTTGACAACCTCGAATAAGCATTCCGGTCAGCTCAATTGCTGCCTTATGCGGTTGATGTTCAAGTGCGAGGAGAGGTTGCAGTCCCAGGATGGGTGGGACAATTCACGATTCCAATCAAAATTGAGTGAGGACAGAACCTCAAACATCAGGACGCCTATATACATTTTAATTCTCATCTCCAACAACAAGGTGTGTACTTACATCCAACACCTCTAGTGGATCTAGAACATGACACCATTTGAATATTGGTGGATAGCAGCGACCCTCAAAGTATCACTGTGGGCGCAGACCCCTTTATTGGAATGACGGTTGATGCCCAATATTATTCTATTCATTTAGGTAATGAAAACATTGGACCAATTCCAAATACCTGTCTCGACACCCGTGACGGTATTCCTCCAGAAAATATTTTTTACCGGTCATGGGGGGAATTTCTTGGTGTACTCGTCATGCCCCTATGGGGTACAAGAGGTAACCTGTGACATCAGGAAGGATGCAGTGGTGTTTAGAGTTAATAACGACTACCTCTAATCCATGGAACCTCCTGTCCAGGTTAACACCATAAGAATAGATCGCTCCACCAAGCTGCAGGATATCCCTGACATAGCCTATCCCAAGGTCTTTCCATGTTTCAGGTAGATAGTCGAGAAAAGGATCAATCTCATCAATGCCTATGAGACAGAGGAACAAAGACAGAAACTGAAACAGGTATTCCTAGACTTCCAGGATATCTTTTCAGTAGACTCATGACTGTGGACGTACACCTATCCATGCAGCCACCAAACCCACAGACCCAGAGATGGCTCCAGTATTTGTTAAACAGTACTGGTTACCTCTTGCATCCATGGAGTCACTCACAGTGATTATCTAGAATTTGTAATCGCATGAGATAATTTGTCTGATCCACAGTACCTTTATAAACCCAACCGCCATTGGAGACTATGGGCCTCATTACGGGTTTGGCGGTAGCCATGGCGCTATTGGCGCCATGGCTGCCTCCAAAACCGGGGCTGGGTACCCTGAATGGGGAATTACTGTGCCATTCTGAGTTCGGAGGACCCGGTAATTCCTCCCTCCAGGAACCCAGGCCCGGACCTTCCCCATTCCCATTTGAGCCCCCATAGGGCTCAATGGGAATGGGAGTGGGAGCTAACAATGGGCCGATTACGACCGGCACGTTGTTTGCTCCCTGGTCCCCTCGCGGGACCCGGTAAGGGGAACTCATAATCTTGCAAAATGGGTTTAACAGGTCCACCTCCATTAGCGGAGCCCGTTAACCCATTCTGCAAAGGTTGTAATGAGGCCCTATGTGCCGACCTGAGGGTGTTGAACAACAGGGTCTACATGTCAAGATGGCCACTTCCCTACATCGATCAAGGGATGGCACAAATCCAAGGATCAAACGTGTACACAGCCATTGACTTGACGAATGGTTACTAGATGGTACCTGTGAGTAGGGAAGACAAATACAAGCTTGCATTTACCTTTGGGGGCAGCAATATATACGTGGCTACGAACACCCTTTGGATGCATAAACTCCGGAAATTAGTTCAATATCTTCCTGTATAAGGCTGATTTGGGTGAAAAGGGAAATCTGGCCTATGTGGATGATGTATTGATAAAGAGCTCATCCGTGGAAGAGCATATTGCAGAGACTCACTATTTTCTGGCCCAGTTGAAGAAAGCCAGAGCAAAACTGTCCTTTTAGAAGGCACAGTGGTGTAAGACCTGAGTAAACATTCTAGGGCACAAAATCACCCATGAGAGTCTAAACCCCCAGGCAAAGAAGCGGAAGCCCTATTGAAATTAAAAGACCCTAATACCCTGCGAGAATGCGAGAATTTAGAAGCCTTCTTGGATTCACTAATTAATTGAAGAATATGCAGAAGTCACTGGACCCTTGGTCCATTGGCTGGAGTCAAGCGGGAGTACGGTCCAGAACAATCTGAGGCACTTAAACAATTGAAAAGAAGCCATTCCCAAGTTTCTTGTTGCCTTACCCCATTAAGAAAAAGGTGTTCTTGGAGACAGGATTTTCAGATACGTTCCTGACAGCTGTATTGTACCAAAAGCATGGCAAGGTTAACAAAGTTATCTCATACGTGAGCAAAACGTTGTCCTCTGTGGAGGAAAAAATCAACAACTGTGAAAAGGCACTCCTGGCAATGGTATGGGCATAGAAAAATTGTCACCCGTTTATCAAGGGGAGCATATCATTGTAGAGACCCCTCACCAACCCTTGCCATATTTACAAAGTGATAGGATCCAGGCAGGGAATGTAAGTAATTACAGTATTACTTCCTGGATTCTGTCCTTGCAAAGCTTTCCTGTGGAGGTCAGATATGGCAAAAACAAGAAGAGTCCTCTAAAGATTGGCTGACTTGCATGATTGTTTTTAGGAAAGATTTCATAATTGTATGTAATTTTCCCTCCATGTGGCAACCCCCAAACTTGTTGCTGTTGTTTTACACCCTGATCTAGACTTTGCCAGAGAAACGCAGCCTTCCGCCGCACTCCTCTGGGCTTTCGCTCAATTCTTATGGGGAAACTGACATGCCGTTAAGACAGTCAGTGCTGGGAGACTTCTTAGTCCTTTCCTCATGTTGCAGCTTTTGAGCAACATGAAACAAGAGTGCACCGTAACTTACATTACCGCGCTCTTGGGTCTCTAGTCATTCCAAAGGCCCTATAAACTCTCGCTGGACTTATTACGAAATGTGCAAGTGTCTCACGGACGGGACTGGTGGCAGCTATCGTTTCTCTTGTGTTTTGAACCCTTTTTGCCATGTATCCGCGCTTACCGCGTTTGGCACGAATAGGTGGCCTGGCTCCCAAAATGGCCATGCCATGAGGTTCTTTGTCCTGTCTGCTGACCGACTTGCCCCTTCACCTTCCCCCAGGTCGAGCCGACCTGAGGCAGTCCTTATTTGGTCATGCACTTTCCCGCGAAACACAACGCTTTCGCGGGCTTCTGCATGCCTTGTTTGTGCCTCCAGGATGTGGGCTGGGATGTATGTTCCCAATACACATCCTGCGTGCCAGAGAGTCTAGAGTGTCCTGAATGCCTGGGACCACCGTGGTCCGTGATAGGTCCATGTATGGTGTGAGTGTTTGTGAGCAGTTCTCCCATTGGGCCCTCTCCGTTTTTGGCACGAAGGGAACTTTGGATAAGAGAAGGCTGAAAACACCGCTACCATGTCGATCTCCTGAGTTCACACCGAACAAGAGATAAGGAGCCAAGTATCCTGCAACAAGAAGCTGAGTCGAGGAACCGCTGGTGACCCGCTGAAGGTTTGGCACCCTGAACTGCTGTCGTCCTGCGAGACCCCTCTGCATCTGATCATCCTAGAAGGTCTGCGAAGGCGCTTCAACCCTTTGGAATAGTGGGACCAACTATTCCCGGCACCTTCATGAAACCCTGCAAGTAAGCCTCTTCGGAAGTATCCCTGGGCCAACCAGTGGGCTGACCAGCTTATGCAGGATGCTTTGCTCTGTCACCGCCGCCATTTTGGGGAAGCCCTCGAAACTTGGGCTACTGCTTGCTCTGCGTCCAAGGCACCCTCACACCGAATTCGAACACTTGGCATTCCCAGGTCTGAAGTGAGACGACGGCGCCGGGCCAGAGTAAATGCAGTTGCTGTGTTGCCCTTCTGTGTTAACAACCTGTGCACGTCCGCAGCATTTGGGACACCCTCGACCGTGCATCCAGCTACGCATAATCTACACAGTGTCGAGACATCCTGATCATCGCAGCTGAATCTGCCAGCAACGTGAACTGAACTGGAGAAGTCTGGGTCTGCCTGCGTCGGGGACCGGTGAGTAGTCCATACCCCAACCGGTGGCCCCTCGCGCAGGAGCCCGTTTCTTTTCTACCGCTGTTGGGAAATAGCGACTCCATCCCGCACTCTCACCCTGCCTCTGCCCACCAGTGGAGGCCTTGCTTGAGTAGTGGGGACTTGTTTTGCATCGCATCATTTACCTTCCTGAACTGCCTGATATCCTTGAAGAGGCCCTCCTTTGTCCATTGGCACCAGCGCGTGCAGGTACTTTTGAGCACAAGGCTCCTCTTTTCGTAGGGCTCGGACTTCCTCCTAATTAGGTGTATTTTGGATGTCGAACTGGGTCTAATGATTACTTGCACTGCCTGTTTTCCTCCCCATCTAGGTGGTCTACATATTACGTGCTCCTAACTCCTGAGACCCCGCGGTCCTGTGTATATATTGTATTGATTGTGATGTGTTGGTTTACTTTAGTATTATTGTGATTCTTTACTATGGTCAATGTTACAAAGGCCTTGTAATAAAGGTGTCTATATTTTTAATATAACACCTGTCTGGAGTACTTTGTAAGTGCCCTTGCTTTGTGTGCTCATTGAGGTGTTTCTGTCACCATCACCCCTCTTGAGACTTAGTCTTGACCGCCGCATCGCTACCCTGATTGGTCTGGCTTGTCCAGAGGTTACCCTGTTCCAAGAAACTAAGATGGCCTTCTGAACCTCTGCCCCTCCAGGTCAGAGTTCAGAAATCCATCTTAACAATTGTACTCAAGAAAACTGTCTTGAGGACGAAAGTCTAAGGACGAATGACAATATGGAGGTGTACCTAACGTCCCCACACAAGCTATATGAAGAATAGACTTGCCAGGGTTTATGTTGCAAGGTGCTCCTACCAGGTTGGAAATAACAGGGCAAATGATTGTCAAATAATGTTGTGTGTGATAGAAAAATTAGTGTGTTGTTCTGATATGTTGTCTGGGGAAATGTGTAACCAAATATACTCTTGTTTTACTCCTTTCTTTCGAATCATTAACACCCTTCCATTCCAGGGTGGTGAAAAGGAGAAAGGGGGTCAGGAATGGACCCAGGACATCAAAAGGGAAGGGGCAAGAGGAGAGAAAGAAGGAGGTCCTTCCAAACAACAGGAACCCAGAAGAAGGAACGCAAGACCACCCATGGTGGGCTGCTCCTAACCAAAGGGATGGCGAAACATTGCTGGCTCACATGAAAGAAACCAAAAACCCACTCTTCCCTGCTCTTTCCCTGGAAGAGGGGACAAAGAAAGGGCTGGGGGGGTAGCACCCTGAAGTCTCCCTTGCTACCCCTGTGGTCTCCCCAGCTACTTCTTTAATTGATGCTCCTGGGCTGTGGCCAGCAGCATGAGGCTCTTTGTTTCTGGAGTGGCTGGTTTTCTGGTAGCTATAGCTGGTAAAATAGCTCAGTGTGTACAGCGCTCGCTGCTGCAATGTGTGTGTGATCTGGAGGTTGCAGGTTCAACTCCCGGCAAGGTCAACTCAGCCTTTCTTCCTGCTCAGGTTGATAAATGAGTGCCAACACAGGTTGGGTGAGATTGTACGTATATTTGTTCTATATGAAGCGCTTAAGCGTAAGTGCTATATAATAACACATCATTATCATTTGGCTTTGGACGTCTGCTTGTGTTCACAGTAATTTGGCAATCTGGGTCTATGTGCACTGATATTAATGATACATATGGTGATGCATTCTTGTATGCAATGTATATCACTTTACAGTGATACAGTAACCATATTTGTCATAGTGCACTTAGAAACAATGCTATGTGATGCCACTTCCTGTTTTGTCAAGGGGTGAAAGGTCCTGTTCCATCGCTTCCTGTGATGTCACTTTGGGGTAGGGTCCTATGACATCACTTCCTGTGATGCCATCAGAGGTCAAGGGTCGGTTGATGTCACTTCCGCTACCCCTTGCATTCTGGTGAAATGACGTCCCTGGGGCAACTGGATGTGGGACTGTTGAGACAAGATGTCCGTGGGCTGGCAGAATGTACCACCAACCTCGAGACTCAAACGAAGAAGAATGCAAACGAGCTGCAGGAGACGCAGGATAATGTGCATGTCTTGCAGCAGAAAGTCAGCCTCCTCGAAGACAGGGTGGAGGAAGCAGAGGGCAGGTCCAGAAGGAACAATATTCAAATAGTGGGTCTTCCAGAGGGAGAAGAAGGGGCAGACCCAACTATATATATAGAAAATATGCAACTCCAGGAAACTGGGCCCGGCAACCTTAAAAGGGGATTTACAATTGAGAGAGCACACAGAGCGCTGACTAGACACCCGCCTCCAGGGGCGCCTCCAAGACCAATAATTGCAAAGGTGCTGAATTATGAGGATCGGTAGAAGATACTAGCCTACTCCAGGCAAGGGGGTGTATTGTGGAGAGCCTCTGCTGAACTGGCTGTGTATCCAGACTACACCTTCCAGGTAAAGAAAAACAGGGCACAATTTGTGGCAGCTAAAGCCAGACTCAGAGCGGCAGGCCTGAAATATATGTTAATTTACCATGCAAGACTAATGATCATACGTAAGAACCGGGCTTGGTTCTTTGACCTTCTGGAGGAAGCCCAGGCATGGATGGACAGAGAAAATTGGGTCGGATGCGAGAGGGCAGAGAACATCACAGGGGAAGTAAACAGGATGGCCCGTAAATGACCATGGATGTTGCAGAAGCATTCTCCTACTGAAGAAGTTGAACTCTGATGAGCCCAAGGCAACAACGCTGCTTTTCTGGGAGCTCCGGACCAAGTGGGCTCTCAGGGTAAGAATATTGCTTGGCTGACGAGTAAACTGTTTCATTATTAATACTATATAATATAATTATCTTATTTTCTAGCTTGTTTTTGTAACTAAGTTTGGACTGCGAGATTAGTTTTAATTGGCGGGAGAAGCCACTGACCAACGAAACAATCTACACATAGAGATACCATACTTATGGCGGTGTAGAGCCACCTCCTCCAAGTTCTATTTCAGGGGGCACTGGTTTTATTTGCCCACATGCTGTGCACTGTCCTGGGATATGTACACCGAGGGACGATGTGGGAAGCAGATTTGCCTGAACGCGGAACTAAGCTTTGGGCAGTTGTTATTGTTTAGGGAAGTTGCAGTGGTGGTGAAAGGGGTTTGGGGTTTGTCCACCCAAGTGTCAAAAATGAGTAGTCCCGTAACATACATAAATGGATTCCCAAATAGCTGCAAAAGGCCAGCATTGGTGAATGTAGGGGCAAAAAGCCTCTCTAAATCGGCGAGATGCTCAAGCGGAACAGGGTCTATGCGTACCTGAAAAGAAGCAGAGTATACATTGCAATGATGCAGGAGACACACCTAACACCTGAAAAGCAGTCATTATTGGCAAATAAATGGAATGGGCAGGTGTTTGGCTCATCGTACTCCGCCTATGTCCAGGGTGTCCTAATATGGATAGCACCTACAGTGCCATTTAAGATTCCCCAAATTAAAATGGACAATGAGGGTATAATGGTCCTAGATCAGGGCCTCCTTGAAGGTATAGATACTTGCATTATTAACACGTATGCACCCAACCACAATGCAACAGCATTCTTCCAATCACTCTATTTGAGGTTGGGCCTATACAGAAACAATGATATTATATGGGGGCGAGATTTCAATTGCACGATTTACCTGTCCCTAGACAGATCAGATGCTAGGTATAGTAAGCCATCCCAACCAGCTAGTCACTGAGTACGCACTTGGGGGCATTTGAACTGGTGGATATATGGCGGGCACTTCATGGGGACGCTAGACACTACTCGTATTATTCAGCACCACATGATGTGCACACCAGAATCGGCTATCTCTTTGTAGGGAAGGAAATCGCCCACACGATGACCAGGGCGCAGTATGAAGGCAGGGTACTGTCTGATCACGCCCCGTTAAGCCTACAGTGGTGTCTTAAGCCCCCTAGGGCTCCAAAACCTACATGGAGGCCTAGGGGAGAATGTCTACTGGATCCCCATTCCGAGATTGTGTTAGGGAAAGTATTGTGGATTACGTCAAACATAACAAAGGAAGTGTGGCCAGTGCAGGAACATTCTGGGAAGCGTTGAAGGTTGTAGTCAGGGGAGCAGCGATTGCAGGTTCTGGGAACATCCAGCCTACCATTAACATAGAGTTGTCCCTGGCAGAAGAGCAATTAAGAAAGCTGGATCTGTCCTCCGCCGGGCGAGGTGGGGATGCAGCAAAGGCTGCGATATTAAAACAGAAATGCCTGGACTGCTGGGAGAGGCTTGGCAAGCATAACTACTCCAAATATATTGAAAGGCAACACAAGGAGGGAGACAAAATGGGTCGACTACTAGCATGGCTATATAAAAAGGAAGAGAAACGAAGCCCGATTCACTCGATCCGTACAAAAGAAGGGACCCTCTGTAATACCCAAGAGGGTTTAATGTGGCCTTTCAGGAATTCTACCAAGGTCTGTACAAAACAGGAACCTCGATACCTCAGGAACACTTAGAAGGGGTGTTTGACGGGAGAGACCTCCCGATATTAGACAAGGAAACCAGGGAGGTTATAGACGGACCAATCACAGTGGAGGAAATACTAGGGACGATCAGGTGCCTGCCAACAGGGAAAACACAGGCACAGATAGGTTGCCCGGGGAATACCAAAAGGAATATGCCCAGGAGTTGGCCCTGCACCTACTGAATACGTTTACTGACTCTTATGAGATGGGTGCCCTCCCCCCAAGCTTAAGGGAATCTGTCATCATACCCCTCCTTAAACCTTGCAAGTTTGTGACAGAATGTAGCTCATACAGGTCTCTATCAATGTTATACCAGGACAACAAAATACTGACAACGGCATTAGCGGATAGAATGAAGAAGGTAATACACAAACTGGTTCAGCCTGACCAGACAGGGTATGTCCCAGGACGCAGTATGTCTTGGGACCTGAGGTGACTGCACCATGTAATAGGCAGTACGGCAGACTAGGAGATTCTGTGCACCATAGCCATACCAGACGATGTGAAGGCGTTTGATTCGGTCGGTGGGATTGGCTGTATGCAAAATTGCACAGATTCGGATTTGGGCAGGCACACATTAGATGAGTTAGACTAGTGTACACTAGACCAACGGCAAGAGTCAAAACTGCTGGTTATATCTCAGCCTCATGGGAATTGGGTAAAGGTACCAGACTAGGTTGCCCACTGTCCCACCTTCTTTATATTCTGCCTATGGTACCAATTGCACAATACCTCTTGAGGGAGTATATGGGAGCAGGCATAGTAATAGACGGCGCAGCGCACCTGAAATCATTGTACGCAGATGATACGCCTTTGTATATACAGAACCCTGAGGATAATCTGGAGTCGCTGTTGGAGGAGCTGGAGTTATTTGCGCGGTTGTCAGGGATTACGATTAGTACTGATAAATCTGCGCTGTTCCTGTTAGCGGGATTGAGTAAGATAGGGCAGGGGGCGCTCCCAGTTTTGGCATTGCAGTGGACAGGGCCCACGTTCAGATACCTGGGGGTCAATATATACCATGATCCGGCTGCAGAGCATGTACACAACACACAGAGCGCACTAGCAGGTATGCAAAGCTCTATGAAATTCTGGACCAATTTGCCACTCTCCCTGATGGGCAGGTCCGCATTATTAAAAATTGTAGCGTTGCCTCGTCTATTGCACTTATGGTGAATTTACCATTTTACATACCACAGTCCTTTTTCAAAACGTTAGATAGTATTAGTAGATGCTTTTTATGGAACTGAGGCAGGAACAGGATAGCACTTTCCACGCTACATAGGCCATATGAAGAGGGCGGCATTAGGGTCCTGTGCTTTGATCTGTACTACATAGAGGGAGAGCTGCAGTTTGTGGCGGACTGGCTTGCAGACAACCCGACAGCGGAAACACTGGTGCTGCAACCCCCGGAATCACAGTATTATTTAAAGGAATTGGCGTGGAAAAGGAAACCTCAGCGACAACTCGGATCACACCTAGTGTCCTTTGGAGTAAAGATGTGGGACAGAGCATTGGCAGCAATAGAGCTCATAAACCCGTTTTCGGTCCAGAGTCCCCTGGTCACAGTTGTGGCTGCCTCGTTGCAAGTGATACGAAAGATACGTGTATACTGGGAACCCCATGGGGTGGCCACGATAAGTGACCTGTTGCAGGATGCCTCATTTGTCCCCTTTTCAGAACTAGCCGACCACACAGGCCTGCATACATTGGGTGTATAATACTATTAAAAAGGAAATAATGCAGAGGTGGCCGGCATACAGTGAGCTGAAAGAACAGTATGCCAAGGTAGGCATCCTATGTGACATGTTGGAAGCGGGGGCATGTTATATTTAGGATATATGACTTCTTACTAACTAATGCGACTCCCACCACCCTAGCAATAAAGAGCAAATGGGAGGAGGACCTGGGAGGGATCCTGGTGTACCATAAGAAGGTGTTGAGAAATGCGAGACTGCAATTGATACGACAGCAGATTACACACTGAGCGTATATGACACCCGAACGAATCTCACGGTTCCCAGGTGCTACAGAACAGGTATGCCCCAGGTGCAAAGGGGAGGAGATGGGCCTGCTCCATATGTGTTGGACGCGTCCAATAGTGACACAATACTAGCAAGAGGTGGCGGGCAGGATGAATAGAGGGGACCTGGTGTTGAACGTGGAAGCCCCAGCAGCTGGGTTGTTGGGCCATTTCCCATGCCCTAAAGGAGCAGAACAAATCGCCAAATTGAAAGACTTGGCGTACATTTTGGCTAAACACAGAATTGCTATGGCATGGAAGTCCCCCAGGGGTCGGATATGGATGAGTGATGGCGGGATATGAAGATGTGGGCCTTAGCTGAAACAGCAGTGTGGAGGGCGGTGGCTAGAAGGAATCCAGTCATAAAGTAGTAGCAACATTGACACCAGCGGGGTTCGGGACATGGGGGTCAGGGGGCCTATTAAGAGAGGAGGGTTGAAGGGGGGAGTAGAGTTAAGTAGCAATGTGATTTGAATATTGATGACACTTTATGAGGTACGGCCTTTGTTTGTTATATGAAAACTAATAAAACAGAGTTAAAAAAAGAAAAATCCTTCATGGAGAATCATGTTCCTGTAGGTATAGAAAATGCTTGGATTACACTACTGCTAAAGAAACCTGGCCTATGCCCGGCAACTTATACAAATGATCAGCCTATAACTAATATGCCATTTCTATTAAAGATCCAGGATTGTGAGGCCTACTTGCAAATCTCGGCACATCTGAATGAATTCAGTATACTGATTAAGTGGTAGTTGGGCTTCCAGCAGGGACAGGGGATGGAGACGGCCCTGCTCTACCTGAAGTCAAGACTTCTTCAGCTTATGGACAAGGGACAGACTGCCCTGCTTGTGTTGCTAGATCTGTCTGCGGCTTTTGACCGGGTATACCATACTAAGTTGGTTACTAGGTTAAAAGAAGTAGCTCTTTTCTCAGATAATGCTGCTCTTTGGACTGCATCTTTCGAGTGTGCAGAGTGTTTAGTGGGCATGCTGAAGCCACCGTGGCTGATTTGACATAAGGCGTGCCGCAGGGAGCCTACTTATCACCTTCTCTGTTCAAAATCTTTACAGGTCCTTTTTTCAATCTACTGGAAGTGCATAAAGTGGGCTTCACAAACTATGCGGACGACACTCAGTGTGTCATTCTTTTATCAGGTTCTCATGTAGATGATGAAAGAACTACATTGTTCAGCAATGAAAAAACCGAGCTTATGTGGATAGGCTCAAGCAATACGCTGAAGAAGCTGGGTACTGATTACAACCAATTTTTATTAGCAGGCTGTAATATTGAGACAACAAAGAAGGTCTACACTCTAGGCATTATCCTGGACCAAAATCTCAATATGAGAGCCCAATTAAGTAGTCTGGTCTCTTCCACTTTGTACCATATAAAACTAAAAGTGCAACTGCAACTTTTTAACTCCCAAAAGAATTGCGAGACTGTGGCCAGGACCATTGTAGCATCCAGGATTGATTATTGCAGTAGCCTCTTAGTAGGGATCAAACTACGCTGACGACACCCAGATACTCATTCCCATCAATGGAGACTATTTAGCGAACACCAAGGTCCTCAATGACGTCTACCTGGTCATCCAAGCTTGGATGGCCCAACACCAGTTGTGCCTCAATGACGACAAGATGGAGCTCCTCATCCTGGGCACCTCACAACGCCTTACCAAACTAGACCCATCCTATCAGTCGTTCATCATTGATGGCAATACCATCCAAGTTTCGAAAGACACAAAAGTCTTACGCTTCTACCTTGACGCCAGCCTATCCTTAGCTCGTCAAAATAATGCAGTCGGATCAGCCTCTGCATACACTTGTAAACTCATTGCAGCCTGCAGGCCGTTTCTGACGACTCTGAATAGTGTCACACTTGCCAGAACCCTCATCATGTCTAGAATTGACTATGGTAGCGCCCTCTACTTAGGAACTAGCCAAGTGAACCTGAATAAATTACAAATCACCCAGAACAATGCTATCAGAGCTGCCTTAAACATCCCTCGAAATCACCACTTCTCTGAATCCAAAACCAATCTACAGTGGTTACCCGTCAAGCAGAGAATCTCACTGAAAACACTTGCCCTCACGCACAAATGCCTGGCTAACAAGGCCCCCCGTACCTCTGCAGTCGGCTTTCCTGCCATGCGCCCACCCGACCTCAAAGAACCGCCCAGACCCACTGTTTTACGATCCCCAGGTTCAAACTCCAAAAAGCGGGTGGCACAAGCTTCCCTGTCCTTGCCTCCAAGCTATGCAATGCCCTCCCTATCACCATTAGATCTGAAGATTCCTTTAACTCATTCAGGTCCAAAACGAAATCATGGCTCTTCAATCAGCACTGAGGCATGCCCTGTACACCACAGCCTTACTAGCATTGACCCACTGAACCTGCCTAATGTACACTTTTATCGCTATGTCACCTGTCTAATACTTGCTACTCTGTAAATTATGTATAGTGATATATTTGCTGGGTATCCTTGCTAAAAAAAAACAATGTATTTATATTCATGTCCTGTGTAAATTATGTATGTATATATGCTCTATATGTAACCTTGCATAAGTTGCGCCCTGTTGCCTCCGGGCCTGATGGTGCGCGTTACAAATAAACAAATACAAATACAATACAAATACCAAGCCTGACAGCGCACAGCTACAAACCTTACAAAATAGCACGGTCTGGATTATTCTAGGTTTTAAAAGGAAACATCATGTTTCTGAGGCCAGACGCAGTTTCCACTGGCTCCCAGTCAAAGCGAGGAGTCACTTTTGGCTGCTTATGACCAACCATAAATGTGTCATGTGGACTGGGCCCCGGTATCTAACAGAGACCTTGACTAAGAACACTAATGCTAGGACACTGAGGTCTAACAATTCTAACAATTCTACTGTGCCATACTGTAATCTGACTCAAGTCATGAGGTGGCTCGCAGCGTTTGTAATGCTATCCCACCAGATCTTAGAGAAACTAAATCTGTGACAATTTTCAGGAAAAAGGTCGAGACATTTTGTTATATAGATAGAATGTTTTTCCAGTTTTTATTTCTGGTACTTTCTGATTTGGGTTGTGTGCTTCTTACTGTGTCTTTTTGCCCCTTCTGATATGTGTATGGTCTTAAATTGCACCCTTAAGCCTCTGGGCCATGTCGTGCGCATTATAAATGATTAAAGTAAAGTAAAGTAAGGATCTATGTGGCTCTATATGAGTCCAAGACAGGTGTAAGGAACTCATGGTGGCAACAGTAAAGACAGACACAAGTGATCACAGTGCAATGGTGTTTATTAAACTGTATACATGGGTGAGAAAAACGCCTAATCTAAACCTAATTCTAAAATGGGAGCAAGCTACGACCATCAAATAATAATAAGGCAGTCCTAGTGGCATCTTATCTTATCTTATCAGAACGTACAAAGAGCAGCGTACGCCCGAAGGCAGTATGTCGGTGAAGAATAGAATCTTGTGAAATAAAAAGGGCCTATACTTAAAGAAAACTATTGCCAATCCATACCGCTGAGTTACAAAATAGTGTGGGATAATGTTGACCAGAAAAGAAAGAAATGTTTACAAAATGATAAGTCAGAATGGTATAACTGGGGTCTCTCTTCCCCACATTTTTAGCACAGGACAAGGCGGGTCTCTCGAGGACAGCACACTTCTGGGCTTCTCCAGCACAAGCTTATAATTTGTTTCCAAATTATCAGGGCCTTCTGTGGCCAAGTCTCTTTTACACCAAGTTTCTTGCCTCCCAGGGCCTGATGTACTATAAACAACAAACAAAAAGTTCCTTTCAGTAATCTTCCCATCGGGTGATTTCCCTTCACACCGGGCTCCGATCCTTGTTGTAACGTTGGCATCCCTCAGTCAGGTTCACATTTGCCAGTTTCACTCAGTTCACTTATTCGCAATACCTTGCAGGATTCACTTCCTGTAGCTTTTTCTAGCCCTCGGTAAGGCTTTCCCTTAAGCCCCCAGTCAGGCTTTCCACATGTATTGTTCGTACAGAGTTTCCCTCAGCAGGGCACACACGCCTGTTTCACAATGTCCAAACTTTGGTAATCGGTTAAGGACTTTTGATTGTGCAAGGGGTTTTGGCTCGACCCTTGTGTGACCACCTTAACTTTATTCTGGCCTTTCCTATGGCCTCCTGTTACTATAATGTTCACAAGAAAAGGGGACCAGTCAGAGTCTTTCGAATGGACCACTCACCAGCTGGTCTCTCCCTGGGCTTTGAAAGTTCACTTAGCACACATGTTCTTTGTTCATAACAAGTTGCCATTTGCATCCTTCGCTCAACATCGTCCGGTTTACTATCGGTTCTCCCTCCAACTCACCGGCTGTGCTGACCTCCTTGTTGTTTCTTGTCTCTGGAGTTAAGAACGGTACTGCAGTAGAAAGCCCACCTCGCCGCCTTGGTTATCAGTGCAGGAGGGTCCTGTGCCCCATAGATATCTGTTACGCCACACGTCAGCTGTAGTTACTAGTCTTATGATTCCTTTCAAGGAGGCTTTGCCGGTTTGGGTCGAAAAGGGCAAGGCCACTTCGCTCCTTGTTGTCCTTTCTGTTCTCGCTGCCTTTCTTCTCTGTTTGAATTGCTGTTCTGGAATAGCTGCTTTCTCGTGTGTTTCTCCTTGCTCCCAGTGTGCTCTCATGCTCCGCCTTTTATCCTGTGGGAAGGGAAAGGGCCATCAGGTGTGTCTAGCTATTGTCAATTGCCTGACTCTGCCTGAACCTTGTGTTGGGACATGTCAGGTAAATTGCTCTGGTGTTAGTCTGTTGTCTTTTACAGTGTAAGAAAAAGTTTATGTTGGAAAAGGGGTGGATAGAGCTTCTAAATAGCCTACGGGGTAGCATGAAGAAAAGGTGTTATAAGGAAGGGGGTGCCGCGTCTCGCCCACTGGCGGTGTTCCACTTACACTCCCTGAAAAACCCCCATCCAGGTGATCCTCCCCCACTGGTCCACTCACAGGAACTGGATCCAATAGTGATGGCCGTCTCCTGGCCATCTGGATGACAGAACTCCGGGTCCTAGCGGGTGAGACACCTTCAGGTTTCTCACATACCCTTCCTCCATGCAATGTAGCCGCAGCTGTTTCACAGGGGGACCGGGAAAGGAAGTCTACATTCCCCTGGTCTTTTCCTTTTCAGTGTTCCACAGTGAAGCAGTAGGGTTGCAGTTCTAGAAACCATCTCATGGCCTGAGGGTTGGAATCTTTGCATTGGCTAATCCAAACTAGGGGTGAATGGTCTATAATTATTGTGAACTTTCTTTCTTATAGGTAGTATCTAATTGGATAATGGCCCTCTTGATGGCCAGGGCCTCTAGTTCCAACACAGAGTCATTTTGTTTTACGTGGGAAAAGCTTGTGACTTGCAAATAAGAAGGGGTGTTGTAATCCATCACAAACTTGGTACAGTACTGCTTTTAACCCTCCTAACTCTGTAATATAAACTTTTTAGAGAAGTCTACTACCTTCAGGATTGGGTTCTGGCACATAGTTTGTTTTAGGGTGTAATAACATATATCATCCTCGTCATTCCAATGAAGTTTCTGGGGTTCAGCATTCTTGAGTTTGTCTATCAGTCTAGCTGTTTTGTCCCACAAGTTAGGGCTAAACCTATGGTAATATCCTATTAACCAGAGAAAGGCTCTAAGATCTCTTTTGGTGTTGGGTGTTGGTTTATCTAGGACGGCTTTCAGCTACTCATTTTGAGGCTGTACATTGCCATTCCCTACAAAGAAGCCGAGATATTTTATGTCTGACTGGGCCGGTCTGCATTTAGCTGGATTAGCAGTTAGGCCGGCCTCTCTGAGGACTTTCATGATGGTATAAAGATGGAAGAGATGGTCCTCCCAGGTCTTACTATAAATGACAATATTGTCACTATAAGCCCCACAGAAATCAGAATAGGGTTGCAGGATGTTATCCAAGTGGCTGGTGTACCAAGTAAACCAAGAGGGAGGACTTTGAATTGAAACAGTCCCAGGGGCATTGAAAACACAGTCTTTTCCTTATTTGGCCCATATACTGGAACTTGCCAGTACCCTTAGGTTAAATCTAGGGTGGATACAAAATTGGCTGCTCCGAGTTTATCAATTAGGTCATCGATGAGTGGCATGGGATAGGCATCGAAGTGAGAAGTGGAATTAACTTGATGGAAATCTATGCAGAATCTCCAGGAACAGTCAGGTTTAGTGACCAACACGATAGGAGAGGACCATGGACTTGGCGAAGGCTCGATAATATTGTCTTTCAACATTTTGTTGACTTCCTCAGTCACTATCTGTTTATGGGCTTCAGGGAGTCTATGCCGTTTTAAATGAACCACTTTACCTTTAGGTGTTCTGATATAGTGGTATGTGCCTTTTACTCTTCCTGGTTTTTCTGAGAATACATCAGGAAATGAGGTAACTACATCTTTTAGATCTTGTTGTTGTTGGATAGATAGCTATGGAGGAATTAATTCAAAGTTGTCTACCTCGTCTGGACCCGGACAGGCTAATACTTTGGCATGGGTGTCTGATGCGTTCTCTTTGTACTCTTTCAAGAGATTTACGTTATATAAATGGACCTTCTGTTTCCTGTCCAGTTGAGCTACTTTATAAGTACAGGTTCCCGTTCGTTCTAATATATCATAGGGCCCATGCCATTTAGAGACGCGTTTGTTTTCTGCGTTTGGTAGGAGGACCAGTACTTTTTGTCCTATAGAGAATGTTCGTAAGCTCACCTTTTTGTTGTAAGTAGATTTTCGTTGGCTCTGAGCCTTTTCCATATGAGTACAGACTAGATCTCAAACCAATTTCATATTGTCTCGCATTCTGGTGGCGGTTTACGAGATGGGAATGGGAGCCTCTTCTTGTTCTTCCCAGGTTTCCCAGAGCATGTCCAGGACATCTCTAGGCTCTCTAACATAGAGCAGTTCAAAAGGAGAGAAACCTGTGGAGGCCTGGGGGGATTTCCTTACTGCAAATAGTGTCCAAGGGATCATTTGGTCCCAGTCTTACAGTTCTTATCTATCCATTTTTGTAGAATTAACTTCAGAGTTTTATTGAATCTTTCTACCAAGCCATCGGTTTGTGGATGGCACACAGAAGTTTGCAAGGTGGTAATATGGAGTAGCTCTTTGACTGCTGCCATAAGTTTGAACCTTGGTCGGTTGGTATTTTATTGGGAAAGCTGACCCTGGAAAAATATGGTAGGAGATGTTTAAGGATTTTCTGTGTGGTCATATTTTGCATTGGGAATGCTTCGGGATATATCGGGTCACATAGTCCACGATCACAAGGACATATTTGTTGCCTAGTCTGGATGTTTCTAGAGGTCCAATTGTGTCCCTTCCGACTCTTGAAAAAGGGACTTCTATGATCGGCAACGGGTTCAGAAGGGCAGGTAATGGGATATGCGTGCTGATCTTTTGACATATTTTGCATGTTTAGATAAAGGTTTTTATATCAATATGAATACCTGGCCAGTAAAACTTCCCACTAATATGTGCCTGGATTTTAAATTGCCCTAAGTGCCCCCCAGTCAGATGGGAATGCACAAACTCCAGTACAACCTTTCGGTGGCTCTTGGGTATTACCAACTGCGTCTTTACTAAGCCTTCCATAGATGTCTCTCTTCTATAAAGTAACCCTTGTTTTAGGAATGGCGGTGAGTGGCAGTCTTGCAGTCTGCTACCACCATTCCAGTATCTTTTCTGTGTTTACTGTTACCTTGGAGGCGTGTTTCCAGTCACCTCTACAAAAGCTCATTTACTCCGCAGAGCGGACGCGGAGTCGCAGTGAGTGGCAGTCTTGCAGTCTGCTACCACCATTCCAGTATTTTTTCTGTGTCTACTGTTACCTTGGAGGCGTGTTTCCATTCACCTCTACAAAAGCTAATTTACTCCGCGGAGCGGATGCGGAGTGGCGGTGAGTGGCAGTCTTGCAGTCAGCTACCACCATTCCAGTATTTTTTCTGTGTCTACTGTTACCTTGGAGGCGTGTTTCCAGTCACCTCTATAGAAGCTCATTTACTCACGGAGCGGACGCGGAGTGGCGGTGAGTGGCAGTCTTACAGTCATGCCAGGCAAGCTGGCAAAAACTGCAAAGACGGCCCACCCCCGACACCTCCCTTAGACATAGAGGATGACTCAGGACGCTGTTTAAGGAGCTCTCGTAAGCAGTCCTCATCTGAAAGCATAAATATCATACACGAACATCAGCAATCTTTCTTTTTCCCGACTGCTGAGAATACAGTAAACCGACTAACTAAAGGTGGCTCTGTGCTCATACATCAACAACTTTCAGCGTAAAACACAGGGCCTTAGTGAATCATGACTCTCACCTCCAAAAAGCCACTGCTACACCCCTTTGGGGCACAAACCCTACCTTGAACGAGCAGTGCAGCCCAGGACCTCTCCACGGCCTCCGCCCACTTGCGCGTTGGTTCGGCTTTAACCGGAGCTCCGCCGCCCCCCAGTGGGGAGGCGGCGTCGGGTTCTCCGGACCTGCCAACCAACGCAGCCTCGGGAAGGACGGCAACGGACTCTGCTTTGGCCGCCCCTCTGGATAGCGACCCATCTGGACCATCGACGAGTGAGGAAGACGACAGAGGACCCGGCCAGGGCGGAGAGAGTCCGCTCGTGGCAGCGGCTTCCTTATCCTCGCAGCCGCCGGGTGCCGCGCGTCCGGATACCAACGCTGAAAGCGAAACTAAAATTGAAACAGCTCCACCCATTACCGTATTAACGGTAAAAACCCTGGTCCATGCTAATCCAACGACTGCTGCACCTTTAGCAGCGCAAGGACAGGCACTTACTAATGATGACCCTACACCTGAAACAGTTCATCTCGATAAAGGAAAACAAAATCAGCTAAATCAGAAAAAAAGACCACGGAAAGCAGGAGACCTTCCTAAAGAAAACCTAGAAAAAGAAAACCTAAACAAACAAACAAAATCCTTGATGAAGCAAAGGGCAAACCAAAAATAAGGAAAGATTAATAAAATGGGTCGAATGGGCCATAAGGGTGCAAAAAAGGGTACAAAGAAACCCCAACCTCCCCTAAAACTGTTATCAGACTTTTTCTGTAAGCACTCTAAAGCAATTCAAGAAAGCTGCCAGGAACTAACAGACGCTGAAATTCTCGAAGCTGTAAAGGAGAATACTCCACCTCGCAAACAGCATAGGCTGGCATCTGCACAAAGAAAAGCTCCCTTACCCCCCTTGAGAGGGGATGATTACCTCGCTCAAAAAATAAACAAGGACAACTGGCAATTCACAGGAAAGCTTATATCGGCAAGTGCTCCAACAGAGACTGTTTTGTCGCCTGCCGAGCAAGATCTAGATCTAAATTCTCCTCCAATATTCTCCACAACACCTCTATCGACAAACACAACACCAGATATGATAGAAGTACTGGAGTCTACCCAGGAAAAAGCATCAACTCTCGACGACAAAGAGTCTGAATCGGTGCGGCTAGCTCCGACTCAACTTGCCGACGGAACCCAGATGGTGATGCTTCAAACTCCAACAAAAAGCCCAAACTTACCCTGGCCTAGTAGAAAGTCACCTACCAGACCAATTTCATCATCTCCACAAGATTTGGCACCTAATTGTGGTCCTAAACTCTTCACAGGGGAACGAGACAGCAACAAAGATCTGGCGGAAAACTCACCCTCCCCTGTCGTGGATGAGCCACATAGATCCAACAAACAAGCTCCAGGTACTGTCTACGAAAACAAGTTTCCTTTGAAATCTAAAAATAGATTACAATTCGAGAAAACTCTAGACTCCTTCTACTCAAATTTAGACAATTACAACAACCAAAGAAGACATTCTCTGGACCAACCGATCAGAATGCTGACCTCTGGGAGCACACCAATAACTCGTCCATTATCACCTACAAGGAGCAGAACACCCTCTCAAAGTTCAACAAATCCCAAAGAACTTCAATCAAAAAAAACGGACATGTGCACTCTGATGTCAGCAATAACGATAGCTTTTACTCCATTTACTAAATTATATGAAACAATCGGAGACACCATGAAAGACCAAATATCGATCCAAGCATCAATGCTAACCAAACTGACCTACCTGGAAGGGTATATTACGGCTTTAGAATCGAAACAAAACCCCATTGACTTTCCACTGAACCAGCATCCACCCGCATCCTGCACTGTTCAAGATCTCTCATTGAGCACAAGCCCTCCGTGCAAATCAAAGGTATATTCCAAATCTAAAGGGACACAAACATCACCACTTATTGACCTAACAACAACTGTGCCCTCTCCAACTGCAAAGGCAAAGGCCCCAAAAGAAACCATAGAAGTCAAATCAAAACTCAGGGAAACTGACACTAGAACCTATCTTCCAACAACAAGAGCCTGCCAAGGGTAAAGCAGCACTACTCCTAAGACTCCCAGCGGCTCACTCAATGCCAAAGCCTACTGCAAAAGAATCACCAGTGTCCCACTCTGACGAAATCGAGTCTGCTAACCAATCACCAAGAGGGGTTGAAGCTTTCCTAAACAACGAAGATATGATGAACATCACACAACACATAACGGACTCGACAACAAGTCCACACTCGGATCAAAAAAAACATCTGTGAATCAGCTACAACGCCTTTTCAACCACAAATAATCACCGAAGAAAGCGATTAGACCGAATCTCCATTCTTTACCCTTGAGAGTCGTAGATGTAGAGCGACCAGGAAACATAACGACTCACACAAGACTCAATCTTACCAGCTCACCCCTATTTCAAACCAAAGATCAAACTACCAAAGTCCAGAAGCAAGCACGCGAGACAACCATACACATCTACCGAGGATGCAATACGAAGATAATCCTCGTAGAAGATCTCGGGAGCCTCGACTAAACAATTGGTTACAGAAAACTACAACTAGACCGCAAACAAAGGCGACCCTAAAACCGCTCTACAAACCAAACCTAGATAATCATCAAAAGAAAACCCAAACTCGATGGATATTGAAACTAGAGCAGATTTCGGGGAACCACGATGACGTTACCATAAACAGAAGATCAGTCATCGACCTCTTCAGTCATATCCCGTAACTACGTTCGGTGAAATCTGCTGATCTTCAGATAGTCGACCCAAGCCATAACCACTCTAAGGCGATCTCCCATCTGTGTATAGCATCTTCGACTATTAATAACCTACTAACATCAGCCGTAGAAGATTTGCTAATTATGGGCTACGACCTAACTGAATCCTCGAGGAAAATAAAAGTATGCAGAAATTCAGAAACAAAAGAACCCTCTGAATTCACAAATGAAAATGTCTGTTCAAGATCAGCTCACCAAAAACACCAAAGTTCTCCAAAGAGAACCTGAACCACTCTAACGTTGAAGGAAACCGTTAATACGGTCCATCGTAAAGAACCACCAGCGGGGTCTTCAAAATCAATTGATCGCCGCCTAAAATCGACCCACCAAAACCCAAGCTACCTTGCCTCTCCAATGGCCTCAAGCTCTCAATCCAAAAACTTGCAATTGAAAGAACCCCAGAAAATGCAAAGGAAGGTCCAAAACGAGACCTACTCCAGCGTGGTAAAACCACTTCCAAGTTCCTCATTCCAGACAATGTGGTCATGGCTCCCTAAAGCCTTGAAGACTCAACGCCAAAAATAGCCACCCAAGCATATGAACTACAGCAACATGAGCGACAACCAAAAAACCATCGACCAGGACCAAATAAAGAAGTGTTCATGGAACACTCAAGGCTTTTTGCATCTAACAATCTCAGGTTCCATAAACTGGAGCGACTACGACATCATATGTCTTCAGGAGACGTGGTTACTCCAACCTCCTATCATTGATGGCTACGAGACCAACATAGTCCTAGCGAAAAAGGGCTCCACAGGACACCCTACCCCGGGCCTACTAATTGCAATCCGTAGTGGACGCGGGTTAACAGACATCAAAAAATTGAAAGAGAGCCAACACACGCTGATGGTGAAGCTAAATTGGTCCTCAACCGATGTGGAGTCAAACACAACCCGGATAAAGTTGATGGTCATTATCACCATATACTGGAACCCAGCTACTATAGACTGTTCAAAATGTATCAACAAGATTGAACTGGAAATTGATTGGATTCATTCTAACCACCATGCTGATCATATAGTCATATGTGGGGATCTTAACATCAACTGCCAAGACTCAACCAACGCCAACATGAACAAAATAAAAAGACCACCAATAGATCAGAGGTCTCTTAAATGGATGAACTTGATGAATTCTAGATCATTTTCTAACCTCAACCACGTCTTCCATGACCCGAATAGACTCCCAACCTGGGAAAGAGCGAATTCAAAATCAACGATTGACCATATTTTCGTGTCACGGTCCTTACTAACTGTAATAACATCATTCAATGTGGTGAGAACTCCGGAAAGTGATCACAACCTCTTAGATACCACCTGGTCCTCGCATCCTCCAAACAACTCGTCGATGACCTCAAACATAGAGGTAACAACCCAAGGCACAAGACTCAGAATGACAGAAAGGGCAATCAGCTCTTTAACTGTGGCATATAAAGATCTAACAACACGAGAACACTCGTTGGCGGTGGACTACATCCCCCTGCTGACTACCTTTAGAGTCCCACAGGGGAAGAAAAAGTTAACCAGGTTTCAACAGAAGCACACCTACGATAAACTGATCTCGGAAAAAAAGAGGGACCATAGAAGAATCAAAAGACAGGCACGGAAACTAGATCCCCAACTGTCACAAAACATCATTGGCGCAGCCGTAAAAGCCTACAAAATATGGCTGAGAGGTTATTGTCATAACCTTTACCAACAAGACGCTGAAAACATCCTCGCGGCTATTAATGGAAATCTCTCTAGAGACTTTTGGTCCTTCCTTCACTCAACAACACCTGGGGCACCCCTGTGCCAATTGAACAGAATCGGCCAATCAGCGTGCAAAGCCTATTTTGAAATCCTTTTTCAACGACCCAAAACCGGCCAGGAAGAGATGAGCAACTCCGACGCCCCTTGGATCTGGTTAGACAACATCGACGATATTCTAGTTCTGATAAGAAAATTAAAACCATCCCGTGCCCCAGGACCAGATGGAATCACCAATCTCAATCTGAAATCACATCCAGAAGCTTGGTCATTACTCCTAAGCACAATCTTTAGTCGCTGTACTACATTCAAATCCATCCCACCATCATGGACTTGTGCAAACATAGTGCCCATCTATAAGAAAAGAAACAGGGCTGACCCAGCTAACTATCGCCCGATCGCCCATCTAGATCCAATAGGCAAACTCTTTGGGTCTCTTCTTTTGCAGCATTTCACCACATGGGCCAATAAAGCCCCTTGTCAGGACAATTTACAGACTGGTTTCAAAAAGAAACTGGGCACAAACGCTAACATACTGATTTTGAGCTTGCTGAAAAGTAAGATCTTGGAAGGCCGACCTCGCCTATTCATCACTTTCGTCGACCTTACTCAGGCGTTCGATAAGGTTGACCGTTCGAGACTATGGCAGAAACTTACTCTATGGAAATGTCCACATGGTCTGCTTGGCCCAATCAAAGCACTCTATTCCAACACGTCTATGCGAGTCCGTTTAAACCAACAAGGGGCCCTATCTGGGGAGATAACCAAGGCCAGAGGCATCAAACAGGGCTGCCCTTTGGCTCCGGCTCTGTTCTGGACTTACTTACGAGATTTCCAAGAATCTGAAAAATCAGTCCGAGCATTTCCACCGAAGCTTGGAGGAGACCAGATCAGCCGCCTGCTCTACGCAGACGACCTGATCCTTTTAGATCACACTCCTATAGGCCTCCAACGCCAACTCAATAATCTACAACTGTATATGGTGGAAAATAACCTGGAAATCAATGAGGCGAAAACAAAATTGATGGCTATTGAAAAATCAACCAAGACAAAGGAAAAGATCCTCCTCCGTTTGGGACCGGCTACAATCGAAAGAGTCACCAACTTCAAGTACTTAGGTGTCACACTAGACAGCTCGACGAAGGACAAAGCAATGCAAGAGGTAATTTACGAGAAAACAAAGAAATTAGCAACTCAGGGGAAGGCCATCAACACCAAATTTGGACGATATTCATCAATTACAGTTAGAGATTTCTATAAGAAGAAGGTCATACCATCTTTAACTTATGGTGCTGATGCTATGCCAACCTTCCCACAGAGTTATGGCCTAAACTGGAAGCCACTTTCTGGAGAACAATGTTTGCCCTTCCAAAATCAACTCCTATCGTCCTGATAAAACGCAAACTCAGTCTTTCATATTTGGAAACAACAGTAGACTCAAATAGCGTCTTACTATACAGGAAATGTAACCTGAAAGACTTGCCATATGCTTACCGCCTGATAAATCAAGAAATACAACTGGGATCATGCAAAATGCTGCTGAGATGGGAATCCAAGATCTTTACCCTTCTACAATTAGTTGAAAGCAGCTAGGACGATCTCATAACTAACCCAGTCAAAGTCATCAAAAGAAATCGAGAGTTGGACTGGATAAAGACCATTGAAACAGCAAATAAATACAAACTAGCCAATCACTGGCCTCCCTTCTTTAAGAAGCTGGACACGGTGCAAACATATCTCAAATTGTTTCCAAGCAGGTCGGTGCTCCCAGTGTGCTTTTGTGCTCCGCCTTTAATCCCTTTGGGGAAGGGAAAGGGCCGTCAGGTGTGTGTAGTTATTTTCAATTGCCTGAATATGCCTGACACTTGTGTTGGGCACGTCAGTCAAATGGCTCTGGTGTTAGTCCGTTGTCTTTCACGGTGTAAGAAAGTGTTCGTGTTGGACAAGGGGGGGTAGAGCTTCTAGATATACTACCTGGTAGGATGGGGAAAGGGTGTTATAAAAAAGGGGATTCTGTGTCTCAACCGTCAATGTCCCACTTCCATTCCCTGAAGACCTCCCATCCAGGTGATCCTCCCCCAGTGGTCCACCCCCAGGAATTGGATCCAATAGCGATGGCTGTGTCTTGGCCACCTGCATGACAGATCTCCTGGGACTAGCGGGTGAGACAGGTTTCTCACACAGGGCTATACTGGACATCATAGTTTATCAGTGTGTTGCTTTGATTGGGGAGGGAAGGAAATCCCCATGTTAAGGGTTGGCCCTAGATATATTAAGACAACATTAAGTGGGGTGGGTATTGTCTTAGCAAGATCCATACAGTTGTATTGTATTGTACTCATCATTTGTATAGCGCCTTTTTCCATTATTGTTATTTATTTATTTTTATTGTGTTTTTAGTACAAAAAGTAAGTTTACCCAAAGTTTTATATACATAAATATATCAAAAAAGTTATGGATAAAAGAAAATAATTATTTCAATGTGCTGTTAGTGGGAACACCTTCAGAGGACTGAAGTCCAAAATGTTGCAGGTCATTGAGTGCAATTATGATGTGTGTGTGCTTTTGGCCAAACAAAAGGCTTAGCAGGGCCGGCCAGGCTCTGGTAGAGAAGCAACCCATGTGGTCAGGCATGTGGATGGGTGCTGAAAGGAGTAGGGTGGCGTCAGTGATAGAGACTTGCTATGTTTTCAATGTCCCTGAATTTGTTGTAGGTCTGCGCTGCATTCTGCTGTCAGAAGTGTGGAGGCGTAGTCTGTGTGAGTAGGCAGAGAGTTATGTGAACAGCATGACCAGATTTTGTCACAGTCCTTGCTGTATACTGATGTGTGTGGATAGTCATGCCTGCGGCCAGTGGAGTGGTATATTATACGTACCTCTCTCCCATTGAAGGTATTTTGTTGTTATCTGCGGCCCACTTTTCCGACAATACCGCTAATTGGATTAGGTCCTTCCTAGACAATAGACACATGAGAGTATTTTCACCCACTTCCTCAGCAGACCCAACGTCAGTCCCCTGTGGAGTCCGTCAAGGATCCTGTGTATCCCCCACACTCAACAATGTATTCACCAAACCTCTGTTTGATGTGCTTGATTATCTGGGCGTCACCTACACTAATTACGCTGATGACACCAAGATACTCATCCCCATCACTGGTGACTACATTGCAGACTCTAAAGCTCTGAATGACATATACCAAGTCATCCAAGCTTGGATGGCCCAACTTGAGCTCTATCTCAATGACGACAAGACAGAGCTCCTCATCCTGGGCACACAACAGAGACTCAATAAGCTGAACCCATCGTTCAGCTCTTTCAATATCGATGGCAATTCCATCAAAGTATCCAAAGATACCAAAACCTTGGGAATCTACCTAGATTCCACACTCTCCCTAAAGAGGCAAATTAACGCAGTCGTCGCTGCCTCGGCTTACACATGCAAGCTGATCACAGCCTGCCGCCCATTCCTCTCCACTCAGAACTGTATTATCCTTGCCAAGACATTGGTTATGTCCAACCTGGACTATTGCAACGTACTTTACCAAGGCACTAACCAACGTAACCTTAACAAACTCCAGATCACCCAAAACAACGCTATCAGAGCTGCCCTCAACATCCCTAGCTCTCAGTCGCCCAAAGGATATCATTGAAATCGCTGGCCCTTACCTACAAATGCTTAAATAACCAGGCCCCCATCTACCTAGCCTCGCGATTCACTCAGTACACTCCATCTCGGTCACTTAGATCTGTTCGTACTCAATGCCTCACGATCCCCAGATACAAGCTTCAAACAGCCAGAGGTGTTAGCTTCCCAGTCCTGGCTGCCAAACTTTGGAACACTATGCCACTTACATTAGAAATCTACCTTCACTGAACTTATTCAAACACAAAGCTAAGTTCTGGCTAGCTACCACACCTGACAAATTGTCTTCTTAGACCATCTGGTCACCACTATTTTCTTTATGCCCGATTCCTGTTACTCTGCCCACCAATCTGCACTGTTCTTGTACTTTACTGCCTTTGTTCATGAAAATGACTGATTGTAACCTTAACTGTAAACTTGCCATTCTTGTAATTACTGTTTGAAGATATGCGCTTGGTTGCCTTCAGGCCTGGTGCGCTATACAAATAAAATAAAAACAAATACAAATAGGGTGCCCATTCAGGTACTTGGATTCTTCTGTCAGGATCTTGCGGCTGTGATAAAAACGGTTAGCAGCAGCGACAGTCTATGCTCCAACTATTTGCCACCAGAGGTGCACAGATTGTGCTTCCAGATTCGTTTAGGTGGGTTGGGTGGCGAGTCTACCCCGATATCGAACACTTACTGATCATTTTTTAATGAGGTACCTTTACCAAGGGCTGCCCATCCTTTGGTCCATATTTGCACAATACCTGCCTGTCCCGGCCCAGTCCGTCCAGATCGATGCTGAGCTGGTTCTTGATTGCCCCCTTGTGGTGTTGAACAGGGGACCCCACCTGGCCTGCTGGTTCGGGTATTGACAATGGTGGCAGGTAGTCCCAGCTGTGCATCCCAATCTAAATGGTTGTGATGGTGGTGGCGGTGGTTCTATCACACAACTGTGCTTCTACCAATATACTTGCGATTTGCCCGTTTTCTATACATGCCTGGTGGAGCCATTAATCAACTAAGTGACAAAACATATATGAGTGCTGTGATTCCGCTAGCGGTGCTTGAGAGGAAGCAGGGTAATGGTAGGTGTTTGATAGTGTGTGTGATCCGGGCTGCCGCGGGACAGCTGGCACTGTCAGGTGTTTGGAGGTCGGTGACACCACAAACGCACCTGGCACTGCCTGGGGAGACTGTTCATATACTCTGGATTTTCAGGTTTTTAGAGGTTTTTGGAACAATGGGGTAAATAGCCAGGTTTTGAGAGCTTTTTTTAAGGAGAGGTGGTTTTTAGTGCAGCGGATGTGCAGAGGGAGAGTGTTCCAGATTGTGGGCACTAGGATAGAGAAAGCCGAGTGCGGTGGAATAGCCAGGAGGAGGACCAAGCCTGATCAGAGGTTTCTGGGTGGCTGTTAGTGGATGATTTTGTTCCAAAGGAACTCGGGTCCCGTATTATGGAGTGCTCGGTGTGTGATGCACATGGCTTTGAAAGTTGCTCTTAGGCTAACTGGGAGCCACTGCAAAATTCTGAGTGCGGGGGTGATGTTTTCTCTGGGCAAGTGGGCAAGGATCAGTCTGGCTGCTGTGTTTTGTATGCATTGAAGTTTCCTGAGCTGGCAAGCAGGGACTCGGAGATAGAGGGAGTTGGCGTAGTCCAGGTGAGAGATGATAATGGCCAGTATTGCTGAGACTTGTTGAGGGTAAGAAAGGTTAGGAAATATTTGTTTTAGGACACATGGGTGGAAATGGAAGGTTCTGGATACAGTGTTTATGTGCTTGGCGAGGGATAGGTCTGCGTTCATGGTGCATCCAAGATTTCTGACAGAGGAGAAGGCGGCAGGTGGGGCTCCAAGGGCATCCGGCCACAGTAAAGGTTGGGGGATCAGAGCAGTTTTGTGGCATATAAGATCTCTGATTTGCCTGGGTTGAAGATTAGGTGGTTGGTAGTCATCCAGTGGTGGATGTCCGAGAGACAAGAGGCGAGGTCGGGAGGAGGGGAGGCTTGGATCTTGGGGATTTTGAAAATGATATGCATATCGTCTGAGAAGCTGAAGCAGGTAAGGTTGTGAGAGCGGATGAGTGCTGGTAGTGCACTCAGATAGAGGTTGAAAATGACAGGGAAAGGGAGGCTCCTTGCAGCACCCCTTTTGTTGTTGTTGGGGGGGAACGGGGGAGAAAGTGGGTAGGAGAATGATTTGTGAGTGATTGGAAATAAAGGAGGTGATCCAATTAAGGATGTCTTTGATGCCTAGGGTCAGAAGCTGCTTCCTCAGTATTGTCTTGTCGATTGTATCAAAGGCTGCAGATAGATCCAGGAAGATCAGTATGGCACACCCATCTGAGACTGCATTTGTTTTGAGGTCGTCCCAGATGGAGACCATTACACAGAGGGGTTGAAACACTCAGTGGGCTGGGTCCAGCATACTATTGGCTTCTGTGAAAAGGCCAAGTTGCTTATGTGCCGAGTAGTCAATTCGTTTGTCAATAAAGCGAGTATTGGGAATGAGCGGTAGCTTTATGAAGTAAATGGATCGAGGCTGGGTTTTTTGAGAAGCGGTTTTATATGAGAGGTTTTGAAAGCCTATGGAAAAATGCCTGATGCAAGCAAGTTATTTACAATGAAGGGGGCACACGCTGCTGGCACAGGTGGAAGTAAGGATCTTTTTTAGAAGAGTTGGTGGGAAAGGGTCTCAAGGTGAGCTCAAGGGTCGGCTAAGTGCTAGTAGTTTGCCAAAATCAGCCTGGGAAAGAGGGCTGAAAGAAGAGAAAGTAGGTCGGGAGGGCGAGTAAGGGTTTGGGATTGTGGAGGGTCCGGGTGTTGATGGCAGATTGAGGGCTAGTTTTGTGGTTATGGTGTCGGTGAGAGGACTGCTCATTGCAGAAGGAGCGTGGAAAAGAAAGGAGAGGGGTGTGGTTGAGAAAAAACATACAGGAGGAGATAAAGGGAATGCAATCACAGTTAAGGAAAACTGGATGTGACAGGGAGGGAATATTGCAAGATATGAGAGAAAAGAGACAGGAACTACACTCGCTCTTGATACGAGAGGTGGTAATATAGATGAGATATTCTAAGCAGAGATATTATGAAAAGGGAGACTGTATAGGAACAATATTGGCCAATAGAGTACGGGAGATGATGGTAGAGAGGAGAGTGGAGCAGTTTAATGCTGTGAATGGGAACTTAATTGCCACACAGGAAGGCATTCCAGATTGATTTGCAGAATACTATGAGCAGATTCTACACACAGTTCTCCACGACGGGGGAATCTAGCATTCAGGGATATCTGGATAAGCTTCCCATTCCTAAGATGACAATGATAGAAATAAATATGCTGGAAGCTGAAATTTCAGCAGAGGAGGTGGTTCAAGCTATAGGGCACTTATACATGGGATAATCAATAGGGGAGGATAGATATACCTCTGACTTCGATAATCATTTCCAAGATATCCTAGAGATTCCTCTTGCCAAAATCTTTAACGCTATTAGCGGCGCAGAGAACATATTTCCCACATTCTTAGAAGCACTGGTAGCAGTCATTCCCAAGCCAGGCGGGGACCATGTGCAATGTTCGGCATACAGATCTATCTCACTACTTAATATGGATGCTAACTTGTTCGCTAGGATATTGGGGTCCAGGTTGAAAATACACCTCCCTAGATTGATTCACCCCAACCAGACGGGATTCATATAGGCATAGTTGATACCATTTGAGGAAAGCCCTCCATGTCCTATATTCATCAGCAGTAAAGAGGGGAGGGGCCCTGGTACTATCACTAGATGCCGAAAAGGCTTTTGATCAGGTTGGATGGATATTTCTGAAGGGGGTTCTAAGGACAATAGGAATGAGGCTGAAATGGTTGGGATGGATCGCGGCCTTATACTCAGCTCCTAGGGCTGAGGTGGTGGTAAATGGGGAGGAATCAAGGATCTTTACGTTGAACAGGGGTACCAGGCAGGGAACCATGGTCTGATTGTAGACCCGTTACAGTTTCAATCCTGGTACAAGCAGGTAGAGCTGGAGAGATGTCGGAAGAGGGAAGGTTTGTGTCAATAGATCGATTAGAAGAATGCTTACGCATAGGTAGGCTTGCGGCCTTCTGCTATCTACAGCTCAAGGAATTATTTCTAGAACCACGATGGGGAGACAATCTATCAATCTATGAAGGGACCTAACATCCTTCGAAAGAGCACAAAGCCGTATGCTGCCCCTTCTTTCCGGACTAACTATCGCCCTATCTCCATCACCCCTTTCTTGAGCAAACTCATGGAGAAACTAGTCCTCACAGAAATGGCCGGCTGCCTCCACAATCACCAGTACGGTTTTAGGGCTGCCAGAGGCATGGAAACTGCTCTCCTGAACACCTGCGAAGACCTACTCTCGAGCCTGGATTCCAACTCCCCCTCTGTTATATCCTCCTCGATCTCTCTTCTGCCTTTGACACTGTCAATCACTTGATCCTCATAAATCGTCTTTTTGATACCCTAGGCATCACGGTCAGGGCACTGGCGTGGCTTCCTTCCTTCCTTTCTAACAGACCCTCCCAAGTGCAAAGGGTTCTTTTCTCTCCTCCACCACAGTTTTACCTGTGGCATCCCACAGGGCTCTATTCTATTGCCATGACTCTTCAACATCTACCTGGCCCCTCTGGCCTACCTGATCTCCACTTTCTCACCTCGTTTCCACTGTTATGAGGATGACACACAGCTATCCTTCAAGCTGCCATCTTCCACCTCCTCCTCCCTCATACCTGACTGCCTGACTGCTATTCAGGCATGCTGCTCTGCCAATGACCTCTGCCTTAATGCCAGTGAGACAGAGGTCCTACTCATTGGGACGCCTGGTCCCTGTTCCCCACCCCCCACTCCTCTCTGGCCAGACTCCTTGGGTCACATCCCCTCACCCACATGTGAGGCAAAAACCTTGGGATCATCTTTGACTTCTCTCTTTCTCTTTCTCTCCACATATCGTGTACCATGCCAAGAAGTCCAACTTTCAGCTCTATCTTCTCAGGGGCATTCTACCTTTCCTTACCTTACCTCAAAACCTCAACCTGTCCAGAGCCCTGGTTCTCCCTCGGCCTCTCCAGAGCCCTGGTTCTCCCTCGGCTTAACTACTGCAACAACCTCTTCCTCAATCTGCCTCTTTCCTTATTTCGTCCCCTCCAACTAATCCAGAATAGGAGAGCAAGTCTTATCCTTGGCCTCAAGCAGCCCTGGAACTGCATCTCTCCTGCCCTAAAATCTCTCCAGTGGATCCCGGCAGCAGCCAGGTTAAAATTCAAGACCCTCTGCATCATCCATAGGACCGCCTGGGGCCTTGGACCTCTTTAAATCTAGCTTTCCCTCTCTAAATACTTCCGACCAGAGCCCTTTGGTCATCTGGCTCCAACTCTCTGCAGGTCAAACGTTTCTGCAAGCAGAGAGTAGGAGGTAGATCCCTTCCTGCAGCCGGCTCCTCCCTCTGGAATGGCCTTCCATCCCCCTCCAACTTGAGCCAGATCTTCTAAAGTTCTGGAAACATCTCAAGACTTTCCTTTTATCCATTTCCTTCCCTCTCCCTCTCCTGTGCTAACTCTGCCGCTATGACTGGTTCCTTCAGAGTCATACAGGGCCAGACCACCCCCCACCAGTGCCTCCTGCATCCTTTGCCAGCACTTTCCCTCTGCCTCCCTTTCCGAGACTAACCGAACTTAGTCCAGCATGCCCACCTCACTCATCCTCCCTTTACCCCCCCTTTCCCCCCCTTTCCCCCCCTTTTTCCCATGGTACCTGCCTTTTGCCCCCACAGCACTTCCCTGACCCCCTCCATGGGGGTGCCCCACTCCTGCACTTCTCCCGCTACCCCTCACACCCTGAACTTACCAACTTCTCAAGTATTTGACCAGTAGGATTGTCACAGGCCAATATAACAGTCTTTTGTTTTGTTGTTATTCCCTTGCCCCCCCCCCCCCCCGCCATCTTGTCTTGTGGTCCTGGAAACACTTGTGTATAGGCGCCATACATACAAATGTCCAATTAAAAAATAAAATAAACACGAAAGGCCGAATAGCGAGAATGTATGGGGAACAAGTACAAGCTGAACTTGTTGGCAGACTGTCTGCAAATGAGAAATGCGCCAAAGATCTGACTAGAGAAATAACGGATGGACTGTGGTCCACGATGTGTAGTGGGGTAGCACACCCCACAGTATCCTTGCAGTATAGAATACAGGCCATTAAACTTATACACCTGTTGGGATGGAGCGAGGGTCTTCCTACACCCTTAGGCGATACTGAATGAGAAATAAATGCTAAGAGAGCACATCCAGGGAGCAGGGAGATTCCCATAGAGGAAGGTTCGTGATCACCTTAGTGCATGCATTACAAGCTATACGGTAGATGTGGGTGCGAACTCCATCTTGGCATGTAGGCCCAAGCGCGGCAAACAGCATTATGTGTGTTAGTATTAGATTCCTTGCATGAGCGCAAACACCACCTCCACCCCAGCCAGGTCTCACAGAGTCAATGACATCCTCCATTGTTCCAAAAGTGCCCCGCAAGGTCAGGAGAAGGGAGCAGAGTGCCTCTTTGCAGTACCATCCCACTGAACAGAGAGTAAGGCCCTCCTGCCTCCAATGATCCCCCACAAGAAATACAGCTTTGCAATGCTTTTATCCTGAGACCCCTGAATGCCACACTACCATCCAAACCCAGGCCAGCAACCATAAAACTTTTACACCCCTTTGATCATTTACTAAGATCAGAAGACAAGGCTATCACGCCTTCACAAATGGGTCATGTGATTTGTGCAGCGAGGTGCAGAGTGGCAACAAATTATAGCCAAAAACGAAGGTGGAGGACCTTGGGAGTTGCTGATCTAAACTGAGAACGAGTGAAACATGTGAGTTAGTGAGACCTCGGCTCTCCCCAAGAGTCCATCCCTGTATCTACCAGGTGCTTGTTACAACAATAAAATAACATTGTGTTAGTAGCCAATTAATTGTTAGGCCAGCTTCACCTCAGAATGCAAGCCCAGCAGCGCCCACCTGGAAGGAGATGGACAGGTGAAGACCGACCTGGCATACCATATGGGGCAGGCTCTACATCTATAGGGCTCCTCCAATCCGCATTGTAGGATTGTACTATATGTCATGATGTCATTACTGATGTTGTTTGAGCTTATAATGTGCTGCACGTACCTATGGAACTCATAACAATCGTCAGCAGCAGAGTTCTTTGCTCATGCACTTCTATTTTGTAAGTAATAAATACTTGTTATCCTTGCAAGTTTGTCTTGTGTCTTTTTCACTAGAGGGCTGTATTGTTTCTGGTGTGAGCGTGCAGGCGTGTGCCTTCTTTGGTGACCCTGACGTGATCCCAGTGACCCCTCGCACTGACAGAGGCTTCCAGGCCGCTTCTCCGGTGGGCCCGCGCCCACCTGCAGTGACCAGTCCCAGACGCGTCAGTTCCAGAGGTGTGCAGGAGCCGTCTTTGCAGAATTCCTGTCTGCTCCTTGGAGCGGGGCATGGCTCTGGGGAGCGCAGCCGATGTTGGAACCCCGTGAGGAAGGAGTTCGGATGAATGCACATAGAGTATACCCTTTGAAAGTGATAACAAGTAGGGGAAGCGTATGTGGGGAAGAGTGTGGTTTGTGAGTGATTGAGGTCAAGTTTGTTTGTATGGTCTGGGTGTGATTTTTTGCTTTTATTATTATTGCTTGTTTTAGGAGAACGGAAAGGAAAACAGGAGTGTTAGGAAGCCTCTCAGAGTGAGGGGAGAAGATGGTACCACTTATATTGTGTAACAGAGGAAAAGTAAACAAATAGGAGCCCTGCATAGTTAGTGGGCTCGGAAATTGTGGTGGTTATTATTTTAGCTTGGTCTTTTGACTTATTGTTTTAGTGTTTCGTGACTTTTTTGTGTAAGCTGGAGGCCCAAGGAGGGGCGTTGTTAACTTAGTGGCTTGTTTGAGCACGTGAAGTGTGAGAGTGCATCCATGTGAAGCGGAGGGGAGGGAAAATAGTGTGGGCTGACAGGGAGGGGGGAAGAACAAATAGATGTTTTGGTTGTGACATTTGCGGCGTGTGCAGTGTGCAATTAGAAGCATGGGGATGCTTAAGAGCGCATACATCGCTGCAATAGTAGAGGAGACCCCCTTAGAGCACATGTACATGGCCTTGCCCTTGTATCGGGAGAAGATTGAAAAATATCACACGCAGTGGGTGACAGAAAAATGAGGGGTGATACCCCGCTCATGGCCAGAGCGGGGCATCCATAATAATTCTGGATCGTACGACAAATTTCTAGCTGCGAAATACAAGGGTAAACAACTACAGAAGAAAAAATAAATATTAGACTTATGGAAGATGATTGAAGACATGGAAGACTCTGATGAGGGAGTGGCACGGAGTACTCACGAATGGGACAAAAAAGCAGAAGGGGGTGGGACACGAACAGAGTACAAAGGAATATATCCATTGGCAGAGGAGACTAGAAGAGGTACTAGAATGGCGCAAGCGGAGCTAGTGTGACTACAAACAGCACAGAGTGTGGCAAGGGGGAGCGGTATAGATGAGTGGAGATCTGGGGACATTTTGTTTAGATTGGACAGCACAGCAATAAAGGATGTGCATATAGAGAAGAAAGAGGACGGGCGAGCAGCCAGCACAGGGTACAGAACTGGAAGGTCCAACAGAGGCTTAGCTGGAGTTCCAGGAGAGGATGGGTGGAGTTCCGTGGATGAGTTTGAGGATGACGGTGAGGAGGAAGCCCAAGAGGTGCCAGAAATAACACCTTGAGAGGAAAGTTTGTGGGATGAGAGAGTATGGAGGTTTGGCCGGGTTTGGCAGTGGCAAGGAAAAGGGGAAGTGCCAGAAGAAAGGACGGGAAAAAGGTGGGCTTACAGATGCCCCTGATACACAAGGGCAATGGTAGGGCGCAGTATGTGCCCCAGGTGCAGATGGATAAGAACAGTCTGAGTAAAGTGCTCCCACCATTAACAGCCGGGCCGGGGAAGTGGATATACGCATTAGAAAAACAGTTGGCAGGTGTGCCACTTGCCGTGGGTGACATGAAATGTTTGTTGGTAGCAATTGTGGGAGATCAGGATGGGGACATGTGGCTTAAAGCAAGATACCCCGGAGTAAGCTTGGACGATGATGCGCATGATGGCGCACCATTCAATAACATCTGAGCGCAGGTGTGGGGCGTGTTTCGATACACTTACCCTGACACGCCAGACATACAGTCGATTATGCAATATGCTATGGGTGATGACGAAAACCCTGCACAGTACATTATTAAGGTTCAGGAGATGTGTAGGGAGGAGATGGGGGACCAGTGGGACCAATAATTCCTCTTTTTTACTTTGGTATCAAGCAGGGATTGCCTAGGGAAGGGCAGAAGGCACTAGACATAATTGTGGTCATTGAAGCGAAGGGGTGGGCGGAAATTCAGAGTATAAAAATACACCACTGCAAATGAATAAAGGAACCTGAAAGGGAAATGGCACAACAATTGCAGGCAAATGAGGCGAAATTGGTACAGAGGATGCTCGCTAACATAGCTGTAGAGGGGGCTGTTTCCACACCTGCACAGATGGAGGTGACAGGGAGCACAGAGGGGTCTGCGGATGTCTGTATAGTTGCATTTTGACCAGAAGGAGGACAAGAGCAGTGGGGAGGTGGACAGCAGTACCCCACCCAGGAGTGGCAACAAGGAGGTCAGCAGCGTGGGAGGGGCAGATTTAGGGTGGATAGAGGGGCTTTCGAGGCATGGGTCCAAGAGGGGCAGGAATGGGTGCCTTGCAGTGTTTGAACTGTGGGAAGTGGGGACATTTTTCAAGAGAGTAGAGGAGTAGGCCAGGACTTGGATATAACATGTAAAATAATTATCACCCACAACCTCAGAATACACAACAGATGCTGACAACAAGGATGGCCTTCATACCCTATGAAATACACCAAGCATACATGCAGGTCCCATCCCGGCCTCTGGGGGCACAGGCACCACAACAGCAGCACCAGCAACAGCAGTAGCCACAACAAACTATGCCCCAGCACGGAAATAGTAACATGCACACACCCAGCAAAGTGCCAAATGGCACCATAGTGCCCTACCGAGGGGTGAGCGTGATGGGGAACAACCCTTTCATGTACATTCCCCCAGGACAAACACACACCCTGACTAGGACAGCCCACAGAGAGCTCTTGCATGCCCCTTTCTACTCTCTGACCATCTTGCCTTTCACACATCTTCACACTTCTTCTGGAACTTCCTTCAGAAGACTGTAATTTCTTTGCGGATACATAATATGGGGTTTTCTCAATGGATATCTTGTTTCAAGGACTTTTCGCAGTATAGGCAACATTATTGGCCTTGTGCATGTCGCAATTTCTGCTTACCAACATATAGGCAAAATGGGGGCAGGACTTCCGCTAGAGGCACTTTGCTCCTCCTCTACACTTTCACAGTGGTTAACCTCAAAAGTGCATTGTTCTCCATTCCATTGCACCCAGACTCATAGTACCTCACCACTTTTACACATTGGAGAGGAGGTTCGAACACACAAGATTACATCTGGGGTACTGCGAGTGCTCCAGCATTTTCAACAGAATACTCCACGCTGACTTAGGCAACATCCAAGTGTCCAGCACGATCATCCAGTATGTCGACGACCTGCTGGTGTGCAGTGACACGGAACAACACTGTAGACATGACTCCATTACATTTTTACAGCTCCTGGCTCACAAGGGATACAAGGTTGACAAGGCAAAGCTACAATACTGCCTACAAGAGGTTCTGTATCTAGGACAGTTATTATCAGCAAATAGCAAAAGAATAGTACCAACTGCGCTGCCTCTGTACGTGCCACTCCATAGCCCATGACTGTAAAAGAAATGAAAAAGTTCCAAGGGTTATGCAATTACTGCAGGGCATGGATCCTCAATTACGCAGCATACACAAGGCTGCTCTTACAGGGCCTCACAGAAGCACAAAAGACTGACAATAAAATGGTCTGGACAAAAGAAATGTTACAAAGTTTCAATGATCTTAAAGAAGTAATTTCAACTGCCCCACTGCTAGCGACCCCAGATTATACACAGGAATTCTACTTATTGTCCCACTCTAATGGCCAGGTCATGATTGCTGTGTTGACACAAAAGAGCACAATGGGCCACAAGCCACTGACCTATTACAGTGGCACACTAAACTCAGTAATGCAAGAGCAGTTTGCTTGCGAACAGGCACTTGTGGCGGTGGCATTTGCAATTGAGAAAAGTTCCTCAATTGTTATGGGCTGTTCCATTACACTCTACGTGGAACATGCTGTCTTTGCCACAAAAAAAACCTTTAACTACCCAAAGAGAATCCTCATATGAGATCAGTCTGTCCAGCAAAAATATGCACATTGTATGATATAGAACAGTGAACCCTACAACATTCATAACAGAATTGTGCACTGATGAGGATTTGGCCAGACATGACTGTGTAACATACGAGGGGGGGGGGTGACATTCCTAAAGCACTGGACAGGCCACTTGAGAGGGGGGGTGACAATTGACCAAGACATACTGGCGCAGCAGTAGTGCACCTAGTGGATGGTGAATATGAGACATTGGCCCTCATTACAGGTCTGGCGGTAACCTTGCAGGTAAAACCGGCAGGTAGCTGCTGGACCCGTAAACAGTTACCAGTTACCAGCGCCTGACTTGCCGGTAACACCAGGGTATTACAACCCAGCGGCCGGTCGGTCAGATGCCAGTAACATGCTGTTCCCCATTCCCATTTGAGTCTCATAGGACTCAAAGGGAATGCGGAACATGGAAGCACCGGCACCGTTAATAACGGTGCCGGTACTTCTGTGTAAGTCTATGGGCTTGTACCAGTGCACCCGGCAAGTCAGACCTGCCAGGCAGGAGGGCACCCACCCACCAGACTTGTACTTTGCCTGTCCGGAAACAACAGTGCCAGTAAGCTTACCAGCACGTTGTTTCCAGACCATAAAAGTTGTAATGAGGGCCATTGATTCTAAAAAGACTACCAATGCATTATTCAGTGCAGGCAGCGGACCTCATTGCACTTATCAAAGCACTACAGTCTTCACAGGGGTGTCACGTGACCATTTCTTCGGACTCAGCAAGCGTCACTACAACAGTGCCCGTCGGTCTTTCCCAGTGGAAGAAGACGGGCTTTAGGAGGGCGGATGGGTACCCAGTCCTGTATGCTGCACTATTAGACAAACTAATTTCCGCACTCTCCCAGCCTTCTGTAGTGGTGTTTGTTAAATGCACCGACCACACTAACAACACTGACAAAGTGTCCCTCGGAAACGCTGCCACAGACACTGCAACCAAAATAGCACCATACCTCCCAGTACCAACTGTAGCTGAATATAGTGTAACAAAACCTGCCACTGACCAGCCACCTGTCTCATACAATGCCCTGGCCATGGTGTAAATTATTGAATTACAAGGAAGAGCTCCAAAAGAGTAAAAAGAATTGTGGGTCGAAGGGGGGTGCACACAGTCACCTACTGATCTATTGTGGATGCAGGAATGCACAGGAAAAGCAGTGATGCCACACAAATTGTTCATAATAGCATTTGATCAGCTCCATAGCCCCTCCCACAGCTCCACATACCACATTGCTGCTGATATACAAGAGGATTGGTCTATTTCAAACCTCCAGGAACGCTTAACAAGTATGGTTATTAGATGCACCACGTGTCAAAATTTCAGCACAGGTATGACATTGCGAATGCTGAGAGGTACTCTCCCCACCCCACTGCGCTGTTCTGAAAGTTGCACATCGACTACCCACACATGGGCGAGAGATGCCGTTGGTCCCGGTGTTTGATAGTTATCGTCTTCCCCTTTTCACGTTGGGTGGAGGCAGGTCCTTGTGCACATCCGGATGCCAAATGCGCAGCAACATTTCTGGTCTGTGAAGTGTTCCCCTGATGGGGCGTGTGTGATGTATTAAGGTCAGACAATGGCACACACTTTTTTAATGAGTTGTTTAAGGAGATTACTGCACTACTTTGCATTAAACACTGGATGTGCACAGTTTATCACCCAGGCCAACAGAGTAGTTCAGAGGATCAATGGACTCCTCAAAAGTAGGCTGTCTATGCTTGCCATCACACTGGGTGCATTGCTTACCCCTGGCCCTGTTCGTTTGTGCACACAGCCCAGCAAAGACCACCATTTATCACCCCATGAGGTGGTAACTGGTCGCTGCATTCCCACACCAATAACTCTGATTAGGGAGGCATCAGACGCGCATAGGGAAGCAGCTGTTTTAGGAGATGAATTCAAAGACTATTTGACAACCCTAACACGAGCACTCACATGTATTTCCCGACAGATTGCATCGCCCCGATCGGAAGACGAGCCAGGCACCACAGCTGACTCTATGACTGATTCCCCCCTCCACTCAATCGCTGCTGCCAGGAAGATTTGACTACGTGAAGTCCGTTGTCTGCAAGTGGATCCACCCCCTTTTTGTTGCGGTTTATTATGCAGTCACACTGAACTCAGGGAGTGCCTTTCCCCCCAATGAATATGACGCACAACAAATCACTATGATTTGTATTAAGGTTCTATTTGGTAAGGCATCCATCCCTTCTTGCACACAACCCCAACGAATTCCTGGTGCCACAATGGACTAGGAACCAGGCTGTTGTGTATTAAGAATATATGTATTTATTCATTTATTTGAACCAAATTTTACAACCAGACTAACATCAGCCACCAATGCTGTGGCAACACAAGAACAAAAATTACTTCTGTAGAGCCACCAACACAAGAGCTAACACTGAGATACGCAATCAAAACTTCTTTTTAAATCACCCACCAATACAGAAAAAGAACAATTCAAGACACACAGTGATTGCTGATTTGGTTATATTTCTTTTCTCCGAGCAACCCCCACCTGCCAAACATCAATTCAACTTGACCCCTCTGAATTGAAGGCCAGTGGCAGAGAGTGGGAACACAATGGGAACATCATTTTTTGGGATTCTAATTACAGATGCAATATGCGGGAAAGAAAAGAAATGGACATTTGTTTTGCCACACCTAAAAAGAACAGGCAGGGCTTTGTGGTTCTGGTCAGAGCACAGTGGGAACAAGTTGGCAATTTCGTTTTGGACCCTGCCCATGCAAAGGCACCACCAGGCTTCACACTTCTGATTTAAAATTAAGGGGATCAATGGGGAATTTCATTTTGCACCCTGCACACTCATGTGGAAACAGGGTTATGGAATTAATTCTTTTGGCAGATCTTTATGTCTATACTGGGTCAAAACACACTGGGAAGAGCATGTTGGTTTCAAATGCCAACAAAATACATCCTGTGATTTCTATAGGGGAATTAATTGATTTACTTTAATTAAATATTCTAAGGATCTACACAGACAAACAGGATATTTTTCTATGGGGAAATAACTACAACAATGCTTGAAAAATGCAGGGCCTACACAATCTATGGCTTTGGGAATAGTTTTACTCATAGGAGAGGCCTTGTAATGGGCATCAGGGAACAGCAGGGCACCGCTGGGACAGCAAGGGTGTCAGTCAAGGAGTATCTCCTTTGAATCCTCTAAGGGGTCCCAGTCAGCTTCTATGTCTCCTGGTTCCTGTCTCCAATGCAAGATTTAGGCGTCTCTGCTGGGATGTTTCTCGCAGGAGTTCAGCAGCAAGTTGCCAGTTCTAATGCAATTGATCTACTTATAGGGTAAATGACATCACAACTTGTCGAAAGGGATTCTTTGATTTTCTCTACCCGCCTCCCACCTGTGTGCTAATGGGACAAGGAAATGGGGGAGTGAATCAGGACAGCTGTGGGGGGAGAAAGCTTTGTCATCAACATGGCAAGCACCCTAATTTTTCAAATCTTTACCTGTATGAATATATTTTTAAGAACTACATTTTAAGGCACATCGGATGATGCTGATCTGAAGTCGGCATGCACTTCCTATGCAGAGATATGTTTTTTCTTCATTTACTCAGGAGCTGTATCAGTAAAAAATATGCCACTTCATAGTTTTCATGTTAATTATTTCCTTCACGCCCACACCAACGTTCAAATATATTTGAGTCAAGGGAAGATCCAAATCAAATTTTCATTAATAACTTTAGTTATGTTTATCACACAAAATGACTGTTGTGGTGTATATGCTGCCCCCTTTACGCAATAATATGTACTTTCCTATTAATTCAACTGCAGCCTTCCCCTTTGTTGCCTTAAGATGCATTTACCCTCAGGCACGTGACCAGGCAGAGGCTGGCTCATGTTTATGTCCGCCTCCCCCTTCAAGGCCTGTGAGGCCCTGATAGAACCTCTAATGGACATTTTATGGGAATTGGGACCTCAAGGTCACTTCTGCTGAAAGAACAGGCATGGCCTTATCTACCTTTACTGTGGTTTACATCTAAGCAGTGTATTTCTCTCGATATTTTTAAGTAATGCCCCTGATTGATGGTTGACACCTACGCCCCTTTCTTCAGGGCAGCAGAGGAAAGGTCTTGGAGGTCAAGTTTCATTTTTGGAGAAATGACCGGCTCATGTACCCTGCAAGCAATGGCCTTTTAAACTCACACACAATGCAATTTACATGACATCTTATAAGGCACCCAGGCCTTATCCATATGTACTATGTTTCTTTAATTTCACAGTTTCAAAATACATGAGTATCAATTCTGGATTGTCCATATGCATAGGGCAGTTATATGAGAAAACCATGTTCAAACATTGAAAGTCTAGTGAAGCTCTTAGCATACTGTCATTTGGATGAGAGAAAAACAAAAAGGAAATTATTTTATTTCTTCTAAATGCAAGGAGCTTGATTTCAATTTCGATGACTGGAGCACCATCTGGTATTACATTGGAGATAATGTACGCACTGCTGTCTCTTTAAGTACAATTGCGGCTCTCCGTGTATTGTCAGCCACATGTCTTTCTTTTCCTTGCTGCAATGCATTGCGCATATCTTCACACTTTTGAAATTCACCCACTTTCTTTCTTTAGGCCTGCTTTTGGCTAAATAGGCCTTATGTCTGACATCACCATTTCTGTGCTGGCCTTACCCCACAAGATTCAATGGACTGTTTGAGGTAGTGTTTTCCACTCCTCTTGCAGACAAAGTTAAGGGACTCCGGTATTGGATACACTTGTCCGACATTCGGAAGGCACCTTGAGACGTTGCATCAGCACTTTAAAAGACGGGTAGTGTGCATCTACCTCAATTCCCTTTACACGACAAGCATTCAAATTTGGATTAACCCACCCACTCCAAACCTGTGCACACACACAGCTGCTAAAAAAGTTTAATTTAATCAGGGGATGCTTTTCTTGTGCCCTCTCTCTCTCTCTCTTTCTTTCTCTCTCTCTCTCTCTCCTCTCCCCTGCCCTCTCTCTATCTATTTTGTGTGCATACGTTTTGTCCTTCGGATTGGGAAGAAAATGGAACCAACACTCTGAAATCACTTGTTATACTTTAAAAAGTATTCTAGTTATAGTATTATGTCTAGGCTTTTGTATTCTTACATGTGTGCAATGGATTTTATAGCAGGGATATTTGCTATTTCAATGTTTATTTTGGGTATTTATTTAGAAGCTTCTTTTATATTAGAAGGACATATAAAAGGGTGGGGGGTGAGAGGAGAGGAGGGCATTACAATTCCACTGTAAATAATAGGTCAGATAAACACGTAAACTACATTGAACATCCCTCAAAAGAAACTGAATTTGTATGTTTCCCAAGGCCCAACCTTGCCCATCAACATGTCAACAATTCTGTACTTTATAAGAATCCAGCCCCTCACACTGGATTGTTAGAATATATTGCTAGGTCCCTACTGTTTTCAAAATGTCACAACGCTTTCTATAACACAAACCTTACTGATGTAAATAATATTAGCAGTGTTATTAATGGATATGTATGCACCCCCAAACGTACAAAGATACAAGCGCGATGTATGATGCCTACCACAGGCCTGGTCTCGACGCCATAGAAGATGTGCGTCTCCCAGAAATGTCTAATAGCTGGTACACAGGCATGAGCTCTGTGGGGAGAAACAAAGTGAATGGCAGTTGCTATGTGTGTTTGTTGATACTGCATGCATCAGGGTTTCCCAAGGTCCTAGTGCCACAGAAAATACCACTTTTAGAGCCACAATGCCTAGTACATCTAGAACTATGTAGGCTCTGAGGCATTTTCCAGGCAAACAATGTGAGGTTCGAACTGGTTGATCCAGATCGCCTGCAATGTGACAAAAATCCAAAAGGTAGCAAATGCCTGAAAGACCCTACCTGGTGATACAAGGAATGAAATATACAAACAATAAATGGCAAGAAACAAAAGTAAGCTGAATGGCATAGGGTCTAATATGATACAAAGAAGGGGTTCTGGCCCAGGTGGAAGCAGCATGTGCACCGTTCTGGACTGAACACATCACAAAACTGACATGGATTGAAACAATGGAGAAACCTGTGAAAGTGCACAGGGAAGAAACATATGAAGTTTGCTTTTATAGCGCCGGAACAATATCTGTAGGGGCCAACAAGCATTGTAACAAGACTCTGCTCATTCCTGATATCAAGAAGGCACAGAGGCAGTGATGGATTTCTATTGGTTGTACGGCCATCAAGCGTACTTGCACCTCCCACCATCATGGGGGGGACTATTGTTCAGTGGCCACGGTGCACTCAGCCGAGCTTGTAATCCCAGAAGTATATCGGCAAGGGGGACCAACAGAGATTTTTGTCCCTACCACCTTTCAGACCCCTGAGAAAGAAACAAGAAACCCATTGGCAGCAACAGGGTTCCACACCCTCCATGGGAAAGAAAATTGTGTAACAGTGCGAAGGAAAAAGAGAGCAAACTATCTGTCCAAAGACTCATCAAACCTGCTTGATGAAATACCGGATTAGTACAGACGCTTCAGCGAAGCAGAGATTTTCTTCACCTCATTTTTACTTCCTGGTGTACAAACTGGGGCTAATGCTAAACAGCTCCAAATTGTGCGCTGGGAACTGATCCAGCTGGCTAACGACACAGAGCAAGGGTTCAATGTCATAAAAGTGGAGCTACGTGCCTTGAGGCTGATGATGATGGAGAATCGCTATGTACTGGATATACTAACTGCCATGGAAGGAGGCGTGTACAAAAAGGTCGGGGATTCCTGTTGTACATTTGTGCCTCCCAGAGATGCTGAGTACTGCTCTCTCTCACATATGATCAAAGCTGTACATAATCGGGGAGTGCACATGAAGAAGGAAGCTGGCATACAGAATGAGGGCTGGTTTGATCTGACCTTCTAATGAGCTCCATCCTGACAGGGAGCGATTGTGAAAATGCTGGTGCCTTTCATTGTCTTTATCTTGGCCATCTTTTGCATGTGTCAAATGGGACTCTGATGTGCCAAATGCAGTGCCCAATAGCGCAATGATGATGGTCTTAATTGGGGTAGCACCCAAAGCACTTTGCTGTGCCACAGAAAGTGGTACCCAGACAGACCGCCCAAACAAATCCTGTATGATCGAGGTTTATCATCCCTTACACCCCCGTGGCACACTCACCACACCCCCACCTCACCCTGAGAAATATACAGAGCACTGGGTTTATTTAGCTCTCCCCACAAACCCATCCCTATATCTTCCAGCTGAAAACAAAGGTGGAGGACTTTGGGAGTTGCTGATCTGTCTGAGAGCACGTGAAGCATGTGAGTTAGTGAGACATTGGCTCACTCCACAAGCCCATCCCTATATCTTCCAGCTGCCTGTTACAACGATAAAATAACATTGTGTTAGTAGCCAATTCATTGTTAGGCCAGCTTCACCTTTGATGACGAGCCCAGCAGCGCCCACGTGGAAGGAGATGGACAGATGAAAACGGACCAATGGCCTAGCATCCCATATGGAGCAGGCCCTACATGTATAGGGGTCATCCAATCTGTATTTGTAGAATTGTACTATGTCATGATGTCATTAGTGATGTTGTTTGTGCTTATAATGTGCTGCACATACCTACGAAACTCAGATTTTTCGGCAGAAGCAGAGTTCTTTGCTGATGCACCTCTATTTTGTAAGAATAAAATACTTGTTATCTTTGCAAGTGTGTCTTGGGCCTTTTTCCCTAGAGGGCTCTATTTTTTCTGGTGTGAGCATGCCTGATCGTGCCTTCACACCAATGGCAATACCCACCTGCCAAGCTCTCAAAAAATGCCATTCCTGGAAGTGTCGGCTACTACCACATGTGGTGGGACTTCTCTCATATACAGGGATACTGTAAGGATGTTCTTGCATGGATTAGGGATCTAGATGGGATATGATATGATAGGTTATTTATAACACGCTTAATACCCAGAAGTTTCTAAGCGCAGAGCTGGGGATCGAACCTGTGTTGCTCCGTGTCGTCTTGCTTCCAAGGCGAGCATGTTGCCCCTGAGCTATCCTCCCGAGCTATCCTTCTAACCTCCTATCCTCCTGGGATAAGGGGGAAACTATTGCCATGGTTATTGCTATTTGGGGTGTTTATGGAGGAGGAGGAGGAAGAAGAGGAAGGCCATATGGTGCGCATTTTATTGGTGGCGGCCAGGAGTTGTATTATTCATCTCTGGAAAAGAGACAAAATCCCCACAGAGAAAGAATGGGTTCAGAAAGTGAGGGCGATATTTGATATGGAATATTTAACACACTTAATGGATGAGTCATTTGGAAATATAGACAGTGCCTGGCTCCCTTTCTTTGCTAAATATGGAAGGTAGTCTGCCATGCACACGGAACCACGATGGATGGTGATGTAATAGAAATGATGATGGTATATGATGTTTCAATTGGGATCCGTGGGGTGACTGGGGGTGGAGGGTTTTATCAATGGTTTATAAGAGGAATGGTTTACTTGCTGTAATCTGTTGTTATATTCGTATGGATGTAAAGATGGCAATAAAACTTGATTTTGAAAAAAAGAAGAAACAAAGGCTCAGAACTGATAGAGGGGCAGTGAACATGAATAAATAGACATTTAATAGACAGGTAGGTCTGAAAAATGGCCTCTGGTGAGCTCTAAGTAGACTTGGGTGGGGGACACTCCTACGCCTGAGCTGGATTACAATTACACATTGGACTCTTCTTTCTGGCCGATGATGAACTACGCACGTGCAGGTTTGGCTTTGCTCTCGGTCCGGTCTTACTGCTCCGGCCGAACATGTCCAAAGCCTCCTGGGTGTGGAAGCCAAGAAATGGAATCTGGCTTGGAGAGTGAGCTGCTAACTGCAATGTCCGAAGCCAAAGAGCAAAGTCAGATGGAAGAAGGGAAGTCGGCAGAATGAGCACCAGGCTGGGCCTGGTAGCTTGTGGCAAGGGCTCTGAGGGTTTGGCTCAAACCCACGAGGGCGGAAGGCACCACAGACCCATCAAGATTCACAGCTGTGAAGACGGACCTTCTAAAGTGGTATGATTTGAGGCACAGTTTCTCGGCAATCATTTTATAGACTTCCAGGGGGGGGTGTTAGGAAAGATTTCATATTTTAATGGAATTTTCCCTCCATGTGTCAACCCCCAAACTTTTTGCTGCTGTTTTACACCCTGATCTAACCTTTGCCAGAGAAGCGCAGCCCTCAGCCACACTCCTCTGGGCTTTCACTCACTTCTTATGGGGAAAGTGACATGCCCTTAAGACAGTCAGTACTGGGAGACTTTGTTTCCCTTAGTCCTTTCCTCAGGTTGCAGCTTTTGTGCAACATGTAACAAGAGTGCAATGTAACTTACTTTACCGCACCCTTGAGCCTCTAGTCATTCCAAAGGCCCTAGAAACACTCGCTGGACTTATTATGAACTGTGCAGATGTGCCACGGACAAGACTGGTGGCAGCTATCGTTTATCTTATGTTTTGAACCCTTTTTTGCCATGTTATCCACGCTTACCGCGGTTGACACAAATAGGTGGCCTGGCTCCAAAATGGCCATGCCACGAGGTTCTTTGTCCTGTCCTTTGGCCATCTTGCCCCTTCACCTTCCCCAGGTCGAGCTGACCCGGGTCAGTCCTTATTTGGTCATGCACTTTCCCATGAAACCCACAGCTTTTGCGGGCTTCTGCATGCCTTGTGTGTGTGCCTCCAGAATGTGGGCTGGGATGTCCGTTCCCAATACACATCCTGGGTGCCAGAGAGTCTGGAGTGTCCTGAATGCCTGGGACCACCGTGGTCCGTGATTGGTCCACATATGGAGTGAGTGTTTGTGAGCAGATCTCCCATTGGGGCCTCTCCATTTTGGCGCAAAGGGGACTTTGGATAAGAGGAGGCCAAACACAGAACTACCATGTCGATCTCCTGAGTTCACACGAACAAAGGATAAGGGGCCAAGTATCCTTCAACAAGAAGCCGAGTCGAGGAACCGCTGGTGACCCGCTGGAAGGTTTGGCACCCTGAGCCCGCTGTCGTCCTGCGAGACCCCTCTGCATCTGATCGTCCTAGAAGGTCTACGAAGGCGCTTCGACCCATTGGAATAGTGGGACCAACTATTCTCGGCACCTTCATCAAACCCTGCAAGTAAGCCTCTTCGGAAGTGTCCCTGGGCCAACCAGTGGGCTGATCAGCTTACGCAGGACGTTTGCTCTGTCATCGCCACGGTTTCGAGGAAGCCCTCGAAACTTGGTATACTGCTTGCTCTGTGTCCACGGCACCCTCACACCGAATTTCCTATACTTGGCATTCCCAGGTCTGAAGTGAGACAAATGCACCCAGACCGGAGTAAACGCGGTTATCGTGTTGCTCTGCTGTGGCAACGACCTGTGCAAGTTCGCTGCACTTGTGACCCTCTTGACCCTGAAGCCTGCTACCACGGAAACTACACGGTGTCGAGACATCCTGATTGTCGCTTTCGAACCTGCCAGCGAAGTGGACTGAACTGGCGAAGTCTGGGTCTGCCTGCGTCGGGGACCGGCGAGTAGTCCATGCCCCAACCGGTGGCCTCTAGCGCAGGAGCCCATTTCTTTTCTACCACTGTTGCGAAATAGCGACTCTATCCTGCACTCTCAACCTGCCTCTGCCCGCAAGTGGAGGTCCTTCTTGAATAGTGGGGACTTGTTCTTCATCGACCGTATCCACCTTCCTGAGCTGCTAGTGACCCTTGAAGAGTCCCTATTTTTTCCAGTGGCACAAGCGTGTGCATGTACTATTGAGCAAAAGGCTCCTCTCTTCATAGGGCTTGGACTGCCTCTTAGTTAGGTGTATTCTTGATGTGGAACTGGGTCTAAAGATTACTTGCACTGCCTGTTTTCCTCCCCATCTAGGTGGTCTACATATTTTGTGCTTCTTAATCCGTTTGACCCCTCTGGTCTTGTATATATATCGTGTTGATTGTGATGTGTTGGTTTACTTCAGTATTATTGTGATTCTTTGCTATGGTCTATGTTACAAAGGCCTTGTAATAAATGTGTCTATATTTTTAATATAACACCTGTCTGAGGTAATTTGTAAGTGTCCTTGCTTTGTGTGCTCATTGAGGTCTTTCAGTCACCCTCACCCCTCTTGAGACTTAGTCTTGACCACCTGCCATAGCTACCCTGATTGGTCTGGCTTGTCCAGAGGTTACCCTGTTCCAGGAAACTAGGTTGCTCCTCCAGGTCAGAGTTCAGAAATCCATCTTAACAAATTGGTGTACAGCGGTGGGATAGGACTGAAGGAGTCCAGTGTTGCGCACGAGCGAAGGCATTTTGAGTTATTCCTACCAGGACACATAGTGAATTGTCGTAGTATAAGTTTTAAAAGGCCATAGTCCTATCTAACAGTATGGAAACAAGTACCTTGTTAACTTTAAATGCTTCGAAACCGACACATTAAGAAAGATGTGTGCTGAGAGAGGTGTTTCCTCTCAAGGCACAAAAGTAGAAATGATCCAGAGAATCATGGACTGGCAAGAAGCTCAGCTTAGAGCTATAGCTTCCGAGGACAGTGCAGAAAGAGGTGGGACTGCTCTCACTGGTAGAACTGATGGTTCTACCGCTGCACTGATCCACAGCGACCATGAGGACATGGAGGATGTAATGTCGAATGTTTCCTCTGTCAGTACTGATGGGGAGGCCATACTTGAATTCAAGAAACAAGAGCTGCTGTTTAGGCAGAAGGAGCTTGAGTTCAACATGGCCAAACTAAAGATAGAGCAGGCAGAAAAACAAAAAGACAGGGATCATCAGTTGGAACTGGCCAAGCTTCAAGTTGCCAATGGATCCAAGGGTCCTGGACATGGGTCTGGGGCCTCTTCTCATCCAAGGTTTCCAGAAAGATCTGCTCAGTGTGTATGAGGAAATTAATGACATTATGGACTGGCTGAATACATTTGAGTATGCATGTGAAGTTCAACAAGTTGACAATGCTGATAAAATTTCCTGGTTACTTAGCAGACTACCCCATTCTGGCTGCAGTGCCATTATGGAAATATCAAAAGCTGAGAGAGCAGATTTTGCAATGTTGAAGCAAACTCTCATCTTAAAGTTTGGAAAGACTCCTGCCCAATATTTAAAAAGATTCTGAGAGTATAAGAAAAAAGAAGGTGGTACTTGGGTATCTTATGTAACTGAATCCTTAAAAAACTTGACTGGCTGGGTCGAAGGTTGTAAGGTTTCTACCTTTGAAGTTATGATAAGTCTTTTCATGCTGGAACATATTTTTGCATCTTCTTCCCCTGACCTTAAGCAGCATTTGGCCGATTCAAAGGAGATAGATCCTAAGAAGCTACCCATTGCAGCAGATTTATGGGTGTCACATCGAGTGTCCCATAAGGACAGGACTCATCCTGGTAAGCAGGCGGAGGGAAAAAGTACAAAGATAAGGAGGGTGGGGAAACTGATAAATCTTCTTCCCAAAAGGGCCACAAAAAGAAAAATAAGGGTAAGACACAAGAGAACTCACAGGGTAGTGGAGGTCAGCCTCTGAAACAGAACTCTGGTTATAGTAAGCCTCCCTATGAGAACAGACCCAATGGATCTTGTTTTGCTTGTGGAGCGACTCACCACATGAAGGGGGATCCCAGATGTAAGGTCAAAACCTTGAGGGTCCACTCTGCTAATCTGGCCTTCTCCTCCTACGAGGAAGAAGAGATTACCAGAGCATCCTTCTCCTCAGACTCCTTCCCCAGTGGGATAGAAGCTGAGGTAGTTTTAGTTTCCCAGGGTTCCTGGGAGCCGAAAGTCTCAGAGGGTTATGCTAGGATTCCAGATAACACCAAGCACTACTTTAAGGACAGTGTGCTGATCAATGGAGTAGATACTCCAGCTCTAAGGGATAGTGGGTGCAGTCGAAATGTAGTGGATTCTACCTTGGTAGACCCAGAGGAAGTTGCCAGAGCTACTCTGATGCCCACTTAGTTGGCTGACGGCTCACCTCTCATGTTCCCAGTAATACCTGAAGCATGTGCATAGAAGCACAGTGAGCCTGGTAAGTAGCCACAGAAGCACAGAAAGCATGTGCACAGAAGCAGTGTTTTAGAAGTCAGCCTGGCAAGAAGCTATAGAAGCACAGGCAAAGTTTCGTGCTGAGTTTCCAGTCTGCTCCAGTCCGCGCCGGAACCCGGAGGGCGGACCAACGCGCTTGCAGCTCATCCATGCCCGAAGGTCGCTGAGGTAAGCACTGATTGACTTATTGACTTATTGACACTTGCCAGCTGTGCCCTCGCCTCTGTCCTACCGCGGCTTCCTCCGCCTCCCATTTCTCCAGACCGTCCAGATTGATCGCTACTCGTCCCTCCTCTCTGGCCTCTTCTGAGCCCTGCTACCCACCCACCCCCCACTTTCCCCCACTCCTTCCCCCCTTTCCCTTCCCTGCCTCCCCATCCCTTCTATCCTCACCCCCTTCCATGGAGGAAGACCCGGCCCAGCGTCTACTAAGGAGCCGAGTGAAAAAGAACTTACTTCTCTCGTCTGCTTCCACCACTGCTATCTCTCCACCCCAAGCAGCGGCGGCGTCGGCGAACGCCATGCAGTCCCCTCTGGACACAGCCCCCCCTAGAAGCATTCTCCTCCTTTCTCAATCACCTGACAGCAACGTTCAGCCATCAGGGATTCGGCCGCCGCCGGCCTCAGACTCTATGGACCTAGTGTCCTCACAAGCCCTTCTCGGGCCCGGAGACCTGATGATTCCAGCACCTCTCAAGGCATCCAGAGACGGCTCCCTTGAGCCTTCCACAGACTTTTGGCCGTTTCTAGCACCTGACGCCACGTGCCCTCTTACCGCCTTGGCAAGCGGCCCGTCCTGTGCGGGGACCGGAAGGTTCCCGCCAGGGGGTCTGAGGGCGCTTGCGTCGGCGACCACAGCCACCCCGGCCTTCTTGAACTCTATGGCACCTGACCTCATAATCGATCCTCAATCCATTTCTGCTTCGCCTACTGGAACACCTTCACCTGCATTGGCTCCCCGGCTGGTGGGGGCATTGTCCTCAGCCCAGTCCAGGGCGCAACCTGCTACAATTGAACTCCACCTTAACTCTCAGAAGCACCTGGCCTATAAGACCACCATGGCCACGATTCACGCTGTCTCGGATGACAGCCGGCTCACTCCCGACACGGTTGGCCCCGCCTGTGTTCAGAATTTGCCAGCAACTCACCCTGCATCGGGGGACCCCTCCATCGACTCGGTAAAGGGAGCAGCCTCTCAACTTTTGGCGGCTGTTGATGAATTGACTGGCCCACCACCAAACACAGCCGCAGACCACATCTTGCCTTCTGTTCCAACTTCGGAACCCCAAAACAAAGCTCAAAATAAAACCCAGGAACAACTTTTGAAGCCTCTTTTGGAGACAATAAATGACTCAGATTCCGACGATTGTTCTAAATCATCGGACACCTGTTCGCATAAATCTAGTCCATCCAAAAACAAAAAAAGAACGCTTTACAAAAAAAAAGCCAATTCCGCATTGAAAGCTACGCCCTCACAACTATTGCACAATAAACTACCGACCTCAACAAAAAAGCAGCAAAACATTCCTGGCACTTCACTAAAAAGTAGCAGGCAGTCCAAAAACGCTGCCCAGCACCAGGGCGGAAAAAAGAGGGGATATGCTAAACTTCCTCTACCCACCCCCCTCCTGTCAACCGCCCTATTGAACTTTTTCAAGACTCAAGGGAAAAGAAAGCTATCTACCGACTCCGAACTTTCAGACGCAGAAATTCTGGAAGCCCTTGACAAAACCTCACCTGCCCCTAAAACCAGGAAAACTCTCGCTACCCAAGACTCCCAACTCCCTCCACCTACTCAAGCTCTTGCCCAAACCCTTGCATGTGGTGGAAACCTGTTAGATACTCCGGCTTTGACCATCCTGGACTCTGATCGCGCACACAGCAATGTTCCAACTGCCCGACCAGATGGCCAGGAGAAGAAGACCTCGCCTCCCATTCCAAGTCCGGAGGTCAGTTCACTCCCTCCGTCAATTACCAACGACCGACCGGTCAACCAGGGCCTCTCGGTCATTAAGGACTTATTACAGCTCAAAGCTTACCCACGTCACAGAGAAATGTCTGCCCAACCTTGGACCAAGACGCACTTACCTACCTTTACCCCTCTGGCTACGCCACGAGATTTCTCAGGCAACACCTCTCTCTTGGATGACCCCGAATTCCACCCGAGCTCCGCAATTACAAGGAAGTTCAATCCATCAGAATTGGAAGGTAGTACTTCAAGGCGCAGGCACTCATTGGCGAACCCCACATCTCTAGGCCCCAGAGACACACCACTGAACACTAGAAGACTTTCGGATCCCGCTTCCCCATAAAGACTTACCAAGTAACAGAAAAGACTTAACCACAATCATGTCCGCAATAACCATTGCAATGGCCCCCTTTTGTAAACTTTACGAAACACTAGGTGACGCATCAAGAGACAACACGGCTATTTTAGCTACCATTCAGTCTAAGCTAACCTTCCTGGAAGCCTACATAACCGCCATCGACTTGAAGTACGACATCCCCCATATCCAAAAAGACTTGCCACTTCCGGTGCCGGACGCCCCTCAATCTCTTTCCATCCTGACGAAGAGTCCTTCACCGAAGACCATGACGATATGTCTACCCAGACCCTCCAACCCAAGTCCTCCAACGACCTTGCTCCAATATTTGCAAACAAACCAAAGCTGGCGTCATCTGTCAGCACGTCTACTTCGATTCTTAAGCTAACCCCTGCAACCAACCCCAGTCTGACCCAACAGAGGGCCCAAGGGAAAAAGGTTCTAAAACTAGCAACGAATGATCATCAGCCAACCTCGACCCGTCAACCCTGCAAACGCTCGCTGGAAACGGGCGCAGTCAGCTCTAATCACCACACGCTGCTGGCCAGTGCAGATCCTGCCGGGTCCCGGCCACAATCCGTGACGGACCTGACCGAGTCCCCGATATCACCAGCAGATTTCCTGAATTCAAGTATTCTATCAACAGCGTCTGCGCAAGAAGTCCAGGACTCGCCCGAGAAAGTCTCTACTTCCTATGACCCTCAATCAACTTCTCATCGGCTTTGCAACCCCCAAGTCTTGCCTGACACCCCAGTTCTTTCATCAGGGGAGTCAGCTCCTCAAAGTCCGACTCGGACGTGGCATCCTAACTCTCCCCTAAGTGCTTCACCAGAACCTCAGAGCAGATCCAGACCAAGACCCTATCCAGATAAATCCACGGCGTCGAGGCCCATCGCCTCCCACAAACTAACTGGAAAGAACGAGGCTCACTCTGAGAAGGACAGCCCCATCCGCCTTTTTAAAATTGAGCAGATATCTAACAAAGACAAGTACACCATTCTGAACAGAAGAACCGTCTTAAAAATAACATCGTCCATAGTCTCCCTAAAGCAACTGAAATCGGACGACTTCAAGCGGGTCGAGCCTTACCACAGGGACAATAAGGCGAAGGCCTACCTGCATATCTACAGCTCCGCAATTCAGGACATATGCAAGCAAGCAGGCGAAGAACTCAAATCATGCGGTCTTCTTCTGTCGGAACTAAAACCCCTCGATCAAAAAACGGCCACCCGAGAATCCTATTCTAAGAACAGAAAAACCAACGAACACAGTCCATCTCGACGACAGTTTGACTGCAGAGATGAACTGAGGACCCACTTCACTGACGCTCCAAGAAAATTTACGTCCCGTCATGAAGCACCGGACTATCGTCCTCATTCCTCACGGGCCCACCCTGCCCAGCTAAAAACTCCATCTAAAGCTGTACGGGCCGAGGTACCAGCTCGGACGGACTCTCGTTTCAACGAAGGCAGACAAGAAATATCCACGCACCGCCCGACCCACCACCAACAAGATAGATTTTGCGCGGACAGAAAAAATCAAATTTGGAGACAGCGGCCACCCCGAAGATATATATCCAGAGACCTCGTAACCGAGCTTCAACCCCCCTATCACCTGCGCCCAAAAAGTCCTCAACATTGGGTGGTCCATGGGACTGGATTAAAGGAGCTCTATCCTCAAACAGAGCTAAATAGCAATCATCGGAGGAAGCCGACGTTCGCCTAAACTGCTGATGTTGGCCTCCTGGAACACAAGAGGACACGCTCACCTAATTAACGAAAACTGCTTGGATCTGGGACAGTTCGATATTTTTTGCCTGCAAGAAACATGGCTTCAACACAAACCCTCGATGGATGGATACGACATTGTGATCTCGCCAGCTGTCAAATGCCTTTTAGGCCGGCCATCGGCAGGACTTCTAATTGCGGTGGGGTCAGACCAAAATCTAAAAATCGTGAAGATTACGGCCGCCTGGCTGAAAATTCTAACTCACCCCCAAAAGGCCGTCCCACGCCTCACCTCGCTCTGATAACTGTCTACTGGAATCCCCAAAGGACTTCGACATCACTCTTCTGCCAAACCATGGCTGAAACAATTGATTCCATCCTTATCGATTGGGACACCCCATGGGTACTTATCTGCGGAGATCTCAACGCAAAGTGCGATCAATCCACGGATCTACGTACGCATCACACTGAACTTACACAAGCTGAACTAAGAGGCGAAGCATGGACGACCCTTATGTCCTCCAGGAATCTACACAACGTTGCCAGGATTCGGGAAGGTCAGCCCCACTTACCTACATGGAAGAGAGGCCAGTGGTCAGCTACCCTGGACTACATCTTCGCTTCAAAAGCCCTGTGCGCAGAAATCCAAGGTTTTCAAGTGGTTGAAACTACAGCGAATGACCACAACATTCTAACGCTGTCATGGTTCTCCATGGCTCGAAAGACAAACCACTATCTGCCTTCAGTGGAGTCTAATCCACAACAATCACGGCTGCGTCTAACATCTGCCAACATAAGGGCAATTACTCATCAATATGTTGCCGAAGCGGCGGCCTAGTTACCCTCCGCCCCACCTTGTAGACCGAACTACCTGCCTATGCTTCTAAACTACAAGCAGCATTCACCGTCGGGTGCGTCCCACCTTAAGACCCACACCCACCAGTACGATAAGCAAATAGCCCTTAAGAAACTGCATTAAGGAAGTTCAAACGCAACACCAAGGCAGAAAACTCTATCACCGCTTGGAACCTGTGGATTAGCGAACATCTAATCTACAAATCATGGATCAGAACGCGCCGGGCAGCCTTATATCAGCACGATGCAGAATTAATGCTCAGAGCCCTTACAACAAAAAAAATAGCCGACTTTTGGTCCCTGATAAACCACACTCAAGGGGCTACTACGACAAATATGATCAACGCAGTACCGGAGCAAGCCTGGGTTACATTTTTCAGCGACCTTTTCGCCAGCCCGACCCCACTGTCAACTCTGCGTTCGGACTCCACAGACACCCCGTGGATAAACCTGTCAGCTGCACCAGACATAACTCTGGCCATTAAAAGGTTAAAATTGTCAAGAGCTCCAGGCCCAGACGGCCTGTCCAACATAGACCTAAAGAAACACCTCCACGAGTGGTCCACCTTTATCAGCATTTTGTACGACCATTGCAGAATAACCAGGAAGATCCCACTGTCGTGGTGTAAAGCTAACATTATCCCCATTTTCAAACAGGGAAGCAGGGATCTTCCTGGAAACTACCGCCCGATTGCCCTACTGGACATTATGGGTAAGCTCTTCGCTTCTCTCCTCCTAGTCCACTTTCAACGCTGGGCAAAAAGGGCGCCGTGCAATGATCCTCTTCAAACAGGCTTCAAGAAGAACGGCACCACTGCACTGAACATCCTTATACTAACCCTCCTAAAGGCAAAAATAAAACAAGGCTCACAGCCAGTGTACGCTGCATTTATCGACCTCTCTCAGGCCTTCGATAAAGTCAACAGAACGTGACTATGGGCTAAATTGAAAAACTGGAACTGCCCTGAATCTGTCCTAAACCCAATGATGGCTCTCCACACTGGCACCACTCTTAATGTTCGGCTGAACAGGCACGGTGCCCTCTCCAGGGAAATCCAAGCCAACAGAGGAGTTAAGCAAGGTTGTCCGCTGGCTCCCGTGCTCTTTGTTGCATTTTTGGGGGACTACAAAGACTCTGAAGGCCTGGTCCACAGCTTCCCCCCAAAGTTTGGAAACACCACCTTGTCCCGACTTCTTTACGCCGACGACATGATCTTGTTCGACCAAACCCCCATCGGTTTACAACGGCAACTGGACAACCTTGCAGTCTATATGTCCAATAACAACCTGCAAATAAACCAGGCCAAAACCAAGATCATAATTTTCGCGAAAACCTGCCACCCCCGGAAAAAACCTACGTCGTGGTCAGTGAATAAAATCAGAATCGAAGTGGTTTCCCACTTTAAATACCTGGGGGTGTTTATTGACGGATCAACCCAGGAATTGAAAATGCAAGCCCATTTCTGGTCGAAAACCAAACTGTTGATCTCACAACTCAAAGCGATTGACAGGAAGTTCGGCAAATTTTCGTTATCCCCGGCTATCAACTTCTACAAGGGAAAAATGGTCCCAGCCATAACTTATGGCATGGGCGCCATGTTCACCATTCCAACGCACCTCTGGCGAAAGTTAGAGGGGTACATCTGGAAAACTCTCCTTGGCCTACCTAACGCCATTCCCATCGAAGCGGTTAGAAGAGAGCTAGGGCTGCTCTCGTTAAGTGCAACTGTTAGTGTGGCCTCTCTCGCTCTGTTCAGGAAGACCCTAATCAAAGATGGCCTCCCGATCTGCAACATCATCGGGCAGGAGTTGGCCACTACGACCTGCAAAGCTGTCCTTCTCTGGATGCGCCGCCAAGAATCCATACTGGATGAACTGGTATGTTCCAAATCCGATTTGATTACGAACCCCGAAAGTGTCAACGAAAAACTGAAGATCCAAGACTGGATCAACACCATCGACAAAGCTGCTGCAATTAAATTCTTAAAACACCTCCCTCCCATGTACAACAAGCTGAAATCCCCCATGGGGTACTGTCTAAAATTCCCAGACAAAAAACTGCGATCGACATTCTTAAGAGCTCGATTCAATCTGCTCCACACAAGGGAAATTCTAGGGATACAATCTGTATCCACCATTACCACCTGCAGGCTATGCAATGCCCCGGATTCCATCGAGACAATTCGCCACCTGCTGCTAAATTGCCCTTCGCTGGAGCAAGCACGCTCAGCTTTTCTAACCCCATTATGGTACGATTCCATCCTGATCGAAAAAAACACATGGTGGTGCCGCTTGATCTCTGGGGAAAAACCCCGCTGGGTGGTTGCCACGGCTAAAATAATCGAGGAGGCCTTTGCCAAAATCGCGAACGTGGGACTGCAACCCTCACTTGATCAGCACGACTCTTGATAGGCCTGATCTACTTGAGGTCCCCTCCTGTCAGCTTGTGACTCTCTACGGAAACGGGGTCTACCCAAACTACCCATCTTCCCTACTGGTCGATTACGAGTAACCCTCCACGCCATTTTGGCCCTGACCCCACCTTAGGATTGTAAACGATCTTGACCTGGAGTGATAGCAGGCGAAACAAGCTTTGTTCGATTCTAAATTGCCATCCTCTTGTAAAAATCATTTTCTTTTGATTATGCACAAGTAAATAACATTTTTTTTTTAAAATACCTGTAAATCTTACTATCAATGGTACAGCAGTCAGGATTCCAGTGAGCATTTAGAGGAGTGTCCCAGGAAAGGTCTTGTTGGGCAATGATCTCCGAGCTTTAGGGCTTATGGGAGACACTGCTGACAGACCCTGCACAAGGTGTCAAACGAGGACAGCACTGGCCAAGATCAATGCCCTGCCCCAGCCAAAGGGGAAACCCAAGGCTAAAGGAGTCAAAAAAGTAAAACGAGGGAAAGAAAATATTCCCCATAACTCGCCTACCACTGAGGTGGAGTTAGTTGGTCAATCACCCGGACATGACGAGGAGGTGGTGATGCCTGAAGTATTTGACCACAATGACCATCCTGAACTAAATGATTTGTTAGTAGAAGGTGGTCCTGACAGGGAAGAATTCAACGTAAGTGCCCATCTCTGGAAGGGTATACAGTTCTTTTGCCGAGGGATTTTTCGTCGCGGGACTTTTCATCGCCGTTTTTTTTATCAAAGAAAAATCATTGTATTTTTTTGGGGGGGGGGGTTAAAAATTAAAGAAATATTTGTGGGTGAAAGGGAATAATTTCAACAAAAAGAAAATGGGGGTTTGGGGGGAAACCCCACTCAAAAATAAAACAAAAATAAAACAAGTTTTTTTCAATAAAAAAACAGCGATGAAAAGTCCTGCGACGAAAAATCCCACGGCAAAATAACGTAGAACCCTCTGGAAGGCCTAAGGAGACAGGTCTGCTCCCAGCTTGAGGGTGAACCTCCTAGGAAGCACCAGATTTATTGGGAAGGTGGGCTCCTGTACAGTGAGCCGACAGAGTCTACAGAAGGAGACCATAGGAGGTTGGTGGTTCCCCTTGCTGTAAGACCCTTCCTCCTGCAGCTGGCGCATGAAGTGCCCCTTGCTGGTCACCTTGGTCTTAAGAGGACCAAGCAAAGGTTATCCATGCACTTCTACTGGCCCAAGATGGGGGTGCAAGTAGAAAGTCACTGCAGGAGTTGTGCCTCTTGACAGTTATCTGGTAAGAGTGGTTCAACAATCCAAGCTCCATTGGTACCACTCCCAGTTGTGGGGTACCATTTGAGAGGGTAGGGATCAACATTGTTAGTCCCCTTGACCCCCAAACATCCTCGGGCAATAGGTTTATCCTGGTGCTGGTCGACCATGCCACCAGGTATCCTGAGGCCATCCCATTGAAAACTGTGACTGCCAAGTTAGTTGCAAAAGCTTTACTTGGCATCTTTACTAGGGCTGGCTTCCCTAAAGAAGTTGTGTCTGACAGAGGCAGCAACTTTATGTCAAAGTATATGCAGGCTATGTGGAAGGAATGTGGGGTCACCTACAAGTTTTCTTCCGCATACCACCCCCAGACCAATGGTCTGGTGGAACGGTTTAACAGGACCTTGAAAAGTATGATTGGGGCTCTGGAAGAACCTCAAAGAAGAAAATGGGATCTTCTTTTACCATGCTTACTGTTTACCTACAGAGAGGTACCACAAGAGGGAGTTGGCTTCAGCTCCTTTAAACTTCTGTTTGGTCACCCTGTGCGGGGACCCTTAGCCATAGTCAAGGAGGGATGGGAGGTGCCCACTACCCCCATTACTACCAACGTAGTAGACTATGTGTTAGGGCTCAGAAAAAGGTTGGTACTCCTGATGGGTCTGGCTAGTGACAGGTTGAAGGCAGGACACGCTCTGGTGAAACATTAGTATGACCAGAAAGCTTCCCTCATTAACTTTACACCTGGTCAGAAAGTCCTGATCATGAATCCCATAAGGCCTAGGGCTTTACAGGATAAATGGTCCGGCCTTTAAACAGCGGTGGAGTCACTGGGTGAGGTCAACTATTTAGTGGACCTTGGAAGTCCTGGACAGGCTCCAAAAGTGTTCCATGTAAATAGGCTGAAGGCTTTCATCCCAAGAGTTGAAATTGCAGCACTGCTATTGGCTTCAGATATTGAGGAAGAGGGGTCTGAACCTCTTCCTGAACTACTCCAAAGCAGTCCTTCAGATAAGTCCATGGAGGGTGTCCGAGTGGCCCCTCACCTGACTTCTGATCAGCAGGCCGAGGTGAAAAGTTTTCTTAGGCAATTTTCCCCCCTGTTTTCACAGTCCCCTGGTTTGACACCTTGGTGCAAACATAACATAGACATGGGAGACAGTGTACCTACCAAAAGTAGGGGATACAGAATGTCAGACAAAGTACGGTCTTACATTAAGACAGAGGTCAACAAAATGTTGGATCTTGGGGTGATTGAACCCTCTAGTAGTCCTTGGTCCAGCCCTGTGGTTTTGGTTCCAAAAGAAGGTACTTCGAATTGAGTTTCTGTGTGGATTATAGGGCTCTGAATGCTGTCACCAAGACAGATGCACACCCCTTGCCTAGAACAGATGAGCTGGTGGATACCTTGGGCGCCTCCAAGTACCTCAGCACGTTTGACCTCACTGCAGGCTATTGGCAAATAGCCCTTGCAGAACATGCGAAGGAGAAGACAGCTTTCTCAACTCCAGAGGGGCTTTACCAGTTCAAGGTAATGCCTTTTGGGTTGAAGAATGCACCTGCCACATTCCAGAGGCTTGTGAATCATGTGTTGAATGGGTTGGACATATTCTGTCTTGCATATCTGGATGATATAGCAGTTTTCAGTGCCACCTGGGAAGACCATGTGAAACACCTTGTGATTGTGTTACAGGCTCTTCAGAAGGCCCACTTGACCATAAAGGCCAGTAAATGCCAGATTTGACAAGGCTCATTGGTTTACCTTGGACATGAAATAGGTGGAGGGAGGATACAGCCTCTACCCAGTAAAGTACAGGCAGTACAAGACTGGCCTACCCCCACTACACAGACCCGAGTGAGAGCCTTCTTAGGACTCACCGGGTACTACAGAAATTTCATGGCAGACTATGGCACCATCGCTGCCCCTCTGACTGCTCTCACTACTCCAAAGAAACCCAAGAAGGTAACTTGGACTGAAGAGTGTGAGAAGGCTGTCTATGGCTTAAAAGACTCCTTGTGCCAGGCCCCTGTGCTCAGGGCCCCTAATTACCAAAGACCTTTTTATTGTGCAAACAGATGCCTCTGACACTGGGATAGGAGCTGTACTATCACAAGTAGAAGAGAAGGGTAAGGAACACCCTATTGGCTTCATTAGTCGCCAGCTTAAGGACAGAGAGCTCAGATGGTCCACAGTAGAGAAAGGATGTTTCTCTGTTGTGTGGGCCCTATGGAAGCTGAGGCCCTACCTCTATGGGACCCACTTCACTGTGCAAACTGACCAGAAGCCCTTAAAGTGGCTAATGAACATGAAGGGAGAGAATTCAAAGTTGCTTAGGTGGTCCATAAGTCTGCGAGCCTTTGACTTCACTATTGAGCATAGGCCAGGTGTCCAACATAGCAATGCTGATGGGTTGTCCAGAATGTTTAAATGACCTGAAGAAGAAACTCATCCAGGGGTGAATTAGATCCCCCTGTCCTTAGTCTGGGGGGGGGGGGCGAGTGTTAGGAAATATTTCATATTTGAATGGAATTTTCCCTCCATGTGTCAACCCCCAAACTTTTTGCTGCTGTTTTACACCCTGATCTAACCTTTGCCAGAGAAGCGCAGCCCTCAGCTGCACTCCTCTGGGCTTTTGCTCACTTCTTATGGGGAAACTGACATGCCCTTAAGACAGTCAGTACTGGGAGACTTCGTTTCCCTTAGTCCTTTCCTCATGTTGCAGCTTTTGTGCAACATGTAACAAGAGTGCAATGTAACTTACTTTACCGCACCCTTGGGTCTCTAGTCATTCCAAAGACCCTAGAAACTCTTGCTGGACTTATTATGAACTGTGCAGATGTGTCATGGACAGGACTTGTGGCAGCTAACGTTTATCTTATGTTTTGAACCCTTTTTTGCCATGTTATCCGCGCCTGCCGCGTTTGGCACAAATAGGTGGCCTGGGTCCAAAATTGGCCATGCCACAAAGTTCTTTGTCCTGTCCTTTGGCCATTTTGTCCCTTCAGCTTCCCCAGGTCGAGCCGACCCGGGTCAGTCCTTATTTGGTCATGCACTTTCCCGCAAAACCCAAAGCTTTCGCAGGCTTCTGCATGCCTTGTGTGTGTGCCTCCAGGATGTGGGCTAGGATGTCTGTTCACAATACACATCCTGGGTGCCAGAGAGTCTGGAGTGTCCTGAATGCCTGGGACCACCGTGGTCCGTGATTGGGCCACGTAGGGAGTGAGTGTTTGTGAGCAGATCTCCCATTGGGTCCTCTCTGTTTTGGCACGAAGGGAACTTTGGATAAGAGGAGGCCGAAAACACCACTATCATGTCGATCTCCTGAGTTCACATGAACAAATGATAAGGAGCCAAGTATCCTGCAACAAGAAGCTGAGTCGAGGAACCTCTGGTGACCCGCTGGAAGGTTTGGCACCCTGAGCCTGCTGTCGTCCTGCGAGACCCCTCTGCATCTGATCGTCCTAGAAGGTCTACGAAGGCGCTTCGACCCATTTGAATAGTGGGACCAACTATTCTCTGCACCTTCATCAAACCCTGCAAGTAAGCCTCTTCGGAAGTGTCCCTGGGCCAACCAGTGGGCTGACCAGCTTACACAGGATGTTTGCTCTGTCATTGCCACGGTTTCGAGGAAGCCCTCAAAACTTGGTATACTGCTTGCTCTGTGTCCACGGCACCCTCACACCGAAATTCCTACACTTGGCATTCCCAGATCTGAAGTGAGACGAGTGTGCCCGGCCCGGAGTAAACGTGGTTATCGTGTTGCCCTGTCGTGGCAATGACCTGTGCAAGTTTGCTGCACTTGTGACCCTCTTGACCCTGAAGCCTGCTACCACGGAAACGACATAGTGTTGAGACGTCCTGATTGTCGCATTCGAAGCTGCCAGCAAAGTGGACTGTACTGCCGGAGCCTGGGTCTGCCTGCGTCGGGGACCGGTGAGTAGTCCATACCCCAACCGGTGGCCCCTAGCGCAGGAGCCCATTTCTTTTCTACTGCTGTTGCGAAATAGCGACTCTCTCCCACACTCTCAACCTGCCTCTGCCCGCAAGTGGAGGTCCTTCTTGAATAGTGGGAACTTGTTCTTCTTCATCAACCGTATCGACCTTCCTGAGCTGCTAGTGACCCTTAAAGAGACCCTATTTTTTCCAGTGGCACAAGCGTGTGCATGTACTATTGAGCATAAGGCTCCTCTCTTCGTAGGGCTTGGACTGCCTCTTAGTTAGGTGTATTCTTGAGGTGGAACTGGGTCTAAAGATTACTTGCACTGCCTGTTTTCCTCCCCATCTAGGTGGTCTACATATTTTGTGCTTCTTAATCCGTTAGACCCCTCTGGTCTTGTATATATATCGTGTTGATTGTGATGTATTGGTTTACTTCAGTATTATTGTGACTCTTTGCTATGGTCTATGTTACAAAGGCCTTGTAATAAATGTGTCTATATTTTTAATATAACACCTGTCTGGAGTAATTTGTAAGTGTCCTTGCTTTGTGTGCTCATTGAGGTCTTTCAGTCACCCTCACCCCTCTTGAGACTTGGTCTTGACCACATGCATAGCTACCCTGATTGGTCTGGCTTGTCCAGAGGTTACCCTGCTCCAAGAAACTAGGTTGGCCTTCTGAACCTCTACCCCTCCAGGCCAGAGTTCAGAAATCCATATTAACAGAGGGTAAATGAGGAACTGTGAAGAAGAGGTCTGTGTTGGCTGGCTAGTCTCACCCTCTCATGCTATTTCACAATCACTGACACCAGGAGCCATATTAGTTTCAACCTCCTTTATTCCCTTCCAACTCCTAACTAACTTGTACAACTCCCCTTTCCCTGTCCCTCCCCTTCTGCCCCCTTCTCGCCATAGCACGCGCTCCTCTCTTAAAGGAGCTGTGTTGCTTAATTCACTCGCAACATCTCCCCCGTACTTAACATGAAGGCTGGGGCCTACATTTGTTCAATGAGTCTTGCAGGTCTCCGCACTGTCCTTTGTGGTCTGCCTGGGGTCTCTCTGGTTTCACTTGTCACCCCATTTGGGGGATCGGTCTTCTCCTCAGGGTACTGGTCATCAGCTGTGGTCTCTGGTGATTCCATGTCCTCGAGATACAGCCTCTTGAAGAACGATGCGTTCCGGGTGATCTCGCCAGGTTCTCCTATCGCAGTTACCATGGGTCCCTTTATGAATGTGATTACTCGGGGTTCTGTGCTGTATCGTGTATCTGTCTTTCTGAGTTGCTTTTCGTGGACCAGAACCGTTTGTCCCACTTCGAGCTGTGATTTTTGGGTCTCCTTTTCTTATTGGCCCACTGTTTGGCTCGAGCTTTTCTTTCTGCATCTCGTTCTCTTATGGCTGCATCTTGCTCTGGGGTGTAGTCATCCCACTGGGGGATGCGGGTTTGAGGTTTGTACTTTATCATTAGCTCGGCAGGTGTTTGCCCTGTTGCATTATGTGGTGTGTTTCGGTAGCTCCGGAGCATTCAACATATTGCCTGTGGATGTGGCATTTGGTCTATTAGGGCTTTTTGTCGTGTAAGTTTGATGGTTGCCATAAAACGTTCTACCATCCCATTTGCCTGGGGCCAGAGTGGCGTGATCTTTTGGTGGTAGAAGCCTAGGTGGTCAGCCAGTTTCGCAAAGTCACGTCCTTGGAAGGGGGGTGTGATGCTGGAAATGCATTGGAGGGACAGGGCCTCCGTATCCTTGTCCTTTACTGCTTTTTATCGTGTGTTCTGTCATGTTTTCCGCACAGGATTTCATGTGGGACTCCTGGCGGTGCAGCTCTCTTTCTTTTGGTTTGGTGAACGGACCCGTGGGATACTCTTATGGCACCCATGGGTGGGGGTACAACCCTGCGCCCCTAGTGTATGTTTTTGGGCACCTGTGGGTGGCCTGCAGAGCAGGGTAGGGGCTGGTGGCAGCTCCATGCTGAGTTTGACAGGTGTACGGAGTATCCTCCATTTTGGGATACCCCGGCCCTGCCATTGGGATCAGTTGATTCCTGATGGAAAACAAGATGGCCCCGGTGGCCTCTTGCTTTCTACTACCCATTACCTTGGTTTCCCAAAGTCCTGGGAAGCCCTGACTCTGTCCCTTCCCCCTGACTGGCTGTTGGGTGGAAATGCCATATATGGTGTTGTTGTGAAGGCCCGGCCAGACTAGCTGGAGCCTTCCCGGTGATGTATGTTGTGGGTACCTCCTGTGCGTGGGACCTGGGTGAATAGAGTGTGTGACGAATATGCATTCTGTGTTGTGGGTGTCTAGTATCTGGTGGTTGACACAATGACTGAGACACCCCTGCCCGAAACCGGTATGAATGCAGCTTGGAGTGTTGAATGGCTCGGTACTTGTCCCAATACACATAACTTGTTGTGAGTGTCTGGAGAGAAGTGAATGGCCTGAATACCTTGTGTACCTGATTGGCTGCCTACCTGCCTGAATGCCCGTAGTCATGATTGGATGCTTGAGTGTGACCCAGCGGAAAGAATGGAGATCAACAGTATATCTGGGGACCTCTCACTGCTAGGAATCGTGTTCAGAAGCTGAAGTCCACTACGACGTGTAACTGGAGTAACTAACGCTTGACCTTGAAACCCCCGCTGGACGAGAAGGAGTGCTGTGGCTCTACCTCGCACTCTGAAGGCTGCTGTGTTTCCAAGGACTGACCCATAGAGGACCTGGTAAGGCGCCCTCTTCCCGAGCTACGTGAGACCATCGTGCACAGCTGATCTTTGCCAACGGTCCCTGGTAGACAGACCTTCGACAGGCTGCCGACCCGAAATGGTGACTGCTGCGGAACTCCAAGGAGAAGCACTCGGACTGTTGTCCGCCACTGTCGACGACCGCCGCCGCCGACCGGGGCTGCCGTGCTCCCATTTGCCTAAGAACTTCAATTGATCATCGGACACTCTCATCTGCATCGTCACCCGCTTGTCTCCCGCTGGAGAAGGCCTGACCGTCGACGCGCCGAGGAGCATCCACTGGTGGGTTTCCCGCCACCTAAAGACCACAGAGATGCTGACGACTCGACGCCCTCGCTGGGCCACAGTTCTTCATCATCTCTTTGCGGTCCAGAACTATCGTCACCGAGGTGCCCCGCACGCCTCTTCCTTGCAGGACGAGAACGCTCTGTTGTCGACGAGCACCGCTAGGAACGAAGCTGCCACTTCCCTGCCGTAGTTCACCCTGTTCACCGTCGGACATTCGACGACCCGTGACTCCTGCTTTAAAGGGAGGGCACTCAAGAAGGGCCGTCGATTCCCCGACACCGAACTGCAAGTTCCCCAACACCTCTCGACGATCCGTGGCTCCCGCCTGAAAGGGAGGCACTCAAGAAGGATCGGTCGACGCATCGTCGGAGAACTCTACTCCACCAGGTACATTGGGGGGTTAAAACCTTAATAGGAAGAAGTGAGACTATTGAACATATGGACTGGGCTTGTGCAATATCTTTATTTACAGGTTGCCCAGGTGGGGGGGATCTCCACACAGAACTATGCCTAGTGGTAGGGGTCAGTATTCTGCCTATTGTTTCAACCATCTTGCATTCCTTCCTATCTCTATTGCTGGTTTCCTCGTTATTAATCTGTGTGACATTTTAACCGTACAGTTGATGCACTTCAATGATATTTGATAACATTAGTGGTACCACTTTAGAATTGTATATATTTATCATTATTGACTTCCGAGTACACAGTGCGTTATTGTGATCGTGTACATACCTTTGACTATTACTTATATAAAGACTGTGTTTTCAGTAATACAGTGTGTGGACATTCCTTTGTGGTGGTTCGGGGACTACACTGTATTTAAGAACCAGCCCGCATCACCTCCTGAGAAGCTAGGCCTTGATTGCTTGTCCATTGCTACCTTATAGAGAATCTTGGCTGGGGTCTCCTGTGCCACTCCTCTACCATATAGAGAGAGCGGAAGTACAGACACCCCCTACCAGTCTTTACACTGGTGGCAGCTGTGGGATGCTTATGGTTTTAAGAATCAGTGTATAACCGTGCCTCTTACAAAATATCTGCACTTTATTAGATTAAGGTTTGGGTGTGTACAAAATAACTGCATTACAAGCAATGGAGTCTATTGAGAATGGTAAATTGACTCGGATCAGCTTAGAGGCTCTCCAGAGTGCTTGTGAAGCCTGGGAGTTAGACTTTGTGGATAAGTCTAGGGCTGAGCTGATAGCTGCCCTGGTGGACTACCAGACCGATGGTGAAACTCTTGATGAGGAGGGGAATGCAACCAATGAGGACTCTGCCCCTGGGGGTTTCTACTGAATCTGGGAATGCCGCCATTCCTGCTGCCTCTGTTCCGAACCCCAGCAATTCCTTGGAACTTGAGTTATTAAGGATGAAATTGGCCTTTGAATATCGCAAGTAGGAAATAGATGCTGAGCTTAAGAAAGAGGAGCTGGCTCAACAGGTTGAACTCAAGAATAGGGATCTTGAACTCAAAGACAAGGACACTGAATGTCAGAGAATCCAGCTAGAAAAAGCTTGAGTGGAGACTTCAGCGAAACCCAGTGAGAGTGTCAGGTCCCCAGCAAATAAATTTATGAAGGATTTGGTTGGTGTGTTTTCGGAGGGTTCTGATATCCTCCAATGGATTGAAGCGTTTGAAATGGCATGTGCAATTCATGATATTGACAAAAGAGATTGGGCTAAGTGTTTGCTAAGCAGAGTGCCTCAAACTGGATATGACTGTATTCTGAAGCGCGTGGAAGAAAGGTGTCAGTATGAGTGTATGAAATCTGCTTTGATTGCCAAGTTTGGCAAGACGCCTACCCAATACCTTAAAAGGTTCAGGGATTTTAAGAAAAGAGAGAATGTGTCTTGGGTTGACTGGGTGAGTACTGCGCACATGAATATGATGGGGTGGATTGATGGTTACAAGGTGAAAACTTTTGTTGAATTGTCCCACCTGTTGTTTTTTGAGCATTTTTCTGAAGCCTGTTCACCGGAGCTGCGTCAGTATGTTGCTGACCAGAACATTTTGGATCCCTTTAAGCTGGCTAGGTTGGCTGACAAGTGGGTCTCCCACCGGGTGTCCCCTAAGGACTCCAGTGGGAAGGACAAGGACAAAGAAAAAGGGGCCTCTCAGAAAGCGGAGGAGTCCCAAAAGCAGTCACAGTCGAATAAACCTAAACCCTCCTCTCCTAAGACCCAAATATCTAGTGGGGATAAGTCATCTGTGGGTGGGAATAAGAGTAGTGGTCCACCTGCTGCAAAGCAGGCTCCCGGTGGTTCCAGTACCGTACCCCGCACTCCCGGCACTTGTTGGGACTGTGGGGCTCTGGATCACAAAAGGGGTGACTCCAAGTGTAAAGGTAAGGCACTCGGAGTACAGGCTGTCAGCCTGACCTACCCTTAACCCATGTCTGAGGTGGAGGCCACTGTCCTCCCCTCCTCTACAGGGATCACCTTTGGTGCCCCCGTGGAGATTTCCTTAGTGTCCCTTGGGGCCTAGGACCAGCACGCGGAAGTACTGGCGACTATCCTACAGAACACCCGTAGATTTTTGAGAAGTGTCCTCCTGAATGGCCAGCCTTCTACTGGTTTGAGAGACACTAGGGCAAGCATGACAGTGGTGGACAGGACCCTGCTCAAGCCAGAGGACTATGTAGATGCTCCTCTGAGAACCACCAGGTTAGCTGGTGTGCCTCCCAAATTATTGCCTGTAGCCCGAGTCACACTCGTAATTGGAGACAAGACAGCAAAGCTTCCTGTCCTGGTTCAGGACAATGTCCCTGCTAACATTCTGTTAGGTAACGATCTAGTCGAGTTGGGATTGATCGCGGATGGTCTTCCCATGACTGCTGCTGCGGTCACTAGATCACAGGTGACACCGGGTCTGGCTGTGAGTCAGGTACCCGAGCCGAAGGCGTGGCCTAAGGCACGACGAAGGAAGAGCAAGAAGGCCACCTCTGTGGAGGGAGCTCCTTCTCTTCCTGCTGTTCCTACAGCACCCATTGGGATCCATGCTCTGGACGGGCTGGGTCCAGTGGTAAACCCTGTTTCAACTCCTGTGGGAGAAGAGCCAGAAGACTCTCCTGTGGGAGAGGTTCTCAACCCGGAGGATCATCCCGATCTTCAATGCTTGTTAGCTGAAGGGGGACCCTCCCGGGCAGACTTCTGTAAAGGACAGAGAGAGTGTCCCTCTCTCGAGGGTCCGAGGAAACAGGCCCTGTCCTAGGCACAAGGAGAGGTGCCTAGGACTTTCGGGATTTATTGGGAGGGTGAGCTCCTTGTTAGTGAGCCCACTAAGCCTGAACCTGGTGCCCTCAAGAGGTTGGTGGTACCCCAGGTTTACCGGCCCTTCCTACTGCAGTTGGCGCATGAGGTGCCCTTGGCTGGTCACCTTGGTGCCAAGAAGACTAAGCAGAGGCTCTCTGCCCATTTCTACTGGCCTTGAATGGGAGTAGAACTGGAGTCCCACTGCAGGACCTGCCCAACTTGTCAGTTGTCTGGCAAGACTGGAGGCAGTGTCATTGGCCCACTGCAGCCATTGCCAGTGGTTGGCACACTGTTTGAGAGGGTGGGCATCGACATCGTCGGTCCCCTTGAGCCTCCCACGTCCAGTGGACATCGGTTCATCCTGGTTTTGGTAGATCATGCCACCAGGTACCCTGAGGCTATAGCCCTTCGGACTGTTATGGCCAAGGTGGTTTCCCGGGCCCTCCTGGGCATTTTCACCCATGTTGGATTCCCCAAGGAGGTTGTCTCTGACCGAGGATCCAACTTCATGTCTAGTTACATGAAAACCATGTCGAAAGAGTGCGGGGTAACCTACAAGTTCTACACCTCTTACCACCCACAGACCAATGGTCTGGTTGAGAGATTTAATAAAACTCTCAAGGGCATGCTAGGTGCTTTGGAAGAGCCCCTAAGGAGGAAATGGGATCTCCTCCTGCCATGCCTGCTGTTTGCTTACAGAGAGGTACCTCAAGAGGGTGTTGGTTTCAGCCCCTTTGAGTTACTCTTTGGACATCCCGAGAGGGGGCCCCTCGCCATGATCAGAGAAGGTTTGGAAGCCACCCCTCCCGCCAAGCAAGTGGGGGACTATGTGTTAGGCCTCAGACGGAGGATGACGCAGATGATGGGTCAAGCAACGGCGAATCTCAAGGCCAGCCAGGAATTGAACAAATACTGGCATGACCTTAAAGCATCACAAGTGGATTGGACTCCGGGACAGGAGGTCCTTGTGATGGAGCCTACCAAGCCTCGGGCATTGGCAGATAAATGGACTGGACCCTTCCGGATAATCTCCAAGATGGACGAGGTCAACTATCTGGTTGACATGGGAGTCCCAGGGGTAGCCCCTCAGGTATTCCATGTCAATAGGCTCAAGCCTTTCCACAGGCGAGCAGAAGTCTCATGTCTCTTGCTAGCTTCAGAGCAAGAAGAGGATGAGAGTGAGCCCCTTCCTGATTTGCTGCATAGCGACCCTCAGGATGGCTCAGTGGAGGGAGTGCAGCTCTCTCCAGATTTGACAACCGAGCAGCAGAGGGCCTGCAGGACTTTGCTCCAGCAGTATGCCTCTCTGTTTTTGCTGACGCCAGGCCTTACACCGTGGTGTAAGCACGAGATTGACACTGGTGACAGCGTGCCTGTCAAGAGCAGGAGCTACCGAATGTCAGATACGGTTAAGAACCACATCCAGGCTGAGGTCGCCAAGATGTTGGATCTGGGTGTTATTGAACCCTCAACCAGTCCCTGGTCCAGTCCCATGGTCCTTGTCCCCAAGGTAAGTTCCCAGGCAGGTACCAAGGAGTGGAGGTTCTGTGTGGACTACCGAGGAATCAATGCCGTCACCAAAACTGACGCACACCCATTGCCCAGGGCTGATGAGCTCATGGACACCATAGGTGCTGCCAAATTTGTGAGCACCTTTGACCTCACCTCAATAGCTCTGACAGACCATGCCAAGGAAAAGACGGCGTTCTCAACACCAGAGGGACTCTACCAGTTTAGGGTCATGCCTTTTGGGCTAAAGAATGCCCCTGCCACCTTCCAGAGATTGGTCAATCATGCTCTCATTGGGCTGGAAGCCTTTTGTGGGGCTTACTTAGACGACATTGCCGTCTACAGTTCCACTTGGGAAGAGCACTTGACACATCTGGGTAGAGTGTTGCAGGCCTTAAAGAGGGCTAACCTCACTATCAAGGCCACCAAGTGCCAGATAGCTCAGGGGAAAGTCACGTATCTTGGTCATGAGGTAGGAGGGGGTCAAATCCAACCTCTCCCCAGTAAGGTACAGGATGTAAAGGACTGGGAGACTCCCACTACTCAAACCCAAGTGAGAGCCTTTTTGGGCCTCACTGGGTACTATCACAATTTCATGGCGGACTATGGAACCATAGCTGCACCACTGACAGCTCTGACTTCACCCAAGCAGCCTAGGAAGGTCAATTGGACTGAAGACTGTCAGAGGGCATTTGATGGCTTGAAAGAAAGTCTGTTTCGGGCACCCGTGTTGTGTGCGCCTGACTACAGCCGACCCTTTATCGTCCAGACGGATGCCTGCGACACCGGAATTGGAGCTGTCTTGTCCCAGTTAGATGACAAAGGGAGAGAACATACTATGATAGTCATCAGTAGACAACTCAAGGGTAGAGAACTTAGGTGGGCTACTGTTGAAAAGGAATGTTTTAGCATAGTGTGGAGCCTTAGGCGTTTTAGGCCCTACCTTACGGGGTCTACCTTCAAGGTCCAAACAGATCATAAGCCCCTGAAGTGGCTTATGCAGATGAAGGGTGAGAACCTGAAACTGCTCAGGTGGTCCATTAGCCTGCAAGGGCTAGACTTCACCATAGAGCACAGACCAGGGAAGAGTCACGATAATACAGATGGCCTTTCCAGAAGGTATGTTGACCGTCTGGATGAGGGTGTCTATCCCGTGGGAGATTAGGCACCCTCCACCTCAGTCTGGGCGGGGCGACTGTGATGCTGGAAATGCATCGGAGGGACACAGCCTCTGTATCCTTGTCCTTTACTGCTTTTTATCGTGTTTTCTGTCATGTTTTCCGCACAGGAGTTCATGTGGGACTCCTGGCGGTGCAGCTCTCTTTCTTTTGGTTTGGTGAACAGACCCGTGGGATACCCTTACGGAACCCATGGGTGGGGGTACAACTCTGTGCCCCTAGTGTATGTTTTTGGGCACCTGTGGGTGGCCCGCAGAGCAGGGTAGGGGCTGGTGGCAGCTCCATGCTGAGTTTGACAGGTGTACGGAGTATCTTCCATTTTGGGATACCCTGGCCCTGCCATTGGGATCAGTTGATCCCTGATGGAAAACAAGATGGCCCCGGTGGCCTCTTGCTTTCTTTTACCCATTACCTTGTTTTCCCAAAGTCCTGGGAAGCCCTAACTCTGTCCCTTCCCCCTGACTGGCTGTAGGGTGGAAATGCCATATATGGTGTTGTTGTGAAGGCCCGACCAGACTAGCTGGAGCCTTCCCGTGATGTATGTTGTGGGTACCGCCTGTGGGTGGGACCTGGGTGAATAGAGTGTGTGACGAATATGCTTTCTGTGTTGTGGGTGTCTAGTATCTGGTGGTTGACACAATGACTGAGACACCCCTGCCCGAAACCAGTATGAATGCAGCTTGGAGTGTTGAATGGCTCGGTACTTGTCCCAATACACATAACTTGTTGTGAGTGTCTGGAGAGAAGTGAATGGCCTGAATACCTTGTGTGCCTGATTGGCTGCCTGCCTGCCTGAATGCCCGTAGTCATGATTGGATGCTTGAGTGTGACCCAGCGGAATGAATGGGAGATCAACAGTATATCTGGGGACCTCTCACTGCTAGGAATTGTGTTGAGAAGCTGAAGTCCATTACGACGAGTAACTGGAGTAACTAACGCTTGACCTTGAAACCCCTGCTGGACGAGAAGGAGTGCTGTGGCTCTACCTCGCAATCTGAAGGCTGCTGTGTTTCCAAGGACAGACCCAGAGAGGACCTGGTAAGGCGCCCTCTTCCCGAGCTACGAGGGACCATCGTGCACAGCTGATCTTTGCCAACGCTCCCTGGTAGACAGACCTTTGACAGGCTGCCGACCCGATACGGGGACTGCTGCGGAACTCCAAGGAGAAGCACTCGGAATGTTGTCCGCCACTGTCGACGACCGCCGTCGCCGACCGGAGCCGCCGTGCTCCCGTTTGCCTAAGAACTTCAATTGATCATCGGACGCTCTCGTCTGCATCATCACCCGTTTGTCTCCCGCTGGAGAAGGCCTGACCGTCGACGCGCCGAGGAGCATCCACCGGTGGGTTTCCCGCCACCTAAAGACCACAGAGTTCCGACGACTCGACGCCCTCGCTGGGCCACAGTTCTTCATCATCTCTTTGCGGTCCAGAACTATCATCACCGAGGTGCCCCGCACGCCTCTTCCTTGCAGGACGCCAACTCTCTGTCGTCGACGAGCACCGCTAGGAACGAAGCTGCCACTTCCCTACCATAGTTCACCCTGTTCACCGTCGGACGTTCGACGACCCGTGACTCCTGCTTTAAAGGGAGGGCACTCAAGAAGGGCCGTCGATTTCCCGACACCGAACGCCAAGTTCCCCGACACCTCTCGACGATCCGTGGCTCCCGCCTGAAAGGGAGGCACTCAAGAAGGATCGGTCGACGCATCGTCGGAGAACTCTACTCCACCAGGTACATTGGGGGGGTAAAACCTTAATAGGAAGAAGTGAGACTATTGAACCTATGGTCTGGCCTTGTGCAATATCTTTATTTACAGGTTGCCCAGGTGGGGGTGATCTCCACACAGAACTGTGCCTAGTGGTAGGGTTCAGTATTCTGCCTATTGTTTCAACCACCTTGCGTTCCTTCCTATCTCTATTGCTGGTTTCCTTGTTATTAATCTGTGTGACATTTTAACCGTACAGTTGATGCACTTTAATGAGATTTGATAACATTAGTGGTACCACTTTAGAATTGTATATATTTATCATTATTGACTTCCGAGTACAAAGTGCGTTATTGTGATCGTGTACATACCTTTGAATATTAATTATATAAAGGCTGTGTTTTCAGTAATACAGTGTGTGGACATTCCTTTGTGGAGGTTCGGGGAATACACTGTACTTAAGAACCAGCCTGCATCACCTCCTGAGAAGCTAGGCCTTGATTGCTCGTCCATTGCTACCTTACAAAGAATCTTGGCTGGGGTCTCCTGTGCCTCTCCTCTACCATATAGAGAGCGGAAGTACAGACACCCCCTACCAGTCTTTACAGGGGGTCCGTTGTCAGTCTTTACGATGGACGGGATGCCCCATTCACTAAACAGTTCATCAATAATTGGTGCTGCCTCATGGAAGGATGTAGAGCTTGTCTGCTTGACGAACGGGAATCGTGAGTACTCGACAATCGCTACGAGTAGATATCCTCCTTCCTCTAGCGGCCCATAGAAGTCAATTGCAACTCTTTGCCACGGCTTCTCTGGGAGTGGCATAGGTTGCATTGGGTTTGGGTCTGTTCTTCTCGCTGCCTTTTGGCAGGGTCCACAGTGAGCTAGGACATCTTCGACTATTATGTCCATGTAGGGAAACCATGCATAGCTTCTCAGGATTTTCTTAGTGTTCTCAATTCCCCTGTGCCCTTCATGGCCAAAGGCTACTAGTGTTTTCCGTAGATCTTTCGGGGTCTCCAGCTGATTGCTGCGTAGGAGTATCCCTTGGTCGGTGGCTACTAGTTCGGGGTGTATTTTTGCTATTCGATCTAGGTCTCTCTTGTCTGTCCCTTCCTCACTCCCGTTTGTTGTGCAGACGTTTCTCCAGTTGTTCATGCGGGTGAGGTGCAGGGCCGCTCTGATGGTAGGATCAGCTTTGCTTCTGGCTGCGAACGTTTCTATCGAGATGGTGGGAGACATGGCGTTGGTGGACAAGTACGCAATGTATTCTTCTGCTTCGTGGACCAGTGAGTTGTCTTTGTCTCCCATCGGGTGCATTGATAAGTAGTCAGCTGGATTTGCATTTCCCCCGGTTTGTGAATGATGGCAAAGTTATACTCTTGAAGTCAGATACCCCATCGTTCTATCTGGTGGGGTATTTTGGTTTTGGGGTTCCCAAATAGCGATAGTAAGGCTTGATGGTCTGTCACGAGGGTGAATCTTCGGCCTATAGCAAAATGGTGGAATTTTTCAAAGGCCCAGGCCGCTGCTAGGCTTTCCCGCTCTGCTTGTGAGTATGGCTTCTCGGTAGGGGACAGGGCTCTGCTGGCATATGCCACCACTGCATGGTGTGTCTTGTCACTGGGGTTGGTTTGTGCTAGGATGGCCCCGAGACCCACCGGGCAGGTGTCGACTGTGATGATGGTATCCCATTCCGGGTGGAAGTAAGCTAGCTGGCGTGGGTTTGCTAAGCTGTCCTTGATGGTCTGGAAAGCCGTCTGGCATTGTGGGTCCCAGTTGAAGGGGGCATCTTTCTTGAAGAGTGCCCTGAGAGGGTCGGTGGTGGTGGGGGCATTTTGGAGGTATCGGGTGCAGTATCCCGCCATGCCTAGAAAGGACCTTAGCTCTGCCATTGTTATGGGGGCTTGAAGATCTGTAATGGCCTTTATTTTGTCTGGGTCGGCTGTGATGCCCTTGTTGGAGAATAAGTGTCCGAAGAATTTAAGGCTCGTTTTGTTGATGTCACTTTTGGGGCCGTTTAGGGTCAGGCCGGCGTCGTGTAGGATTTTGCATACTGAAAGAAGTGCTTTGTCATGTAGTTCTTGATTTGTTCCAAAGATGAGAATGTCATCACTGTAATTTAGTGCATTGACTTCAGATGAGATGAGTTGTCGTATTGTTTCTTGGAAAATTTCTGCGGCTGAAGATATACCGAAGTTAAGGCGTTTATATCTGAATAGGCCCTCGTGCGTAGCAAAGGTGGTTATCGGATGTTAGGCTGGATCAATGACCAGTTGATGGTAGCCCTGGTTAAGGTCCAGTTTGGAGAAGTGTGTTGCCTGGTTCAATCTGACAAGCAAGTCCTCCAGGCTTGGGCCTGGGTGTCTCTCTCATTGTATGGCAGTGTTGGGTATGCGCATGTCGACGCATATGCGTAATCGGCCGTTGTCCTTGGGTACTATCACTATTGGCGATACCCATGGTGCTGGCCCAGTGGCTTTTTCAATAATGTCATTTTGCAGTAGTAGTTGTAGTTCCTTGGATATATGCGTCTGAAGATGGAACCCCACTTTCCGGCGGTGTTGTGGAACTGGCGTTACTGTGGGGTCGATATGTAGCTGAATAATGGAGTCCTTGAGCATTCCTACCCCTTCAAATAGCTTGGGGAACTGGAGTTTCAGGGTGTCCTTATCGATTGGTCGGCATGTTATCTCCAGGATCCTGTGTCTGTCTGATGGTTGTCCTCTGATTATTTCTGTTGGTTCATACCATAGGTCTATGAGCGCCAGTGCTCTGGCTGTCCTGTAGCTGAGGAGACATTGTCCCACTGAGGGACTCTGGATGACGTGTATCAGTGTCGGCACAGTGAGGTCTCTGTGGGTTAAATCGCAGAGGAATTGTCCTATGGATGTCAGGGGTAGTGTCGCTCCCCACTGAAAGATGTGAGTTTTCGATTGGTGCAGGGGGTATTCATCCCCTAACAGGTGGTATAGTTCTTTATTCATCACATTGACAGTGGCCCCTGTGTCAACCACGAACTGGTTTTTGGTGTTGCCTAGTTGTACTGTTACTCTGGGAGCTGGAGTGTCCTCTGTATTGACGTTGAGGAGTCGAACATATTCTCTGTCATACCCATTTTGCAGGTATACGGGTTGTTGGTCTTCCAACATTTGTGTCCTCGGCGGTGAATTGTTGTATGGGTCATAGTCCGACACCATGAGATTGATGGTTCTACATTGGTTTGGATTTGTTGGGAGCTCTCTCAGGTAGACCTCCCCTGGGGTGAACATTCTTAGTTGGTCATATAGTTTATAGTCGTACCGTTTGTGAGCTTTCCTGTCGGGTTCGATCTGTAGACCTTCGAGGGCTCTTACGGTGTTCGGGCGTTGGTAGGTCGTCGTGGAGTTTGATATTCCTCTATCGGGTGTTTGTCGGTCCGGTTGTTCTCTTAGTGATTCTGGGCTTGGGCTGGGGGTCTGTATATCCTGTTACAGGGTAGACCCTGCGTTTGGAAGTTGTTCTTTGCACTTGGCCTGAAGGTGGTTTTCTAGGCCACACAGCAGGCATCTCTGTCGATCGCGGGACATGGTCCTCTGTGGGGGTATTCAAAACCACATCGGTAGCACTGTCGATCCCCTTGTGTTCTCGTGGGGGGGTTCCTGGAGTGTGACCTGCTCTGCGGGCTTTGGTACCTTGTGTACGGTGTCATGGCGGCTATGATGTCCCCTTTTTTGGGATTTTCAATGGCAGCGGCTTGGACATCTATTCTTTCATATTCCCTTGAGAGGTCAAGAATTTCTTTGAGGGATAGGGGCTTCTTCAGGAGGTGCTTTCTGAACATTATTGATATGCATCCCTCTATTATTCATAGTCTGATTGCTTCATCATCGTTGAAGTTGGTGAAGTCACATTTTAGGATTTTCCTCTGGAGGCGTATGACAAATTCACCAATGGACTCATGGGCGAGCTGAGTGCATTGGTTAAAGGTGTAACGTTCATAGTCTCAGTTGGGTGTGATTACTAACTTCTCATTGATGGCTTCCAGGAGGCGTTGGTATGTCATTCGGTCTTGTGGTGGAATCGTTCGTATTATGTTTTTGATTTCTCCTCCCGCAACGTTGGTAAAGATACTGATTTTGTTCAGTGGGTCTTGTGTGCCAATGGCACCTACAAAGTCTTCAAATTCGTCAACCCATTCCTCCCAGCACTGACCTTGGTCGTGGTGCGGATTGAGTGTGAATGGGCTTGTTCTCCTCATGAGGATGACATGCGAGGTGAGGCTGGCATTGGCAACTAGGGCTGACCCTGCGTCTGCAGCTGCCTGTGCTGGGTCTGTCACGGTTGCACTTTGGTGATGAGATAGGGCGTGGTCACTCTGGTACAGTTCAAGTTGTTATGCTGTGAGCTTGAATGAGTTGCGTTCTTGTTGTTTCCTACGTTGGTGGTTTCGCCTTGGATATCGTGGCGAGCGTGGCTGTGTGCTCCCTGCTCTTTGCGCTCTGGAGGTGGGAGCATTGGTGGTAGGTTGCCTCTTGGAGGAGGTGCAGGTGGTTGCACTAGCGCGGTTGGCAAGTGCGCCACTAACCCTTTCCGTTTCTCAGTGGCCTTTATTTGTTGCTGAGCTCTTGATGTGTGATGGTATTGAGGTGTTGGGCGGTTATCTCTTTATTTTCTCTTTTTATTGTCCCCTTTCATGGGCCTCTCGCCTGGGTTTGGGGCACCTTTCCGGGTGCTAGTGCTGGTTGGGGTGGCTAAGTGTTTTGCTGGCCGCTTATGGGCCGTTCATTATGTCTGTGGGTTTCCCGGTTTTAGCTTGCGTCGGTTGGGGCAGCCAGGGCGCTGTCAGGCCTCCGGGTGGTGTCTCCCCCTTGGCCTTTGTTTATATGTGGTCGGGTATGTGGGGCTGCTTACCCGTTCTTGTCCTCCGTGCTCTGGAAGCACTATATCTTTCCTCCGCGGCTCCAGCATGTACATCGCTGTCTTCCGATTGCTTCGTGGGAGTCATGTTCACGGGGTCCTTCACCTGTGTTCCTTTTCTCCGGGGCACTCGGACCATCCTCCTGGACTTGCCTCTTCCAGGTCACATGGGCCCTCCTCGTGGGCTCCTCTTCGTTAACGCTGCAGGGTGCACAGGCCCTCTTCCAGGATCGCGTCGCTGCAGGGCTTCCAGGTCTACCGTCTACCGTTTCACCTTTCTGCAGGGCGCACGGGCCCACTGTTGTTGCAGGGCACACGGGCCCACTGTTTCCTCTTTCTGCAGGGCGCACGGGCCCACCGTTGTTGCAGGGCACACGGGCCCACAGTTAGTGCTTGCCGCACGGGCCTGCCATTACTGCTGGGCTCACGGGCCCGCCATTACTGCTGGGCTCAAGGGCCCGCAGTTACTGCTGAGCTCCCGGGCCCGCCGTCTCTACTGAGCACACAGATTTCTCTAGGTGCAGAGCATGGGCTCTCGTCTGCTCTTCGTCGCCAGTTGTTGGCTGGCTAGTCTCACCCTCTCATGTTCTTTCACAATCACTGACACCAGGAGCCATATTAGTTTCAAACTCCTTCATTCCGTTCCAACTCCTAACTAACTTGTACAACTCCCCTTTCACCGCCCCTCCCCTTCTGCCCCCCTTCCCGCCCTATCGCGAGCTCCTCTCTTAAAGGAGCTGTGTTGCTTAATTCACTCGCAACAGTCTGGACACAATGGGGGTCATTACGAGGTTAGAGGTAAGGGAAAAACGATACCGGTAAAGGATTACCGGCATCGCTTACCGCTACGGGCTATTCCGACCATACAGACCACTATTTACGGTACCGTAAAGTACGATGCAGTAAATAGCGGTCTTGGGTCGCGCGCACGACACACCATGCCAATATTAGCGATCACAAGTAATGCGCACACGTAAATAGAGGCCTCCTCAAGGCTGTAAAGTACCTTACCGGCGTGGAGTACATACAGGCATCTCAGAGAAGGTGTAAAGAACCCTGAGCAGTGGTTCCCAGAGCCACAGGTCCACACAATCAGCACAGGTGTAGGCAATGGAGTCTGCCACAGCAGAAAAGGATCACACCCACGGACCACACCCCCTCCCACACCAAGATGATACCAATAGTGGTAGCAGTACATGAACCAGGAGGCCCTGCTTGCAAGGCCACAACTACAAAAACAACACCAACAACACCAGGCCCCACCACAGAGGAGACAAATGAGGAGAAGGAGGGTGAGACAGGCCCAGCATGCAGCACCAGTGCAGCCACCGTCACCACCCCAGCAGCCCCCACTCCCATGCATCAGGTCCGGTGCCTCAAGCGACCGCTGAGAAGATACTCACCCTCTAGCAGCTTGACTGTGCCACCATCACCACCATAGTTTCCCTGACTAATTACGAGAGATAAGTGCGCATCATACAAATACACACCGCCAACCCTGCTCAACTGAAGGTGGTGCCTGTGCCCCACATCCATGCCACAGGCACCTACCAGCACACAGTGGGGCCCTTGCATGGCATATCACACCCGTCCATTTCACGGACGCAGAACCAAGTGCTGGATCACCTCCACAAGCACACAAGGGACTACAAATCCCAACCATGGACTACCCAGGAGAAATACGACACAAAGGTTTCACCCCATGCATTGGCAGGCATGGCAAATTGCAAGGGTGCCCCTGACTGCACCCACGTCGATTTTCCAGACCCGCATGGCATGCAGGTGGCGTATCGCAACGGCAAGCAATACCACTCCACCAACGTGCAGACGGAATGCAACACAAGCAACACCATCACACATGGATGGGCCCGACATCCAGGACCAACTCATGACTCAATGGGCCAGATGAACCCCATGCTACCTTGCCGCATGGGGCGACATGCAGGACGACGTGCCTGTCTGCATCTTGAGTCGTCTTGCTGCGGCACCATAGTACGGATAAGAGCAGTATGATGGATATGCCACTGACTACAGCCAACACACCCAACTACGGAATCACACAGTACACTGCAATTCATGGTTCTAACCTCAAGACTGCTGCATGTATAAATGAAGCACGTATCACGAGATGTGCGGGCCACTGTTCATAGACCATCTCGAAGACCCTCCCCCCTACAGGATCCCATTGCACAGGACACATATTGGGGCCATGAATAGGGTAAATGCATCCATGGACATGTGCGTATGGGCATCAATGACCTGCTACCATTTAAGACAAGTTCAGTACTCCACCATGACAGTCAAGACACTTACCTTTATTGGCTACACATGCAGGTGTTGGTGGCTGTCCCATGACACCATGGTACAGGACCCCTGTCCCAAACACACAGAACAGGGCCAAGGAGGCCTACAATACTGCCCATACCCGTGCATGCGTGCAGATGAAGCAGCCACTTGGCTTTACAGTGCACAGATTAGTTGCCTAAGCTGGTCCGGTGGGGGATCCAGCTACTGCAATGAGTAGGTGTCCAAGAGCCCCATGTCATGTGTGATACTGTACGAAATTGTGCATCCCTTCGGACGTGGCCCTGTCCCCTTACATGAGACTGCTAACACCAGATGAAGTTGGAGTGAAGGAGGAGGAGGAAGGGCCAAGATAGCATCATTGAGCCGGTGCACAGGAGGGACATGTTGTGTGGCAAACATTGGACAACAAAACCGCAACACAAGTCAGCAAAGGGTGCCATGACATGGGCACATAGGGCACTGGGTGTGTGGATACTTGTAGACCATGCACTGTCATACATCACAATACGTATGCACAATGATGAATGTCCACACATGTTAAACTTTGCAAATCCAACGGTGTATTGTCGATTCAAAAACATAAGTGTGAACATTCCCTCCACCACCCCACCCCCCTCCCCCAACTCCACAACAATCCCTCACCCCGCACCCCTCTCCCCCCAACTCCACAACAATCCCTCACTCCCCACCCTCCTCCCCCCAACTCCACAACAGTAGTCCCATGTTGTCCATCACGACCACATGTGGCAGCAATGCCGACTACTCCCGGGGCCCGGGGGAGGCATGTCCCGGCGCCGCTGAGAAAGCAGGGTGCGTTGCGGTGGTCTTGCCGGGATGGAGCGACTGGATGAGGGGTGTCCTCCTGCTGAGGCAGCTGATTGGGATGCGCAGCCTCAAGGGCATCTGCAATGCGTCCAAGGACGTCGCATAACCGGGTCGTGCTCTCTGTGACCACTTGACGCATTGCCCTGAGTTCCTCTAGCCACTCCACCCTGCCCTGGCGGTTCTCTTCCATCGCCTCAGTGATGAGGGCAGTGAGCTGTGGCAAACTAAATTCATCCAGTGGTGGTCTTTCATCCCTGCAGGGGATTGGGCCTACATGCCCTAACAGGTCCTCGACTGGGGAACTGGGCCCGGGATCGGCGTCTCCCTGTGCATTGCCACGTGCACTTCGGCCAGGTGTGTCAGGCTCCTCTGAGTCACTGCACAACACCTGGGGGACATTGCTGGGCTCTGGGGTGTGGACAGTGGGGTAGAAGTCCACCTCAGACGCCCCACAGATGGACAAGGGGCTGTCCACATTTACCAGTGGGGCCGTGGCTGCCACCTCCCCAGCAATGCTCGACTCCTCTGACCTTGGGTCAGGCATTGTGGCAGGCGCCGATGCGGGAAAGGATGGGGGTGGTGCATCCTCCATCGACTTTTGGGTAGCCGGGGTGGGTGTTTTTGTCCGGGCTGGTATGCGGCGGACCCTGCCTTTGCCCGTGGAGGTGGTGGGACGGCTCGTCTCGGCCTCCTCGCTCTCATGCTCAGTGCCTGTGGGGGTAGAAGAGAGGGACGGCATGAGTGATTGTTTGAGATGCTAATTACATTAATGGCTGCATTCACATTTCAGTCATTTGGGGTTTGTTGCCTTTTGGCCGTTGCAACATGTGTCTGATATGTACGCAGGTGTCGGAGTCACTCATCCAGGCCTGGTACTGTGCAGTCTGACTCCAACACTGCCAACCCATCTGCACGGTGTGCATCATGGGATGTGCCAGTTTGTGCACTATGGGTGATGTGCGTTTTGTACTTGCACTTGGCACTTGCTTGGGTGGCAGTTGGCTCAGCATGATTTGGATGGGGGGAGGGCACCATGACAAGGTGCTTTGGACGGCCCTTAGTGTTGACTTTGGACACTCACCTCCATCATCAGACAATGGTGCCCCACACTCCATTTGGCCGACGCCCTCTATGGATGTGGTCCCAATGAGTACAGCACATGTCTCCTCCCATGGCTCCAGTCTCATTGGGGAACTTGGGCCCCCTCCGGTCTGCTCTGCCTGACTCCGGTTGGCGGAGAGGAGGCTCTGCACCCTCATCCGCAAGTCATCCCATCGCTTGCGGCAGTCACTGAGGGTGCGGGGGTGGTGCCTACTGCGCTCACCCTTTGGGCGAGTTGCGCTCAGATGTTTTTTTGCGCTGCAACGCCTCACGGCTCATGTCCTCCAGGGTGTCGACAATGGCCCGCAGCTCTTTGTGGCTAAATCGCTGTTTGCAGAGTCTTTCCGCTGACTTATTTGGTGCTTTTGGCATTGATACCGGGTGTGTAGGCCTTCTCCAAACTTTAGATTGCTCACAAGGGTGCTGCCTGGGGAGGATGGCAATGGATTGCGTTTTTAAAGATGGCCGCCGTGCTCCTTCCCATTCCTGTGCGATGAGATTATTTACGGTTCCGTTCTTTTGCGGCAACCGTAATTTATGGCATCTGTAAATTAAGGTCACCGTTATTTACAGACGTCGCTGCTTCTGTGGCGGTGTTGTTAAGTACGTCTCGCAGCATGCCGGTAGGGGGTTTCAGGGGCCATTTAGCGGAATGCAGCTAGGTGCTTTACCAGCATGGCGGAAAGCTCGTGCCCGCGAGGTCATAATAGGCCGCAATTAGCGGTCTGTGACGAGATTGGTCTCGTTCTTTCCGCCATGCCGGTAAGTACCCAAACTTACCTCCAAAGTCGTAATGAGGTCCAAAGAACAAGTATGAAAATTTGGAAAGATAGCAGGAGAGAAACAGGGCCTAATTCACAGGACCTTTCCCAATGAGGTATTGGCATTATAAGGCGCTCCTGTGAACTAGGCCCATAGTGCATATCCTGTGAACTAGGCCCATAGTACATAATAACAAAGAAAGGGACTTAGAAAGGAGACAAGGATGGAGTGGCGTGTGAAAGGGGAGACATAAAGAGGTGTCAGGCAAGTGTAGCGAAAGATACAAGAAAAATCGAATGATTGTGAGAATTGGAAAGATTTTATAACAGAAGTATAGAGGAATTGCAGAAGGAGAGGTGGCGAAACGACATTATACGTGGAAACAGAGATTTAGAAACACCTAGAAAGATCCCAAAAAGCAAGGAGTAGAAGAGAAATGTGGAAAATAAAGAAAGAGCAGGTAATGGGGTGCGGGCGTATTTGTGTGGAGGAATGGGCGGTTGTGCTGTGTCCCTCATAGTTCACTATGTACACAGTGATCCAATGACGCATGGGGAGGGGTGCACATACATTGGACCTGTGCATCTCACGAGGCTGTTGCTGTCATCTTACGTGGCCGTATTGGCGGCCAGTCTACAAGTGCAGTAGGTCGCGGGTGCTTCCTTTTCTAAACGGGATCATCCACGTTGTGGTAAAACCGATGCAGAAGTGTAGGTGCCTCTGTGGTATAAACAATTGCATCACAACCAATCCCACAATAAAATGTGAGCGCTGTATTCTAAACAGAGCAATCTTTTAATTCGTTGTAGATTGTTGTGGGAGCACACTGTTATTTTACGCAGACCACCGCCATTATGCTTCCGCCTCGAGCCGCTTGTTCTTCTTCTTGCAGATGGATTTTTGTCCATCAGCTGTGATCATTGGATATCGAGGCTTGAGCCTCATTACTCCATCTTCTTGGGTTGAGTATGTAGTCGTGGGTTTGTATTCTTCTTGGTCTGTGTGGTCTTGTCACAGTAGAGCTAGGGGACACCCTTATAAAGTCCCCTGCCCTTTCCCCTCCACCTCTCTCTTCACTCCACGCTCTGCATCCCCGCACGTTGCCAAACCCAGTGTGATGGTAATTAGACCCCAGAACGGATCGTCTGACAATGAGGGGACCCTCACACTCTTGAACAGCTCGTGGAAGTGCTCGGGGGAGTGCTTAAAGGGTGTAAATGTCCCCTCTCAGAGAGACAGGTGCACTCCTGGGCCTTATTGTTGAGGCGTTGATGGGACCCTGAAATGGGCGGCAACCAGGCTTTGTCAACACCCGGATTCCATGCGGCGCTGGTCCGCCGCACACAAAAGGCCTAAAATGCGCTATCAGGGGAGCCAGCCCAAGTACAGGGGCCAACCGCCACGCGGGGTCTGGGGCACCATCCACAGGGGGGCAAACATGTACACACTGAGGGGGGGGGGGGTCATTTTGGTGGATAGAAGAGATCAGCACTAAGCAGAGCTTCTTGTAGCGAGGGTGCCGGGTGCTTGCTGGCTTTTGTTAGTCCTGACTGGAAAAAAGCTTCGCAGTAGCATTACAATGCGCGCCTGTGGCAGTTATCATGCAATAGCCACCGGAAGACACAAGAGGGCGTTCATCACCCGCACTTCAAAGAGATGGATAAAAGTACTGAGAAATAAGCAACTCTGGGGGCGTGCTGACTCGGTGTGTCGTCGCTGTTCTTCTGTTACACTGACTATATGCCTAGTAGACGGCATTATGTTTGTCGCGGCGGACTCTTTCCCAACCTCACTAGCTTGCCAGGGTAGCTCTCTTTTTTGTTACGTGTGAGGAACCTCCAGCTTCAAAGCTACTATCCCAAAACTTCGGTAAAATACGTTAAGAGGTCAAACCAGTTCCTGGCCGGCCTGTGCACGCACAGTCTAAGGTCGGGGCAAGGTCTAACTGGTCACCAGGTCCACGGACTTTCATAGGCCAATTGACCTATGGCACATTCCTTCCAATAACTGCCTGCCTTTTAAAGATGAGGCTTGCCTGTCAACACTCTGTCCCTCACACATGCCCCTTTTCAAGTGAAGAGTCTTATCTAACTCCACACCGGCCTGAAACGCGAACCACGTCCGTGCCCTTTTTTTCTTCCCCTCTAGGCAATGGCCTTTTAGAAGTGAGCCCGACAGGAATGAGGCGGCTCCGGCTTTTCTGGGTACCTGGAGCAAAGGCTAGCATGACTGCCTTGCTTTATCCAAGAAATCTCCGTGCCTTTTTGAGATGGATCAGAAACGTTTCTGTCCTCACAATCGTCCTCGAGGGCAATGGGGGGGGGGGCTTTGATTTGTCTGATCATGATGTGTGGCACGAAAACGTTCCATTGTCACCCCCCCCCCTCTGACCCAATCAATTATACTTGTTAATGGCTCTCTCACTAACCCCACCTCTACCTTTCCCGCACAATCACCTTTGCCTGGGGGCGCGGGAGGGGGGGTGCGCGGGGGGGGGCACAGAAACAGCGTGTCTCCTCCCACACACAGCCCCACCCAGTTTCTCCCCCATATGAGGTCCCCTCTGCACCTGCAGTCAATCATACCTGACACAGCAGCGGGATGGGGAGAGACGCTGCATGGACTGTCGCCTCCTGGCTCCTATTCCTAGCTACTTGCAGCGCTTTGGCCGCTCAAGGTAAGTCGTTGTTCGTAGGGTGTGACTGACAGGCGACACTGTCTGATGGTTTCGATGCTGCGGGTGTTTGCGTGGAACTGTGGCAAATAGGGTCTGCCAAGGGCAGGGCCCAGGTATAGCTCAGGAGGACGAATGAGGCACCTCCTTGGACATGTTACTTTCAGACGTACTTCATTGTTTTGGACTTAAATACACCGACGCAGATCACTGCCCGGGCCCGCCAGTGCGACACCCACATAAGCCTCCTTCAATGCCCCTTCGGGAGTCGCGCGCTCGTCTCTCTTCCCAGATACATACGGGGAACTGATTGGGAGGGGAAGCTCTGGCAGTGCTGTGATACTTGGGTGACGTTTCCGAATGTTCCGCTTTTATACATTACGGGATTACCAAAAATGGACATACCCGGCTTCTGTTCACTTTTTCTATGTGTATTACATGAGCAGTAACAGAAAATGTGTCCGGTAAATACTCGTGTGGCGTTGCTAGGCCTTTCTCTGTTCACCGGCCCTCCCATCTGAGTGTTTGCCGGGTTATGGGCAGTGCTGGGGCCGGAACTATGTTGCGAATGGCGCAGACGGTGCTATCCGTGCTCCAGTGATGTGCTCGTTAGTCTCTCTGAGGGTGATTTACAAAAAGTATTTATGGGACTTGGCCATGTTAAAGGTTTTTGTAAACCGGGCCCTCTGTATGCTGAAGGCCCAGCCCTCGTGGATGGTGGGGATGTTTGGCCTTGCCTTGACTGCGGCTCGGTACTAGTCCTAAACGTGCGCTCTGCTTTGCGCGGTGCATTCCGCCAAAGAGTGTTTGCTTGCCAGGGGCCCGGTTTTGCGCTGCGCAGGTGCTCGATGGGACAAGACCCGGGATCTGCTTTGCTTCCTGCTCTGTGTGCTGTCGCCATGCGAGCTTCCTTGTACCTTGCTCCTGACCGGTGCTTTCTCTATTACGGCCCGGGTGCTCGCCTGGAGCCCGGCACGTGCTAGCCCAGAGGACAATACCAAAGCGCGCCCCTTAACGCCTTGCGTGGACCGCTTCAATGGCTTTCATAAATGATACTGCCCAGCTGGCACTGTAGCTCACTAGCCCAACGTCCTCTAAAACGGACGCCTTTCCGCAGATTTTCACGACAAAGTGGTTAGGAGCCGATGGCAACGCATTTGTTGATTGAAAACGAAGTTGCGAAATGCAACATTTTTTTTGGTGCTTTGGTGCCCTTTTTTGTCTAAGTCTGACCCTGGTTCTCGAGGATAGAGTTGCCATTTTCCAGATGTCGGGCCTGTGCATATCTAAGTGATGTTCTGACGTGTGGTTGTAGATGTAGCTTGCAGACTTTAATTAGTGTTGACACTATTTACATAGGCGCATGCACATGTTGTAATATGTATATATATATATATGCATTTGATGGTTTCACTATGAAACACCAAAACGCAATAGTGTGCATGAAAAACTAACCGTTTTACTATGATTGTCGTGGCAACGAATCCCAAACCCAACATCCTGCCCGATTCCCAAAAACATAAATTATGGCAGGTCCTGGGTCCCCTGTGACCTCTGTGCCCGGTCCAGACCTGAAACCCCCCACACCCACTTAGCGCAAAAGGGCCAAGGTCAGCATGCAAGTTAAGCTCCCCCCACTAACTCCTCACAGGCCTATCCCCAGGCCCCCTGTGCACCTTACACACACATGGACCTCCCTTGGATCTACCGCTATACACCTGAGCAAACCTGGGTCCCCACTAGTACTGGGTGTTTTCACACTCCGACACACTCAGTTTGTCACTTGCTTCGGTGTGAAGGTAGCCACAAACGCATTATTGCTTGCAGTAATATCCACCTGTGTTACTTGCACATGTCCATGGCGTCCCATGGCACTCCAAAAAGGGCACTAACAGAAGGATTCACATGGCTGAATCATGCAGAACCTGGTAAGATAAATGCGTTCACTGGCGTTACCAGATGTAATGCCACCAAACCCATATTAAGGCCATATTGGAGTCCTTCATGGGGTACAGGTGCAGCAACTGTGGGGGTGACATCTTCGGATTTCTGGAAGACGAACAATCAGCTGCCCTGATACTTGTGTGTACCTGTCAGTGGCATACACCACAGTGGACCGCAACCCCCCCCCCCCCCCCCACCACACCATTCGCCTGCTCTCCACTCTCCCTCACCCCTTTTAACCCGTGGCCCCCTGGAGCAACCTTTTATGCATGCAGCGAGTTACAAAACAGTGCAGTTGGGAGGTGGGGGGGAGTAACACGTAAATAGGATATTGTTAGACAGTATGCTGTCATTTACAGTTTGGCACGGGGGAATAAACTGATTTGCCCAGAATAACACACATGTTGGGTCAAGTGCCAAAACTAGGCTCAAAACCCAGTTCTGCACTTACTAGAGGATGCATCAAATGACACCGGGCCTGATTTACAGAATGTTTCGCGTGGTGCAAAGTAACTATGTACTGGTGCAAAGTGACTTTGCACTGCTAACAAGCGCCCTAATTTACAGAACACTTTGCACCGAAAAGGTACCCTTTGCACCGTGAATTGGGCCCATTTACCGCAGTGCAAAGTGAAATCAGGGTGTTTGTTGGCAGTGCAAAGTCACTTTGCACCACGCTAAAACATTCTGCAAATCCTGCCCTTGAAGTGCACCTGATGAAGGGTGGACGCAGGCGCCCAAGACATGTTTTGGGAACAGTCTGCTGCATATTTCATTAGTGCCAAGAAGGATGCATTTTATGGCAATTGTCAACATGGCACGTTTTCAGAGGATATGGCAAAACACTAAAGAACATGTGAAAAAAAGCATTAGAATTTGAGTGATGAAGCTCTGAGCACAGTTTCAATTAGCAGCATGAGTGAGTGCGATTACATCCCGATTTGACAGGCGGGCAAAGTCAGGCAGCCCTCTCCCGGCCTGATTAAGATCCTATTGTCGCAAGGCAGCCACCATTAATTACACGAGATCCCAAGCAACCAGTTTATACTTTACACGGTCAGAGGGCTGGTTTGAAAAATAAACTCACTCTTGTCCGGGACAGCCTGCTTCATGGAGACACGTTCATTACAAAAAAAGAAGCCATTCGTTTTGATTGTGTGAACTGAGCATGTTTTGCAGAACCACTCCTGAGCTGGCAGCAGCGGATTTTTTTAAATTATTATTATTTTTATTTGAGTGTGGTTAAGAACCTTATTGCGTGGGAACCGACGCCGCAGGGTCCTTTTTTTCCCAAAAAACTTTCATCTTTATGTCGCGGCGGACACCCCGCAACCTCCATTGGGATTATAGTGAACAAGGTTGCAGGCGACGCCCACACAACCCCCGCTCCCCCATTTCACTATAATCAAACCGAATGGGATATTTATTCGAAATTTTCGGGTGTTCGTAATTTTAATCCAGCCGAAATTCGAATAAATATCCCATTCATGTTTTTTCAGTTCATTTCTATGGATTCCGGCGCTTACACCAGCAATGGGGGGGGGGTGGGGGGATATGACTGCGCGTGGCCAAGGGTAGATTTGAATGTTATGTTATGATGATTTGCATGGTCTCCAGGCGCAAGGAAATCTAGACATGCCATGCTTCCTGGGCCCAAAGTACAGCATCCATGCTTTGGTCGCTGCTGTGAGGGACTCAGATGGTCTGTGTGATGTATGGTAGATGATAAGTCTCTCTGGGACAGAAGTATTCCAATTATTGGTTACTTCTGGGCAACAAATTGGGTTCTATCTAATTTTCAGAAGTGTTCATTCTGTACTTCTTGCCTGTGTATGGCCTTAAACCAGATTGCCTGTCACATAGATTCCATGAATTCCTTGAGTTGCTTGGTGACATTTCATTCAATTATCTTGCCACCCAACAATAAGATTTCTATCCGCTGTGTTGCTGTTTAAAAGCAACAAGATCATGGCCATTTGTGGGCTGCTCAGCAAAGATCCTGATTCCAGTGAGCATGGGTGTAATTTTATGGGGGGCAGGGGTGTTTGTCCCCCCCAAAATCATGGCACACCATTTTGTCCCCATTCATTTGGATGGGGCACCTTTTCTTCAGATGTCAGGTCCCCCCCCCCCAACATTTTCAGCACAGTTACTCCACTGCCAGTGAGCTATTGCCAGGTCTCGCATTGGGGCTTTCATTAGATTTGCAGTGCAAGCTTCCCCATTGGGTTTAGAAGCCTTCATGTCCGGCAATACTTTAATTTGGCTGTTTCTTGGTTCACCAGAGAACAAACAGAATTGTGGCTTGGGCTGTTGATAGGTTTGGTAAATTGCAATGCCCTCTAGTTTTGTATATGTTTTGAATAAGTCTTATGGCCCTGACAATGAAACTGCATGCACTGCTGCTCATCATGTTCTGTAAAGGAACCAGGGGAACTTAAATGTTGATCCAGAAGACATGTAATGTGGCATTCATGCCCAGCCAGGAGAGCGGACATGGCCGGTACTGGCCTACATGCCCAAGCTAAGCTCGGGCTTTAGGCCGTTGCCGGCCAGGTCCGACTGGCAGGGCAGTGGCTTTCATAATTTTTACTCTGGAAAGAAAGGGGAAAAAATGTCCGCTGCCATATGGAAATGCGACTAAGTCCTTTGTCTTTTTCCATGGTGGCCAGACGTGGGGTACCCAGCAGGTAAGTGAGCTCGTGAGCGCTCCTCCTGTTTGTGGGTGGGCGGACGTGTGGAGAGTGGCAGTGTGTGATTGTCAGTGAGTGTGATACTGGTGAACTTGAAAAGGGTGTAAGAGGTGGTGATCTTGGTGGTTGGTGTGTTCGGCTCGAGTGTGTGTTGGTCATCATGGTCGTGTTAGGGTCTGGCAAAAAGGTGGGTGGATTGGAGGGGGCTTGGAGCGTTTGAGGGTGGCAGCTACCGTAAGTTGGACCGGCTAGATGAGACGGAGCCTGATTAGAGTGTGGAGATGCCTAGATCCGAGGAACCTAGGTTTGAAACACTGAAGTCAATGAGAAAACGCTCAGACCTGGGGTACCTAGACATGGAGAAAACACCTGAACCTGGGATTCAACAGTGCAGGAAGCTGGTGACGATTGGGCAGATGGCCAGGACCCCATTGCACTCTTCAGGGACTGGGTCGCCAATCGCAGTGGCTGATGGGCTGGTTAGCATGGGAGGGAGCGAGAGAAGGAGGAGGAGAAGAGAAAGGTCTTGAGTTGTTTGCAGAACTTGAGGTGATATGGTTCAAGACAGAGAGGGAGACTGTTCCAGAGGTGGGAGCCAGCTGAAGAAGGAGATCTGCCCTCAGCTCTTTGCTTGGAGAAGCGTTTGACAAGCAGAGAATTAGAGCAAGAAGATCGAAAGGGATCTGGAGGGAGAATATTTAGCGAAAGTTGCATGTATCGTGGTCCCAGGCCCCAGACAGCCTTATGGATGAATCAAAGGGTCTTGAATTTGATCCTTGCGGCAACCAGGAGCCTGAAGAGAAGAGATACTGTCCCTTGGCTTGAGGCCAAGGATAAGCCTTGCAGCCCTATTCTAGATTAGTTTATTTATTTGCAAAGCGCACCAAGCCCTTGGGAATTAAGGCGCTTAAGCTTATGAGGTTGGTTACAGAGGTTGTGGTTATATTATTTAAGGAGTTGGTTATATTGCAGTCTTAGTCCAAGTTTACTTAAATGCTTTGGTATCGGTTACATTACTTGATCAAATTAGCATAGCTTTAGAAGTTGTTTACATTACAATCTTAGTCAAGGTTTGCTTGGACTTCTGAGTGGACATGCTTAGGAAGTCGGTTGCATTGTATAAGGAGTTGGTTACAATGCTACCTTAGACAAGGTTTGCTTAGACACTGTTTCCTGATTGGCTAAAGAGTCACGTTTTGAGGTTTCTCCGGAAAGACCAGAGGGATGGGTCTTGTTTTAGCTCTGGCTGGGGGCATGGTGTTCCCATATTTGGCCACAATGACCGGGAAGCTGGACCCACCTGCTTTACTTCGTTTGAATCTCATGGAGGCTAGGAGACCTGAGTATGTGGATCGGGTAGGTCTTGTAAATTGTACTTAGGAACTTTGTTTGGACAGGTATAATGGTGCAGTATTTGATAGGCATTTGTGTGTTAAGGATAGTATTTTGATTCGTTCCTGTACTGGTAACCAGTGGGTGTTTCTTCTGAATGACGAGATATGATCTTTTTTGGGATATTTAGGGACTCTCTAATAGTGTTGTTCTGCACTATCTGGAGTTTGTTAATATTTTTTTACTGTAGCTCCAGCGAAGAGGGACTTGCAATAATCTATCCAAGAGAGGTTCAGAGCTCTGGCCAGTGTGATGCAGTTGTCTGGGGTTAGGAATTGTCTGCAGGAGGTAATGAGTTTGGCAGTATAGGCTGAAGCTGAGGAAATGGCGTTCACTTGCCTAGTTAGGGTAAGTGATGAGTCAAGGTCCACACCTAGCGTTTTTACTTCTCTTGCAACAGAAATGTTATTGCTGTCAATGTCAAATGATTTATAGGCTAATGGTAACGTCTTTAGCTTAGCTGGGCTTCCTATGTTGATGAGCTCAGTTTTATCATCTTTTAGGCAGAGTTCATATTGCAGCATCCCTGCTTGGATAGTTAAATAGATGGTATTCAGACACTTGGTGTCTAATTCGTGGTTTCCAGTAATTGGTAACAAGATTTGCGTATCATCCGCATAGTTTGTGTAGGTGACATCCAGGTTATCAAAGCGATTGAACAGAGGCTTAGTGAATATATTGTATAGGGTAGTCTTGGGGGACTCCACAAGTAACCGGGGGTAGGAAGTGCTGAGGCTATATTAGAGAAGACTCTCATGGTGCGATTGGAGAGGAATGATTCAATCCAATTTATGGCATACTTCGAGAAGCAGGCAGCTTGATCCAGGTGATTGCACACAATGCTGTGGTTAACTAGGTGAATGCTGCCGACAAGTCTAAAAGGAGGAGAATAGCTAAGTCACCTATGTCTCTGATTTGGTCCATCTAGGTTTTTACGTCCAATAGGGCGTTTCAGTACTGTGGCCAGGGCGGAAGCTGGATTGACGCAGGTCGAGAAGTTTCTGGGTTTCCAGATGGTTCTGTGTTTGGGTGTAGGCTACTCAATTATTTTAAGTAGAAAGGGTACTGTGGTAGTTGGTCGGCACATTGGGGTCTAGTGTAGGTTTCTTTAGAAGTGGGAGTTCCCAGGATTCTTCCTGATTTTTAGGTACTTCGTTGGTGGTAAAGGAGTTATTTATCAGAGTTGTGATAAAAGGGAATATGTTTTCAACAAAGTCTTTAATGAGTGTAGCCAGGGATGCACCCCCTTGGCATCTCGAAGGTTTTAGTCCCTTGATAATTTTGATCATTTCATCCATAGTGATATGAGTGGATTCAAATCTTGGATATGGTCTAGGTAGAGAAGAATACGCTGGGCTGTTGGTGTGATCTTAGGTTATTTGGAGTTTTTATTTTGCAGGAGCGTGAACTTGTCAGTGAGTGCCTTTTGAATATTCGTGCACCATAGCTGGTCTTTGGTACAGTTGTCTGGGGTGGCTGAGGGCGATTCCAGTTCTCGTAGGATAGAAGAGAGTTCTCTTGGGCTGGAGGTTGCGTTTTCTATTCTAGTGTTATAGGCATTGCTTTTAGCTAGGATAGTGGCTTTTTTGTATTCAGATGCTAGTATCTTAAATTGCTGTTTATTTTCCAGGGAGGGAGATTTTTGTCCATATGTTCTCTGCATTTCGTTTATTCCTTGTTAGATCTTTGAGGTTAGGGGTGTACCAAGAGTTAGCGTGTGCAAGGGGGTTGGCCTTGCAAATTCTACCTGGGGCCTGTTGCTTTGATAGCTGATTCCATTGTTTGGTTGTAGAGGTCCACTAAGGATGTTGGGTTACTGGTATGGTCTACGCAGGTAGTGAGCGATAAAAGCAGTGGGAGCACATTGTTAGGAGTTATATTGTGGTGGTTGTGTGTAGGAGCAGCCGGGGCTAGTGGGGTGGGTGAACTAGGTTGGGAACTGGTGCTGATGGTGAAGAGTATTACATTATGGTCTGACCATGGGCATGCATCATTGTTGGATATGTTGGTATTGCAATTAAGATCAGCGAGCCAATCCAAGGGGCAGCATTTGGCAAGAGTAGGATTAGTGATGCACATGGTGAAACCTTGTGATTCAATTGTGCTAGCAACTGAAATGGCATGAGTGTCCGTGGAGTCATTAAGTCCTAGATTAAAGTCACCAAGGACAATTACTTTAGACTGTGGCTTTATGTCTGCTGCTAGAAGAGCCGCACTGTTATCCTCAAATGTGGAAATTAGTCCTGGGGGCCTGTAGATGAGATGTAAGGAGATGGAGGAAGTAGTGGACAGCATAGATAGTGTCACTTTAGTGAACAGCAGTTCTCCTACTGGGAAGGTGTTAGTGACAATTCTCAGAAATGTGCCTATTCCCTCTACCTTAGAGACCGCCAGCAACTTTGCTGGATTTTGAGGACTTGATTTTTTAAACCTGAAGAGAGTGAGACCCTTTTTCCCACTCTCTCATGTATTTTAATGTGATTTTTGTACACTGTTTTTCTTTTGGTTGTGGAGTCGGACAAACTCCAGGCATCATCTTTTACATTGTGTCACACAGCACCTTTAGTGCAGTGACACAGGGAAGTCTCTTAGAATTCCCAAGGTTTAACTGCCTTCTCTGGGATGAACTACTGTTTCCCAGAGCAGTAAGGTGAAATTGACTTTACTTACATTTGTAACTTTCTAGACCCAGCACACACTATCCACTGCCACCAGCCATTCGGTGAGGAAAGGGTAACATAAAAATGTTACATGAGAAGCTAGACAAGGGGGATGCTGGGGTAACCCTCCAGCATCCCCCTTGTCTAGCTTCTCATGTAACATTTTTATGTTACCCTTTCCTCACTGAATGGCTGGTGGCAGTGGTTTTGTTTTTACTACCATGGTGTGCATTTACTGCGGGCTGCGTTTGCAGCTGCAGTAAAGCACCCAACGGTGCAATTTTTGTCAAAATGGCCCCAGTCTTCTTTTTTTGCCATTTCTTTGTGGAAAGGTCCTTCTTGGCATTTACTCTGCGCGCCAAACCAAGTTTGGTCCCTTTGTTTGTTTTGCATTTGGCAGAATTCATGAGTGAAGCCTGCCTCTGGCTCCAGGGTGTCTGGGGTATGCAGGAAGTGAGAGAGGTGCCCGAAACTCCCCGAGCTTCGTCTCCTAGGAGACCCAAATGCACTCTGATGATTGGCTGGTTGACTGTCCGGCAAGGGCAGCCACCCTGCTGGATGAGTGACAGCTAAGCTGGAATGAAAGGGAGAGAACTGTATAAAAGGCAAGTCTTTTGGCTGGAAGGCAGAGTCGACCACTGGACGAAGGAACCGAAGAAGAACTTGAAGAGGACACCTGCTGCAACTCCTGGACCGTTGGTTTGCCCGGTGAAGCCCTGCTGCAGTGCCGAAATGCCAAGTTTGCATCGACAGAGAAGCCCCTGTAAGGATGAATTCTCCCCTTGAGTCGGTGGGACCAATCAGCTCCAAAGTAAGCTAACTGGACATCCATCTCAGAGCTGGATGAATTTCCACAGAGTTGCTGCTGGAAACCGTAGAGCCAGGGAGAGGAACACCAGTTTGTGTGCATTGCTTTTAAGTTGGCCAAGAGCTCTAGGAAGGTCCTCTGGACTCCCATGAAGCAGGACTGACTGAGCCTGAGCCCCCTCAACAGAGTGCAGGACCCCAGAAGCAAGGAAATATGAAGAGGAAGATGAAGAAAACACAGCTGAGATGATTTCCAGCGACCGGAGAGGCTGCTGTGCAACCAAAGCCTGCTGTTGCCCTTCCTTCCAAGTGACCTTAGGACTCCAAAAACAATGGGCCTCATTACGAGGTAGGCGGCCACGGAATGAACAGTGCTGGTAAGGGACAGGCACGGTTCATTCCAGGCTGCCACATTACAAGGTCTGCAGCGGGCCCCGCTCTGCACACCTGGTCAGACCAGACATGCAGAGCGGGACCCACTAGCAGACCAGGATGCTAACAACAGGCACATCATAAACGGGCCCGTTGTTAGCATCCTCCCCATGCCTATTGAGCCCAATGGGGGCTCAAATGGGAATGGGGACGTACCGGGAAACATTCTGAATATCCAAACCCCTTAAGGGAACATGAAAATAAAGATTGGTCTGAAGGTACCATCTCTGTGTACCCTGTAGGGCCTGTTACTAGTGAATGTAACAGAAAAGCTGTTGTCTTAGACTCAGCTGAGCCACCTTGTAAAAAGGTTGAGGCTCTTTCCCCTTAGGTGGCCCCTCCTCCGAGATAAAGGGCATTAACTGCCACTCTGAAGGGCACTTGGGTGTGCAACCCATAACTTAAAATAGGGACCAATCCCCTAGGCCCACAAAGTTAGAGGTCACTTGTGTGACCCCACCTTTAGTTAACAGTGAGGCGAAAGAACCTCTTGGCAACCAAACTAGAGTGGAAGTGGTTGTACCCTGTTGACAAGAACTTAAGTATTCCTGTTGAACATATAACACTGTGTAATAACTTTGTTCAGGTCACTGATGTGTCCCTACCTTCAGCTGAGGCTAAGGTAGCAAGTCCATCTGAAACCTCACAGACAGTGGAGGTAGTCCTTGAATCTCAAAACCTAGACACTCGACCACATGCTGTGGAGGCAATTCCTAGGGCTGGCAAGAACCTTATTGTTCCAGTCACCCACCCCATATGGTGTATGTCCATAAGGGTAAAAAGCCCACCAGTTAGATCAGAAGTGGCTGAACCTCCTGAAAACCCACCTATGGTGGAGAGGGTTCATAAAATCCAAAATATGGTTTCTCTTGAAATACCACCTACAGTGGGGGTGATCCAAATGGATATGAAGGACTTAGGTATTTTTAACAAACCTAAGAGAGCAAGGAGTTTCCTTGACCCCAAGGTAGGAATTACGTTTTCTCCTTTAGTTCAGAGTGTCCAGAAGGAAACTTCCAGGCCTGAAAAACTGAAATACCAAAAGAATAATACAAAGTCTAACCATAGCCTTATTACTATTTATTTATTTATTTATTTATTTATTTGTTTATATAGCGTTAAAGCCCGCGGGCATCAGAACGCTTACATGTAGACTGGGCAACAAAAAAGGAGATGGGACTAGGCGAGAAAGGGCCTAAGTTAACTTAAATTGAGTCGTTATGTTACCGGGATTTACTTGAAAAGTAAGGTTTTCAGTTTTCTTCTGAAGGTGAGGTAGTTAGGCTCAAGTTTTAATGAGGTGGGTAAGTCATTCCATTTTCCGATGGCTAATGTCGGGAAGGCCTTGCCAAGGCCATGTTGTTTTTTAGTTATAATGGTTTGTAGTTTGCCTGTGTTTGATGATCTGAGGCTCCTGGGCGGCTCGTACCATTTAAACTGTTTCTTGAGGTAGGCCGGGGCTGCGCCATATAGGCAGCGATGTACCATGGTGAGAGACTTGAAGGAGATTCTCTCCTCCATAGCCAACCAATGGAGGGTTTTCCTTTCTCCGGAGATGTGTTCTCTCCATGATTTTCCAGTGATCGTTCTGATGGCGTTGTTTTGGATGGTTTGGCATCTTTTCAAGCACTTACTATTAGCTCCCAAGAGTAGGGAGTTTCCGTAGTCCAATCTAGACCATATAGTGGCCCTAGCGATGATGGTGCTGTTATTTTGGTCTAGCAATGGCCTGATCTTTTTAAGGAGAATCTGATGATACTGACAGTTTTTTTTAAGGTAGTTTGTATGTGCTTCAGCGCCAAGAGAGGCTTGAAGATTCACACCTAGGGTCTTTACTTTTGCTGATATTGGAATCTGGATGTTTTTGATGGTAAATGAGTTAAAGGCAGGGCTCAATTTTTTTCTGGCCTGTGTAGATCCGAATATCATGAGCTCAGTCTTAGATCCATTTAAACACATCCAGTTTTCTTTCATCCAGTGTTCGATGGTGTTGTATAGGAGAGAAAGTTTATCATTGTCTATTTGGTAGTTCCCACTGAGTTCAAATACCAGTTGGGTATCGTCAGCGAAATTGGTAAAAAATATACCCATCTGGGAAAGCATGGTGCAAAGGAATCGCATGTAGAGGTTAAAAAGTAAGGGGGAGAAACTGGCTCCCTGAGGGACCCCACAATCGACTAATTTGGTGTTAGAAGCTTTGTCTCCCCAAACTATCTTGGATTGTCTGTTTTGCAGAAATGAGGCAATCCATTCGATGGCTCCTTCTGAGCAATTGCCAGATTTTTCGAGGGCCTCCCGGAGTTTGACATGATCTAGCAAATCAAACGCCGCCGAGAGGTCCAGTAGTATCAGTAACCCTGATTTGCCTCTGTCCAGGATGGAGAGCATTTCAGTTTGGAGGTCTAATAGCGCCGACTCAGTGCTGTGGCTGGATCTAAATCCAGATTGTTGTGGGTGCAGTAAGTTATTTTCATCTATAAAGCTTTGAAGTTGATCAGTAGCTATTGTATCCATAATTTTCAGCAGAAAATTGCAATTTGTGATGGGCCTTAGGTTGGCAGGGTCCTGTTGGTTAAGGTCTGGTTTTTTTGGTAAAGGTGTGACCGTGACTGTTTTGATGATGTTGGGTACAGTATGGTCTCTGAATGAGGCATTTACCATTCTTGTAAGAAAGGGACCAAAGATATCAGGGTTTTCAAGAATAAGTTTAGGGGGAAGAACATTTTCTGAGCACGAGGTACACCTCATGGTGGATAGCGTTTTTTTCATAATGTCAACTGTGGTGGGTCGGAATTGGAATTTAGGGGTTTCTGTCTCGATGTTATGTTCTATGAGGTAAGTTTTAACTGGAGTGTATGTGGTCTGGCAGTTAATGATAGTTTCTCTGGCTTTGGTAATTTTGTTTTGAAATGCAGTCTGAACATTCTCAGTCTGTTTCGGTTGGCTGGAACGGTGGTGTGAGTGTTGTAGGCTTATCTATGGATTTAAGGATTTGGAAGAGTTTTCCAGTGGAGTTTGCCGCAGTACTTATGATATCATTATAGTGGTTTTTCTTCAAATCCACTAGTTTTGATTTATGTGAGTGGTCTGCTGTCTCCCAGTTGCTTTTATTAGTTTCGGAGGGATCTTTTATCCATTTCCTTTCAAGAATTCTTTTGTCCTTTTTAAGCTTAATGGCTTCAGCAGTGAACCATTTTTGGTGTTTTGGGTTGGTCTAACTTTTTTCTCTTTCAGGGGGGCATAGGTGTCTAACAGTTTTGACATGCCTTGGTTGTAAGTCAAGATTATATGTTTACTGTGGTCTTCGTCCTTAGTGGAGCTCATGATTTTCTGCATTTCCTCAGAGAGCATACTACTCGTGATCTTTTTCAGGTTTCTGGCCATAACTGGTTTTGGCAAGTTAGCTAGTTTTCCCTTATTGAATTTCAGTGGTAGAGAAATTTCAATTTTGAAATGGTCTGACCATATGCAGGGGTAAGTGCCGAGTATGGTAACTTTGGGGTTGTTTGTGACGATCCAATCTAGTTGATTCCCTGTAGTTGCGGTAGGTTCTTTATTAATAATGGTGAAATCGCTGTTCTCTAAGTCCTCTTCTAGGGAAATGGCTTGCTGGTCCTGTATGTTCCCCCTCTATCTGTTTCTGTCACCTAACAATATGGTCTCTGAATTGGTTGATTTAAGGTTGTTAAGTAGGGTCACGATCTCATCGTTAAAATCTGATACTAAAGATGGGGGTCTGTAAATAGTGATTATATTGATGCAGTTATTTGGGGTGGGTGTGAGTTTGAGGTGAATGACCTCACAACCTGAACACTGAATAGGAGAGGCAAAGAGTTTGAGTGAGTTTTTTGCGATGATCGCCACACCTCCACCCTTTCCTGTGTCTCTATTTTTTATGTAGATATTGTAGTTTGTAGGTACTGCTGTGTCTATCGTGGGTCCAACGGGCTCTTGTAGCCAGGTTTCTGTAAGGCATAGGATGTCTAAGTTTTCATCCGTGATGTAATCATGGATTTCTTGTGCATGTTTAGGCATGGACCTGGTGTTTAATAGTGCAATTTTGAGATGATCTTTGTCATCTTCTATTTCCAAGTCGGGTTTCGTGTTGAGGGCGGCTTTGGGTATAGTACTACTTGTCAATGTTGCGTTGGAGGGTGTTATCTCTTGTCTGTGTCTGAGATAATTTTGAACTAATCCTAGTTGCTGTAAGATTGTGTTTCGGGACAATAGTTCAGTTAGATTTGGGCGACCCATACCTTACTTCTTGCTGTGTCGCCCTTATGTCGAAAATGGCAGCGTTTCGGGCCGTGAGCCGTCGGACGCCGTGGACCGGCGTAGACCGGCTTCGTTGCAGAAGCGCCGGCGCTGAAGCGCCTGACGTTTCTATATGTGGGCGTGAGAGCACTCTGGGACTTGTAGTCCTTGCTGTGCGGGCTCGTGTGCCTGCGGCAGAGTAAGTGCCAGAGAGGGATACAGTTGCGTCAGTCTTTAGGAGGCTGAGCTTCTATTTCACAATACAAAAACAAGCAGCAAGTCGAGTACAAGCAACGTGTCAGAAAGAGGTTTTAGTTACTTTCAGGATGGTGCTCTGAGCCTAGGCCTTCTAATAAACTAGGCCTTCTAATAAAAATCCTGTGTCACAGTGTCCAGAGCCCTCCTACCTATCCTACTCCCACACCTTCCCTCCTTACTGACAACAAAGTCCTTTGGATATGCAGCACCCTGGTGTGAGGCTACTGCTCCTGAATGGGTGTTCTCCTTTGATACCTGGGGCCAGGACTGCTGTGTGTGTCTGTCTCTGGGGGAGGGTGTTACGGGCCCTCACAAAGGGGATGACAGAGAGGCTGGTTCCTCTGGGTTTCTGGCCTGCCATTTGACATTATCCGCACGTCTGGCATGAATACACATTCCTTCCACAGCAGAGCTGAGTCACAGGAGCTGATACATATGCAATATCAATTTGGATGTGGCGGTCATGATCATAAGTAGTGCCATGCACTATGCCTAAACTCCAGCACCCTGCCACAAGCACGGGATACTCATGATCAGTGTAGTTTGGGTACAGGGAGCATATCTTAAATGCTGCCCCCTCCCCCTGTGCCACAGAGACTTGGCTGTCGCTGCGGTGGTCGAGTGGGCACCTTTGAACCAGCCACTGCACCACAAGTGCAGTGGGTGCTACTGATACAGCAGTGCACAACTACACTATGCTTTTGGCACAGAGATGCAACAAAGGGGATCTGGTTAGCAGATTATCGTTTGGAGAAGAAATCACCTGCATCATTTTATTTTTGTGTTATTATGAGTGCCTTGGACTCTGAATGGAGAACTTGAAGGTACTTCTTATGAATCCCAAGATTTCCTTTGTTTTATGTGGTACAGAGAAATCAGGAGCTCGATGCAGTAGCCATATTTTACTGTGTCTGGTTCTCATTGGCCTGTGATGATTGCCTCACATTCATGGGCAAAAAGGCAAATTCTCTTCTCCGGCTGTTATGGGGAGAGATGGGACAGCTACTGGTGTGTGCAGTTACTGTTTTGTGTTAGCAGAGCCAACTCAACCCCTTAGTTATCCATGTTAGGGCAATGTTGACTTTGCTGGTAATGGGATTATCTGTACCCCATGTTAGCCCTGTGTTGAGGTACTGTGAGGTGCTTTAAAGCCGTCTGTTAGGTGGGTGGTTGTTGTGAGCTAAACCTCAGTCTTGTTTCAATTGTTCCCTTTCTGATGTCGGGTCATCTTGAAAGCATTCCAATGAACTTCAAAGTCTCACTTTTTCCGCCTTCTCTAGTGCATTATCCACCTCTGCCAAATAGGTTTTCTCCTTCCAGTGGCATGTTCATTAATATGTCCCGTGTCAGGCAGGAAGCCAGTAATCCCAACCCACAGTATCTCCGTGGCTGCTTCTTCGGCAGCTCCTAATCCTACAGTTCGTGCTGGAACCAGGCTACACTGAATATTTACAATAGAGGCATCTGTGGGAAGAATGTAGGTTTAGAACGCAACAAGCTGGAATTGAAACCCCCATGCCAAACTGTTTCTTTCATCCACATTGCTTGAGAAGAAACATTCTGGAACAGTGGCACTTTCAAGAGTGTTGGCAGCTGCGGTGTCCCTCTGGGTGCAAGTATAAGATAGACAACATTGTTAATGTTAAAGGTATTTATACTGCGCGCCGTCACCAACGGAATTGGTGCTCAGTCGGATCTGCAAACAAGGAGGTGGGGGTGGTTTAGTAGGGTGAAGAGGGCGTAGGATAGTGGTTTCACACAAGAGCCTGCAAAGAAACCATCCACCAACAGGAGGAGCAATGATGCAGCTGGTCTGCACAAAGTAGATGCACATTTTTCTGGACCTGGCATCTCACAGATGCACTAGTTCACACATGTAATACTTGAGATGCTCAGAGACCCTGCCGCCATTGCTGCAATATGCTTCCTCTAGCACAGAAATTATTTTAGCATTTTGCTGCATCTGAAGTCTCACCTGCCTGTGGGCTGTGCGTTGTATGGCATTTGATGTCTCAGAGAACATATGGCCGACAACCCTTATCTCCTCCCTGAGAGCGTTGTGCTATTTCTCTGGTCCTAGCCTCCTGTCCCAAGACCTACCTGCTATTTGGCACCTCTCTTCAGTGGCTGAGGAGCCCCTCACCAAGAGTGCTCCAGTTGGAAATAAGTTGAGTGCAGACTTTCTGCTGCTGCTTGCTCGTCTTGTCCTCCAAGGAAAGGTATGGGCTTGAGAGGGGCCTGTTGGGATGAGCATATACAGTTAGTTACACCTCTCCTAAAGATCAAGTATCCCAACTGTAGGTTTGATGATCACTCTTTGGTAAGTTTATGAATTTCATTAAAAAAAGATTTAAAAATAATGGCCCTCATTACGACCCTTGCGGAAATTGACTGACCGGACCGCAACAGCGTAAATAGCGTTTCCGCCATTGCACGAAGGAGCAAAGTGCGGCTAATTACGACCCATCGGGCACGAGCATTACGCCATGGCGGAATCCGAAAGGCTGCGATGGCGGAAATGACCCCAAAACGGCCCTTACCGCCGCCGTACGCTGCACCAGGTGCAATACCGCCACCCATCTTAGCGGTCACCGTAATGAGCGGGCACCGTAATGAGCGGGCACCGCAAATTACGGGCACCGTAAATATACGGAAACGGAAGTAAAAGCATGTGGCCGGAACGGGAAACAGCACGCCGCACAACTATAAAATCCGAATCCCAACACAACCATTAAAAATCCGACCCTGACACACATCCCAACCCGTTAGCAACCCCAGTTAAAAAAATAAATATGGGAAAGGTAGCCAAGAAAGCGTGTGATCGCAAGCGGCAGGTCCACTTCTCCCGAGAGGAACTGACCGTGCTGACCGAGACCCTGCAGGAAAATGCCGCCGTCGTCTTCTCCAGTCAAATGACCAGGACGGCCCTTGCCAACAAGAAGGCCATATGGGCCCTTGTGGCACAGCGCGTAAGTGCGGTGGGGACAACACCCCGCACGCCACAGCAATGTCGCAAGCGGTGGGACGACCTGCGGATCCGCGTACGCAGCATACTTTCTGCGAACAGGAACATCGCCACAGCTACCGGGGGGGGATCAGAGTCGCCCATCAAGTTGACCCCCTGGGAGGAGATCTGCGCCTCCACCATAGGAATGGAGAGCATAGAGGGAGTCGGAGGGATGGAGAAAGGAGTGCCGACATCCGGAGAATCAGGTAGGTTGGCCAAGAGAAACAATGCGAAATCCACAAACCACGAACATGTGCAGTACCATGTGACCCCATAGTGCAATACATACTTTGCCCTGACAGCGCCCTCTAAAAGTCAGAATGAATAAACAAATTAATCAAGATGCCATAAACAACCCCTACATGTGCAGCATGCACCCCCTAACTGCAGGCAGCCAAATGAATGCATCCTCAATCCACACGAAAATGAGACCACCTCCAAGGCCCAGTCCCATATCAGCCTCATGTACCACCCCAATGCATTTGATACGTTGCCATTCCAAATCCGACAGACCCATAACTAACGCTCGCCCCTCTTTACTCCACCACAGGGTCCGATACCAACGACGAGCTGCAGGACACCCCTACCAGCACGCCTGCAAAGAGGGCCAGGACCAACGTCCCAAGAGCCTCCACCTCAGGTGCAAGGATCAAGACACGGCAGCAGCAGGAATCAAGTGCCAGCACACTGGAGGGGACTGCAACAGGCACCCCAGCAGCCAGCAAGTCCACAACCCCAGCACCACAGGTCCCCCCAAAGAACGTATCTGATGGCACTGCCTCTGGTGGTAGCAGCACCATAGGTGACACAGCTGTCATGCCAGCATGCTCCGACACGGAAAACAGTGCTGGCGACGTAGGTACCATCCATGACCTTTCCCAATCCCCCTGCATGTCCCATCCCCTACACCATGACGAAACCACGCAGGGGCACCCAGAAGACGACGACTGGCCAACCCCCACAAGTCCTGTGCCAAGGCAACATGTGTTGAGCAGCCCCCCTGTCACACCACCGCAAATGTCCATGGCCCAGCAGAGGCAACAGTCCCTCGACCTGCTGATCGAGCAACAGCAGGAAGTGTCCACGCTACTCAAGGACCATGCGAATGAATGCGGGGGTTCCAGGGCAGCCATGGAAACATCCACCGAGACACTCAGGGCACAAATAGAGAAAAGTAGTGAGAGCCTCAGGGGAGAAATGGAGAGAAGCACCGAGAGCCTGAGAGCACAAATGGAGAAAAGCACCGAGAGCCTGAGGGGGGAACTGAATGCGACGTCCAAAGACGTTTGTGCTGAACTTGCTGCTGTGCGCCGTGTGCTCTCGGAGCTCTCACAAACCCTCAGAGACATGCATGGACGCGAGCAGGCAGAGACGTCATCCGTGGCAAGTTCCGTCCAGGGCAGCCCCCAACGCAGATCTGGCAGGAACCTGCGCTCCACGGGCAGGGGTGCCCCTGATACCCGTAGAGGGGGCTTGCAATAGCGTCTACCCACGGGCAGCATGCATATTTGGACACTGGTGTTGGGGGGGGAGGAAGTAGGGTGGAGGGGGTGTGTTGGGCTTCACTGGGTGGCGGGTCCATAGGGTGTATGAATCAAATCACATTAACAATACAGCACTTCATTATCATCCAATGACATGTGTGGACATTGATATTTGCGTACGAGGCCTTCATAGGCGTACAGTCCACTATGTGCCTGTACTACACACACACAGTGCCACAGGTCCCCTTTCCGTGTAATAGGCACCATGCGTGGTTGCTAGAAGCATGCATCTATGATGCTCTGTCGGATTGCACGTGCATCCTGTGCCTCATGGACTCCTTGGGGTGCCTCCACATCCCCACCCTCATCATCATCATCTTCAGGTGCATGCAGTACAGCGTCAGGGGGCATGGGCACATTCCTACGTATGCACATGTTGTGCAGCATGACACATGCCATGACCATCTTAGAAACCCTCTCATGGCTGTACATGAGTGCCCCGCCAGACCTGCTGAGGCTGCGGAAACGAGCCTTCAGTAGGCCGAATGCCTGTTCAATGACCACACGGCTACGTGAGTGGGCATGGTTGTAGTCCTCCTCATGCTGGTTCTGTGGGTTCCGGATTGGTGTAAGGAGCCATCTCTTCAGTGGATACCCGGCATCACCTGTATGGGACGAATAAAGGGTGTCAGTGGAATGATAGTGCTAAGTAGCCCCCCCCCCCTCCTGCAAGGTCATTGACGCATCAAATGGGCCACGATGTCATGCATGGAATGAGACTCACCGAGTAGCCAGGATCTGTGCCCTGCGTGTCGCTCCATGTAGCGTGGTATTCTTGTGTTCCTCAGGACCATAGAATCATGGGTAGATCCTGGAAATCTGGCACAACAATGCGTAAAGATCTTGTTGGAGTCACACACCATTTGCACATTGATTGAATGAAATTGTTTCCGGTTGCGGTACTGGACCTCCATGGCATGTGGGACAACCAATTCAACATGGGTGCAGTCGATGGCACCAATGCAACCCGGGATGCCGCCAAGTGCATGGAATCCCACCTTTGCATTGGTAATCTCCTGGTACGTGCGTGGTAGTGTGATGTGGTCGTCGGCGTGCTTCAGGAGGGCATCGTGCACTTGGGAGAGTGTCCGTGAGAACAGTGGCTGTGAAATGCCATGCAACTGTCCCACTGTGTGCTGGTAGGTGCCTGTGGCCAGGAAGTGGAGTACAGACACCACCTTCAGTAGGGGTGGGATGGCGGTTGGGCTATCTATCATGCTCACGAGGTCAGCATGTGTCATGTCCACAATGGCGATTATGGTGTCCCGGTCCAAACGGTAGAGGGTGTGGATCTGCTCAGCAGTGAGGTTGAACGGATCAGCTCGGAGGCGTGGGATTGCGGGCCGCCTGCGTGTTGGTAGTGGCAGTGCTTGTGGGCCTTGCTGACCCTGCCTTGCCCTCCTCCTCCTCCTTCTCCTCCGTCTCCCCTGTGCGCCCGGTTGTTGTACCTGTTGTTGTTCGTCGTCTTCTTGTAGTTGTAGCACTTGCAGTGCTATCTGGTGCCCCAGGCCCAACATCGCTAGTCCTGCCGGTAGCATTTTGGAGTGGGAGTGGTTGTGGGAGGGGTTTGGGTCTGCTATATATGTGCTGTCGGCCTGTATGGCCTCCACCTGTGCTGATTGAATGAATCTGTGGCGGATGCAATCCCTTCTGGCCGAGCACGTCCCGCACGTAAGGCTGCATTTGGCCGCATGGCATCTTGGGATTGGAATCATGTATCAAATCCCGATGGCAGTGTGATGTACTTTGACTGATTTTCATGCTATGCTCCCATTGTTACACATGCTATGATTGCAGCCGCTTACATACCTGTGAAGAGTCAGTGGTATGTATGGCTCGATCGATGGCCGACCCTCATGCAGCACAGTATCGTACTTCACCGACGGGCGTGGCGTCCCATTTGTGATTGCAGCCAGTTAGCATTATGACACACAGCCGCACTACATTGATGTAATTGTGAATGCAAGCGTTCACAGAAGCCTTTTCGACGTAATGTTGCAAGTGAGGAATTCGAAGGCCAGGATTTTTGGTTGCGAAGTAGCGGTGAGGAGACGCCCACAGGTCTGCCTGGAAATGTAACGTTCTATTGTTGAATGTCCTTGGGACAGGGCCCATAACGAGCAAGCAATGAATGACATGAATTGAATGGGATGCGCAATAGCGTAGTGGACGATAAGGCAGGACGTTCCCAAGTCCATCTAGCTTCACGACACTACAGATCCGGCCAGGAGCACAGTGGTTTTTGCAGACTGCATTACGCACAGACGCGATGGAAGTTTCACATATTATGTGAGTGAATGTTCATGCGTTTTCATTGCGGGATGAGGGAATGATGAATGGATGCATGGACAGATGATTCCATTTAGGGTCTGCCATGTACATGTGTTTTTTGATTCAATCCCCTTCCCCTGCGCTATGTGATGCAAGGCTGCCATAGTGGGACTTACGTCTATCTGCCCTTGTCGGATCCTCCCTGTCTCGACGCGCCTTCATACACTTGTGTCTAGGCACGTTACTAATCCCATGTCATGGGTTCTATCTTGACGGACGCATGCACAGTAACCGACGTTGCCAATGGTGTATTAACCTCGATTGGTTTCGTTATGTATCGATACTGATTTAGGGGTGTGTATATTCCTTTGGAGTGGGCTAGCATGCATATGGGTGTGGATTTGGTGTGTTGAATGAAGATAGTGATGCATCATGTGTCCTGTAGTGCAATCGGTTAATTTGTGTTTCATTTTGGTGACAGGTATCTCCTGCCCTATTGCAGATGCCATCTGTACGCCACTCCTCCAGATGGATTTTACTCTCGACACCTGCAGCTTCGGGTGAATCAGTGGAGCACCATTACGATCTTATGGGACGATCGCCAATGGGCCACATGCCCTTACGCTGTTCTGGTGGCTAGGTGCAACATTTCGGCCTTTCAGCTGGACTAGTGCCTGCCTCATGGGACGGACCTGCGGTTCTTGCCGCTTCCATGTTGCCTTTTGGAACGTTGATGTTGGCCCTGTGTGCCATGATGGTACAGGGCGTCACACAAGTGGAAGCTGGTCAATTATTGCAGATGCAGCCCTCGGTGATGATGGATGTTTTGGTGTTATTTTACAAATTGCTGTGAGGCCTTTGTCATTTGGATGTGCATTTAAATTGTATTCCGATATTTGGCGTGTTGCGTTATTCTTTGCAGGTGATGTGGCGATTTTCGATTTGTGGCGGTATGTATTGCGAGATGATCTGCATTGTGTTCCGCCTTCTGAGTTGAGTTGTGTGGTACAGTACTGGCCGCTTTTGCCTACGTAGCACAGTGTGGTCACGGATAGGGGCTGCCATTGTGACTGTTTACATGATGTGCTGTTCAGGGGCGGGGGATTGGCTTTTGGCCGACTGGTGCCTGTCAGCCAGGTCGATTGATGGTATGATGGGATGTTCAGAATGTGGCTGGTCACAGGTGCCTGTGTTTGCGTGCGTTTGTTGGAGGGGGACTGGGGTCATGTCCATTGGAATAGCTTCTGTATTGATGCCATCTGTGCCCTGCAGCTCCCATCGGCCCCTCTTGGGATGTGCCTGGCTGCTCAGTCACTCTGCCAACTTGTGTGGTACATGCTTCTGCTGATGGTTGGTTTGTTTACTGGCAAGAGTACAGGGCTGGTGCAATCCCCCTCAGGATGCTGTTTTGGATGTTGCCTTGCGCTGGTGGCAAGCGATGGGGGACTACTGTTGTTTTGTGTCATGTGTTCTTGATTTCCATTTTGATGTCTTGTACCTTCACATGCCTGTGCTGCATCAGTACGGCTATGGTGACATGCCGTACATGGATGCCCACTCACGGGGCGCTTTGAACACCTGCATGCATTTCTACGTTGGCATGCATGGGTGAATTGTAGATTTCACTGGTTGCATGGTGTGAGTACATTGCGCCTGCCAGGAGTTGTGCAATGTGGCCAGGGAGTGGAGTACAGGCACTCAGTGGGCCATTTACGGTTGGTTCACGATGCCGTATTTCTCGCCATGGCGGGATGGTCCATTCCGCCATGCCTGATGGCGTTAGGTACATGTCCGCTAGGGTCGGAATTGGCGTACCGTTGCACCATGGTGGTGTTTGCGGTTTGGCATGGTGCGCGCGCGCGTGCTTAGTGCAGTTAGCGTTGGCGTTCACTACGGTGTCGCTAATGGCTTCGTACTTTGCGGTGACGGGTCATAGTCGCACCGAGCGCTTTTCGATGGCGGTATTGCTTTTCCGCCATCGTTTTCCCCTTTCCGCCAGGGTCGTAATGAGGGCCAATGTGTGTTATCTGTTGAAGAGTGATATAAATGCTAAATATTCAGTATATTAGCTATGAAGGGAACAAAACAGAATTATTTCTGACCCTGATTCTAACCAGTCGCTGAAATGTTTATATCACGTCGACACCATACTGATATATTGTTTTTTAAATAAATATGTACATGTTAGCCTTTTTTTTATCACTTTGTATGTTTGCTCTATGTGAATTTGTATAATGATTTGTTCATGAGTCTCTGTGAAATAATTCAAAAAATCTATATCTACCATTCTTGTTAAGCTTGAATCTTTATGTGATATAACACAATTTTGATCCATGAATAAATACATTTCGATCTTTTTTGTTCATATTTTTTCCTTTTAAAGCAAACCGGTAAAAATGATTTTCCCAATATGACTTTTTTTTGGTCAAGTGTGTCTAGCACAGCACATATTTGTGTCTTACATGCATAGTCAGTGATGGGCTCTCCTGTCCATTCCATGTTGCCAAGCATGATATCTAGTGGATATGAGTTTGATTGACATAACTTCTAGATGGGCCTCTGCTGCTTGCCTTTCACCTTGTTTGAACCACCTTTGTTGGTTGAAACACAGGCTGGTATGAAGGTGTGGTAACATACCGAACCCTAGTGCTGCTTTGCTGAGTTCTCCTATGCCCTCTACGGCTACCATTTGCAGCTTGCCTGCAACTATTCCCTAATCAGAATCAGGCGGCTGTGCATGGGTGGCCCGCCACATGCTCCACTGGCATGGGTATGCATGTCTGCAATCTTTTCCTTTGTTTACCTCCTGATGTCATCCCACTGCTGTTTTATCTGCCAAGTGTTGCGGTTTGCTACTCCAAAAACATATACACTGGTGGTAAATACTGCAAACAGTGCATTCTTCTTGACAAGAGTGTCCTCCGGTTTACCATATAATGGATGACCACTTCCACCTCCTCAGTGAAGTTCTTGTCTCCCTCCCTTTGTCGTGATCCTGGCCAATGTGGCTGTCCTCAGAATACATACTGGTGCAGTGCATGCTGGTGGAATGTGTTTCTGGGGTTCCCGTGCTCTCCAAAGGTTTGCAGAGTGACATCCTGTTTTAACACTGAGATTTATGTGTGTTTGCATGCACCTTTGACGCATTAGGCCAATATGTGAATCTTGTCAGATGCACCATGAAATGTCCCTTGGGCATATTTTGTGCGAATAATTATGGAAGGCACAATTTTTATGGTTTTCTTTGCGAATTCAGCCGGAAGAGATGCGCAATTGGGGCAAGCACATCTATGAGCATTGCGATCCTGGGGTTTCTTCGAGACTTTTTCGTTCAAATTCTTTTGGATCCTACAATACTAATAATTTTGTAATTCCTGCACCAACAGTGGGTCCTACTGCTTGCACTGTATGAATAGGTAAAACAAAAGTCGTACATTTTTATGGTATTGCCTTTGCTTTCGAACCTCAATGCATACTGCCTTTTGTCACCAACAGTTTGGACCGTCACCACAGAAACCGAACAGTCACAGGAAGCCCAGAATGCCAGCACAGAAGTCATTAGCTACATCCAATCATTCAGAACTCCAGCTGCTACTGTGGAAATTAGCCATTCATCATTTCCACCAATCGTGAAGAAAGAAGTTGGCCAAACAAAAACAGATTTAACCACCAAAAGAGAATCAAATCAGTCTACAGCATCTTCAGCAGAAATTAGATCATCAATATCTCCTTTGATCACATCACAACCCAGCAATTCATCAACAGTTCCATCCACCACAGAAGAGGGAAATGATTCAGAAACAGAAACAACCCTGGAAGACAAATCAACCCATTCATCCACAATGGCAATGCAAGCCGCAGAAACCTTGAAATCCGTAATCTACCCTACAACTGCACAAATTAGTCAGTCATCAACTGCTCTCACTATCAAAGCAGAAACCACACAGTCAATAGCTCCAGTTACGAGAATGAAAATTGAACAATCATCGCTAGCCCCATTAATTAAAGCAGAAATGGGTCAATATGCAAGAATTCTTAACACTAGTGGAACGACTGGAAAATTCAGATCACCTTCACTTATTGTTGAAGGCACCAGTCATTCAACTACCAGTCATTCAACATCAGTAGCTTCAACTACCACCAAAGGAATCAGTGACTCCTTAACATCTTTAGCTTTTGAAGCAGAAACCAGCCAACCAGCAAAAGTGTCCATCCAAGCGGAATATAGACAGTTATTAACAGCTGCAAATGGCATAACTTCACCCATCTCAAGAGAAACCACATATTTTATGAAAGTGACAGCCTTTAAAGAAGAAACAACGAAAGTGACAGCCTTTAAAGAAGAAACCAACCAATCACCAGCAGCTCCTTTTGCTACACTGGAAACAAACCCATCAGTAACTTCTCAAATAACTATAGCAGAGACCAACCAACCATCAACAGCTATAAGAACGAGAATAGAAACTAGGCAATCCCCAAATGTGCCAACCATGACACCAGAATTAAGACACTCAAACGCTGATTCTTCCATGAAACCAGCAAACAACCAGTCATTAACATCTCTATTTATCGGGTCAGAAATGAGGAAAATGTCAACAAGACATAATACTTTGGGGGAAATACATGAATTATCCAGCACTGGAATCATAGCAGAGGCAGTGACCCAGTTACCGACAACCCAAACAACTGTAGCAGTAGCAAGCCGATCATTTACAAATCCTAGATTTGAGGTAGAAATTGCTGAATTATCAACAACTAACACTGCACAAACAAGTCTTTCAACAAGTCCGCCAAACACTGTGGCAAAAAGCAAGCAACCATATGCGTCTTCAGTCTCAGAAGCAGCATCAAGCCAATCCTCAGCAGGCCTTACTTCAAAAAAGGAAATCAGCCAATCATCCCTATCTCCCACTACCACAATGGAGATAAAGCAGTTATTGACAAAATCATCTGCTAGTGGAGAAAATGTGCAATCATCAACATCTCCAACCATCATAGCAAAAATCAAGCAATCAACCGTACATTTTACGAACACAGTAGGAATAACGCAATGGTTAACAGATTCACAAACTCCAGCTGAAACCTATTTATCCACACCTGCAAAACTCACAGTAGAAATGGACCAAAATTCAACAATTCCATCTGCCTTAGAAGAAACAAATCGATCATCAGTGATGTCTGCCACTAAACCAGAACCCAGCCAATCATCAAAACCATTAACCACCAAACCAACAAGCGGCCAATCACCTACTCTACCAATTAGAACAGCTGAAATACCACAATTGATGGCAGTTTTAGGTACATCTAGCACAACTTTCGAAGTATCACAAGCTGCAACAATTGAAGCAGAAACCATCCATTCAATGCTAGCTCTTACAGCTGCAGAAGATATAAACCAGTCATCATCAGCTTCACTCACAGCATTAGAAAGTAAGCAGTTATCCACAGCTAAACCTATAATAGTAGTGGAAACCGGCATACGAGAAACCAGGCAATCATCATTAGCTCCACCCATCACAAGAGAAACTACACAATTGGCAAGATCTCCAGTATACAAAGAAGAAACCAAACATTCAACAGCAGCTCCTTTTTCTACATTGGAAACAAACCCATCAGTAACCTCTCAAATAACTTTAGCAGAGACCAACCAACCATCAACAGCTACAAGAACGAGAACAGAAACTAGGCAATCCCCAAACATGACACCAGAATTAAGACACTCAACTACAGCTTCTTCCATTAAACCAGCCAACAACCAATCATTCACATCTCTAATTATTGAGTCAGAAATGAGGAAAATGTCAACAGGACATGCTACTTTGGGGGAAATACATGAATTATCAAGCACTGGAATTGTAACAGAGGCAGTGACACAGTTACAGACAACCCAAACAACTGTAGCAGTAGCAAGCCAATCATTTACAAATCCTAGATTTGCGGTAGAAATTGCTGAATTATCAACAACTAACAATGCACAAACCAGTCTTTCAACAAGTCCTCAAAACACCGTGGCAAAAAATAAGCAACCATATGCGTCTTCAGTCTCAGAAGCAGCATCAAGCCAATCCTCAGCAGGCCTTACTTCAAAAAAGGAAATCAGCCAATCATCCCTATCTCCCACTACCACAATGGAGATAAAGCAGTTATTGACAAAATCATCTGCTAGTGGAGAAAATGTGCAATCATCAACATCTCCAACCATCATAGCAAAAATCAAGCAATCAACCATACATTTAGCGAACACAGTAGGAATAACGCAATGGTTAACAGATTCACAAACTCCAGCTGAAACCTATTTATCCACACCTGCAAAACTCACAGTAGAAATGGACCAAAATTCAACAATTCCATCTGCCTTAGAAGAAACAAATCGATCATCAGTGATGTCTGCCACTAAACCAGAACCCAGCCAATCATCAAAACCATTAACCACCAAACCAACAAGCGGCCAATCACCTTCTCTACCAATCAGAACAGCTGAAATACCACAATTGATGGCAGTTTTAGCTACATCTGGCACAACTTTCCAAGTATCACAAGCTGCAACAATTGAAGCAGAAACCATCCATTCAATGCTAGCTCTTACAGCTGCAGAAGATATAAACCAGTCATCACCAGCTTCACTCGCAGCATTAGAAAGTAAGCAGTTATCCACAGCTAAACCTATAATAGTAGTGGAAACTGGCATACAAGAAAGCAGGGAATCATCAGTAGCTCCACCCATCACAAGAGAAACTACACAATTGGCAAAATCTACAGTATACAAAGAAGAAACCAAACATTCAACAGCAGCTCCTTTTTCTACACTGGAAACAAACCCATCAGTAACCTCTCAAATAACTTTAGCAGAGACCAACCAACCATCAACAGATACAAGAACGAGAACAGAAACTAGGCAATCCCCAACCATGACACCAGAATTAAGACACTCAACTACAGCTTCTTCCATTAAACCAGCCAACAACCAATCATTCACATCTCTAATTATTGAGTCAGAAATGAGGAAAATGTCAACAGGACATGCTACTTTGGGGGAAATACATGAATTATCCAGCACTGGAATTGTAACAGAGGCAGTGACACAGTTACCGATAACCCAAACAACTGTAGCATTAGCAAGCCAATCATTTACAAATCCTAGATTTGCGGTAGAACTTGCTGAATTATCAGCAACTAACAATGCACAAACCAGTCTTTCAACAAGTCCTCCAAACACTGTGGCAAAAAACAAGCAACCAAATGCGTCTTCAGTCTCAGAAGCAGCATCAAGCCAATCCTCAGCAGGCCTTACTTCAAAAAAGGAAATCAGCCAATCATCCCTATCTCCCACTACCACAATGGAGATAAAGCAGTTATTGACAAAATCATCTGCTAGTGGAGAAAATGTGCAATCATCAACATCTCCAACCATCATAGCAAAAACCAAGCAATCAACCATACATTTAGCGAACACAGTAGGAATAACGCAATGGTTAACAGATTCACAAACTCCAGCTGAAACCTATTTATCCACACCTGCAAAACTCACAGTAGAAATGGACCAAAATTCAACAATTCCATCTGCCTTAGAGGAAACAAATCGATCATCAGTGATGTCTGCCACTAAACCAGAACCCAGCCAATCATCAAAACCATTAACCACCAAACCAACAAGCGGCCAATCACCTTCTCTACCAATCAGAACAGCTGAAATACCACAATTGATGGCAGTTTTAGCTACATCTGGCACAACTTTCCAAGTATCACAAGCTGCAACAATTGAAGCAGAAACCATCCATTCAATGCTAGCTCTTACAGCTGCAGAAGATATAAACCAGTCATCACCAGCTTCACTCGCAGCATTAGAAAGTAAGCAGTTATCCACAGCTAAACCTATAATAGTAGTGGAAACTGGCATACAAGAAAGCAGGGAATCATCAGTAGCTCCACCCATCACAAGAGAAACTACACAATTTGCAAAATCTACAGTATACAAAGAAGAAACCAAACATTCAACAGCAGCTCCTTTTTCTACACTGGAAACAAACCCATCAGTAACCTCTCAAATAACTTTAGCAGAGACCAACCAACCATCAACAGCTACAAGAACGAGAACAGAAACTAGGCAATCCCCAACCATGACACCAGAATTAAGACACTCAACCACAGCTTCTTCCATTAAACCAGCCAACAACCAATCATTCACATCTCTAATTATCGAGTCAGAAATGAGGAAAATGTCAACAGGACATGCTACTTTGGGGGAAATACATGAATTATCCAGCACTGGAATTGTAACAGAGGCAGTGACACAGTTACCGATAACCCAAACAACTGTAGCATTAGCAAGCCAATCATTTACAAATCCTAGATTTGCGGTAGAACTTGCTGAATTATCAGCAACTAACAATGCACAAACCAGTCTTTCAACAAGTCCTCCAAACACTGTGGCAAAAAACAAGCAACCAAATGCGTCTTCAGTCTCAGAAGCAGCATCAAGCCAATCCTCAGCAGGCCTTACTTCAAAAAAGGAAATCAGCCAATCATCCCTATCTCCCACTACCACAATGGAGATAAAGCAGTTATTGACAAAATCATCTGCTAGTGGAGAAAATGTGCAATCATCAACATTTCCAACCATCATAGCAAAAATCAAGCAATCAACCATACATTTAGCGAACACAGTAGGAATAACGCAATGGTTAACAGATTCACAAACTCCAGCTGAAACCTATTTATCCACACCTGCAAAACTCACAGTAGAAATGGACCAAAATTCAACAATTCCATCTGCCTTAGAAGAAACAAATCGATCATCAGTGATGTCTGCCACTAAACCAGAACCCAGCCAATCATCAAAACCATTAACCACCAAACCAACAAGCGGCCAATCACGTACTCTACCAATCAGAACAGCTGAAATACCACAATTGATGGCAGTTTTAGGTACATCTGGCACAACTTTCCAAGTATCACAAGCCGCAACAATTGAAGTAGAAACCATCCATTCAATGCTAGCTCTTACAGCTGCAGAAGATATAAACCAGTCATCATCAGCTTCACCCACAGCATTAGAAAGTAAGCAGTTATCCACAGCCAAACCTACAATAATAGTGGAAACTGGCATACAAGAAACCAGGCAATCATCAGTAGCGCCAGCCATCACAAGAGAAACTACACAATTCGCAAAATCTACAGAAACCAGACAGTCACCAACAGTTCAATTTACAACACCAGAAATAAGCCAGTCATCATCATCTGAAAAAAAGATCACTGAAACCAACCAATCATCGTCTACAATCACCAAAATAGAAATTAGGAAATCCTCATCAGCACCAACCATGACAGCAGACATAAGACACTCACCAACACCCTCTTCTCTTAAACGAACAAGCAACCAATCATTCACATCCCAAATAATCGGATCAGAAATTAGGAAAATATCAAGAGCACAAAATACTCCTGAGAAAAAAAGTGAATTATCCAGCACTGGAATCATGACAAAGGCAGTGAGCCAGTTACAGACAACCCAAACAACTGTAGCATTAGCAAGTCAGTCATTTACACATCCAACATTTGCAGTAGAGATTGCTGAATTATCAACTACTAACACTGCACAAACCAGTCTTTCATCGAGTGTCCCGACCACCACGGCAAAAATCAGGCAGCAATACACAACTTCTGTGGTCTCCACAGCAGGATCAAGCCAATCCTCAGCTGGTCTTACTGCAACAACTGAAATCAGTCAGTCGTCCATATCCTCAGCAGGCCTTACTCCCACCATTACAAAAGAAATCAAGCCATTATTGCCAAAATCAACTGCCAGTGGAGAAAATATGCAATCATCAACAACGCCAACCTTCATAGCAAAAACCATGCAATCATTCATACCTTTAGCTAATACAACTGCAACAGCGCAACAGTCAACAGATTTACAAACCCCAGCTGAAATATATTCATCCACATTTGCAAATCTCAGAGCAGAAGTTAACCATCATTCAACACTTTCAACTGCCATTGAAGAAACATCAGTAATTGCAGCTACTGCACAAGAAACATCATTAACCACTAAAGCAGCAAGCAGCTCATCACTCACTCGTCCAATCAGAACAGCCAAAGTACAGCAATCAGAAACAGCTTTTGGTAACTTTGGCCCAACGTTCGCATCATCGCAAGATAGAATAATTGAAACAGAAATAAACCACTCAATGCTAGCTCTTACACCTGCTGAAGATGTAAACCAGTCATCAACCACATTAGAAGTCAGGCAGTCATCCACAGCTACAGTTATTACAGGAGAGAAAAGACAATCTTCTACATCCCAGACGACAACCGGAAAAACAGCTTTATCCGTGTCTAAAGAAACCAGTGAATCAACAAAAGCTGCAACCAGCACAGTAGAAATGAAACAATTATTTACATCTCCTAGTAGTATCTTAGAAATACGGCAACACCCAACAGTTCAAATGATCACAGGAATAAATATCCAGTCAACACCATCATCAATCATGACAGCAGAAACGAGCCAATTTCCAAGAACAAAAAGAGAAGGTATCATTCAGTCACTGACAGCTTCCACCACTAAAGCAGAAAGGGAGTTATCTGCAGATCAAAATGAAGCAGTCACCAGGCAATTGCCCACAGCTCCAGCTATCACTGTAGAGGTTAGCCAACATTCGACAGCAACAGGTCAATTTGTCAAATCAGAAACCCAGTCATTTTCAACATATCTAGAAACTAGGCTTCCATCAAGAGATTCACTTAACACAATATTAAGTACACATCTTTTCACAAGTTCAATAATATCTCCAGAAGTAAGTCAGTCATCAATAGCTCCAATAATCAAAGTGGAAACTATGAAATCATCAACAGCTCCAATCATCATCAAACAAACAAATCTACCAGCAGCTTTAACTGTTAGCTCCAGAATCAGTATACCAGCAACAGAGCCGACAACACCGACCCCTACCATACAGTCATCAACAGCTTCAACCATTAAATCAAACGGGATACAATTGACAGCATTTCCAATAACTGAAATAGAAACCAGACAATCGTTAAGAGGTACATTTGCCAGTGAAAAAAACAGTGAATCTGTAGAAGCCCTAAACATGAAAACAGCTTCATACGTCACAGCAGAATCTAGCCAATTGCCTACAATTCCATTGATCACATCACAATCTAGCCGATGGGAAAAGGAAACAATTCAATCAACAGGCCAAAACATCAAAACAGAACCAATTCTATCATCAAACATTCCAATTATCACATCAGATACCAGACAACCATTTATCACAGCAACAAATGTTATCCAGTCTGCTGACCCATTAAAAACGACACATATTGGTCAACTGATCCAGAAATCTTCATCTGCTCCACCATTAACCGCTGCAAACACTACTTCTCTCCCAATCTGGCAATTACTAATAGCTCACAACACTTCAGTCGAGGTGCCAAAATCAGCAACATCTGAGCCTACAAGAACAGAACCATCGGGATCTGCAGCCAACAGTAAACAAACCATTCAAACATCAACAGTCCTGCAAACTACACAGACAGGTAACTTATTATCTACACTATTCCATCTGCATTTTGTCACCCCAAATCTATTCTCTACTGATGTAAGCTTTACTTCTATTGATGCAATTGGAAATGCATTTATTCTTTCAAGAAATTAACCCAGTTCAAGGTAAATCATGTTTCACTTTCTCACATGTGTGTCTGTCAGTGACAATTAGTGATTTTTTTTCTCAGCACTTGTTAGTTTAGAAAAGGGTAGCACATTCCTTACTAGTGATTCTTAGGTTCCGATTACCAGCATGTCCCCAAAGTTCTGAATTTCTTATTAACATCTGTGATAGCTGCCGTTGGCCCGCATTCTGAGCTTGGACAGTATGGTAAAACAAGGGATATTTCCAAATACCACTTCTTTTATAGCTCTGCCCCATTATGGGATTGAGAAATCTATGTCAAAAATTGCCTGCTAGGACATGGAGGTACATCCGCAAGAAAAAGTGCCAGTAAAGGTGCATGCAGAATTTCCACCAATCCCCAATGGGGTCCAATGGGATTCCATGAAGGGAATAATCGCAAACTGTAACCATGTGAAAATACTGGGATTACAGAGACTGTAATGGAATTCAAATTTGGCAGGATTAGTACTGCTAATACTGATAAACTGGTAATGAGCACTCGTTAAATTGCGAATCGATGCTTCATACCTGAAAAGGCCTTTGTTCCCTCCTACTCAAGTTAATTTCCATCCTATTTCCTCATCTCTATTGGTTTATCTCCTCAAAATGGGTGCAGAGTCTCAGGTGCAGGCCATGGTCTGAATCCCCCCCAAGCTGGGTGTATTTTCTTAATCGGGGTAGGGTGAGACCTTTAGTGTGGTCCTGAATCACATTTCTGATTCATTCTGTGGAGACAGTGCACACGCTGTTGATGAAAACAACAATCAAATAGGCATTGCTTCCATTTTCTAGGAGTGCACAGGGGACATTTCAAACTTGGTGAGCTCAAATTGCCATAGATTAAAAACCAACAAGACAAAGAAAGTGTTAATTGGGGGTCGTGGTGAAGTTTGTTGCCACCATGCATGAGATCATGCCTGAGAACTGTGGAGTTGAGAACCTTGAGGTGTTTTTTCAGACATTTTTAAAGCCATTAGAGCTATTGCCCTTTCCGTTTTTGTCCAGCTTAAAATGATTGAGAAAAGTTTCCATTTATTCTTGACGAATGTTGATGGTGACAGCTAACATTTCCTCATGCAGATGATGGTAAAGCCTTTTTTATGGAGGTTTCCCATGTGTTTCCTATAGCAGCTGCTGCTGGGGTTTAGACTGTGGATGCCAGATTGTAATTTGGAGCCAACCACGGAGCTCATGCCAACGTCATGCTCTGCTGTTTGCTATTGTTACCCATGGATCAATGAGTAATGCATTTACATGGCGCATGGCAACGTCTATGATGTAGGCCTTGCTTTTCTCATCCTAGTGGTAGAAGACTCTTGGGTCTCGCTTTCACCAAAGCCTGAATCAGGGACAGGTGTTACTCTATTTCGGCCCCTTAGATATAAATATGTAACTCCCCAAACCCCATTCTCCAGGCATACTGCAATATCACTTCAGCTTCTAGAATCAATGTCTATGTCCCTTATTACCTACAATGTACGAAGAACAAACAACCACTATAGATAGTGGCATCCCTACTACATAGAGGGAGTACAGCATCCATATCGGTGCACCAGTTACTTTGCTGTCAGATGAACGGTCTCATGGGATACATATATTCACACTTATCTTAAACGCTTTGTGACATAAGGCCTGGAAGTGACTCTGCAAAGCATTTGTAGAACAGCAAACTCGCAAGGAAGGCCTTGTTATTGTGAGGAAAGTTACACCCAACCAGCAGGCTTATTCAATAATGTTTGATGTTCAAGCAGTTTGCAGAATATACACTTTATCCATTACCTGCAGGATAGCGGATTATGCAGTTTACAGGAATAGACAAATAGTTCATATTTTTTACAGCACCCGAAAAGACTATGATATATGGTACAGTGGCAATAACACCTTTACTCTGGAGACAGGGTAGCTTAAAAGACAATAAATAGCAGAACAGAACATCTGTCCAAAACAAATTGGCACACAAGAAGTTAATGTTATTATGGCAGTATCAAAGAGGCTTGACAGGCAGCACACATTATCTGCCGGCAAGTATGTAGCCAGTGTACAGAAGAAAGGGGTTCAGGGATGTGTTGCAGGCAGCCCACAAAGAAAGCAGACTTTGAGCCTCATGTTCTGTAATCTGAAGTCTAAAAATGTGACCAGGTGCCAGCTTTAAAGTCTGGATGATAAGGTGGCACCACCAAGTACTTGCACTGTTAGTAAAACACATCAACCAGAGGGGAAGAGGGTTCATGTGAATGAAGCCATAGAATAGATCAACGGAATGAACTGCTCACTGTAAAGGAGATAAATGTGGGGATAGATCAGGTCAAGGAGCATAAAAAATTGTTCAATCAATCTTTAATAAACACATATTCAATTACCATACACATGATAAAAACAGCATAAAAACATATAATCAATGCTGAACATATCCGATTAAAGTGCATATTAGTTTAGTAGCCATCCTAAGATGTAAAAATGAATGCACTGTGCATAACATAGTTCAAAAGTACATAGCATCCGAGGACAGCTAAACTCCCGAATTGGTGCCCAATCTATATTCAAAAAATGTTTTTATAACCAAAATTAAGGCAGAAAGGGGAAAAGGGAAAATAGGAAAAGTATACAAAGGTTTTTAGAAAGACAAAAAGGCAAAAAAAATATAGAGGGCAACCCGTCCACGCAGACCAGGATAATCAATATTTTCTGTGGGATAAAGGAGGTTGTCCCCTAATCAAACCAACCAATTTATTATTAAAAACAGACAAGCAGGATAGCATCAATACATACTGCAACAGAAGCAATACTTGTCTCCAATCTGACCAGTACCTGGTACAGCTCCTAACCGTTTTGTGGGCTGTACTGGTATCTAACGCAGGTAGTTTCGACGACTGAATAACAATGTCTAAGCTATCTGTCTCTCACCCTAGCAAGAGAGAGAAAGCTTGACAGTTGTCTTCCCCAGGACAGGACAGATTAGGTAATTAGTTCTAAAATATAAAATATAAACATGCAATTTCTCCACATAAATATTCAAAAGGCACTTATGGCCAAGCAATACAAAAGTGTCTTGATATTATTCCATGTGTCCATTCTTCTTCAAATGGTTCTTCCTTAGTTCACAAGGATGATCAATGTATTCCATCTTAGTAATGTTCAGAAACTAGGGATACATCAGAGAAGAATATACAAAAAACCAGAAAAGAAGAAAACAAATATGAGACAATACATAAATTAAAGGCATTCATAAAAACTACATAATTAAAAACATTCCTTGAACCGATCTAGCAACCCCACGTATAACTCCTTACACGCAATTTGGATCATGGTACCCTTAGTTGTAATCGAGGGATAGCCCCATAATCTACTCGTAAATCGTAAGTCGGAGAAGGGGAGTCCCAAATTGATTTGTGGGAAAATGACAAAAGGGCATAATATCCCTGTATCTGTGCCGTGAATATACAAAAAAATAAATCCAACCAGGCAACAAAGGGAGAGGGAAGCCAAAGTCAATCTGGGAATCCACTACCATCCCGGTGGCAACAGAACTAGAGCGCAGAGTGAGAGGCATCCTGGCAGTTCAATACATTACAATATATGCTCAAGCTGTTAAAAAACAGAACAGGCATTAAAATATCCATCTTGCAAAAAAGAAATACATACACAACAGCATATCAAAGTGACACCCGTGTATGTGAAATCTCGAGCTAATATGGGGCTTTGTTCTGCTAAACTCTGAAAGGGTCGTATATGGACCTTCTTGACCAGGCATGTGAAAGCAGACCGAGACTTTGAGACCTTTCAGAACATAAGGGCTCAGGGATATGATGTCTGTGAAGCTCCCAGGGATGTGCGTTGTTGGTCCGTGACCTCTGAGCTCCAAGGGAAGATGATAAATCATGACTTTGTAGTGCCTCATCCCTTCCCCATGCATGCCATGCAATTGCTCTGCAAGTCAACTGACTAACCGACTAATGTTAGTAAAGGGAGATATTTAGCAAACACTGGAAAAGTGCTTCTCCTGTGAAAATGATTAGTACATTTGCCCACGTGACATACATCCTTGGTCTCTGGAATACAGATCCACATCTAGTTGGCCTAGTGAAAAAAAGCTTTGTGGCCTCTGCTTCAGTGTATAACAATATTTCCAATACTGAGGGAGTGGGGAGCACTAACCTATATCTATTTCTACAACACAAGGATTTATTCTAGAAGTCCATTTGCCTGTTTATGTCTTACTAGCATATAACCTCCTCCTGTTGATGTCTTCTTCAAATAGTTTATACATTTTTCCAAATGTCGTATAGATCATTAACACCCTTTCATTATATTGTTTTCAAGATTTTACCAACTCTACCTACTAGCTCTGTAATGAGTTGTAGTTTTTCTATTTGGAAATGTAATTCAGTTTTCTTACCTTATATTTTTAATGAGATATTTTGGTGGATTTTGTATTTATAGAATTCCACAAAAGTGTGTCAGAGAAACTATCGTAATTATAGTTCCTATGTATTTAATGCTGTAAAGGGGACACTCTATTTCAGATAATGTGTTCTATGTATCCTTGAGTTTAGCTGTAGGTGTTTCTGCCCAAAAGCTTTATTGATCAAGAGGATGGCAGTGATCAAATACTTTGCTTCTTATTTACTCCACAGTGTGTGTCACATAATTTATTTTTGCGTTTCACAATGCACTTCAATGTATTAATCCTTACACTCTTCTTCCTTCGTTATGCAGTTCACAGCGGTGCACTTTGTGACCAGGGTGATTGCTTATGGTCTCCGTGGTACAACATCTACACCCCAAGCAGAACATCAGATGATGGAGACTTTGAGACCTTTCAGAACATAAGGGCTCGGGGATTTGATGTTTGTGAAGCTCCCAGGGATGTGAGTTGTCGGTCCGTGAAGTTCGCCTACATCCCATTTGCAAAACTGCCCAACAATGCAACTTGCAGTGTGACTGAAGGACTCAAATGCTACAACAGAGACAACACACCCAATGGGTGTCTGGACTACCAAATTAGAGTACTCTGCTGTCTGTGTCAACGAGGTGGATCACCCCCTGCTTTACCAGCTAGAGTCACGACTCCCCCCACCTTATTAGCAGCGCTGCCCGACTCAACTATTAAGACGCAAACTGGACAGCCAAAGACTGCTCATACAAGCTCCACCTCCAGTGTACCAGGTAAATATTGTCTTTAAATGCACAAACGCATTGCATGCTATTCACAAAATTAACAATTGAATTAGGGACAATATTTACAAACATGGTGAGATGATGTTTACTAATAATACAGATAAGATTTCCCCTTCAGTGCAGTGTCACAGAGAAATCCTTTAGATTTCTCATAAGGTTTAGATAACTTTTCTTGTGTGAACTACTGTTCCCAAGAATAGTAAAGTGAAATTGACTTTACTTACCTTTTTTCTTTGTAGGTCCAGCACACACCATTTTATGTGGAATGCTGGGGGGTTACTTAGTAGCCCCTTATCCTACCTGTGCATGTAAAAAAATGTGTGTTACCCTCACTACTTTAAATGGCTGGTGGCAGTGGTTTCATTTTCCTACAATGGTGCTTTTGTACCGCCTGCTGAATCCTCAGCTGCAGTATGGTTCCCCTGGGTGACTGGCAGGGGTCTTCTTTTTTTGCCATTTTCTGTTTGCAAGGTCTTGGGGTTTACTCTGCGTGACAAGCCAAGTTTGATTCCTTTGTTCATTTTGCCTTTGCCTTCAGTACTGAAACCCGCCTCTGGTGTCACCATACAAAAAGTAGATGACTATGGAGTTTGTCAGACTCCAAAAAGAAAGGAAACATATTATCCAAATCAGGCCAAAAAGAAAGGAAACACATAATCCAAATCAGGTCAAAACACATGAGAGAGTGAGAAAAAGGGCTCATTCACTCCAGGTTTAAAATTAAAAAGTCCTAAAGTCCAGCAAAAGAGTTGGGGGTCTCTAAGGTTGAAGGCAATTAGCACAGAAATGAGAATTCTCCCTAACACTCGTCCCACCCAGAATATGGGACATGATGATTTAATCCACACCTGGATGAATCTCCTAATCCAGTCGGTCATACTTTCTGGAGAAACCATCAGCATTTTGGTGATTACACCCTGACACTATGGTGAAATCAAACCCTTGGAGGCTGATTGACCACCTTAACAATTTTGGATTTTCCCCCTTCATGTGCATTAACCATCTCAAGGGTTGGTGGCCTGTCTGAATAATGAAAGCAGAACCATACAAGTATGGCATAAGCATCTTCAGAGACCACAAAATGGCAAAACATTCACGTTCAATAGTTGCCCACCTTGTCTCACAGTCCTTCAGTTTCCTACTGATGAAGCAGTTAGGGTGTTCCCTGCCTTCCTCCTCATGTTGAATCAAAACTGTGCCTATCCCTGTGTTAGAAGCATCTGTTTGTACAATGAAGGATTGGTTGTAGTCAGGAGCTCTCAAGATTGGGGCTTGACAAAGGGCTTTCTTCAGTCCTTCAAAAGCCTTGGTGCACTCCTCATTCCACTGGACCTTCTTGGGGAATTTGTGTGAGGAGATCACATTCAAGGGAGAAGCTATGGGCCCATAATTCTCTATGAAGTTCCTGTAAGACCCACTGAGACATAGGAAGGCTCTCACTTGGGTCTGAGTAGTAGGGATGGCCCAGTCTTGTACAACTTGTGCCATGCTAGGCAATGGTCTCTTTTCACCTTCTCCTACCTCATGTTCAAGATAGACCACTTTACTCTAACCAATTTGACATTTACTAGCCTTTATGGTCAGAATGGCCTGTTCCAGAGCCTGCAAAACATATCCTAGGTGGTGAAGATGCTCTTCCCAAGTGGGGCTGAACACTGCAATGTCATCCAAGTATGGCTTGCAGAAGTCCTCTAACCCATTCAGAACTTGAGTCACCATCCTCTGATATGTAGCAGGTGCATTTGTGAGTCTAAATGGCATAACCTTAAACTGTTAGAGGCCTCCTGGGGTGGAAAATGCAGTTTTCTCCTTGGAATGGTCTGTCAGAGCTATTTGCCAATAGCCTGAGGTCAAGTCATATGTACTGAGGAACTTGGCTGAGCCTAGTTTGTCCACCAGCTCATCTGTCCTGGGTAAAGGATGGGCATCAGTTGTGGTGACTGCACTAAGTTATCAACTACTAACACTGCACAAACCAGTCTTTCCAAATACTACTTCTTTTACAGCTCTGCGCCATTATGGGATTCAGAAATCTATGTAAAAAATTGCCTGCTAGGACATGGAGTGTATCCGCAAGAAAAAGTGCCGGTAAGGGTGCATGCAGAATTACTGTATGCAGTATTTCCACCAATCCCCAATGAAGTCCAATGGGATTCCATGAAGGGAATAACCACAAACTAATCATGTGAAAATACTGGGGTTACAGAGGCTAATGCAATTCAGGTTTGGCAGGATTAGCACTGCTAATACTGATTAACTGGTAATGAGGGCTTGTTAAATTGCGAATCGATGCATCATACCTGAAAAGGCCTTTGTTCCCTCCTACTCACGTTAATTTCCATCCTATTTCCTAATTTCTATTGGTTTATCTCCTCAAAATGGGTGCAGCTTCTCAGGTGCATGCCATGGTCTGAATCCTCCCCAAGCTGTGTGTATTTTCTTAATCGGGGTAGGGTGAGACCTTTAGTGTGGTCCTGAATCACATTTCTGATTCATTCTGTGGAGACAGTGCTCACGCTGTTGATGAAAACAACAATCAAATAGGCATTGCTTCCATTTTCTAGGAGTGCACAGGTGACATTTCAAACTCGGTGAGCTCAAATTGCCATAGATTAAAAACCAACAAGACAAAGAAAGTGTTAATTGGGGGCTGTGGTGAGGTTTATTGCCACCAAACATGAAATAATGCTCGAGAACTGTGGAGTTGCGAACCTTGAGGTGTGTTTTGATAGAGACATTTTTAAAGCCACAAGATAGAGCTATTGCCCTTTCTGTTTTTGTCCATCTTAAAATGATTTTTAAAAGTTTTCATTTATTCTTGAAGAATGTTGATGGTGACAGCTAACATTTCCTCATGCAGATGATGGTAAAGGCTTTTTTATGGAGGTTTCCCATGTGTTTCCTGCAGCAGCTGCTGGATTGTAATTTGGAGCCAACCACAGAGCTCATGCCAACTTCATGCTCTGCTGTTTGCTATTGTTACCTATGGGTCAATGAGTAATGCATTTGCATGGCGCATGGCATCGTCTATGATGTAGACCTTACTTTTCTCATCCTAGTGGTAGAAATCAAGACTCTTGGGTCTCTCCTTCACCAAAGCCTGAATGAGGGACAGGTGTTACTCTATTTTGGCCCCTTAGATATAAATATGTCACCCCCCTCCAATCTCTAGGCATTCTGCAATATCACTTCAGCTTCTAGAATCAATCTCTATGGGCCTCATTACGACTGAGGCGGAACGGGTTAACGGGCTCCGCTAAAGGAGGCGGGCCCGTTAAACCCGTTCCGCCTCATTACAAGATCCGCTTGCGGGACCCGGTAAGTAACACCTGGTCAAACCAGGCGTCCTTACCGGGTCCCGCGACGAGGGGAAGAGGGAGCAAACAACGGGCCGCTCGTAATCGGCACGTTGTTTGCACCCTCTCCCATTAAACTCTGAAAGGGTCATATATGGACCTCCTTGACCAGGCATGTGACAGCAGATGGAGACTTTGAGACCTTTCAGAACATAAGGGCTCAGGGATATGATGTCTGTGAAGCTCCCAGGGATGTGAGTTGTTGGTCCGTGACCTCTGAGCTCCAAGGGAAGATGATAAATCATGACTTTGTAGTGCCTCATCCCTTCCCCATGCATGCCATGCAATTGCTCTGCAAGTCAACTGACTAACCGACTAATGTTAGTAAAGGGAGATATTTAGCAAACACTGGAAAAGTGCTTCTCCTGTGAAAATGATTAGTACATTTGCCCCCGTGACATACATCCTTGGTCTCTGGAATACAGCTCCAAGTCTAGTTGGCCTAATGAAAAAAAGCTTTGTGGCCTCTGCTTCAGGATATAACAAAATTTCCAATACTGAGGGAGTGGGGAGCACTAACCTATATCTATTTCGACACCACGGACGCTAATGGTTGATTTCTCATGGTCTAGCACTATATTTGAAACACTCAAGGATTTCAAGTGATTTATTCTAGAAGTCCATTTGCCTGTTTATGTCTTACTAGCATATAACCTCCGCCTGTTGATGTCTTCTTCAAATAGTTCATACATTTTTCGAAATGTCAAATGGATCATTAACACCCTTTCATTATATTGTTTTCAAGATTTTACCAACTCTACCTACTAGCTCTGTAATGTGTTGTAGTTTTTCTATTTGGAAATGTAATTCAGTTTTCTTACCTTATATTTTTAATGAGATATTTTGGTTGATTTTGTATTTATAGAATTCCACAAAAGTGTGTCAGAGAAACTATCGTAATTATAGTTCCTATGTATTTAATGCTGTCAAGGGGACACTCTTTCAGATAATGTGTTCTATGTATCCTTGAGTTTAGCTGTAGGTGTTTCTGCCCAAAAGCTTTATTGATCAAGAGGATGGCAGTGATCAAAGACTTTGCTTCTTATTTACTCCACAGTGTGTGTCACATAATTTATTTTTGCGTTTCACAATGCACTTCAATGTATTAATCCTTACACTCTTCTTCCTTCGTTATGCAGTTCACAGCGGTGCTCTTTGTGACCAGGGTGATTGCTTATGGTCTCCGTGGTACAACATCTACACCCCAAGCAGAACATCAGATGATGGAGACTTTGAGACCTTTCAGAACATAAGGGCTCGGGGATTTGATGTTTGTGAAGCTCCCAGGGATGTGAGTTGTCGGTCCGTGAAGTTCGCCTACATCCCATTTGCAAAACTGCCCAACAATGCAACTTGCAGTGTGACTGAAGGACTCAAATGCTACAACAGAGACAACACACCCAATGGGTGTCTGGACTACCAAATTAGAGTACTCTGCTGTCTGTGTCAACGAGGTGGATCACCCCCTGCTTTACCAGCTAGAGTCACGACTCCCCCCACCTTATTAGCAGCGCTGCCCGACTCAACTATTAAGACGCAAACTGGACAGCCAAAGACTGCTCATACAAGCTCCACCTCCAGTGTACCAGGTAAATATTGTCTTTAAATGCACAAACGCATTGCATGCTATTCACAAAATTAACATTTGAATTAGGGACAATATTTACAAACATGGTGAGATGATGTTTACTAATAATACAGATAAGATTTCCCCTGCTTAAGTGATAGCTAGTGATACCATGAATAGATTTGATAAGAAGTCTTGACTGGTGTAAGCGATGACAGGCTACATTAAAGTTAGTTTGATCCTTCCTTCTCTTTTGCATACATCAGTGTCTATCAAATTAAACACCATGGCATTTGGCTTGTAAATTCCGAGATAAATGTGAAATCCAGTCAGAATATATGGGACTGTACATGTTACCGAAAGCTAATGGTAGGTAGCTACATGAGTGAAGCATTTGTCTCTGGCACAAGGGCAGCCTAACTTTCTCAAGGTCAAATGTTGCAGCAGGGCCCACTTAGCCTTTCATGCATTCAGAGGGTCATTAACAAGTACCATTAAAAGTAGGGTAATAATTTCACCTGTTGTTGCAGTGATAAGAAGCTGGAAGAGTCACACAACATTATTATTAAAAGCTACCCCACAATCCAATGTGGTTGGCCCCATCTTTTCTACATGCTGTGTGCATGTCTGGGTGGCCAGAGCATTCACTGTATCCAAGTACCGTCTAGAACCAACAGTAATCTACACAGCCACCAAAGCACTGATCAGCTCCTGTTAACCCTTCTTGTAGTTTTGAAGTGGCCATTGCTGCATATTATTAACAGCAAACAGGTTATGCTCATTGCAACACTTGGTCATGTACTTTTTTCTATTATCACCTGTTGACGCACCAGGTTGTGGGGTAACTTGGTCAAAATGATCTTAAACAGTTAATTTTGTGATCTCACCCTAAATAGAATACTCAAGCTTTGACATTATTCTCTCTGGACCAGGTACTGCGATGATATAACTCATGTTTTATCGACTTTAGTAGTCCTGAGGGCAGTGGTCATGATGACAATCATCTTTAAGGTGTCCAGGTTTCCCTGCCTTTGGCATCCCTTACCACCCCTTCCAGTCTATCACTGAGAATAAACTATCGATGCATGCAGATTATGATTAAAGATACAGGTTGTGTTTCCATTTCATTCAGGTTTATTTCCAGTTGGAAATAAGTTTTTCACAGTCATGTCCATCATATATTTGTGGTTTAATAAGGTAAAGAATATTATTATGCTTGTTACTAGATGTTGTAGCTCTTGAGTATATTTGTAAAGCATTCCTAATCTTGTTTTTCCTTTTTATTGTAGCTCAGAAAATGTCACTCTGCAATCAGAGTGCCTGTGAGTGGTCCCCTTGGTACAACGTCTACACCCCAAGCAGACGGTCTGACGATGGCGATTTTGAGACCTTTGAGAACATAAGGGTTCAAGGATATGGTATCTGTGAGTCTCCCAGAGATGTGAGCTGCAGGTCTGTGAGGTTCTCCTTCATCCCATTCCCCCAACTCCCCAATCATGCAACATGCAGTCTCACAGAAGGACTCAAGTGTTACAACAGCGACAATACTCCTGATGGGTGTCTGGATTATCAGATTAAAGTGTTGTGCTGCTCATGTCAGTCTTCATCCACTTCTCCCACCAGAGCCATGTCTATCACCACCATAACAACAATGGCAATGCCAAAATCAACCATCAAGCTACAAACTAGCCAGTTTTCAATGGCTCACACACCAACTTCCAGCATCCTTTCTACAGGTAAACATTTTGTTTGATTCACCTTACACTAAGGAATGGGGGTACATGTGATAAGCTTGAGTAGGGGAGGCATCCTCTCAATCTGCTCGATAGGTCAGGGCACCCCTTTGTAAGAAAGAACACAGCATGATAACCTGTTCTGTGGGAATGTACCCAATTAGAATCACCAGCCACATGTTTTAGCTCACTGTACCTTTCACAAATATCAGTCTTTGTCCCGCCCACTTGAGCAGTCCAGCACCGAAATGCTAGAAATGCAACAAAATTAGCAACAGCACTGGGAGCTCAGGGAGGCACAGCTCCACCTAACTGATGAGGCCCAACCAGGCCAAAACACGTGCCTGAGTTTGTTGTTCGTACTCTTGTTCAAAGGAGGATTGCCATAGCATTTCGGTGCTGGACTGCTCAAGTCAGCGGGACAAAGACTGATATGCAAATGGGTATTCGTCCTTTGAGAAAGGTACAGTGAGCTAAAACATGTGGCTGCGGACTCTGAGTGGGTACATTCCCACAGAACAGGTTATCATGCCGTGTTCTTTCTTGCAGAGGGGTGGTCTGAACTCTTGTTTTTGGTTTTTGATAAGGTTGAGTAGTGATAATATGAATCTGATAAGATTACCAAGATGTGGAGATGGTTGATTGATTGGAGGCTACATGAATGATGCCCTGCCACCCGCCCCAAACTATTGTCCTAAAATATTGCATAACCTTCACAGCACCTATTGATTCTGCAAAAATCATGGTTTGCCATTAAAGCCTGCAGGTATAAGCAGTTCAAAAGTATATTGCAACATTCACATAACTACATTCCAAAAGGCTGCTAACAGTACTTTTCCTGCCAAGTTGGCCAGCCTAAGGCCTAGCAGTTCGGGCTGGGCTGCTACCTTCGGTGGCGGCAGCTGCTGACTGATATGCACATGGCTGGTCCCCTTTTGCAATGGCGCAGACGGGCTAAAAAACGGTGGTGTGGAAGGTTGCCCCGAGCAATTGCCAGTGGTTTAGATTCATTCGAAACCTTCCACCCATCACTTTTGTGGTCAGTTTGTTTCTCCTTGTGAGAGAGGGTATGCCCAGACGTGGGTCCCTTGCTTGCTGCGCCACAGGGAACCAGGCTGCACCTCACTGAGGAGGTCCAACAAGGCCGAAACATGTCTGGGGTTGTTTGGTTTTCTGTGCAGAGGGGACCTGGCCTAGCAGTTCGGGCTGGGCTGCTACCTTCGGTGGCGGCAGTTGCTGACTGATTTGCACATGGCTGGTCCCCTTTTGCAATGGCGCAGACGGGCTAAAAAACGGTGGTGTGGAAGGTTGCCCAGAGCAATTGCCAGTGGTTTAGATTCATTCGAAACCTTCCACCCATCACTTTTGTGGTCAGCCTAAGTCATGCCCATCGAGAGCACCTAGCGCTACTGTACATGTCATTGCAACCAAGAGCCCAATAAACATGTTATTGAATGAATAAGGTGATGGGATTATACACACTGAGCCCAAATACAAGAATGTGAATCCAGAGTTCTTCCTCATTTAACTTTCACCTCCTCCCAACCATGCCTGCTAGATGACTCAAAGCCAGACACTCAATGATTCCTCCGACTTCAAAATGTATACAACGGTCCGACAGCACTCATTAACATTCAGGTGTTCTGATCATACCTAAAAAATACACCACAAATATTATTACACTTTTGCACTTACACAAGTATAATACGGTTGGCTCTGAAATGTTACATGTCAAATACGTAATGATATTGTAGAATATAAAACTGCTCTCTAACTCCCAGGCTAGCCAGTATCTTCTGCACATGCCACTCTGTACAGTAACATACATGCAAAAACAAGCATTTATTTACTCAGCGGGCACCCAGAGCACGAACATCTTGACACTTCACATCTGCACTCCACCCTCTAGCACCAGTTTCCGAAAAATGCCTCCAAACATATGTGTTTCCCCACACCTAATACGGCCTCCCACCTCCCCTGCTATTGCCTGTCTATCTTAATTTCACTATTTTATCCTGAATTAATTTTGCAACTTTTGTTTCACCTCTCACCTTTTGCACATTCTAAGGATCTCCAAGACCTCCCATGGGTCGGGACAGTGCTGGGCAAAAGTTCAAATAATAATAATAATAATAACTTATTATTGAGAGTCACGGTGAAGATCAGCATTTGGCTGTAAAGCATTCTGGGTCCGTGGTTGTCTCTTATCATCCCACTCAATCGGCCACCAAGGAAACTATACATATAAATTTGTGTTGATTGAAGATTACTGTTTGCTTCATGCTTGTAATTTTCAGACAGATGATTATAATTAGTCAGGTAGGCTAATATCTTTTGTTTGCTAATTGTATTATGCTTGCTATTGTGATAAGCCCCTGTCCATAATGGGTTTATGTTTTAAATAAAATCTGGAAAAAATATGACCATTCTTTTTAATGCAGTTCCGAAGACCCCACCTTGCGATATGAGTGACTGTGTGTGGTCCCCATGGTACAACGTCTACAGACCAAGGAGAAGCTCTGATGATGGAGACTTTGAGACTTTCGAGAACATAAGGGCTTGGGGATATGCTGTGTGTGAGGCTCCCAGTGATGTCAGCTGCAGGTCTGTGAGGTTCTCCTACATTCCATTCCCACAACTGCCCAACACTGCAACATGCAGTGTCACCTACGGACTCAAGTGCTACAACAGAGACAATGAACCCAACGGGTGTCTGGATTATGAGATTAGAGTGCTGTGCTGCCCATGTCAGCAGGGAGGATTAACCTCCACTACATCTGCTACAGCAACTTCTCCCATCACCATTCCAACAGCGCTGCCAAAATCAACCATTACCATCCAAACCAGCCCAAGACTGACTGCTCGAACAACAACCTCCACCACCACTGTCCCAGGTAAATACTGTCTTTTATGCATATATATGTAGCAAAACATACAGAAAACTGACACTTGGAAGTAGGGTTAATATTTGTTTCCATGTCCCAGCAATACTTACAGATAATGCTCCTATGGTTTTAACTCTCGATAGAGCAAAGTAAGTATACTAAGAACAAGAAGAGGTAGTGAGCAGGTCATGGCTTTTGACTGTAGGATGCACATATGACAGCATATCTTCTGATTGGCGTTAACATAACCAGGCTACTGAAGCATGTATGTGTTAGGTACGTTTTTTTGAAGTCCAATTGGTATTGGGCTCTACAAGAGCTATCCCTTGGTTTTTGGGCTCCAACGTCTAATATAGGTACTACCCAAGTGGCAGAGCACCCAGGCTTATCTTAGGAAGCGGAATGTGAGCTGTAAACCAGTACACAAAAATCAGAACATACATACACCCAAAGAAACACTCACACACTTGTAGTTATATCAAAAATAGTGAAATAAACTATATATATATATATATATATATATATATATATATATATATATATATATATATATATATATATATATGTATATATATATATAGAGATTATTTCACTATTTTTGATATATATAAATGCTAAAACATATCCTAGGTGTATCCTATATATATACATATATATATGCTATATATTACATGGCCACGGTAGTGGCCATGTAGTTATGGTTAAGTTGCTGTTTCCATAGGAAGAGCACTTTTTGGGTGGCTTATAACTTCGCTCTCCCTGGACAGATCCTCACCAAACTTTGCAAAAAAGGTAGTTGGGTCACTCTGAATTTTTTTTGCAAAGTTTGGTGAGGATTCGTCCAGGGGGGGCAAAGTTATAGGGGGGGTCCCAAAACTTTTTTTTTTCCCATAGACATAATGGGAAAAAACTTTGCTCACGCCTACAGCCCAAACCGCTGGACGGATTTACATCAAATTAGTGGCAGGAGCGGCGGCTTTGTCCCGAAAGCGTGCTTTGCTTTATTTGGTGTAAATCCGTCCAGTAGTTTTTAAAAAAATGACAAAAATGTAAGTGAAAAAGAATTAGTGATATCTGTGTTCGCTTCGCGGACACACTTCCCTGTTTGTTCCGGGCCAGCAGCTTGCGTGATGTCCGCGGACATCTGACGTGCTCTCTCATTGGATGCGTGGAAGCGTGCAGTGCGTCTGGCTTCAGAGACGCCCGCCATCTTTGTTCCTCGCATGAGAGGCTTTGTATCCCGCCTGCACAGTAAGTCCCCCACCCCCGCTCATGCCCGTGTCTGTCTCCTGTTCCTCCCACCCCCCGCTCATGTCCGTGTGTCTTTCTCCCTTACGCCCACCCCCCCGCTCATGACCCGCTCGTGCCCCGCTCGTCTCTCCCAACCGCCCACCCCCGCTCTTGCCCCGTGTGTCTCTCCCCACCCGCCGCCCGCTCATGTCCGTGTGTCTCTCCCCACCCGCCGCCCGCTCATGTCCGTATGTCTCTCCCCACCCGCCGCCCACCCCCCGCTCATGTCCGTGTGTCTCTCCCCACCTGCCGCCCACCCCCCGCTCATGTCCGTATGTCTCTCACCACCTGCCGCCCACCCCCCGCTCATGTCCGTGTGTCTCTCCCCCTCCCGTCCACCCCCGCTCATGCCCCGTGTGTCTCTCCCCCTCCCACCCACCCCCGCTCATGCCCCGTGTGTCTCTCCCCCACCCGCCCACCCCCCGCTCATGCCCCGTGTGTCTCTCTCTCCTTCCCCCCACCCCCCACTCATGCCTCGTGTGTCTCTCTCCCTCCCCCCACCCATGCCCCGTGTGTCTCTCAACCGCTCATGCCCCGAGCATCTCTCCCCTTCCCCCACCCCCCACTCATGCTTTGTGTGTCTGTCTCCCTCCCCCCCACCCCCGCTCTTGCCCCGTGTGTCTGTCGAACCTCCCCCCACCCCTGCTCTTGCCCCGTGTGTCTGTCTCCCTCCACCCACCCCCGCTCTTGCCCCGTGTGTCTGTCCCCCTCCCCCCCCACCCCGCTCTTGCCCCGTGTGTCTTTCCCCCTCCCGCCCACCCCCGCTCTTGCCCCGTGTGTCTTTCCCCCTCCCGCCCACCCCCGCTCTTGCCCCGTGTGTCTTTCCCCTCCCGCCCACCCCCCGCTCATGCCCCGTTTCTCTTTGCCCCTACCCCCACCCCCGCTCTTGCCCCATGTCTCTTTCCCCCTCCCGCCCACCCCCGCTCTTGCCCTGTGTCTCTTTCCCCCTCCCGCCCACCCCTGCTCTTGCCCCGTGTTTCTTTCCCCCTCCCGCCCACCCCTGCTCTTGCCCCGTGTCTCTTTCCCCCTCCCGCCCACCCCCGCTCTTGCCCCGTGTCTATTTCCCCCTCCCGCCCACCCCCGCTCTTGCCCCGTGTCTCTTTCCCCCTCCCGCCCACCCCCGCTTTTGCCCTGTGTCTCTTTCCCCCTCCCGCCCACCCCTGCTCTTGCCCCGTGTCTTTTGCCCACCCCCGCTCTTGCCCCGTGTCTTTCAGCCTCCCGCCCACCCCCGCTCTTGCCCCGTGTCTTTCACCCTCCCGCCCACCCCCGCTCTTGCCCCTTGTCTTTCTCCCTCCCGCCCACCCCCGCTCTTGCCCTGTGTCTTTCTCCCTCCCGCCCACCCCCGCTCTTGCCCCGTGTCTTTCACCCTCCAGCCCACCCCCGCTCTTGCCCCTTGTGTCTTTCACCCTCCCGTCCACCCCCGCTCTTGCCCCTTGTGTCTTTCACCCTCCCGCCCACCCCCGCTCTTGCCCCTTGTGTCTTTCACCCTCCCGCCCACCCCCGCTCTTGCCCCTTGTGTCTTTCACCCTCCCGCTCATGCCCCTTGTGTCTTTCACCCTCCCGCCCACCCCCGCTCTTGCCCCTTGTGTCTTTCACCCTCCCGCCCACCCCCCGCTCATGCCCCGTGTTTGTCTCCTGTTCTCCCCACCCCCTGCTCATGCCCCGTGTCTTTTTCCTGTTCCTCCCACCCCCCGCTCTTGCCCCTTGTGTCTTTCACCCTCCCGCCCACCCCCGCTCTTGCCCCTTGTGTCTTTCACCCTCCCGCTCATGCCCCTTGTGTCTTTCACCCTCCCGCCCACCCCCGCTCTTGCCCCTTGTGTCTTTCACCCTCCCGCCCACCCCCCGCTCATGCCCCGTGTTTGTCTCCTGTTCTCCCCACCCCCTGCTCATGCCCCGTGTCTTTTTCCTGTTCCTCCCACCCCCGCTCTTGCCCCTTGTGTCTTTCACCCTCCCGCTAGATGCCCCGCGTGTCTCTCTCCCTCCCGCCCACCCCCCGCTCATGCCCCGTGTTTGTCTCCTGTTCTCCCCACCCCCTGCTCATGCCCCGTGTCTTTTTCCTGTTCCTCCCACCCCCCGCTCATGCCCCGTGCCTGTTGCCCCCCACCGCCCCGCTCATGCCCCGTGTCTGTTTTCCCCACCCCCCGCTCATGCCCGTGTGTTGTTCCCCCACCCCCGCTCATGCCCCATGTCTGTCTCCTGTTCCCCCCACCCCTCGCTCATGCCCCGTGTCTGTCTCCTGTTGCCCCCCGCTCATGCCCCGTGTCTCTCCTGTTGCCCCCCACCCCCCGCTCATGTCCCGTGTCTGTCTCCTGTTGCCCCCCACCCCCCGCTCATGCCCCGTGTCTGTCTCCTGTTGCCCCTCACCCCCCGCTCATGCCCCGTGTCTGTCTCCTGTTGCCCCCCATTCCCCCGCTCCTGCCCCGTGTCTGTCTCCTGTTGCCCTCCACCCCCCGCTCCTGCCCCGTGTCTGTCTCTGTTGTTCCCCCCACCCCCCGCTCATGCCCCGTGTCTGTCTCCTGTTCCCCCCACCCCCTGCTCATGCTCGGTGTCTCTCTCCTGTTGCCCCCCACCCCCCGCTCATGCCCCGTGTCTGTCTCCTGTTCCCCCCACCCCCGCTCATGCCCCGTGTCTCTCTCCTGTTGCCCCCCACCCCCTGCTCATGCCCCGTGTCTGTCTCCTGTACCCCCCACCCCCGCTCATGCTCGTGTCTGTCTCCTGTACCCCCCACCCCACCGCTCATGCCCCATGTCTGCCTCCTGTTGCCCCCCTGCTCATGCCCCGTGTCTGTCTCCTGTACCCTCCCACCCCCCGCTCATGCCCCGTGTCTGTCTCCTGTACCCCCCACCCCCCCGCTCATGCCCCATGTCTGTCTCCTGTACCCCCCACCCCCCGCTCATGCCCCGTGTCCGTCTCCTGTACCCCCCACCCCCCCGCTCATGCCCCATGTCTGTCTCCTGTTCCCCCCAACCCCCGCTCATGCCCCGTGTCTCTCTCCTGTTGCCCCCCACCCCCTGCTCATGCCCCGTGTCTGTCTCCTGTGCCCCCCACCCCCCGCTCATGCTCGTGTCTGTCTCCTGTACCCCCCCACCCCCCTGCTCATGCCCCATGTCTGTCTCCTGTTGCCCCCCCTGCTCATGCCCAGTGTCTGTCTCCTGTTCCCCCCACCCGCTCATGTCCCGTGTCTCTCTCCTGTTGCCCCCCACCCCCCGCTCATGCCCCGTGTCTGTCTCCTGTACCCCCCACCCATGCCCTGTGTCTCTCTTCTGTTGCCCCCCACCCCCTGCTCATGCCCCGTGTCTGTCTCCTGTACCCCCCACCCCCCGCTCATGCCCCATGTCTCTCTCCTGTTGCCCCCCACTACCCTGCTCATGCCCCGTGTCTGTCTTCTGTACCCCCCACCCCCCGCTCATGCCCCGTGTCTGTCTCCTGTTCCCCCCACCGCCCGCTCATGCCCCGTGTCTGTCTCCTGTTCCCCACACCCCCCGCTCTTGCCCCGTGTCTTTCCCCCTCCCGCCCACCCCCGCTCTTGCCCTGTCTCTTTCCCCCTCCTGCCCACCCCCGCTCTTGCCCCGTGTCTCTTTCCCCCTCCCGCCCACCCCCGCTCTTGCCCCGTGTCTCTTTCCCCCTCCCGCCCACCCCCGCTCTTGCCCCGTGTCTCTTTCCCCCTCCCGCCCACCCCCGCTCTTGCCCCGTGTCTCTTTCCCCCTCCCGCCCACCCCGCTCTTGCCCCATGTCTTTCCCCCTCCCGCCCACCCCCGCTCTTGCCCCGTGTCTTTCACCCTCCCGCCCACCCCCGCTCTTGCCCCGTGTCTTTCCCCCTCCCGCCCACCCCCGCTCTTGCCCCGTGTCTTTCCCCCTCCCGCCCACCCCCGCTCTTGCACCCGTGTCTTCCCCCTTCCCGCCCACCCGCGCTCTTGCCCCGTGTCTTCCCCCTTCTCGCCCACCCCCGCTCTTGCCCCCTGTCTAATCCGCCTCCCGCCCACCCCCGCTCTTGCCCCTTGTGTCTCTCCCCCTCCCGCCCACCCCCGCTCATGCCCCGTGTGTCTCTCTCCCTCCCGCCCACCGCTCATGCCCCGTGTGTCTCTCTCCCTCCCACCCACCCCGCCCACCCCCGTGTGTCTCTCTCCCTCCCCCCACCCCCGCTCATGCCCCTTGTGTCTCTCCCCTTCCCCCACCCTCCGCTCATGCCCCATGTCTGTCTTCTGTTCCCCCCGCTCATGCCCCGTGTCTGTCTCCTGTTCTCTCCACACCCCGCTCATGCCCCATGTCTGTGTCCTGTTCCCCCCACCCCCCGCTCATGCCCCATGTCTATCTCCTGTTGCCCCCCACCCTCCCGCTCATGCCCCGTGTCTGTCTCCTGTTCCCCCCACCCGCTCATGCCCCGTGTCTGTCTCCTGTTCCTTCCCCCCACACGCTCATGCCCCGTGTCTCTCTCTTGTTGCCCCCCACCCCCGCTCATGCCCCGTGTTTGTCTCCTGTTCTCCCCACCCCTTGCTCATGCCCTGTGTCTTTTTCCTGTTCCTCCCACCCCCCGCTCATGCCCCGTGTCTGTCTCCTGTTGCCCCCCACTGCCCCGCTCATGCCCCGTGTCTGTCTCCTGTTGCCCCCCATCGCCCCGCTCATGCCCCGTGTCTGTCTCCTGTTGCCCCCCACCGCCCCGCTCATGCCCCATGTCTGTTCTCCCCACCCACCGCTCATGCCCCGTGTCTGTCTCCTGTTCCCCCCACCCCTCGCTCATGCCCCGTGTCTGTCTCCTGTTCCCCCCACCCCTCGCTCATGCCCCGTGTCTGTCTCCTGTTCCCCCCACCCCCCGCTCATGCCCCGTGTCTGTCTCCTGTTGCCCCTCACCCCCCGCTCATGCCCCGTGTCTCTCCTGTTGCCCCACCCCCCGCTCATGCCCCGTGTCTGTCTCCTGTTGCCCCCCACCCCCTGCTCATGCCACGTGTCTGTCTCCTGTTGCCCTCCACCCCCCGCTCCTGACCCGTGTCTGTCTCTGTTGTTCCCCCCACCCCCGCTCATGCCCTGTGTCTGTCTCCTGTTCCCCCCACACGCTCATGCCCCGTGTCTCTCTCTTGTTGCCCCCCACACCCCGCTCATGCCCCGTGTTTGTCTCCTGTTCTCCCCACCCCCTGCTCATGCCCCCTGTCTTTTTCCTGTTCCTCCCACCCCCCGCTCATGCCCCATGTCTGTCTCCTGTTGCCCCCCACCGCCCCGCTCATGCCCCGTGTCTGTTCTCCCCACCCCCCGCTCATGCCCCGTGTCTGTCTCCTGTTCCCCCCACCCCTCGCTCATGCCCCGTGTCTGTCTCCTGTTCCCCCCACCCCCCGCTCATGCCCCGTGTCTGTCTCCTGTTGTCCCTCACCCCCCGCTCATGCCCCGTGTCTCTCCTGTTGCCCCCACCCCCGCTCATGCCCCGTGTCTGTCTCCTGTTGCCCCCCACCCCCCGCTCATGCCCCGTGTCTGTCTCCTGTTGCACCCCACCCCCCGCTCATGCCCCGTGTCTGTCTCCTGTTGCCCCCCACCCCCCGCTCATGCCCCGTGTCTGTCTCCTGTTGCCCTCCACCCCCCGCTCCTGCCCCGTGTCTGTCTCTGTTGTTCCCCCCACCCCCGCTCATGCCCCATGTCTGTCTCCTGTACCCCTCACCCCCCGCTCATGCCCCGTGTCTGTCTCTGTTTTTGCCCACACCCCCCGCTCATGCCCCGTGTCTGTCTCCTGTTCCCCCCACCACCTGCTCATGCCCGGTGTCTCTCTCCTGTTGCCCCCCACCCCCCGCTCATGCCCCGTGTCTGTCTCCGGTTCCCCCCACCCGCTCATGTCCCGTGTCTCTCTCCTGTTGCCCCCCACCCCCCACTCATGCCCCGTGTCTGTCTCCTGCTGCCCCCCACCCCCCTCTCATGCCCTGTGTCTGTCTCCTGTTCTCCCCATGTTACAGGGACGTTATGGTTAAGTTGCACTAATAAAAACCTATGAAATTCAATGAAAAAACTTTGTTAAAGGGACGTTATGGTTAAGTTGCGCTACTAATGTCATCAATGACATTTGTGATGTCATCTTTGATGTCCTGGGTGTTAGTCTTAGCAGTGCACGGTGGTGGCGCGAGTTATGGTTGCTTAGCTTACCATAACTGGAGAATTTCAAGGGTTTTTCGGTTTTACTTGGAACCATAACGTTCCTTTGACAAAGTTTTTTCACTGAATTTCATAGGTTTTTAGTAGCGCAACTTTACCATAAAGTCCCTTTAACAAAGTTTTTTCACTGAATATATATATATATATATATAGCAAAAACACACAAGGAAGTTATAAACTAAATGAATATTTTATCAACTAGCAACATCAAACATACATTTAGAATAATAGGGAAATATAAAGCGGGTCATTACATTGTTATGTCCTTTTCCTATGCACACACAGAGTTAATTCAGTCAGGTAAGTAAAGGTAAGTAAAAGCACTTAGTTAAATTAACTCTGCATTATTAGGTTATAAGTCAGTGCAAGAATGTAAAGAGCAACAATCACAGGTAAGCAATATTGTAGAAACTCTTATAAAGTTTAGGCAGTCTTTTCCCTAACAAGAAAGGAGTTCTTCAGTTCAGGTTTGGAGGGAAACAAGCAATGCCAAAGCTAAGAGGATTAGAAGATTTACTCTAAGGGAACCAGCAATGCCAAAGTCAAAAGGAAAGCAAGAGTTCTGATGAAAATCTTCTTCACACATGGCATGTAATCTTTGGCATGTAACACGGTAATTGGTGTTTGTAAAAGTTCAGGAGCTTAGGAGAAGCCTTCCTGGAGGGGCACAGGCTGTTAGGCCTTGGCGACTGAAATGCAGGGATGTGTTGTATGCAGTGTAGCCCACAAAGAAAGCAGGCTTTGCGCCTCATGTTCTGCCATCTGAAGTCTAAAGATGTGACCAGGTGCCAGCTTTAAATTAAGTCTGTATGATAAGGTGGCGCCACAAAGTACTTGCACTGTTAGGATTGTAAGGAAACATTTTGGAGTTCGATAGTAGTGTCCACTATTTATGTAGCAATGGGTTCTCAGGTAACTGTATCCATTCAGGAGCGAGACAGGAATATTGAGGGCCTATTTGGAGACTGTGTTTGGGTATGAGGGAAATCATTTAATTACTGGGATCTCTTTATTGGAGTCCTCTTTTCAGTGTATTCTCTAGATACTAGCTCGCTGTCCCACCCTGTTTATTCATACATTCACATCCTTGATTCATTTTGCAACCTTCTAGCCATCACCTCTTTTGTTTTATTTTCCAACCTCAACTGCCTCTTTCACTGTTCATGCCCTATATGTCCTCTGTGTTCCTTCTCTCCACTTTCACACCTTCCTCTACAGTGCTTTGAAGCCATCTGAAAGCACTATGCAAAAGCCTACATGCATAGATATGTCTGACACCATGCAACATTAACATTGCTAATGGAGTTCAGATATTTGCAACCATAGGCAAGTGGCATTTCTCCATTACGCTCAAATTTTTTCATCTAGATAGGTGCAGTAATGATACCATACATTCACATGATTTGACATGAAGCACAGGGCAATCAGCGGGCAATGAGCTGAATCCCTACAAAAGAAAATAACAATCTACAAGCCAACAAGTCTCCTCAGATCAAGCAACAAAATCGGCCTGGAACAAAAACCATACCTTAAGAAAAAACTTGGGGGCTCCTTCTCCCACTTAGCTGCAAAAACCTGGAACAACATCCCAAAAGAAATAAGAAATACCAAAGATCACCTACAATTCAGGAAATTACTAAAAACCTGGCTCTTGAACACCACAGACTAAAACTCAAAAAAGCAGAATAACCAAACGGGAAACACAAAGAAAAAATATTACTTAGTTTAGATTGACACCGACAATACCCAGAACCGACAAGAGAAACTCTTACTACAACTAGAGAGAAGATGCCAAGTCGAATAGGACACAAGCGACACCCTTGAGGACAGGAATCACCATCCCTAGCCAACCCTATGCCAATGACCTCACCCGCCCCATAATTGCAACCAACTATCATACTTGCATAGAATTGTGTGAATGTTAGCACTAGCCACACTTGAACTAAGTTATGGACACTGGCACGGGCACTAACCGTAAGGAGTCATGAATGAAAGCGGATGCCGGCCCTAGACATAATTACAAGTGAAAGCTAGGCACTACCGTGCACCGACTGGATGGGGAATGCCCTCTGGGCCTGATTGTAAGGGGAGCACAAACGCCTGCCTGCCCCGCATACAGACAGGTGTCATCTAGGTCGCTGAAGGAGAACCTGCGTGGGGTTATGAATGTGAGTGGATGCCATGTGCGAAAGGGGCTGTGATTATCTGACAGTTGCAGAGGACATAGAGTAGAAGCAGGCAGATTTAGAAAGAGGCTGTTGCAGTAGTCCATCCTGGAGAGAACCAGAGCTCTGGAGACAGTGAGCTTCTGGGGGAAGGAGAGGAAAGAATATCTCCCAGGAGGTGCAGCTGGTAGTGTGACTTCTTAGAGATGTCAGAGATGTGAGGGGAGAAAGATAGTGTGTAGTCGAAGATGACCCCCAGGTTTTTAGCCTTGCAGGTGGGAGCAGGAAGGAGGGCCAAGGGAGACCGGCCAGAGAGCTACAGGAAAGGAGGAAGTATGTGTGCCGATGAGAAGAATCTCAGTCTTACAGGCATTAAGGCAGAGGTTATTGGTGGTACACCACTCCTGGATAGCAGACAGACAGAGTTGAGGTGGGGGGGAGAGGTGGCTGAAGGTATTCTGAAAATGAGCTGAGTGTCATTCGCATAGCACTGAAAGTTGGGGCAGAGAATGGCAATGCGGCGGGCAAGTAATGCCAGGTATTGGTTGAACAGCCAGGGTGAGAGGTTGGACCGCTGGGGGACACCACAGGTAGAGAAAAAGATAGCAGAGAGGAAGGACCCAAGTTGGACCTGGGAGGGTCGGTCAGAGAGGAAGGAAGTCAGCCATGCCAGGGTATGACCAGTGATACCTAGGTTATCACAGAGACACTTTAGCAGGATGGCATGGTTGACAGTGTCAAAGGCAGAAGAGAGATCAAGCAAGATGAGTACACGGGGTGTTAGAGTCAAGGTTGGAGAGCAGGTCTTCACGGTTGTTCAGGAGAGCAGTTTCCGTGCTTCTGGCAGCTCTGAAGCCAGACTGATGTTCATGATGACAACCAACAGATTCAGTGTGGAGATTAAGCTGGGAGATGGCCAGTTTCTCCAGGAGCTTGTCCAGGAAGGGATTGATGGAGATTGGGCAATAGTTGGCCGGGTAGGAGGGATCAGCAGAGGGTTTGTTAAGAGGAGGGTGCACAAGGGAGTGCTTCAGGGGGGATGGGAAGACTCCAGTGGCGAAGGAGTGGTTGCAGAAGTCAGCCAAAGCAGGAGCCACGGTGTCAATGTGGTCCTTGATGGTTTTGGAGGAACAGGGGTGAACCTGTTTTGACGAGACTTTCATAGATCGGACTTGTCTGGAAACCTCATCTGCGGAGAACAGGGGAAAGGCAGAGAAAGAGGGAGGAGGGGTGGCTGCAGAAGGAAGAGCAGGGAGTATAGGGAGGGAGGGGAGAGGAGGAGAGTGAGGACAGGATGTCCTTAGTTTTAGAGATGAAGTGAGAAGCCAGTGCCGTGCAGAGGTCCTGGCAAGGGATAGGAGAGTTAGAGACTGCAGCACGATTGGCCAGTTCCTTGCAGATTTTAAAGTGTTCTGCAGAGTTATTAGATGCCGCCGAGACGCGGGCTTGTATATGAGCTCTCTTCTTGGTGAGGACAGAGAGCCGGTATTTCCTTTGGAGCAGGCGACAGGCCAGTCTGTCAGAGGATGTACAAGAAGCCTGCCATTTCCTCTCAGCCACCCTGCACTTGCTTTTAAGGGTGACATGGTCTGAGTCATACCAGGAGTTGCACTTGGCTTTTGGGCTTCAGGCGAATCCTCATGACAGGGGCAAGGATATCAAGAGTGACAAAGCATTAGCCACTTTTCTTTGACTCTCATTAGATCTCACATTAAAAACACTCATTTTAATTAGCAGTGGGTTATCAAGAGACCTTGTAGGGGAGTTAAGAAGTGTGAGAGTGCCCTTGAACTGTACATCTGAGAATAACTGTCCAAAACTGTCTAATGGTGGTGTCACACTCCCCCTTTTTAGGCCTGTGATGCTTGGGTTGTCTGTGGAGGCATCAAGCAGTGTGTGAACCAAGACAAATGAAACTTATCTACACTGTTCCCCCACCATTAGAACTCTGATATTGGTCTTTGTTCACTCTAAGTCATGTTTTGCACCTGATGGCATATATCTGTTTCTTATTACCGTAACCAGCTACTCCAAAACTGAGAATACGTTCTAAACTCAAGGGTGCATTGTGTTTTTATCCACATAACTCAGATGTTCATTCTAGTGGTGTTTTGAGGTCACTACCATCAATATTTTTCTTTAATATGTTGCATCATTTTATAATGCTGAAATTCTAGTACAGGCTGCAGTGAACAATTTCTTGGATTACATTTAGAAACCATCCTAATCTTACTTTTTCTTTTTTATCTAGTTCAGAAAACCACACCCTGCAATCAGAGAGCCTGTGAGTGGTCACCTTGGTACAACGTCTACACCCCAAGCAAACAGTCCGATGATGGAGACTTTGAGACCTATGAGAACATAAGGGCTCAGGGATATGCTGTGTGTGAGGCTCCCAGTGATGTCAGCTGCAGGTCTGTGAGGTTCTCCTACATTCCATTTCCCCAACTGCCGAATACTGCAACATGCAGTGTCGCCTACGGACTCAAGTGCTACAACAGAGACAATGAACCGAACGGGTGTCTGGATTATGAGATTAGAGTGCTGTGCTGCCCATGTGAGCAGGGAGGATTAACCTCCACTACATCTGCTACAAGAACTTCTCCCATCACCATTCCAACAGCGCTGCCAAAATCAACCATTACCGTCCAAACCAGCCCAAGACTAACATCTCGAACAACAACCTCCACCACCACTGTCCCAGGTAAATACTGTCTTTTATGCATATATATGTAGCAACACATACAATTCAGAAAACTGACACTTGGAAGTAGGGTTAATATTTGCATCCGTGGGCCAGCAATACTTACAGATAATGCTCCTATGGTTTTAACTCTCGATAGAGAAAAGTAAGTATACTATGAACAAGAAGAGGTAGTGAGCAGGTCATGGCTTTTGACTGTAGGATGCACATATGACAGCATAGTCCTTATCTTTTGATTGGTGTCAACATAACCAGGTTACTGAAGCATGTATATGTTAGGTACGTGTTTCTAAAGTCCAATTGGTATTGGGCTCTACAAGAGCTATCCCTTGGTTTTTGGGCCTCAACCTTTAATATAGGTACTACCCAAGGTTGTTAGAGTGGCAGAGCACCCAGGCTTATCTTAGTAGGATGAATGTGAGCTGTAAACCAGTACACAAAAATCAGAACACACATACACCCAAAGAAACACTTACACACTTGTAGTTATATCAAAAATAGTGATATATTCTCTCTCTCTCTCTCTCTCTCTCTCTCTCTCTCTCTCTCTCTCTCTCTCTCTCTCTCTCTATATATATATATATATATATATATATATATATTGGCGACTGAAATGCAGGGATATGTTGTATATATATATATATATACACGCACAAGGAAGTTATAAACTAAAGGAATATTTTATCAACTAGCAACATCAATCATACATTTAGAATAAGAAGGAAATATAAAGCAGGTCATTACATTGGTATGTCCTTTTCCTATGCACACACAGAGTGAATTCAGTCAGGTAAGTAAAAGCACTTAGTTAAATTAACGCTGCATTATTAGGTTATAAATCCGTGCAAGAATGTAAAGAGCAACAATCACAGGTAAGCAATATTGTAGAAACTCTTATGCAGTCTTTTCCCTAACAAGAAAGGAGTTCTTCAGTTCAGGTTTCGAGGGAAGCAAGCAATGCCAAAGCTAAGAGGATTAGAAGATTTACTCTAAAGGAACCAGCAATGCCAAAGTCAAAAGGAAAGCAATAGTTCTAATGAAAATCTTCTTAGCACAGGCATGTAACATGTTAGTTGGTGTTAAAAGTTCAGGAGCTTAGGAGAAGCCTTCCTGGAGGGGCGCAGGCTGTTAGGCCTTGGCGACTGAAATGCAGGGATGTGTTGTATGCAGTGTAGCCCACAAAGAAAGCAGGCTTTGCGTCTCATGTTCTGCCATCTGAAGTCTAAAGATGTGACCAGGTGCCAGCTTTAAATTAAGTCTGTATGATAAGGTGGCGCCACAAAGTACTTGCACTGTTAGGATTGTAAGGAAACATTTTGGAGTTCGATAGTAGTGTACACTATTTATGTAGCAATGGGTTCTCAGGTAACTGTATCCATTCAGGAGCGAGACAGGAATATTGAGGGCCTATTTGGAGACTGTGTTTGGGTATGAGGGAAATCATTTAATTACTGGGATCTCTTTATTGGAGTCCTCTTTTCAGTGTATTCTCTAGATACTAGCTCGCTGTCCCACCCTGTTTATTCATACATTCACATCCTTGATTCATTTTGCAACCTTCTAGCCATCACCTCTTTTGTTTTATTTTCCAACCTCAACTGCCTCTTTCACTGTTCGTGCCCTATATGTCCCCTGTGTTCCTTCTCTCCACTTTCACACCTTCTTCTACAGTGCTTTGAAGCCATCTGAATGCACTATGCAAAAGCCTACATGCATAGATATGTCTGACACCATGCAACATTAACATTGCTAATGGAGTTCAGATATTTGCAACCATAGGCAAGTGGCATTTCTCCATTACGCTCAAATTTTTTCATCTAGATAGGTGCAGTAATGATACCATACATTCACATGATTTGACATGAAGCACAGGGCAATCAGCGGGCAATGAGCTGAATCCCTACAAAAGAAAATAACAATCTACAAGCCAACAAGTCTCCTCAGATCAAGCAACAAAATCGGCCTGGAACAAAAACCATACCTTAAGAAAAAACTTGGGGGCTCCTTCTCCCACTTAGCTGCAAAAACCTGGAACAACATCCCAAAAGAAATAAGAAATACCAAAGATCACCTACAATTCAGGAAATTACTAAAAACCTGGCTCTTGAACACCACAGACTAAAACTCAAAAAAGCAGAATAACCAAACGGGAAACACAAAGAAAAAATATTACTTAGTTTAGATTGACACCGACAATACCCAGAACCGACAAGAGAAACTCTTACTACAACTAGAGAGAAGATGCCAAGTCGAATAGGACACAAGCGACACCCTTGAGGACAGGAATCACCATCCCTAGCCAACCCTATGCCAACGACCTCACCCGCCCCATAATTGCAACCAACTATCATACTTGCATAGAATTGTGTGAATGTTAGCACTAGCCACACTTGAACTAAGTTATGGACACTGGCACGGGCACTAACCGTAAGGAGTCATGAATGAAAGCGGATGCCGGCCCTAGACATAATTACAAGTGAAAGCTAGGCACTACCGTGCACCGACTGGATGGGGAATGCCCTCTGGGCCTGATTGTAAGGGGAGCACAAACGCCTGCCTGCCCCGCATACAGACAGGTGTCATCTAGGTCGCTGAAGGAGAACCTGCGTGGGGTTATGAATGTGAGTGGATGCCATGTGCGAAAGGGGCTGTGATTATCTGACAGTTGCAGAGGGCATAGAGTAGAAGCAGGCAGATTTAGAAAGAGGCTGTTGCAGTAGTCCATCCTGGAGAGAACCAGAGCTCTGGAGACAGTGAGCTTCTGGGGGAAGGAGAGGAAAGAATATCTCCCAGGAGGTGCAGCTGGTAGTGTGACTTCTTAGAGATGTCAGAGATGTGAGGGGAGAAAGATAGTGTGTAGTCGAAGATGACCCCCAGGTTTTTAGCCTTGCAGGTGGGAGCAGGAAGGAGGGCCAAGGGAGACCGGCCAGAGAGCTACAGGAAAGGAGGAAGTATGTGTGCCGATGAGAAGAATCTCAGTCTTACAGGCATTAAGGCAGAGGTTATTGGTGGTACACCACTCCTGTATAGCAGAGAGAGAGTGAGAGTTGAGGTGTGGGGGAGAGGTGGCTGAAGGTATTCTGAAAATGAGCTGAGTGTCATTCGCATAGCACTGAAAGTTGGGGCAGAGAATGGCAATGCGGCGGGCAAGTAATGCCAGGTATTGGTTGAACAGCCAGGGTGAGAGGTTGGACCGCTGGGGGACACCACAGGTAGAGAAAAAGATAGCAGAGAGGAAGGACCCAAGTTGGACCTGGGAGGGTCGGTCAGAGAGGAAGGAAGTCAGCCATGCCAGGGTATGACCAGTGATACCTAGGTTATCACAGAGACACTTTAGCAGGATGGCATGGTTGACAGTGTCAAAGGCAGAAGAGAGATCAAGCAAGATGAGTACACGGGGTGTTAGAGTCAAGGTTGGAGAGCAGGTCTTCACGGATGTTCAGGAGAGCAGTTTCCGTGCTTCTGGCAGCTCTGAAGCCAGACTGATGTTCATGATGACAACCAACAGATTCAGTGTGGAGATTAAGCTGGGAGATGGCCAGTTTCTCCAGGAGCTTGTCCAGGAAGGGATTGATGGAGATTGGGCAATAGTTGGCCGGGTAGGAGGGATCAGCAGAGGGTTTGTTAAGAAGAGGGTGCACAAGGGAGTGCTTCAGGGGGGATGGGAAGACTCCAGTGGCGAAGGAGTGGTTGCAGAAGTCAGCCAAAGCAGGAGCCACGGTGTCAATGTGGTCCTTGATGGTTTTGGAGGAACAGGGGTGAACCTGTTTTGACGAGACTTTCATAGATCAGACTTGTCTGGAAACCTCATCTGCGGAGAACAGGGGAAAGGCAGAGAAAGAGGGAGGAGGGGTGGCTGCAGAAGGAAGAGCAGGGAGTATAGGGAGGGAGGGGAGAGGAGGAGAGTGAGGACAGGATGTCCTTAGTTTTAGAGATGAAGTGAGAAGCCAGTGCCGTGCAGAGGTCCTGGCAAGGGATAGGAGAGTTAGAGACTGCAGCACGATTGGCCAGTTCCTTGCAGATTTTAAAGTGTTCTGCAGAGTTATTAGATGCCGCCGAGACGCGGGCTTGTATATGAGCTCTCTTCTTGGTGAGGAAAGAGAGCCGGTATTTCCTTTGGAGCAGGCGACAGGCCAGTCTGTCAGAGGATGTACAAGAAGCCTGCCATTTCCTCTCAGCCACCCTGCACTTGCTTTTAAGGGTGACATGGTCTGAGTCATACCAGGAGTTGCACTTGGCTTTTGGGCTTCAGGTGAATCCTCATGACAGGGGCAAGGATATCAAGAGTGACAAAGCATTAGCCACTTTTCTTTGACTCTCATTAGATCTCACATTAAAAACACTCATTTTAATTAGCAGTGGGTTATCAAGAGACCTTGAAGGGGAGTTAAGAAGTGTGAGAGTGCCCTTGAACTGTACATCTGAGAATAACTGTCCAAAACTGTCTAATGGTGGTGTCACACTCCCCCTTTTTAGGCCTGTGATGCTTGGGTTGTCTGTGGAGGCATCAAGCAGTGTGTGAACCAAGACAAATGAAACTTATCTACACTGTTCCCCCACCATTAGAACTCTGATATTGGTCTTTGTTCACTCTAAGTCATGTTTTGCACCTGATGGCATATATCTGTTTCTTATTACCGTAACCAGCTACTCCAAAACTGAGAATACGTTCTAAACTCAAGGGTGCATTGTGTTTTTATCCACATAACTCAGATGTTCATTCTAGTGGTGTTTTGAGGTCACTACCATCAATATTTTTCTTTAATATGTTGCATCATTTTATAATGCTGAAATTCTAGTACAGGCTGCAGTGAACAATTTCTTGGATTACATTTAGAAACCATCCTAATCTTACTTTTTCTTTTTTATCTAGTTCAGAAAACCACACCTTGCAATCAGAGAGCCTGTGAGTGGTCACCTTGGTACAACGTCTACACCCCAAGCAAACAGTCCGATGATGGAGACTTTGAGACCTATGAGAACATAAGGGCTCAGGGATATGCTGTGTGTGAGGCTCCCAGTGATGTCAGCTGCAGGTCTGTGAGGTTCTCCTACATTCCATTTCCCCAACTGCCGAATACTGCAACATGCAGTGTCGCCTACGGACTCAAGTGCTACAACAGAGACAATGAACCGAACGGGTGTCTGGATTATGAGATTAGAGTGCTGTGCTGCCCATGTGAGCAGGGAGGATTAACCTCCACTACATCTGCTACAAGAACTTCTCCCATCACCATTCCAACAGCGCTGCCAAAATCAACCATTACCGTCCAAACCAGCCCAAGACTAACAGCTCGAACAACAACCTCCACCACCACTGTCCCAGGTAAATACTGTCTTTTATGCATATATATGTAGCAACACATACAATTCAGAAAACTGACACTTGGAAGTAGGGTTAATATTTGCATCCGTGGGCCAGCAATACTTACAGATAATGCTCCTATGGTTTTAACTCTCGATAGAGAAAAGTAAGTATACTATGAACAAGAAGAGGTAGTGAGCAGGTCATGGCTTTTGACTGTAGGATGCACATATGACAGCATAGTCCTTATCTTTTGATTGGTGTCAACATAACCAGGTTACTGAAGCATGTATATGTTAGGTACGTGTTTCTAAAGTCCAATTGGTATTGGGCTCTACAAGAGCTATCCCTTGGTTTTTGGGCCTCAACCTTTAATATAGGTACTACCCAAGGTTGTTAGAGTGGCAGAGCACCCAGGCTTATCTTAGTAGGATGAATGTGAGCTGTAAACCAGTACACAAAAATCAGAACACACATACACCCAAAGAAACACTTACACACTTGTAGTTATATCAAAAATAGTGATATATTCTCTCTCTCTCTCTCTCTCTCTCTCTCTCTCTCTCTCTCTCTCTCTCTCTCTCTCTCTCTATATATATATATATATATATATATTGGCGACTGAAATGCAGGGATATGTTGTATATATATATATATATACACGCACAAGGAAGTTATAAACTAAAGGAATATTTTATCAACTAGCAACATCAATCATACATTTAGAATAAGAAGGAAATATAAAGCAGGTCATTACATTGGTATGTCCTTTTCCTATGCACACACAGAGTGAATTCAGTCAGGTAAGTAAAAGCACTTAGTTAAATTAACGCTGCATTATTAGGTTATAAATCCGTGCAAGAATGTAAAGAGCAACAATCACAGGTAAGCAATATTGTAGAAACTCTTATGCAGTCTTTTCCCTAACAAGAAAGGAGTTCTTCAGTTCAGGTTTCGAGGGAAGCAAGCAATGCCAAAGCTAAGAGGATTAGAAGATTTACTCTAAAGGAACCAGCAATGCCAAAGTCAAAAGGAAAGCAATAGTTCTAATGAAAATCTTCTTAGCACAGGCATGTAACATGTTAGTTGGTGTTAAAAGTTCAGGAGCTTAGGAGAAGCCTTCCTGGAGGGGCGCAGGCTGTTAGGCCTTGGCGACTGAAATGCAGGGATGTGTTGTATGCAGTGTAGCCCACAAAGAAAGCAGGCTTTGCGTCTCATGTTCTGCCATCTGAAGTCTAAAGATGTGACCAGGTGCCAGCTTTAAATTAAGTCTGTATGATAAGGTGGCGCCACAAAGTACTTGCACTGTTAGGATTGTAAGGAAACATTTTGGAGTTCGATAGTAGTGTACACTATTTATGTAGCAATGGGTTCTCAGGTAACTGTATCCATTCAGGAGCGAGACAGGAAAATTGAGGGCCTATTTGGAGACTGTGTTTGGGTATGAGGGAAATCATTTAATTACTGGGATCTCTTTATTGGAGTCCTCTTTTCAGTGTATTCTCTAGATACTAGCTCGCTGTCCCACCCTGTTTATTCATACATTCACATCCTTGATTCATTTTGCAACCTTCTAGCCATCACCTCTTTTGTTTTATTTTCCAACCTCAACTGCCTCTTTCACTGTTCGTGCCCTATATGTCCCCTGTGTTCCTTCTCTCCACTTTCTCACCTTCCTCTACAGTGCTTTGAAGCCATCTGAAAGCACAATGCAAAAGCCTACATGCATAGATATGTCTGACACCATGCAACATTAACATTGCTAATGGAGTTCAGATATTTGCAACCATAGGCAAGTGGCATTTCTCCATTACGCTCAAATTTTTTCATCTAGATAGGTGCAGTAATGATACCATACATTCACATGATTTGACATGAAGCACAGGGCAATCAGCGGGCAATGAGCTGAATCCCTACAAAAGAAAATAACAATCTACAAGCCAACAAGTCTCCTCAGATCAAGCAACAAAATCGGCCTGGAACAAAAACCATACCTTAAGAAAAAACTTGGGGGCTCCTTCTCCCACTTAGCTGCAAAAACCTGGAACAACATCCCAAAAGAAATAAGAAATACCAAAGATCACCTACAATTCAGGAAATTACTAAAAACCTGGCTCTTGAACACCACAGACTAAAACTCAAAAAAGCAGAATAACCAAACGGGAAACACAAAGAAAAAATATTACTTAGTTTAGATTGACACCGACAATACCCAGAACCGACAAGAGAAACTCTTACTACAACTAGAGAGAAGATGCCAAGTCGAATAGGACACAAGCGACACCCTTGAGGACAGGAATCACCATCCCTAGCCAACCCTATGCCAACGACCTCACCCGCCCCATAATTGCAACCAACTATCATACTTGCATAGAATTGTGTGAATGTTAGCACTAGCCACACTTGAACTAAGTTATGGACACTGGCACGGGCACTAACCGTAAGGAGTCATGAATGAAAGCGGATGCCGGCCCTAGACATAATTACAAGTGAAAGCTAGGCACTACCGTGCACCGACTGGATGGGGAATGCCCTCTGGGCCTGATTGTAAGGGGAGCACAAATGCCTGCCTGCCCCGCATACAGACAGGTGTCATCTAGGTCGCTGAAGGAGAACCTGCGTGGGGTTATGAATGTGAGTGGATGCCATGTGCGAAAGGGGCTGTGATTATCTGACAGTTGCAGAGGACATAGAGTAGAAGCAGGCAGATTTAGAAAGAGGCTGTTGCAGTAGTCCATCCTGGAGAGAACCAGAGCTCTGGAGACAGTGAGCTTCTGGGGGAAGGAGAGGAAAGAATATCTCCCAGGAGGTGCAGCTGGTAGTGTGACTTCTTAGAGATGTCAGAGATGTGAGGGGAGAAAGATAGTGTGTAGTCGAAGATGACCCCCAGGTTTTTAGCCTTGCAGGTGGGAGCAGGAAGGAGGTCCAAGGGAGACCGGCCAGAGAGCTACAGGAAAGGAGGAAGTATGTGTGCCGATGAGAAGAATCTCAGTCTTACTGGCATTAAGGCAGAGGTTATTGGTGGTACACCACTCCTGGATAGCAGACAGACAGTCAGAGTTGAGGTGGGGGGGAGAGGTGGCTGAAGGTATTCTGAAAATGAGCTGAGTGTCATTCGCATAGCACTGAAAGTTGGGGCAGAGAATGGCAATGCGGCGGGCAAGTAATGCCAGGTATTGGTTGAACAGCCAGGGTGAGAGGTTGGACCGCTGGGGGACACCACAGGTAGAGAAAAAGATAGCAGAGAGGAAGGACCCAAGTTGGACCTGGGAGGGTCGGTCAGAGAGGAAGGAAGTCAGCCATGCCAGGGTATGACCAGTGATACCTAGGTTATCACAGAGACACTTTAGCAGGATGGCATGGTTGACAGTGTCAAAGGCAGAAGAGAGATCAAGCAAGATGAGTACACGGGGTGTTAGAGTCAAGGTTGGAGAGCAGGTCTTCACGGATGTTCAGGAGAGCAGTTTCCGTGCTTCTGGCAGCTCTGAAGCCAGACTGATGTTCATGATGACAACCAACAGATTCAGTGTGGAGATTAAGCTGGGAGATGGCCAGTTTCTCCAGGAGCTTGTCCAGGAAGGGATTGATGGAGATTGGGCAATAGTTGACCGGGTAGGAGGGATCAGCAGAGGATTTGTTAAGAAGAGGGTGCACAAGGGAGTGCTTCAGGGGGGATGGGAAGACTCCAGTGGCGAAGGAGTGGTTGCAGAAGTCAGCCAAAGCAGGAGCCACGGTGTCAATGTGGTCCTTGATGGTTTTGGAGGAACAGGGGTGAACCTGTTTTGACGAGACTTTCATAGGTCTGGAAACCTCATCTGCGGAGAAAAGGGGAAAGGCAGAGAAAGAGGGAGGAGGGGTGGCTGCAGAAGGAAGAGCAAGGAGTATAGGGAGGGAGGGGAGAGGAGGAGAGTGAGGACAGGATGTCCTTAGTTTTAGAGATGAAGTGAGAAGCCAGTGCCGTGCAGAGGTCCTGCCAAGGGAAAGGAGAGTTAGAGACTGCAGCACGATTGGCCAGTTCCTTGCAGATTTTAAAGTGTTCTGCAGAGTTATTAGATGCCGCCGAGACGCGGGCTTGTATATGAGCTCTCTTCTTGGTGAGGACAGAGAGACGGTATTTCCTTTGGAGCAGGCGACAGGCCAGTCTGTCAGAGGATGTACAAGAAGCCTGCCATTTCCTCTCAGCCACCCTGCACTTGCTTTTAAGGGTGACATGGTCTGAGTCATACCAGGAGTTGCACTTGGCTTTTGGGCTTCAGGCGAATCCTCATGACAGGGGCAAGGATATCAAGAGTGACAAAGCATTAGCCACTTTTCTTTGACTCTCATTAGATCTCACATTAAAAACACTCATTTTAATTAGCAGTGGGTTATCAAGAGACCTTGAAGGGGAGTTAAGAAGTGTGAGAGTGCCCTTGAACTGTACATCTGAGAATAACTGTCCAAAACTGTCTAATGGTGGTGTCACACTCCCCCTTTTTAGGCCTGTGATGCTTGGGTTGTCTGTGGAGGCATCAAGCAGTGTGTGAACCAAGACAAATGAAACTTATCTACACTGTTCCCCCACCATTAGAACTCTGATATTGGTCTTTGTTCACTCTAAGTCATGTTTTGCACCTGATGGCATATATCTGTTTCTTATTACCGTAACCAGCTACTCCAAAACTGAGAATACGTTCTAAACTCAAGGGTGCATTGTGTTTTTATCCACATAACTCAGATGTTCATTCTAGTGGTGTTTTGAGGTCACTACCATCAATATTTTTCTTTAATATGTTGCATCATTTTATAATGCTGAAATTCTAGTACAGGCTGCAGTGAACAATTTCTTGGATTACATTTAGAAACCATCCTAATCTTACTTTTTCTTTTTTATCTAGTTCAGAAAACCACACCCTGCAATCAGAGAGCCTGTGAGTGGTCACCTTGGTACAACGTCTACACCCCAAGCAAACAGTCCGATGATGGAGACTTTGAGACCTATGAGAACATAAGGGCTCAGGGATATGCTGTGTGTGAGGCTCCCAGTGATGTCAGCTGCAGGTCTGTGAGGTTCTCCTACATTCCATTTCCCCAACTGCCGAATACTGCAACATGCAGTGTCGCCTACGGACTCAAGTGCTACAACAGAGACAATGAACCGAACGGGTGTCTGGATTATGAGATTAGAGTGCTGTGCTGCCCATGTGAGCAGGGAGGATTAACCTCCACTACATCTGCTACAAGAACTTCTCCCATCACCATTCCAACAGCGCTGCCAAAATCAACCATTACCGTCCAAACCAGCCCAAGACTAACAGCTCGAACAACAACCTCCACCACCACTGTCCCAGGTAAATACTGTCTTTTATGCATATATATGTAGCAACACATACAATTCAGAAAACTGACACTTGGAAGTAGGGTTAATATTTGCATCCGTGGGCCAGCAATACTTACAGATAATGCTCCTATGGTTTTAACTCTCGATAGAGAAAAGTAAGTATACTATGAACAAGAAGAGGTAGTGAGCAGGTCATGGCTTTTGACTGTAGGATGCACATATGACAGCATAGTCCTTATCTTCTGATTGGTGTCAACATAACCAGGTTACTGAAGCATGTATATGTTAGGTACGTGTTTATAAAGTCCAATTGGTATTGGGCTCTACAAGAGCTATCCCTTGGTTTTTGGGCCTCAACCTTTAATATAGGTACTACCCAAGGTTGTTAGAGTGGCAGAGCACCCAGGCTTATCTTAGTAGGATGAATGTGAGCTGTAAACCAGTACACAAAAATCAGAACACACATACACCCAAAGAAACACTTACACACTTGTAGTTATATCAAAAATAGTGATATATTCTCTCTCTCTCTCTCTCTCTCTCTCTCTCTCTCTCGCTCTCTCTCTCTCTCTCTCTCTATATATATATATATATATATATATATATATATATATATATATATATATATATATTGGCGACTGAAATGCAGGGATATGTTGTATATATATATATATATACACGCACAAGGAAGTTATAAACTAAAGGAATATTTTATCAACTAGCAACATCAATCATACATTTAGAATAAGAAGGAAATATAAAGCAGGTCATTACATTGGTATGTCCTTTTCCTATGCACACACAGAGTGAATTCAGTCAGGTAAGTAAAAGCACTTAGTTAAATTAACGCTGCATTATTAGGTTATAAATCCGTGCAAGAATGTAAAGAGCAACAATCACAGGTAAGCAATATTGTAGAAACTCTTATGCAGTCTTTTCCCTAACAAGAAAGGAGTTCTTCAGTTCAGGTTTCGAGGGAAGCAAGCAATGCCAAAGCTAAGAGGATTAGAAGATTTACTCTAAAGGAACCAGCAATGCCAAAGTCAAAAGGAAAGCAATAGTTCTAATGAAAATCTTCTTAGCACAGGCATGTAACATGTTAGTTGGTGTTAAAAGTTCAGGAGCTTAGGAGAAGCCTTCCTGGAGGGGCGCAGGCTGTTAGGCCTTGGCGACTGAAATGCAGGGATGTGTTGTATGCAGTGTAGCCCACAAAGAAAGCAGGCTTTGCGCCTCATGTTCTGCCATCTGAAGTCTAAAGATGTGACCAGGTGCCAGCTTTAAATTAAGTCTGTAAGATAAGGTGGTGCCACCAAGTTCTTGCACTGTTAGGATTGTAAGGAAACATTTTGGAGTACGATAGTAGTGTACACTATTTATATAGCAATGGGTTCTCAGGTAACTATCCATTCAGGAGCGAGACAGGAATATTGAGGGCCTATTTGGAGACTGTGTTTGGGTATGAGGGAAATCATTTAATTACTGGGATCTCTTATTGGAGTCCTCTTTTCAGTGTATTCTCTAAATACTAGCTCCCTGTCCCACCCTGTTTATTCATACATTCACATACTTGATTCATTTTGCAACCTTCTAGCCATCACCTCTTTTGTTTTATTTTCCAACCTCAACTGCCTCTTTCACTGTTCGTGCCCTATTGGTCCCCTCGGTTCCTTCTCTCCACTTTCACACCTTCCTCTACAGTGCTTTGAAGCCATCTGAAAGCACTATGCAAAAGCCTACATACATAGATATGTCTGACACCATGCAACATTAACATTGCTAATGGAGTTCAGATATTTGCATCCATAGGCAAGTGGCATTTCTCCATTACGCTCAAATCTTTTCATCTAGATAGGTGCAGTAATGATACCATACATTCACATGATTTGACATGAAGCACAGGGCAATCAGCGGGCAATGAGCTGAATCCCTACAAAAGAAAATAACAATCTACAAGCCAACGAGGCTCCTCTGATCAAGCAACGAAATCGGCCTGGAACAAAAACCATACCTTAAGAGAAAACTTGGGGGCTCCTTCTCCCACTTAGCTGCAAAAACCTGGAACAACATACCGAAAGAAATAAGAAATACCAAAGATCACCTACAATTCAGGAAATTACTAAAAACCTGGCTCTTCAACACCACAGACTAAAACTCAAAAAAGCAGAATAACCAAACGGGAAACACAAAGAAATAGATTACTTAGTTTAGATTGACACCGACAATACCCAGAGCCGGCAAGAGAAACTCTTACTACAACTAGAGAGACGATGCCAAGTCGAATAGGACACAAGCGACACCCTTGAGGACAGGAATCACCATCCCTAGCCAACCCTATGCCAATGACCACACCCGCCCCATAATTGCAACCAACTATCATACTTGCATATAATTGTGTGAATGTTAGCACTAGCCACACTTGAACTAAGTTATGGACACTGGCACGGGCACTAACCGTAAGGAGTCGTGAATGAAAGCGGATGCCGGCCCTAAACATAATTACAAGTGAAGGCTAGGCACTACCGTGCACCGACTGGATGGGGAATGCTCTCTGGGCCTGATTGTAAGGGGCGCACAAACGCCTGCCTGCCCCGCATACAGACGGGTGTCATCTAGGTGGCTGAAGGAGAACCTGGGTGGGGTTATGAATGTGAGTGGATGCCATGTGCGAAAGGGGCTGTGATTATCTGACAGTTGCAGAGGACATAGAGTAGAAGCAGGCAGATTTAGAAAGAGGCTGTTGCAGTAGTCCATCCTGGAGAGAACCAGAGCTCTGGAGACAGTGAGCTTCTGGGGGAAGGAGAGGAAAGAATATCTCCCAGGAGGTGCAGCTGGTAGTGTGACTTCTTAGAGATGTCAGAGATGTGAGGGGAGAAAGATAGTGTGTAGTCGAAGATGACCCCCAGGTTTTTAGCCTTGCAGGTGGGAGCAGGAAGGATGGCCAAGGGAGACCGGCCAGAGAGCTACAGGAAAGGAGGAAGTATGTGTGCCGATGAGAAGAATCTCAGTCTTACTGGCATTAAGGCAGAGGTTATTGGCGGCACACCAATCCTGGATAGCAGACAGACAGTCAGAGTTGAGGTGGGGGGGAGAGGTGGCTGAAGGTATTCTGAAAATGAGCTGAGTGTCATTCGCATAGCACTGAAAGTTGGGGCAGAGAATGGCAATGCGGCGGGCAAGGAATGCCAGGTATTGGTTGAACAGCCAGGGTGAGAGGTTGGACCCCTGGGGGACACCACAGGTAGAGAAAAAGATAGCAGAGAGGAAGGACCCAAGTTGGACCTGGGATGGTCGGTCAGAGAGGAAGGAAGTCAGCCATGCCAGGGTATGACGGGTGATACCTAGGTTATCACACAGAGACACTTTAGCAGGATGGCATGGTTGACAGTGTCAAAGGCAGAAGAGAGATCAAGCAAGATGAGTACACGGGGTGTTAGAGTCAAGGTTGGAGAGCAGGTCTTCACGGATGTTCAGGAGAGCAGTTTCAGTGCTTCTGGCAGCTCTGAAGCCAGACTGATGTTCATGATGACAACCAACAGATTCAGTGTGGAGATTAAGCTGGGAGATGGCCAGTTTCTCCAAGAGCTTGCCCAGGAAGGGATTGATGGAGATTGGGCAATAGTTGGCCGGGTAGGAGACATCAGCAGAGGGTTTGTTAAGAGGTTGCACAAGGGAGTGCTTCAGGGGGGATGGGAAGACTCCAGTGGCGAAGGAGTGGTTGCAGAAGTCAGCCAAAGCAGGAGCCAGGGTGTCATTGTGGTCCTTGATGGTTTTGGAGGAACAGGGGTGAACCTGTTTTGACAAGACTTTCATAGATCGGACTTGTCTGGAAACCTCATCTGCGGAGAACAGGGGAAAGGCAGAGAAAGAGGGAGGAGGGGTGGCTGCAGAAGGAAGAGCAGGGAGTATAGGGAGGGAGGGGAGAGGAGGAGAGTGAGGACAGGATGTCCTTAGTTTTAGAGATGAAGTGAGAAGCCAGTGCCGTGCAGAAGTCCTGGCAAGGGATAGGAGAGTTAGAGACTGCAGCACGATTGGCCAGTTCCTTGCAGATTTTAAAGTGTTCAGCAGAGTTATTAGATGCCGCCGAGACGCGGGCTTGTATATGAGCTCTCTTCTTGGTGAAGACAGAGAGCCGGTATTTCCTTTGGAGCAGGCGACAGGCCAGTCTGTCAGAGGATGTACAAGAAGCCTGCCATTTCCTCTCAGCCACCCTGCACTTGCTTTTAAGGGTGACATGGTCTGAGTCATACCAGGAGTTGCACTTGGCTTTTGGGCTTCAGGCGAATCCTCATGAAAGGGGCAAGGATATCAAGAGTGACAAAGCATTAGCGACTTTTCTTTGACTCTCATTAGATCTCACATTAAAAACACTCATTTTAATTAGCAGTGGGTTATCAAGAGACCTTGAAGGGGAGTTAAGAAGTGTGAGAGTGCCCTTGAACTGTACATCTGAGAATAACTGTCCAAAACTGTCTAATGGTGGTGTCACACTCCCCCTTTTTAGGCCTGTGATGCTTGGGTTGTCTGTGGAGGCATCAAGCAGTGTGTGAACCAAGACAAATGAAACTTATCTACACTGTTCCCCCACCATTAGAACTCTGATATTGGTCTTTGTTCACTCTAAGCCATGTTTTGCACCTGATGGCATATATCTGTTTCTTATTACCGTAACCAGCTACTCCAAAACTGAGAATACGTTCTAAACTCAAGGGTGCATTGTGTTTTTATCCACATAACTCAGATGTTCATTCTAGTGGTGTGAGGTCACTACCATCAATATGTTTCTTTAATATGTTGCATCATTTTATAATGCTGAAATTCTAGTACAGGCTGCAGTGAACAATTTCTTGGATTACATTTAGAAACCATTCTAATCTTACTTTTTCTTTTTTATCTAGTTCAGAAAACCACACCCTGCAATCAGAGAGCCTGTGAGTGGTCACCTTGGTACAACGTCTACACCCCAAGCAAACAGTCCGATGATGGAGACTTTGAGACCTATGAGAACATAAGGGCTCAGGGATATGCTGTGTGTGAGGCTCCCAGTGATGTCAGCTGCAGGTCTGTGAGGTTCTCCTACATTCCATTTCCCCAACTGCCGAACACTGCAACATGCAGTGTCGCCTACGGACTCAAGTGCTACAACAGAGACAATGAACCGAACGGGTGTCTGGATTATGAGATTAGAGTGCTCTGCTGCCCATGTGAGCAGGGAGGATTAACCTCCACTACATCTGCTACAAGAACTTCTCCCATCACCATTCCAACAGCGCTGCCAAAATCAACCATTACCGTCCAAACCAGCCCAAGACTGACAGCTCGAACAACAACCTCCACCACCAATGTCCCAGGTAAATACTGTCTTTTATGCATATATATGTAGCAACACATACAATTCAGAAAACTGACACTTGGAAGTAGGGTTAATATTTGCATCCGTGGGCCAGCAATACTTACAGATAATGCTCCTATGGTTTTAACTCTCGATAGAGAAAAGTAAGTATACTATGAACAAGAAGAGGTAGTGAGCAGGTCATGGCTTTTGACTGTAGGATGCACATATGACAGCATAGTCCTTATCTTCTGATTGGTGTCAACATAACCAAGTTACTGAAGCATGTATATGTTAGGTACGTGTTTCTAAAGTCCAATTGGTATTGGGCTCTACAAGAGCTATCCCTTGGTTTTTGGGCCTCAACCTTTAATATAGGTACTACCCAAGGTTGTTAGAGTGGCAGAGCACCCAGGCTTATCTTAGTAGGATGAATGTGAGCTGTAAACCAGTACACAAAAATCAGAACATAGATACACCCAAAGAAACACTTACACACTTGTAGTTATATCAAAAATAGTGATATATTCTCTCTCTCTCTCTCTCTCTCTCTCTCTCTCTCTCTATATCTATCTATATATATATATATATATAGATATATATATATATATATATATTGGCGACTGAAATGCAGGGATATGATAGATATATATATATATATATATACACGCACAAGGAAGTTATAAACTAAAGGAATATTTAATCAACTAGCAACATCAATCATACATTTAGAATAAGAAGGAAATATAAAGCAGGTCATTACATTGGTATGTCCTTTTCCTATGCACACACAGAGTGAATTCAGTCAGGTAAGTAAAAGCACTTAGTTAAATTAACGCTGCATTATTAGGTTATAAATCCGTGCAAGAATGTAAAGAGCAACAATCACAGGTAAGCAATATTGTACAAACTCTTATGCAGTCTTTTCCCTAACAAGAAAGGAGTTCTTCAGTTCAGGTTTCAAGGGAAGCAAGCAATGCCAAAGCTAAGAGGATTAGAAGATTTACTCTAAGGGAACCAGCAATGCCAAAGTCAAAAGGAAAGCAATAGTTCTGATGAAAATCTTCTTAGCACAGGCATGTAACACGTTAGTTGGTGTTAAAAGTTCAGGAGCTTAGGAGAAGCCTGCCTGGAGGGGCGCAGGCTGTTAGGCCTTGGCGACTGAAATGCAGGGATGTGTTGTATGCAGTGTAGCCCACAAAGAAAGCAGGCTTTGCGCCTCATGTTCTGCCATCTGAAGTCTAAAGATGTGACCAGGTGCCAGCTTTAAATTAAGTCTGTAAGATAAGGTGGTGCCACCAAGTACTTGCACTGTTAGGATTGTAAGGAAACATTTTGGAGTACAATAGTAGTGTACACTATTTATATAGCAATGGGTTCTCAGGTAACTATCCATTCAGGAGCGAGACAGAAATATTGAGGGCCTATTTGGAGACTGTGTTTGGGTATGAGGGAAATCATTTAATTACTGGGATCTCTTTATTGGAGTCCTCTTTTCAGTGTATTCTCTAAATACTAGCTCGCTGTCCCACCCTGTTTATTCATACATTCACATACTTGATTCATTTTGCAACCTTCTAGCCATCACCTCTTTTGTTTTATTTTCCAACCTCAACTGCCTCTTTCACTGTTCGTGCCCTATATGTCTCCTCTGTTTCTCCTCTCCACTTTCACACCTTCCCCGACAGTGCTTTGAAGCCATCTGAAAGCACTGTGCAAAAGCCTACATACATAGATATTTCTGACACCATGCAACATTCAGATTGCTAATGGACTTCAGATATTTGCATCCATAGACAAGTGGCATTTCTCCATTACGCTCAAATTGTTTTTAGTTAGATAGGTGCAGTAATGGTACTATACATTCACATGATTAAGAAGAGTCATGACTGTTTTGGAAATGTTATACTTTTAAAATGACATTTGAAAATGGCTGTGTGCAACAATGAAAATGTGCAAAAAGTCCTTAAATCGATATAAATCTCTATGAGAGCAACACTGAAAAGATCCTAAAAAACATAAGCTATAATATGAGCACCAGTGCACACTTTGACTCCGAATGGAAGTTTGGAAATAATTGGAACTGAGAATCACACGTGTAAAGATCTTTTGCAGAAATGCAAATTTGCACCTAATTTTCACTATGCGATTTTTACGCATAGTAACAGCCTACATACATAGATATGTCTGACACCATGCAACATTCACATTGCTAATGGACTTGAGACATTTGCATCCATAGACAAGTGGCATTTCTCCATTATGCTCACATTTTTTAATCTAGATAGGTTCAGTAATGATATCATACATTCACATGATTTATAAGAGTCATGACTGTTTTTATTGATCACAGGCTTCATAACTGATGCCAGAAAATGTACATTTGAGAGTGTCCACCTCTTTCTATTTCTGTTTTTTAAGGTGCCCCTACTATTTTTCCCCAGTGAAACTCGTGTAGGTCTCATTGGGGGAGAATCTCATGTGTGTTCCCTTTGAGAACAGGTATGGGCCACAAATATTCCCCTTTGTACACAGTCTACCCATGACTATGTCACTCATGGCTCAGGCTTGGCATTCAGAAATTCCATCCTGGAGTTTCACCAAGGGTACAAACTATAAAGAAGCCCAGGCAAGTACTTCATTAAACTGGATCACTCGAGAAGACTCCCCTCATGCATCCAATATTACATTGAGTACTAAAATCTGCATTGGAAGCACAATCCAATTTTCACAACACTTTGGGACATAGCCACGTTCTTACTTTTGCTGAATCAGGGTATGTTAAGGATTTCAATCAGGCAATACACCCAGGTCTCAGCCTAGCATGCAATGCACCAATGAAATACTTATTTATTGTGTCTATAAGTTCAATATTCTGAGTGATATACCACTCATATCACACCCCTTCTCAAAATACCCCCCGGTCACAATAGACCTGGAATCAGGCTGGTTGGTAAAGGTAATATTTATTTATTTAAAAATCAAACCATATGTTTTAATATATGGGGCAGCAATCACCAATCTGGTGACACTACAAATAAGAAAGTAAGTAAAGCAATTGGATTCACTTTTTTAGCAACACAGAATGTAAAACACAGGGCAAAGAACAGTGTTGGCTTGTTGAAAGAGCCCTTAAGTTAAGATTTCCCCCTGCAAATTTCTCAACTCACAAAGAAGCAATTCTACACAGATGTAAGTAAGCAGCAGGTATTCAGGAATAAAGAACAGGGTACAGGGTTTGAATACAATCTCCCCTCCCCAAACAAGAGAGGAAAACGTTTTTGGAAATTTTACACTTTTAAAATGACATTTGAAAATGGCTGTGTGAAACAATGAAAATGTGCAAAAAGTCCTTAAATTGATATAAATCTCTATGAGATCAACACTGAAAAGATCCTAACAAACATAAGCTATAATATGAGCACCAGTCCACACTTTGAATCAGAATGGAAGTTTGGAAATAATTGGAATTGAGAATCACACATGTAAAGATCTTTGGCAGAAATGAGAATTCCCGCCTAATTTTCACTATGCGATTTTTATGCATAGTAACAGCCTACATACATACATATGTCTGACACCATGCAACATTCACATTGCTAATGGACTTCAGATATTTGCATCCACAGACAAGTGGCATTTCTCCATTACTCTCACATTTTTTAATCTAGATAGGTGCAGTAATTATATCATACTTTCACATGATTAAGAAGAGTCATGACTGTTTTTATTGATCACAGGCTTCATAACTGATGCCAGAATATGTACATTTGAGAGTGTCCATCACTTTCTGTTTCTGTTTTTTAATGGTGCCCCTATTATTTTTCCCCATTGAAACTCGTGTTGAGAACAGGTATGGGCCACAAATGTTCCCCTTTGTACACAGTCTACCAATGACTATGTCACTCTTGGCTCAGGCTTGGCAGTCAAAAATACCATCCTGGAGTTTCACCAAGGGTACAAACTAAAAAGAAGCCCAGGCAAGTACTTCACTAAACTGGATCACTCGAAGACTCCCCTCATGCATCCAATATTACATTGAGTACTAAAATCTGCATTGGAAGCACAATCCAATTTTCACAACACTTTGGGACATAGCCACGTTCTCACACTTGCTGAATCAGGGTATGTTAATGATTTGAATCAGGCAATACACCCGGGTCTCGGCCTAGCATGCAATGCAACAATGAAATACTTATTTATTGTATCTATAGGTTCAATATTCGGAGTGATATACCACTCATATCACACCCCTTCTCAAAATACCCCCAGGTCACAATGGACCAGGAATCAGGCTGGTTGGTAAAGGTAATATTTATTTATTTATTTAAAAGTCAAATCAAAAATATGTTTTAATATATGGGGCAGCAATCACCAATGTGGTGACAATACAAATAAGAAAGTAAGTAAGGCAATTGAATTCACTTTTTTAGCAACATAGAATGTAAAACACGGGGCAAAGAACAGTTTTGGCTTTTTGAAAGATAGCGCTTAAGTTAAGATTTCCCCTGCAAATTTCTCAACTCACAAAGAAGCAATTCTACACAGATGTAAGTAAGCAGCAGGTATTCAGGAATAATTGAATACAATCTTCCCTCCCCAAACAAGAGACAAAAACTTTTTGGGAAATTTTACACTTTTAAAATGACATTTGAAAATGGCTGTGTAAAACAATGAAAATGTGCAAAAGGTCCTTAAATTGATATAAATCTCTATGAGAGCAACACTCAAAAGATCCTAACAAACATATGCTATAATATGAGCGCCGGTACACACTTTGAATCAGAATGGAAGTTTGGAAATAATTGGAATTGAGGATCACAGGTGTAAAGATATTTTGCAGAAATGCAAATTCCCACTATGCGATTTTTACAAAAAAAAATGATGTGGTTTATGGGTAGGGATGTAGCTAAAGGTCTTAGGTTTAAGTCAGAGTTGAAATTAAGTCTCTATCTATTCAATTGAGGAAGTTATACAAGTTTGAATGAGAGGTGTTTTTAGGAAAATAGAACATGGAAAACAGAAAATCGGTTTTAAAATGACAGATTGATTTTACTTAAAATAAATGAATGGCTAAGAAAAAGAAGAATGCCACCCGTGAATCTCCACCGTTATTTGGCCACTGTAAACCTTCACATGGTGGATACCACGATTTCATTATGGGAATTACTTTGTTTAATCCAAATCACTAATGGCTTATTGTGTAGTAAAACAAAAGGAGGGAAAATTGACGCTAACACTAATAATTACAGAAAGAGTTGCTAGAATGGTTTTGACAAGATTATAGGTTCTTAAATTAAATATGGGATAGGTTATAGATGAGGATAGGCAATGTAAAACAATTTACTATGGTTTACTATGATTCCTATTTATACTTACAGTCCACTTTATTTTAAGATTGGACCGTCAAGGGTTCTGGTCATCACAGGTCGGGTCTACAGACAGCAGGGCACCTCTGGCGGGATTAGGTCAGCTGGGTGGTTCTGGTCAATTGGACTGGCACCTCAGACTGGATTGGTCTGGATTGGATTGGCCCTTCTGGTGGCTGGACACTATAGTTCAGAAAACCACACCCTGCAATCACAGAGAGCCTGTGATTGGTCACCTTGGTACAATGTCTACACCCCAAGCAAACGGTCCGATGATGGAGACTTTGAGACCTATGAGAACATAATGGCTCGGGGATATGCTGTTTTTGAGGCTCTCAGTGATGTAAGCTGCAGGTCTGTGAGGTTCTCCTTCATCCCATTCTCCCAACTCCCCAATCATGCGATGTGCAGTCTCACAGAAGGACACAAGTGTTACAACAGAGACAATACTCCTGATGGGTGTCTGGATTATCAGATTAAAGTGTTGTGCTGCTCATGTCAGTCTTCATCCACTTTACCCACCAGGCCATGTCTATCACCACCATAACAACAATGGCAATGCCAAAATCAACCATTAAGCTACAAACTATCAAGTTTTCAATGGCTCATACACCAAATTCCAGCATCCCTTCTACAGGTAAACATTTTGTTTGATTCCCCTTACACTAAGGAATGGGGCTACATGTTGTAAGCTTGAGTAGGAGAGACATCCTCTCGATCTGCTTGGTTTTTATTCTTAACAAAATAGGTCAGGGCCCCCCTTTTTAAGAAAGAACATGGCATGATAACCTGTTCTGTGGGAATGTACCCAATTAGAATCCGCAGCCACATGTTTTAGCTCACTGTACCTTTCACAAATATCAGTCTTTGTCCCGCCCACTTGAGCAGTCCAGCACTGAAATGCTAGAAATGCAACAAAATTAGCAACAGCACTGGGAGCTCAGGGAGGCACAGCTCCACCTAACTGATGAGGCCCAACCAGGCCAAAACACGTGCCTGGGTTTGTTGTTGGTACTCTTGTTCAAAGGAGGATTGCCATAGCATTTCGGTGCTAGACTGCTCAAGTCGGCGGGACAAAGACTGATATGCAAATGGGTATTCGTCCTTTGAGAAATGTACAGTGAGCTAAAACATGTGGCTGCGGACTCTGAGTGGGTACATTCCCACAGAAAAGGTTATCATGCCGTGTTCTTTCTTGCTGAGGGGTGGTCTGAACTCTTGTTTTTGGTTTTTGATAAGGTTGAGTAGTGATAATATGAATCTGATATGATTACCAAGATGTGGAGATGGTTGATTGATTGGAGGCTACATGAATGATGCCCTGCCACCCGCCCCAAACTATTGTCCTAAAATATTGCATAACCTTCACAGCACCTATTGATTCTGCAAAACTCATGGTTTGCCATTAAAGCCTGTAGGTATAAGCAGTTCAAAAGTATATTGCAACACTCACATAACTACATTCCAAAAGGCGGCTAACAGTACTTTTCCTGCCAAGTTGGCTAGCCTAAGTCATGCCCATCGAGAGCACCTAGCGCTACTGTACATGTCATTGCAACCAAGGGCCCAATAAACATGTTATTGAATGAATAAGGTGATGGGATTATACACACTGAGCCCAAATACAAGAATGTGAATCCAGAGTTCTTCCTCATTTAACTTTCACCTCCTCCCAACCATTGCCTGCTAGATGACTCAAAGCCAGACACTCAATGATTCCTCCGACTTCAAAATGTATGCAACAGTCCGACAGCACTCATTAACATTCAGGTGTTCTGATCATACCTAAAAAATACTCGACAAATATTATTACACTTTTGCACTTACACAAGTATAATACGGTTGGCTCTGAAATGTTACATGTCAAATACGTAATAATATTGTAGAATACAAAACTGCTCTCTAACTCCCAGGCTAGCCAGTATCTTCTGCACATGCCACTCTGTACAGTAACATACATGCAAAAACAAGCATTTATTTACTCAGCGGGCACCCAGAGCACGAACATCTTGACACTTCACATCTGCACTCCACCCTCTAGCACCAGTTTCCGAAAAATGCCTCAAAACATATGTGTTTCCTCACACCTAATACGGCCTCCCACCTCCCCTGCTATTGCCTGTCTATCTTAATTTCACTATTTTATCCTGAATTAATTTTGCAACTTTTGTTTCACCTCTCACCTTTTGCACATTCCAAGGATCTCCAAGACCTCCCATGGGTCGGGACAGTGCTGGGCAAAAGTTCAAATAATAATAATAATAACTTATTATTGAGAGTCACAGTGAAGATCAGCATTTGGCTGTAAAGCATTCTGAGTCAGTGGTTGTCTCTTATCATCCCACTCAATCGGCCACCAAGGAAACTATACATATAAATGTGTGTTTATTGAAGATTGAAACTACAGGATACATTTCTGTTTGCTTCATGCTTGTAATTTTCAGACAGATGATTATAATTAGTCAGGCAGACTAATATCTTTTGTTTGCTATTTGTATTATGCTTGCTATTGTGATAAGCCCCTGTCCATAATGGGTTTATGGTTTAAATAAAATCTGGAAAAAATATGACCATTCTTTTTAATGCAGTTCCGAAGACCCCACCTTGCAATATGAGTGACTGCGTGTGGTCCCCATGGTACAACGTCTACAGACCAAGGAGAAGCTCTGACGATGGAGACTTTGAGACTTTCGAGAACATAAGGGCTCGGGGATATGCTGTCTGTGAGGCTCCCAGTGATGTCAGCTGCAGGTCTGTGCGGTTCTCCTACATTCCATTCCCACAACTGCCCAACACTGCAACATGCAGTGTCGCCTACGGACTCGAGTGCTACAACAGAGATAATGAACCGAACGGGTGTCTGGATTATGAGATTAGAGTGCTGTGCTGCCCATGTCTGCAGGGAGGATTAACCTCCACTACATCTGCTACAAGAACCTCTCCCATCACCATTCCAACAGCGCTGCCCAAATCAACCATTACCGTCCAAACCAGCCCAAGACTGACAGCTCGAACAACAACCTCCACCACCACTGTCCCAGGTAAATACTGTCTTTTATGCATATATATGTAGCAACACATGCAATTCAGAAAACTGACACTTGGAAGTAGGGTTAATATTTGCATCCATGGGCCAGCAATACTTACAGATAATGCTCCTATGGTTTTAACTCTCGATAGAGCAAAGTAAGTATACTATGAACAAGAAGAGGTAGTGAGCAGGTCATGGCTTTTGACTGTAGGATGCACATATGACATCATATTCCTTATCTTCTGATTGGTGTCAACATAACCAGGTTACTGAAGCATGTATATGTTAGGTACGTGTTTCTAAAGTCCAATTGATATTGGGCTCTACAAGAGCTATCCCTTGGTTTTTGGGCCTCAACCTTTAATATAGGTACTACCCAAGGTTCTTAAGAGTGGCAGAGCACCCAGGCTTATTTTAGGAGGAGGAATGTGAGCTGTAAACGAGTACACAAAAATCAGAACATACATACACCCAAAGAAACACTTACACACTTGTAGTTATATAAAAAATAGTGATATTCTATATATATCTATATCTATATATCTATATATATATAAAAAATAGTGATATTCTATATTTATATGTATATATATATATACATATATATATATATAGAATCTCACTATTTTTGATATAGCTACAAGTGTGTAATCATATATATATAATATATATATATATATATATATATATATATATATATATACACACACACACAAGGAAGTTATAAACTAAAGGAATATTTTATCAACTAGCAACATCAATCATACATTTAGAATAAGAAGGAAATATAAAGTGGGTTATTACATTGGTATGTCCTTTTCCTATGCACACACAGAGTGAATTTAGTCAGGTAAGTAAAAGCACTTAGTTAAATTAACGCTGCATTATTAGGTTATAAATCTGTGCAAGAATGCTAAGAGCAACAATCACAGGTAAGCAATGGTTTATAGTAATAAAACCGAAAACAAAAATCCCGAATACAATAATCTCGAATCCAAAATCTCGAAAAAAAAAAAGTCGAATTTTTTTTTAATGACGTTTTTTGTTCGAAATGGGGGGGTTCCCCCCCAACCCCCCTTTTTTCTATTTTTTTTTTATTTTAACCCATTTTTTTTACTTACCTGACCCCAAAAAAGCATATAATTAAATAAATAAAAAATTCGACTTTTTTTTTTCGGGATTTAGGATTCGAGATTATTGTATTTCGAGATTTTTTTTTCGGTCTTTTGACCGACCACCGTAAGCAATATTGTAGAAACTTTTAAAAAGTTTAGGCAGTCTTTTCCCTAACAAGGAAGGACTTCTTAAGTTCAGGTTTGGAGGGAAACCAGCAATGACAAAGCTAAGAGGATTAGAATATTTACTCTAAGGGAACCAGCAATGCCAAAGTCAAAAGGAAAGCAATAGTTCTGATGAAAATCTTCTTAGCACAGGCATTTAACACGTTAGTTGGTGTTTGTAAAAGTTCAGGAGCTTAGGAGAAGCCTTCCTGGAGGGGCACAGACTGTTAGGAATGGGCGACTGAAATGCAGGGATGTGTTGTATGCAGTGTAGCCCACAAAGAAAGCAGGCTTTGCGCCTCATGTTCTGCCATCTGAAGTCTAAAGATGTGACCAGGTGCCAGCTTTAAATTAAGTCTGAATGATAAGGTGGCACCACCAAGTACTTGCACTGTTAGGACTGTAAGGAAACATTTTGGAGTACGATAGTAGTGTACACTATTTCTATAGCAATGGGTTCTCAGGTAACTATCCATTCAGGAGCGAGACAGGAATATTGAGGGCCTATTTGGAGACTCTGTTTGGGTATGAGGGAGATCATTTAATTACAGGGATCTCTTTATTGGAGTCCTCTTTTCAGTGTATTCTCTAAATACTAGCTCGCTGTCACAACCTGTTTATTCATACATTCACATCCTTGATTCATTTTGCAACCTTCTAGCCATCACCTCTTTTGTTTTATTTTCCAACCTCAACTGCCTCTTCCATTGGTCGTGCCCTATATGTCTCCTCTGTTTCTCCTCTCCACTTTCACACCTTCCCCTACTTTGCTTTGAAGCCATCTGAAAGCAATATGCAAAAGCCTACAAACATAGATATGTCTGACACCATGCAACATTCACATTGCTAATGGACTTCAGATATTTGCATCCATAGACAAGTGGCATTTCTCCATTACGCTCAAATCTTTTTATCTAGATAGGTGCAGTAATGATACAATACATTCACATGATTAAGAAGAGTCATGACTGTTTCGGAAATTTTACACTTTTAAAATGACATTTGAAAATGGCTGTGTCCAACAATGAAAATGTGCAAAAGTCCTTAAATTGATATAAATCTCTATGAGAGCTACACTGAAAAGATCCTAACAAACATAAGCTATAATATGAGCACCAGTGCACACTTTGACTCAGAATGGAAGTTTGGAAATAATTGGAATTGAGAATCACACGTGTAAAGATCTTTTGCAGAAATGCGAATTTGCGCCTAATTTTCACTATGCAATTTTTACGCATAGTAAAAGCCTACATACATACATATATCTGACACCATGCTACATTCACATTGCTAATGGACTTCAGATATTTGTATCCATAGACAAGTGGCATTTCTCCATTACACTCACATTTTTTAATCTAGATAGGTGCAGTAATGATATCATACATTCACATGATTAAGAAGAGTCATGATTGTTTTTATTGATCACAGGCTTCATAACTGATGCCAGAAAATGTACATTTGAGAGTGTCCACCTCTTTCTATTTCTGTTTTTTAAAGGTGCCCCTACTATTTTCCCCAGTGAAACTCGTGTAGGTCTCATTGGGGGAGAATCTCATGTGTGTTCCCTTTGAGAACAGGAATTGGCCACAAATATTCCCCTTTGTACACAGTCTACCCATGACTATGTAACTCTTGGCTCAGGCTTGGCAGTCAGAAATACCATCCTGGAGTTTCACCAAGGGTACAAACTATAAAGAAGCCCAGGCAAGTACTTCACTAAACTGGATCGCTCGAGCAGACTCCCCTCATGCATCCAATAATACATTGAGTACTAAAATCTGCATTGGAAGCACAATCCAATTTTCACAACACTTTGGGACATAGCCATATTCTCACTCTTGCTGAATCAGGGTATGTTAAGCATTTCAATCAGGCAGTACACCCGGGTCTCAGCCTAGCATGCAATGCACCAATGAAATATTTATTATGTCTATAGGTTCAATATTCTGAGTGATATACCACTCATATCACATCCCTTCTCAAAATACCCCCCGGTCACAATAGACCTGGAATCAGGCTGGTTGGTAAAGGTAATATTTATTTATTTAAAAATCAAATCAAACATGTTTTAATATATGGGGCAGCAATCACCAATGTGGTGACACTACAAATAAGAAAGTAAGTAAAGCAATTGAATTACCTTTTTTAGCAACACAGAATGTAAAACACAGGGCAAAGAACAGTTTTGGCTTGTTGAAAGATAGCGCTTAAGTTAAGATTTCCCCTGCAAATTTCTCAACTCACAAAGAAGCAATTTTACATAGATGCAAGTAAGCAGCAGGTTTTCAGGAATAATTGAATACAATCTTCCCTCCCCAAACAAGAGAGAAAAAGTTTTTGGAAATTTTACACTTTTAAAATGACATTTGAAAATGGCTGTGTGAAACAATGAAAATGTGCAAAAGGTCCTTAAATTGATATAAATCTCTATGAGAGCAACACTGAAAAGATCCTAACAAGCATATGCTATAATATGAGCACCGGTACACACTTTGAATCAGAATGGAAGTTTGGAAATAAGTGGAATTGAGAATCACATGTGTAACGATCTTTTGCAGAAATGGAAATTCCTGCCTAATTTTCACTATGCGATTTTACAAAAAAAATAATGTGGTTTTTGAGTATGGATGTAGCTAAAGGTCTTAGGTTTAAGTCAGAGTTGAAATTAAGTCTCTAGCTATTCAATTGAGGAACTTATACAAGTTTGAATGATAGGTGTGTTTAGGAAAATAGAACATGGAAAAACAGAAAATCGGTTTTAAAATGACAGATTGATTTTACTTAAAATAAATTAATGGCTAAGAAAAAGAAGAATGCCACCCGTGAATCTCCACAGTTACTTGGCCACTGTAACCCTTCACATGGTGGATACCACGATTTCATTATGGGAATTACTTTGTTTAATCCAAATCACTAATGGCTTATGGTCTAGTAAAACAAAAGGAGGGAAAATCGACGCTGACACTAATAATTACAGAAATAGTTTCAAGAATGGTTTTGACAAGATTATAGGTTCTTAAATTAAATATGGGATAGGTTATAGATGAGGATAGGACAATGTAAGACAATTTACTATGGTTTACTATGATTCCTATTTATACTTACAGTCCACTTTATTTTAAGATTTGACCGTCAGGGGTTCTGGTCATCACAGATCGGGTCTACAGACAGCAGGGCACCTCTGGCGGGATTAGGTCAGCTGGGTGGTTCTGGTCAATTGGACTGGCACCTCAGACTGGATTGGTCTGGATTGGATTGGCCCTTCTGGTGGCTGGACACCATAGTTCAGAAAACCACACCCTGCAATCACAGAGAGCCTGTGAGTGGTCACCTTGGTACAATGTCTACACCCCAAGCAAACGGTCCGATGATGGAGACTTTGAGACCTATTAGAACATAATGGCTCGGGGATATGCTGTCTGTGAGGCTCCCAGTGATGTCAGCTGCAGGTCTGTGAGGTTCTCCTTCATCCCATTCTCCCAACTCCCCAATCATGAGATGTGCAGTCTCACAGAAGGACTCAAGTGTACAACAGAGACAATACTCCTGATGGGTGTCTGGATAATCAGATTAAAGTGTTGTGCTGCTCATGTCAGTCTTCATTCACTTTACCCACCAGAGTCATGTCTATCACCACCATAACAACAATGGCAATGCCAAAATCAACCATCAAGCTACAAACTATCAAGTTTTCAATGGCTCATACACCAAATTCCAGCATCCCTTCTACAAGTAAACATTTTATTTGATTCCCCTTACACTAAGGAATGGGGCTACATGTTGTAAGCTTGAGTAGGGGAGGCATCCTCTCGATCTGCTTGGTTTTTATTCTTAAAAAAATAGGTCAGGGCCCCCCTTTATAAGAAAGAACATGGCATGATAACCTGTTCTGTGGGAATGTACCCAATTAGAATCCGCAGCCACATGTTTTAGCTCACTGTACCTTTCACAAATATCAGTCTTTGTCCCGCCCACTTGAGCAGTCCAGCACTGAAATGCTAGAAATGCAACAAAATTAGCAACAACACTGGGAGCTCAGGGAGGCACAGCTCCACCTAACTGATGAGGCCCAGCCAGGCCAAAACACGTGCCTGGGTTTGTTGCTGGTACTCTTGTTCAAAGGAGGATTGCCATAGCATTTCGGTGCTAGACTGCTCAAGTCGGCGGGACAAAGACTGATATGCAAATGGGTATTCGTCCTTTGAGAAAGGTACAGTGAGCTAAAACTTGTGGCTGCGGACTCTGAGTGGGTACATTCCCACAGAACAGGTTATCATGCCGTGTTCTTTCTTGCAGAGGGGTGGTCTGAACTCTTGTTTTTGATAAGGTTGAGTAGTGATAATATGAATCTGATATGATTACCAAGATGTGGAGATGGTTGATTGATTATAGGCTACATGAATGATGCCCTGCCACCCGCCCCAAACTATTGTCCTAAAATATTGCATAACCTTCACAGCACCTATTGATTCTGCAAAACTCATGGTTTGCCATTAAAGCCTGCAGGTATAAGCAGTTCAAAAGTATATTGCAACACTCACATAACTACATTCCAAAAGGCGGCTAACAGTACTTTTCCTGCCAAGTTGGCTAGCCTAAGTCATGCCCATCGAGAGCACCTAGCGCTACTGTACATGTCATTGCAACCAAGGGCCCAATAAACATGTTATTGAATGAATAAGGTGATGGGATTATACACACTGAGCCCAAATACAAGAATGTGAATCCAGAGTTCTTCCTCATTTAACTTTCACCTCCTCCCAACCATTGCCTGCTAGATGACTCAAAGCCAGACACTCAATGATTCCTCCGACTTCAAAATGTATACAACAGTCCGACAGCACTCATTAACATTCAGGTGTTCTGATCATACCTAAAAAATACTCCACAAATATTATTACACTTTTGCACTTACACAAGTATAATACGGTTGGCTCTGAAATGTTACATGTCAAATACGTAATTATATTGTAGAATACAAAACTGCTCTCTAACTCCCAGGCTAGCCAGTATCTTCTGCACATGCCACTCTGTACAGTAACATACATGCAAAAACAAGCATTTATTTACTCAGCGGGCACCCAGAGCACGAACATCTTGACACTTCACATCTGCACTCCACCCTCTAGCACCAGTTTCCGAAAAATGCCTCAAAACATATGTGTTTCCTCACACCTAATACGGCCTCCCACCTCCCCTGCTATTGCCTGTCTATCTTAATTTCACTATTTTATCCTGAATTAATTTTGCAACTTTTGTTTCACCTCTCACCTTTTGCACATTCCAAGGATCTCCAAGACCTCCCATGGGTTGGGACAGTGCTGGGCAAAAGTTCAAATAATAATAATAATAATAACTTATTATTGAGAGTCACAGTGAAGATCAGCATTTGGCTGTAAAGCATTCTGAGTCAGTGGTTGTCTCTTATCATCCCACTCAATCGGCCACCAAGGAAACTATACATATAAATGTGTGTTTATTGAAGATTGAAACTACAGGATACATTTCTGTTTGCTTCATGCTTGTAATTTTCAGACAGATGATTATAATTAGTCAGGCAGACTAATATCTTTTGTTTGCTATTTGTATTATGCTTGCTATTGTGATAAGCCCCTGTCCATAATGGGTTTATGGTTTAAATAAAATCTGGAAAAAATATGACCATTCTTTTTAATGCAGTTCCGAAGACCCCACCTTGCAATATGAGTGACTGCGTGTGGTCCCCATGGTACAACGTCTACAGACCAAGGAGAAGCTCTGACGATGGAGACTTTGAGACTTTCGAGAACATAAGGGCTCGGGGATATGCTGTCTGTGAGGCTCCCAATGATGTCAGCTGCAGGTCTGTGCGGTTCTCCTACATTCCATTCCCACAACTGCCCAACACTGCAACATGCAGTGTCGCCTACGGACTTGAGTGCTACAACAGAGACAATGAACCGAACGGGTGTCTGGATTATGAGATTAGAGTGCTGTGCTGCCCATGTCTGCAGGGAGGATTAACCTCCACTACATCTGCTACAAGAACCTCTCCCATCACCATTCCAACAGCGCTGCCCAAATCAACCATTACCGTCCAAACCAGCCCAAGACTGACAGCTCGAACAACAACCTCCACCACCACTGTCCCAGGTAAATACTGTCTTTTATGCATATATATGTAGCAACACATGCAATTCAGAAAACTGACACTTGGAAGTAGGGTTAATATTTGCATCCATGGGCCAGCAATACTTACAGATAATGCTCCTATGGTTTTAACTCTCGATAGAGCAAAGTAAGTATACTATGAACAAGAAGAGGTAGTGAGCAGGTCATGGCTTTTGACTGTAGGATGCACATATGACATCATATTCCTTATCTTCTGATTGGTGTCAACATAACCAGGTTACTGAAGCATGTATATGTTAGGTACGTGTTTCTAAAGTCCAATTGATATTGGGCTCTACAAGAGCTATCCCTTGGTTTTTGGGCCTCAACCTTTAATATAGGTACTACCCAAGGTTGTTAAGAGTGGCAGAGCACCCAGGCTTATTTTAGGAGGAGGAATGTGAGCTGTAAACAAGTACACAAAAATCAGAACATACATACACCCAAAGAAACACTTACACACTTGTAGTTATATAAAAAATAGTGATATTCTATATATATCTATATATCTATATCTATATATCTATATATATATATAAAAAATAGTGATATTCTATATTTATATGTATATATATATATATATATATATATAGAATCTCACTATTTTTGATATAACTACAAGTGTGTAATCATATATATATAATATATATATATATATATATATATACACACACACAAGGAAGTTATAAACTAAAGGAATATTTTATCAACTAGCAACATCAATCATACATTTAGAATAAGAAGGAAATATAAAGCGGGTTATTACATTGGTATGTCCTTTTCCTATGCACACACAGAGTGAATTTAGTCAGGTAAGTAAAAGCACTTAGTTAAATTAACGCTGCATTATTAGGTTATAAATCTGTGCAAGAATGCTAAGAGCAACAATCACAGGTAAGCAATATTGTAGAAACTTTTAAAAAGTTTAGGCAGTCTTTTCCCTAACAAGGAAGGACTTCTTAAGTTCAGGTTTGGAGGGAAACCAGCAATGCCAAAGCTAAGAGGATTAGAATATTTACTCTACCAGCAATGCCAAAGTCAAAAGGAAAGCAATAGTTCTGATGAAAATCTTCTTAGCACAGGCATTTAACACGTTAGTTGGTGTTTGTAAAAGTTCAGGAGCTTAGGAGAAGCCTTCCTGGAGGGGCACAGACTGTTAGGAATGGGCGACTGAAATGCAGGGATGTGTTGTATGCAGTGTAGCCCACAAAGAAAGCAGGCTTTGCGCCTCATGTTCTGCCATCTGAAGTCTAAAGATGTGACCAGGTGCCACCTTTAAATTAAGTCTGAATGATAAGGTGGCACCACCAAGTACATGCACTGTTAGGACTGTAAGGAAACATTTTGGAGTATGATAGTAGTGTACACTATTTCTATAGCAATGGGTTCTCAGGTAACTATCCATTCAGGAGCGAGACTGGAATATTGAGGGCCTATTTGGAGACTGTGTTTGGGTATGAGGGAGATCATTTAGTTACTGGGATCCCTTTATCGAGTCCTCTTTTCAGTGTATTCTCTAAATACTATCTTGCTGTCACACCCTGTTTATTCATACATTCACATCCTTGATTAATTTTGCAACCTTCTAGCCATCACCTCTTTTGTTTTATTTTCCAACCTCAACTGCCTCTTCTGCTGTTCGTGCCCTATATGTCTCCTCTGTTTCTCTTCTCCACTTTCATACCTGCTCCTACAGTGTTTTGATATGTCTGACACCATGCAACATTCACATTGCTAATGGACTTCAGATATTTGCATCCATAGACAAGTGGCATTTCTCCATTACACTCACATTTTCTTATCTAGATAGGTGCAGTAATGATACTATACATTCACATGATTAAGAAGAGTCATGACTGTTTTTATTGATCACAGGCTTCATAACTGATGCCAGAAAATGTACATTTGAGAGTGTCCACCTCTTTCTGTTTCTGTTTTTTAATGGTGCCCCTACTATTTTTCCCCAGTGAAACTTGTGTAGATCTCATTGGGGGAGAATCTCATGTGTGGAAGCACAATCCAATTTTCACAACACTCTGGGACATAGCCACATTCTCACTTTTGGAGAATCATGGTATGTTAAGGATTTCAATCAGGCAATACACCGGGTCTCAGCCTAGCATGCAATGCACCAATGAAATACTTATTTATTGTGTCTATAGGTTCAATATTCTGAGTAATATACCACTCATATCACACCCCTTCTCAAAATACCCCCAGGTCACAATATACCAGGAATCAGGCTGGTTGTTAAAGGTAATATTTATGTATTTAAAAATCAAATCAAACATATGTTTTAATATATGGGCAGCAATCACCAATGTGGTGACACTACAAATAAGAAAGTAAGTAAAGCAATTGAATTAACTTTTTTAGCAACACAGAATGTAAAACACAGGGCAAAGAACAGTTTTGGCTTGTTGAAAGATAGCACTTAAGTTAAGAATTCCCCCTGCGAATTCCTCAACTCACAAAGAAGCAATTCTACACAAATGTAAGTAAGCCGCAGGTATTCAGGAATAAAGAACAGTGTACAGGGTTTGAATACAATCGTCCCTCCCCAAACAAGAGAGAAAAACGTTTTTGGACATTTTACACTTTTAAAATGACATTTGAAAATGGCTGTGTGAAACAATGAACATGTGCAAAAAGTCCTTAAATTGATATAAATCTCTATGAGAGTAATACTGAAAAGATCCTAACAAACATAAGCTATAAGATGAGCACCAGTCCACACTTTGAATCAGAATGGAAGTTTGGAAAGAATTGGAATTGAGAATCACACATTTAAAGATCTTTTGCAGAAATGCAAATTACTGCCTAATTTTCACTATGCGATTTTTACAAATAAAATGGATGTGGTTTTTGGGTAGGGATGTAGCTAAAGGTCTTAGGTTTAAGTCAGAGTTGAAATTAAGTCTCTAGCTATTCAATTGAGGAAGTTATACAAGTTTGAATAAGAGGTGTTTTTAGGAAAATAGAACATGGAAAAACAGAAAATCTGTTTTAAAAAGACCGATTGATTTTACTTAAAGTAAATTAATGGCTAAGAAAAAGAATAATGCCACCCGTGAATCTCCACAGTTACTTGGCCACTGTAACCCTTCACATGGTGGATACCCCGATTTCATTATGCAAATTACTTTGTTTAACCCAAATCACTAATGGCTTATTGTGTAGTAAAACAAAAGGAGGGAAAATTGACGCTAACACTAATAATTACAGAAAGAGTTGCAAGAATGGTTCTGGCAAGATTATAGGTTCTTAAGTTAAATATGGGATAGGTTATAGATGAGGATAGGACAATGTAAGACAATAAACTATGGTTTACTATGATTCCTATTTATACTTACAGTCCACTTTATTTTAAGATTGGACCGTCAAGGGTTCTGGTCATCACAGATCGGGTCTACAGACAGCAGGGCACCACTGGCGGGATTAGGTCAGCTGGGTGGTTCTGGTCAATTGGACTAGCACCTCAGACTGGATTGGTCTGGATTGGTCTGGATTGGATTGGCCCTTCTGGTGGCTGGACACTATAGGTCAGCGGGATGGTGAGTTTCAGCACGCAAGCATTAATGGTAGCAAGCCAAACTTGATCAAAATTACTTCCCTTAAGTTACGATGGTTCAGGATTTGGGCCTAGCTGAAAAAGAGTTCAGAAAATGCTGAGGCCTTGGCTTGGCAAATAAGTTTAGATGAGGAACAAGATGGAGAATTTAGGAGCAGGGCACCACGTGGAAATCAGGATGGAGTCAGGAATCAGTGTGTGTCTGTGTGTTGTGAGGTTCCCTTATATCTCCTGCCAAATGACATCACTCAGTTTATGGGAGGAGCAGACTTACAACCCACACCCACAAGGCTATGATTGGTCAAAGGCACAGTTCCCGCCCTGCTCTCTGCTGGTTGGATGACAGAAAGGGTTGTCATGTTTTATGATCTGTTCTGAAAACCTCCCACAGTTATTGGGACCAAAATCTAAGTTTCCCACATATACATATTTATGTACTTATGCCCCTTAAGAAAATTGGATACATATTACATATTTCATAGTTCACATTTACATCCAACTCCCAAGTCGATGGGACCTGGTGTCTTTCTGTTGAATTTTGCAATTTTTAATCATAAAGGTTTGGCCTAACAATTCCTAATTTGGTACATACATGTGCAATCACCCCTAGAACAGGGGTACACAATATAAGATTTGCAGCATTAATAGTTTCTGCGCAATTAGTCTTTTTGCATAACTTTTGTTCCTTATGCAGTAAGAAATCCCACCAAGTCTTCAAATGGCTAGCATAAGTTCAAATTTACATGTATGTACTTTTCACTCGTTTACTCGTTCTTGCCGCCAAGTTAAATGTCATGAAGTTATGTTGCAAAATAAGCAAATTAAGTCCAAAAATCACAGGTCAGATTTTTTCTTGCTTCCCAAGTGTGAGAAAATGGCAAGTCCTTTGAAGTTCAATGAGAAACCCCTCCCTGGAAAGTGGAGCATCCTGCCCATCCCCTGGAAGGATGAGTGTTCCAGCCTGCCATTGTCTTCTCTTGGGGCAAAAGACAAATGTCTAATGAGGTCCTTTGTCACGAGTATGTGAGGCCTCCCCACAGCAATTAGCCTTTCCTGCCAGCAGGGAAGTGTCAGCCTTTCCCAGGCTGAGGCCGTCAGATCAGAATTGTTTTTTTGTTTAAATAGTTAATTAACTCAAGACTGGGTTTAATTTTAAGTTTCGCCTAATCTTTCATTTCAACATATAAAATGAACACAGTTTATAGGTGGATTTTTACATTTGCAAACCTTTACCATTCCGAAAGAATTAAACCTTTCAACAAAAACATGCTTTCAAAACAGGCGATTTTGCACTTCATTCATGAAAAGCACATGCAACTGAGTCCTTTAAATCAGAGTTTCCTCTGCAGCTCATACACATTTTTATTCAGCATTAGGTCTTCCCTTAAGTGCTGCAATTGTTAGCAGTCTGGATACATGTCTCCAGCCTTATGTTTAGAGTTTCTCTCTGCACAGCTAATTCTGTTACCTGTTGCAATTTTAGCGCGTTTCATCCCCCCACCACCCCGTGGAACATGAAAACAAGGGTTCCTGGGCTGCTTTTTCCTTAGATACATTTTAGAAAGCTGTCAGTCAATGAGGCCGGGCTCCTCTGAACCACACAGCATGCAATACCCTTTTTACTCTTAATGATTCAATGGAAATGAATGGATCTAGCGCCAAAAACAGCCCCTTTTAAGGTTGCAAAGCTAATATTTTAAAAGGCATTTGTCAGTTTTCAGCACAATTATGCTGCTTTGCTCCATGATGGATGTGGCAGAGCCCACTGGCATGCTCCTGCAGTGAGAATTCTGTTTTTCACCGCCCCTGACTGTGTGTGGCATGATATGCAGACTTTTCTTGGTTGTGACCCAAACGCAGTTTCAATATTTTGGCGCCCACAGGAGTCAGCCATTTTGGGCTATTTCTTTCACCATTTGTAAAGTGAAGCAGTGGGGCACATTGGAATGGGTCAAAATATCCCGCAGGTACACCTAACAGGACAGACACTCGTCCATGCTATCACAAAACATCATTCTCCCGCTGCATCCCTCCCGCCCTGTCGTCTTAGCTTCTAGTTTATGATTTCTTATCCTCTTATCTTTCCCTCGCTCATTTTCTTTCTTCTCTGAGACTAAGCTCTGGATATCCCTGGAAGGAGCACACTATGCTAGTGCAGTATAAATGCATATTAACATAACAAAACAGTGGGGTACCATCAAGGTCCCCCTTAGCCTCCCGTAGTCAGGTCCCTGGCCCAGACAAATTGTACTAGTTGTGGTTGGTGGCTGTCAACTTTAATATAGTATTGCACAAGGTGCAGCCATTGTGGCTCACAGGAAGACATTTTCTTCCACAAGTCTTCCTAAATGGAGCTTTTAGTGTTATGAAATCGAATTACAAGGCAAGGGTGCTTTGTTTCTCTTGAGTGGATATGGGTGGCCACTAAGAATGATCATGTACTGTCATTCCCCTGCTGTGAGCAACTCTGGCCATGACAGCTGGATCTTTGAGAAATGTCTAATGACAAAGCATTAGCCACTTTTCTTGGACTCTCATTAGATCTCACATTAAAATTTTTAATTAGCAGTGGGTTATCAAGAGACCTGGAAGGGGAGTTAAAAAGTGTGAGAGAGCACTTGAACTGTACATCTGAGAGAAACTGTCCAAAACTGTCTAATGGTGGTGTAACACTCCCCCTTTTAAACCGTTACAGGCCTGTGATGCTTGGGTTGTCTCTGGAGGCATCAGGCAGTGTGTGAACCAAGACAAATTAAACTTATCTACACTGTTCCCCCACCATTAGAACTCTGAGGTTGGTCTTTGTTCACTCTAAGTCATGTTTTGCACCTGATGCCATATATTTGTTTCTTATTACCGTAACCAGCTACTCCAAAACTGAGAATACGTTCTAAACTCAAGGATGCATTGTGTTTTTATCCACATAACTCAGATGATCATTCTAGTGGTGTTTTGAGGTCACTGCCATCAATATTGTTTTTAATATGTGGCATCATTTTATAATTCCGAATTCTAGTATAGGCTGCTGTGAACAATTTATTGGATTACATTTAGTAACATTCATAATCTTGCTTTTTCTTTTTTATCTAGTTCAGAAAATACCACCCTGCAATCAGAGCACCTGTGAGTGGTCACCTTGGTACAACGTCTACACCCCTAGCAAACGGTTTGACGATGGAGACTTTGAGACCTATGAGAACATAAGGGCTCGAGGATATGCTGTCTGTGAAGCTCCCAGTGATGTCAGCTGCAGGTCTGTGAGGTTCTCCTACATCCCATTCTCACAACTGCCCAACACAGCAACATGCAGTGTCACAGATGGACTCATGTGCTACAACAAAGACAATGAACCCAACGGGTGTCTGGATTATCAGATTAGAATATTGTGCTGCAGATGTGTTCATTAACAGAACAGGAAATAGGACTTTCCGCAGCATTGCAAAACTTTTTCCAAACCTATACTTGCCTGTTTTTCTGCCCTTAAATTACCACAACAAAGGGAAAGTTAAAAAATGTTCTATTCTGTTTAATGTTGGTCTCTGCACCAATCATATATCTGAAAAAGAGCATGCGATTTTGCATAGGATCATCCATGGTTTTCTCCATGCAATAGAAACCTATTGAAAATATTTGCAAACAACATACAATGTAGTCCCATATTCCCTTTTGCCATAGTGCTATACCATGGCTCTACAGGTTGGTTGAGCAGGGAACCACAAGGGCAGTTATTTTCCGAGCCACGTTTTTGGGGCTATGTGTTAAAAATTCTTCCTAAAATGTAATAAAATAGTATTGTATTGTATTTTAGTCGTCATTTATATAGCACCATGTTCCCATTTGTATGGCCTCAATGCGCTTTGTGGTTGAAACGCACTCGGAGACCGAAGTTCAGGTATGGGAAAGTTCTAAGAGGAGGCTTAAGATGCGTGTGTGCATTTGGCCAGGATTAGGATTTAGGAGGGCTGGCTAGGCTCCAATAAGCAGCCCAAGATTTCAGGCACGTGGGCAGGAGGTCAGAGCGCTAGTGCAAGAGACTCAATATGTATCCAGCCAGACTGAATTTTGTCATAGGTTGTCAGTGAATTCTAATGGCAGGGGTGTGGATGCAAGTCTGGTGTTTCAGTGCGAAACCGTTATGTGACAAGCTAGACCGAATTTGACATAGTTGTATCTGCATTCTAGAGTGTGGATGGATTTCCGTGCCTGCGGCAGATGTACACCAGATGGAGCTTATCTTCGATGTAACAGTGTCATCCAATCCTCTGTGACGAAGAAAAATCCAACTACACTCGTAGACTTTTTGGGCCCTATGGACAGCCTACCCTATTAGTCGAACACATGCAATAGACTGGGTGACGTAGAACATCTTGTTGGAAGGGCAGGCAGGCTACCATAGAGACTCGGCTAATGGGATTCTCTGAGTGCAATAGACAGGTTACCTTTATAGTCTGACTACATATCGCCCATGTTCAACAGACACAAACCAAAGCAGACTAATAAGCACGTTATCAAGGATACCTGCATGTCAAAAATGTGCCTTATAATGTCTAAAGTAAGCCGTTATGGGTGTAATGGGGGGTTACCAACATACATCTTTGGGCATCCTCGGTACGCTAAATAAGGTAGGCGTAAATGTGTTAACTTGCATGTGCTTTCTTCTAGTTGCAATGCTAGGCTACCTGCATATCTAGGGGTAACCCTCAGGGATGTCCCCACAGGCATAATAAACTGGGTAATATTAAACTACCAGGTCCAGTACCAAGGACATGGAACAGTTATAGGCTATACAGATGGATCGCTAAGCACAGAAGGCAATCCTAAAACATCTTCTAAAACATTTGCTATCCCCAAGGATCCATCTAAGACCAACCCATTTCCTAGCCCCAAAACAATCTAAGTTCAACACATTTCCTACCCCCAAATCCATTGAAGTGCAACACATTCCCTACCCTCCAAATCCATCTAAGTGCTGTACACAGATAATTCCAAAGACATCTAACTGACTGTCTAATATACTGTAATGAAAGAGCATTGGAGAAATGCACCTTGATTAAAAGTATACAGCATGGGACAACTGCACCCAGACTCAAAGTACACAGCAAGATGCAAAGTAGTGGGGAGGAAATGTTCCTAGATTCAAGAAACAAGTCAGTGAGAAAAGTGCACCTAGAATTAAAAGCTACATGGGGCCTCATTACGAGTCCAGCGGTAACCTGCCGATGCTACCGGTGGGTTGCCACTGGACTCGTAACACTGAATCCGGTGCCTGACTTCCCAATGCCACTGGGCATTAAAATTCCCGGTGGAGCGGAATGTCAGGCGCCAGATTTTGTACATCCCCATTCCCATGTAGTCCCAGAAGACTCCATGGGAATGGGGACACGGAAGCACCGGTCCTGGCAGGCAGAGTTGTAGTTTGCCGGTCCGGAAAGGGTGCTGGTAAGTTGCTACCGGCACTGTTATTTCCAGACCAGAAAACTCGGAAGGAGGCACATGGATTCAACAGTATAATACAAGAACAATTAACTACAACTTGAGCAGTGCAATGGACACCAGTTACACCCAAGGCTAGATGCATGTATGTATAATGTAGTTTGGTAATAAATAATTGCTGTACTCCCTGCCCAGGCCACACTTACCTTATCAGTCGCTGCTGGTTGACTGTGGCAGGCTTCCCAGGCAAACACAGACTGGAGCTGCTTCTTCAGGAACTGCCCTTTGACTTGTGGCCTATAGCTGACGGCTGCCCAGACAGACACTGCTCTGTGAGTGCTCTTGAGGAAGGGAGTTCTGGTCACAGGTCGGGCAGGAGTCCAATGGGGAGTGGGGAGGGTGGGAATAGTCAGGCAAAGGGGGCGGTTGGGCTGGGAGAGTGAATTCCAAGCGCACAGAGCGCAATAATGGCATAAAAACCGCAAAGAAGAATAGGACCATGTTAAAACAATTCAAACAACTCGCCAGAAGAAAAGAGTGCTTTGAATTGGAGCACGGATGAGGCACAGGTTATTTACACACTGCTCTGGTGTTTAGACCAGTAGTTGTGGTCAAGGGGTCAGGCAGGAGTACAATGGGGAGAGGGGAGGGTGGGAACAGTCAGGCAAATGGGTCGGGGGGGCTGCCGGAGCGCAGTGGTGGCAGAAAAGTCCCAAAGAAGAATAGGACCACGTTAAAACTATTTTAACTACTCACCAGAAGAAAAGAGTGCTTTTGAAAATCGTAAAAAGATGAATGGGTCTTTATTTACAGTCAAATAGTCTTCACCAAATGGAGGCAGAAAGCACTTATTACAGGAGGATTAATCTCAAAAATATTCGGAGAAGTGTGTGACAATTCACAGGATATCGTAACTTCTCCCCAGGGCGGAGCCATTCCCTGTGAGGCAAGAAAGGTGAGGCCACTACCCAATAGTGCCCTTAGGAGTGGTGGAAGCGCAACCTGACAGGGAGAAACTCTGCTCGTGGGGATAAGGACTCCTGTTCCCTTGGCACCAAGCACTTATAAGAAATCGATAATAACACTATTAATAACCTATCATACCTATCATAAAATACTTGTCTCGACAGGATAGCTCAGGGGCAACGAGCTTGCCTTGGAAGCAAGGCGACACGGAGCACCACAGGTTCGATCCCCGGGTCCGCGCTTAGAAACCTCTGGGTATTAAGCGTGTTATAAATAACCTATCATACCCATCATAGTACTGTATGTTACGGTAATCTCTCTTTCACCTATGATTCACAAAACAATATGAACAAGATGAAGGAGACCCAAAGAAACCGGCAGACTAATAACAGGTTGCGTTACCATGGTGCTGAGAAGAGTTGGCCCCAGGGAGGCATAAACATTATCACAACAACAGTAAAGAAGGACTTTGACTTTACGCTAGGGATGATCTAGCCACAAGGAATAAAAAGTTGGAAAGGACTGGGAAATAGACAGCAGCTGTCATGAAGCCAGCCCAGCCCGGGAAGTTCGAGTAGGGAACACAATGCTGCAAGAACTCTGAATCCAAGTGGCAGGGACATCTAAGAATGGTCGGCGGAGCACTGCGAAGGAAGCCAAGCTCCTTATCATTGGAAGAGTGGAAAAGAAGCTAATGGTGACATGACCTGTGGGAGGTGGACTGTGCAGTCCTGCAATTGGGCCGGTGCAATGTGGCCCAAGACTCTGCAGAGCTGCAAGGATGAAGCGGAGAGCCTGGTGAAGGAAGCAAGAAGCATTGAAGCAACACAAGTCAGCCTATCACCCCAGGAAGAACCGGCGATGCTGTCCCAACACATAATAGGTAACGGGAGTAGCGGGAGACTCAGGGGCTTGGGGCAGCTCAAGAGTCAAGAGAGCCACAGGAGTGAACTTCCTCATCACAGCAGTGATACCCAGAGAGTCAAGAGAGCCTTAGGAGTACTCTCCCTCGTCTCAGTAGTGAGATCCAAAGATTCAAGAGTGCATTGGGAAGAATCTCCCTCGTCACAGTGGTAATCCAAGTAAGAGTCAAGTGGATACTAGATAACAAGAGCTGCCTGGAGGTAATATTTATTCTCATAAAACAGGGAAGAATTGCTGGACCTGTAAGGCAAACTTTCAGGAGCCCTTGGGAACAAGTGAACTGACTATTGCAAAAGTGTATCCTAAGACAGCCCTCAAGGCTGTGCAAGGCAAGGTGGCTGAGGGGAAGGGAGGCATTCTCCTGACCTTAATCTTTTTGTTTAATTAGAAACTAAAGCAATGGATTGTTGGAAGAGATAAAGACTGAGGCCATTCACCAATAGAAGGGAGTCATTCTCTTGGTTTTCATTTGGATGCTGAACCCTTTTGTAGATTAGTGGTAGGGTTAGAGTAGGTTATTGGACAGAGGACGTACCCTTTTTATTTGGACAAACATCCCAATGACGAGCACCTGAGTTGATATTTGTTTAGATAGGGATAACCCTTGAGAGATAGGAAGAGGTAAGTTATTTTCTTTATTTCTTAAATAAAAATGTGTTGAACCATGCCACCCCTTTGTTCTACTCCGTACTACGCCACACCACATAAGGGGACCCTTCTCTACAGCACTATTCATCAAACAAGGTGTTACACAAGATCATGGAATCTGCGCCGTCAGAAGCAAATCCTTATTTAAGCTTACGGTGCATTGGGTGCAGAGCTCTTCATTTTCACAATGAAGAAAAATGTTCTATTCATCAGCCAACAATGCATATGTGTCAGATGTTTTTGTAGATTAGTGGTATTCACACCTTTTCATACTGAGTCCCCCCTTGAGTTAAAATATTGTTTCTGGTGACTACTTTTAATAGAAAATATAAGCAGCAAATCTGTTTCTATTTTATATTAAAAGCGGTCATCTTCCTCAATTTTTAAAGATTCTCGGCCTCCCCCCACAAGTTTGAAGACCACTGTTGTAGTTTGCCTGAAAAATGTGCTTTTCTCCATTCCTAAACAGGGAGATCATGCTATTTGTTTGCAAGATGAATCAGCTATTCTGAGAGATTAAAGTCTGGAGTTAACATGATAAGCTTGTTGAAATTCATAGGCAGGCTTGTCTGGCAACCCCAAACTATACGATATTGGAGCTCTGTTTACAGATAACATTAGTCCCAATAAAATTGATTAAATCGTATTCTAAAAAGACTGAAGACTAAATGGCTCAACAGAGACACATGCATACATCTTTAAAGAGAAAGGACTTCATCCAATCTTGATCTGCCATCCGACTCCAACATGAACCAGATTGAACACAAAGCATAGATGTGCAGTAATAATTCAAACATTTATTAAGTGGATTTGTCCAATTTGGACAAAGAGAGCCTTGTCCAAAATAAGAAGGGATTATAAAAACTGTAACTGAATCAAAGGCATTACACTGAACAGAGGATGCCTGCTCAATGCAAAGCAAACGTGCATGCAACCTAAAACCATGCACGTAGAGCAGCAGTCGGAATAACAGCAAATTCAGCATAAGAAAAGCACTGGTAGACGGAGAGGCTTTCCCCTCCCAGGTGCAAACATACTCTCACTGTCTCAGTCACAATAAGAAAACAGATTCAAATATAGTGAATGTACATTTTTATTTTTTTATTTTTTATTATGCATTTAGCTTTTATTCAATCAAGAACAAACTTTTGGACATTTAATAAAAAACAATAAAATATCACATTTACAATTTTAACATTAAGAAACATAATACAAAAAACATAAAAACAAACCTAATTTCAAAACCTAATTATCATTCATGCAATAATCATATCCTACAAAAATTGAAGCTACTCCAAATAGCTATCTAAGTAATCGCCAGCTTCCATATATAAAATGCTGCTGCATTGACTACTATAGATTCTGCCCCTATCAAGGCTGCCCAAAATTGGCCTCTACTTATATTCTCAATTGATCTCATGAAGCCCCCATAGCCCTTGATATACAGTGGCACCAGGGAAGAACATGCTGTCAGTATATGCCTGCTTGTCTCAACATCTGTAGAGCAGTGTCTGCATATATCATTTTGCTCTGCACTTTTCCACTTGCTCATACATTCTTTTGTCCCCAATACATTGAACCTGAATCGTGAATCGCCTGAGTGCTGGGTTGGACCACTTCAGTAGATAGTTTTTGGGTTTACCGATCTTAAAGCCTTGCTGATCTCTGTAGATCATTCAGCCTATCTATCCCCATGACCATGTCCCTCTCTATCGCTTTCTTCTGCATCAATGAGACATAATCTGGACGCTCACATATTATGTCCATGGTAAGGCCTAATTTAGACAAATAATCTTTCGTATAATTGCACAGGTCTTTAACAAAATTATTCAGATAGCATCCCTTAGTCTCTTTACCCAAATAAAGTGAATGTAAATAATGGCCATAGGTTCAAAAACCTTTTGGGCTAAACAAGACTGAACAACTTTAAGGTCCCAAAAAGGCTGTGGTACCTTGAGCGTGGAAACAGATGTAGAAGGTTGTTTAAGTGCTTCTGGACAAAGAAACTTAGTAGTGAAAATCAGTGTTTGCCATGGTAGGTGTACTTAAATACCAGACCTATCAAGAACCAATACAAGAGAATGTTCAAGGTTTATAGAAGAAGCCAGGGGATTAACACCCTTTAGTGCCCCTAGCATATATGTATATGCCTGTGGTCTAGTGCCCTAGTTTACATAGGGCACCACTGAAGACCTGTCACTCAAAGGTGTAATTCTCCTTTCCAGGCTCAGAATCTAAGACATCTGTTGTGAAGGTGAGATTGCATGGAAGGTATTATTGACACATGTAGAAAAGCTTTCCCAAGTGAAATCCTGAGATGCCCGAGTGAGTTCCTTACATTAATTAAGATGCTAATTTCAGAGATAGAAGATGGAATTGTCTGATCCCCCAGCTCCAACTGCCCCCTTCCTATGTCAGATCCTCAAAGATGTAGAGTTAGTAAGCCATAAGGAAGTCAAGATTTTAAAAAATCATATTTCAGACCTCTGCTAAAGAAAACCACATTGGATCACAACATTCTGTCTAATTATCGACCAATTGCTGGCCTCCTATGGTCTGCTAAAATTCTGGAAACATGTTAACCATTCAATTGCAGAACATTTTGGAAAAACATAATCTCTTGGACCCATTTCATTCGGGCTTTAGATCTGGTCACGGAACCGAGACTGCCCTTATGGCAGTCTGGGACGACCTGCTGAGGGCTGCCGATGAAGGGGCTGTCAGCATGCTGGTCATGATGGACCTTTCGACAGCCTTCAATATGGTTGATTTTAAGATTCTACTTTCCACACTGTCATCGAGGGCACAGGTATCGATGAAGCCTTGGAATGGTTTGGTTCCTTTTGGACTAACCGCAGGTCAAAGCTGGATCATTTTTTTCTGATTCTCAGTCTGTGGACTTTGGGGTAACTGAGGGAACGGAACTTCCTTGTCCACAGTATTATTTAACATTTATATTTGTCCACTATTAAAAATGTTCTCTCAGTTTGGTTTGTGTTAACCCTCGTATACTGATGACACCCAAATGTATGTATGACTTCAGCAGCCTATTGAGGCAATGGACCGAGTCCTAGTCTGTGCGGATAAGATAAAGGCTTGAATGCTGGAGAACACGCTCCAACTAAACCCATCAAAAACAGAGGTTATTGTACTCAGCCCAAAAAGAAAGGTAGCAGACGTTCTCCATTCAACTCCGTGTCCATCCTTTTTTGGTGTGCCAACAACATTTTCAGATAAAGTAAAGAACCTTGGCTGTATTTGGCAGTCCAGTGTGGACTGTAATCTACATGTCAACCAAACGGTCATGTTTGTATTATCAGCTTAAACTCATTAAGCCTCTGCTGCCGCATATTGCAGAAAAGGACCATTCAATGGTGGTTGGTGTACTCACAAATTCCAAAATAGATTATTGTAATGCCCTTTTAATGAGGGTTCACAATTTTCAAATACATAAACTACAGGTGGCTCAGAACTGTGCAATCAGGCTGATCTTTGCGTTATAAAGAAAGTCAACTGTTTCCCAATATTGGAGAATCCTTCACTGTTTAAGAATCCTGTTTAAAGAACTGTGCTTGGTTTTCAAGTGTATTCATGGATTAGCACCGGCATACTTGACTTCACAAATTCAAATTCATCACCCTATTCCATCACTTCGATCCCTGTGACAGAGCATTTTGAGGGTGCTTTTTGTTAAAACAACAACATGGGCGGTCAGGCATTTTTGCACTTTTGGTCCTCGCTCCTGGAACTCTTTGCCAATGGACCTTTGATGGATTTTGCCTCTTTCTATCTTTAGAAAGCAATTAAAAATGTATCTTTTTATGCAAATTGTCTTTTCCAACTATTTCAAGCACTGAGTGCAGTCTATGATTGTTTCGTAAGTAAGATCTGCGCCTAGATGCAGTTTCTTCTTGGACCCTGCAGGGTATGTGCATTAGAAATATTAAAATCAAGCACAATCATAAAGGTAAAACAGGCAAAGTTAAGAGATTGAACAGGATCATGGGGGCAGTTCATAGTCAAAAGTATCCTTTTGCAGTTCTTGGCGGTTCAACAGCATCAAACAAGGTTTTGAGCTGTTGTGCAAGTGGTTCTAACCAGGTTCCACGACTTTGCGTTGTAGCTGATCCAAGCGTAGAGCAGGCATCAAGCAGGGTCCACAGGAGCTCAGATGTTCAAAGGCAGCACTTGAGCGATGCAGGTCAGAATGTGCACAATGTCGGGTCAAGGTTCAACCTGTACGAGACAGGTGTATCTGCTGGTTAGGATCGATGAGTAAAATTCCAGCAGTTCGGGTGTGGTCCGGTATGGGTTCAAAACAGTGACCTTGATATTCCAGTATGTGGTATGGTGAGGCAGCGGTTTGAGGTTGACTGGGATCAAGTCATTTGGTAACATCTGGAAGGGGGTCAGCGAGTGACATCTCTGTGGTTAGAGTCGAGAGCCAGCAAGAAGCAGTTAATTTGAGCCAGACAGGTGATGGGCTCAGCAAGGTGACATTGAGGTGGTTCTATCCGTACCAGCATGTCAGGTAGAAGAGTTTGAGGGCAGCAGCTGCACAATTCCAGGCGGCAAGCAGGTGTCAAGGCAGAGGTACGTTGCTGTTTTAAATGGTGCTTGAAGAGGTGAGGAGCGTGATGGCCACCAGTGTTGGTTCAACTGTCCAGGTGATGGCGAGGATGCGGGTGACTGGAGATGCATATAGGTTCAAGCAATTCGAGACAGCATTCGAAGATAGCTGTTTGAAGGAGTCCCGCAGGGCCTGGTCACCTGTGAATGTAGATCAGCAACAAAGGTGCTGACGGTTCCAAGGCTGTGGCTGTAACAAAGATCTTCTGGTTTCAGCCAAGACAACAACATGCAAAGCTGGCATGGTGAGGCAGCAAACTTGCTCTAACACATGGCACAGCAGTTCAAGGAGGTAGAGGGCAAAAGGAAGCTCCAGAGGCTCCTGTAGGTTCAAAGGCGTTGAATCAAAGTCGAATTACAGTTCAAAGTAATTTGACTGGAGAACACAGGATTCCTGGCTAGCTTGTTCCTCCCACATTGTGAGTGAAAATCCAGGGGCTCAAGGATAGGTTTTGGTCCTTGTTCTCACTCTTCCAGGCACAAGGCAAGCAGGTCCACAACTGCAGGTGTCCAACAATACAGTGAGGTTCTCTTGTGGCTGGCGGAGTGGCATGTCTCGTCCCAGCAGCAGGTCATCGCCAATGGTCTATGGTTAGGGGACAGAGCTGGTTTCTGCCTTGGACGCTTGGCCTTCACCTCACTGGCCAGGATGAACTCTCCCAAAAGAGGTCCAATTCATCAACCTACTCGATCACTTCGCACCATGGGACAGAGCCTTTTGGCAGTCCTTTTTGTTAAAACAACACGGGCTGGCAGGCATTTTTCCACTTTTGGTGCACGCTCCTGGAACTCTTTGCCAATGGACCTTAGATGGATTTAGTCTCTTTCTATCTTTAGAAAGCAATTAAAAACGTATCTTTTCATGTAAATTGTCTTTACCAACTATTGCAAGCACTGAGTGGAGTCTATGATTGGTTCTTAAGTAACATCTGCGCCTAGATGCAGTTTCTGCTTGGTTCCTGCAGGGTATGTGCGTTAGAAATATTAAAATCAAAATCCAGCACAGTCATAAAGGTAAAACAGGCACAGTTTAGAGATTGAACAGGATCATGGGGGCAGTTCATAGTCAAAAGTACCTTTTTGCAGCTCTTGGCAATCCGAGAGCATCAAAAAAGGTTTCGAGCTGTTGTGGAAGTGGTTCTAACCAGGTTTGAGGAATTTTAATCATAGTTGATCCAAGCGTAGAGCAGGCAACAAGCAGGGTCCAATACAGGAGCTCAGGTGTTCGAAGGCAGCACTTGAGCGATGCAGATCAGAATGTGCACCAGGGTCGTGTCATGGTTGAACCTGTACGAGACAGGTGTATCTGCTGGTTAGGATCGATGGGTAAAACTCAAGCAATTCGGGTTGTGGTCCGGTATGGGTTCCAAGCAGTGACCTTGATATTCCAGTATGTGGTACAGTGAGGGGGCAGGTTCAATGTTGATTGGGATCAAGACATTTGCTAACAATTGGGAGTGAGTCGGCGAGTGACATCTCAGTCGGGAGCCAGCAAGAAGCAGTTGATTCGAGCCATGCAGGTGATGGGCTCATCGAGGTGCGAGGTGGCATTGAGGTGGTTCTATCCATGCCAGCACGTCGGGTTGAAGATTTTGAGGGCAGCTACTGCACGGTTCCAGCTGGCAAGCAAGAGTAAAGCCAGGTCAAGGCAGAGATATGTTGCAGTTTGAAATGGCGCTTGAAGAGGTGAGGATCGTGAGGGCCACCAGTGTCGGTTCAACTGTCCAGGTCACGGCGAGGATGCGGGTGACTGGTGTGCAAATAGGTTCAAGCAATTCGAGGCAGCATTTAAAGATTGCCGTTCGAAGGAGTCCCCTAGGGCCTGGTCGCCTGTGAATGTAGATCGGCAACAAAGGTGCTGGTGGTTCGCAGGCTGTGGCTGTAACAAAGATCTTCTGGTACCAGCCAAGACAACAACATGCAAAGCTGGCATGGTGAGGTGACAAACTTGTTCTAGCACATGGCATAGCAGTTCAAGGCGGTAGAGGGCCAAAGGAAGCTCCAGAGGGTCCTGTAGGTTCAAAGGCTTTGAATCATAATCGAATCACAGTTCAAAGTAGTTTGACTGGAGAACACAGGATTCCTGGCTAGCATGTTCCTCACGAGCTGTTAGGGCCAATCCAGGGGCTCAAGGATATGTTTTGTTCCTTGTTCTCACTCTTCCAAGCACAAGGCAAGCAGGTCCACAACTGCAGGTGTCTAACAACACAGTGAGGTCCTCTTGTGGCTGGTGGAGTGGCAGGTCTCGTCCCAGCAGCAGGTCATCGCCAATGGTCTATGGTTAAGGGACAGAGCTGGTCTCTGCCTTGGGTGCTTAGCCTTCAACTCACTGGCCGTTATGAACTCTCCCAACAGAGGTCCAATTCATTCTTCTTCAGGTTTATGTCCAAGAGTACATCACATAAGTGGTGGGAGACCCCTTGTAGCAGTCTGCAGGTGATTGGACTAAATCTATCCAGCCTAAGTGATCCAATCCCTGTTCTTGAAAGAAGTGAACTTTGCCATTCTGACATCGCATCCAAAGTGCTTTGCTCTAGAGCACGTGGAGGGGACAGAAAGGAGAGTGTGGCAGAGAGAAACAATATGGTGGAAGTCTTCCTCCACTGTACAGAGCCCTATTGCCTATTCTAAACCCTCCCCTTTGCACTAGGAACAAAGACCTTTAGAAATCCAGCAACCTGGTGTGATGCTACTCCCTTTGAATGGGTATGCTGCTTTGGTGCTGGGGAACAGGACAGCTGCCTGGGGTGCGGCTGTTTCTGGCTGCAATGATTATGACCTGGGCATACCCTATCTTTAGAGTTTACCCTGCCACCAGCCTGGGCTACTTATCATAGTTTTGGTACAAGGTTGAATATCTTAAATGCAGCCCCTGTGCTGCAGATACTTGGCTGTCACTGTAGCTGTCAAATGGGCACCTGTAACCTCTGAACCTGCTCTGTGCCACAGATAGAGCAGGAGCTGCAGATCAGATACACACTGATTTTGGCGTGGAGCTTATGAACGGGGGACCTGATCAGCAGATTATTCTTTCAGAGATGGAATTACCTTCTACACCCTTGCAAATGGAAATGTGTCACAATTATAAAGACATGTAGACAAAGTTTACTGTACTGAATCACTAAATTAATGGAAGGCAAAATAAGACTGGCACTGCTGGGCTGCTTGAAGACGTAGCTCCAAACATTCCAGGGATGGAATTGGAGTCCGTAAGGGCATAAAGAAATAGTGGGGGTTTCAGATAGTCTCTTGGGTTCCTTCAATATCCCAGCCTTGCAGCCAGAATCAGACTACTGAAGCATACCTCATTGAGCACATCTGGCGTAAGAACAGAATGGTATGTTAGTTACCGTAGCACAGTTGGAACTTCACAGCCACTCAGCCCACAGCTCCAGAAGAGTGCAGGAGAGCAGTTCACAATTTAGGACTCATGGACCCCTTCCTGAGACTGTGACTAACAGGAAATGAAGTCACAGAACTTTGTATCATGTGGGAAAAAATCAGGAGCAGTACTTATCTGGCTCATGCCAGGGGCAGTCGATAAAACTGTTAGAGTATGCTAGAAAAAGGTTGCATGCTGGGGGTTCCGCTGGCAGGCATCTCCATTGGTGCAACACAATTTATTTTATACACAGGCCTGGTGAACAGAGGGCTCCAGTGCCTTCACAGGGATCACACAGGAATAGTGTGAAGAAAAGAGGACCTGACAGATGTATAGTGCAATAAATCAAGACTTGCTTTTTTACTTTTGTTCAGTTAGGACATTATCAAGTAATGATATCCATTGAAACAAGCAGTACCTATTTGATCATAAGAGCTGCTAAACATCTGATATGTCAAACTCCTCACATCAGCTGGTGCGGGGAAAACTCATCTCATTCTTGTTTTGATGCCCTTTTTTCTCTAGTTAGGCAGACCCCAGCCTCTTTTCTTTTGCAGTTGGTGGATCTAGGTCACATGACATAAGCCCCTGTTAATCGCCGCTTACCCTTTTGTGCCTTCTTGTATTGCCACTCTTTGCCCCTATTAAAGCAGCATCCAACCTCTTTTTGTTTGGTAGTTCATAAGTGAATACAGGTCATATGAACATAGCCCCACTGACCTGGCTAGCCCTATCCCTTCCTTTCTAAACTCTTGCATCAAGGGCTTCTCTCGCCTGGCCTTCCAATGTGAAGGGCAAACGAAGAAAAGGGCAATGCCTGTTTGGACCTGCTTGGACCGAAAGGATGCTGGACCAGAATCCCTGCCTTGCTAACGTCAGGTAAGCTCCCTCGAATATATATGTTTCGATTCACCTATCGCTTCCCACAACTTGTCCAACCATCAACAACTATGCTGCTCACCAGCCACATTATGGACACTGTACCACAGCAACCTCATAAATGTCACTGTAGAACCCACCACTACATGGAAACTGAGGCTCATCCATGCCCACTCAGCAATTAACCATGCAGCAGACATCACCGACCTGATCACCACACATGACTTGGGCGCCATTTTGATTACTGAAACTTGGATGCATCCACCTACCTCATAGGTGTCCTCATCTCTAACAGCTACATAATTCTACAAGGAGACCATCCAAACAAGAAGGGTGGAGTCCTTGCCATCATTCACAAAGCATTATGGCCATACACCCAGCTGGGCATCGCCACCATTGGCTATTTCAAAAAACATACCTGCCCCTTCCTGCTTTCAACAGACACATTCACTTTCCACCTCATCTACAGACCACCCAAGCCAAACACCACCTCCTTCGAAGACTTCACAGACTTGGTGACTGCCATTTCCCTCACGCACGCCAGCAACATCTCCCTCTGTGCCTTCAACATCATTGTCATTCCAGCAACAAAGTCAATGTAGGAAGATCTCCGCTTCTACTCGACACTCAACCACACACAGCAAACAAAAGACCAAACTCGAAGGAAAGGTAATATCCTCCACCTCATCATTACTGCCCTGCCCACCCTCAATAACAACTCTCCTATCCCGCTCGACTGGTCTGTAGGGAAATCTATCCTGAAGGAAAAGATGCACTATTTTAAAAACAAACATGTGAGCGGTCGCCTGCACACAGCACCTGAAAAACACATGCAAGGAAAATGGGCAATGTCTGTCGCCCCTCTAAAATAAAATTATCATTGACAAGGCTCAAACATTTTCAAGTACCAGAAAGCATGCTGAAACTTTAATTAACATGTAAAACGACTCAGACTAATATTAAAAGCACTACACTGAAAAGGACAAAACAATAGAATTGGGCTTGCATTGCTGCAGGCCTTTAATTTTATATATTTTCTTGACAGGATTAAAAGTCTACATTATGAAACATGCAGAGACATTAAATATGTGCCTTGGACAGCACTTTTATCAGCAAATGCAATGTTATAATTCTGTTTTAAAGTGACTCTTGCCCCATGGAGCATAACAAGACCTTTAAATACATTTCTGAATCAAGCACCAGCTATAGGTCTGAACTGCCATATTGTACTCCTCCTTTCCACAACCTCTTTTTGAAGCTGAGCAATATAAACCGTCACATCCAAGTGTGCAATTTACAGCATTCATCCGTCTATGTGCTTGGGCCAAACATCTTAAATTTAAACTGAATTCGGCTTGCCCAATGTCCCCCTCTCATCCAATCTGACATTGCAGTCAGGTAGGCCTGTCCAGAATAAAGGAATGTATTTTTTTTTCGAGACTGAATGACTCATGTAAGGCCAGCCAGGCCCTGTGATATGATATGACATTTGTAACGCACCTATACACAAGTGTTTTAAGGCGCGACGAGGCAAGGGGGAACAGAGGGAGGACAGGGACAATGATCTTACTAGGCCAAGTGACATTGAGATTGCTTAAGTGCAGGGGGTGGGGGAGGGGGAAAGCGCCTGGGGAACGGGGAGGGGGCAGTGCTGTACATGGGATCGAAACAATAACAAAGTGCAGACAGCAGGTGGCAGGTGCAAGGGTAAGTGCAGACAGCAGGTGTCCAAAGTGCAGATAGGGGGACTGTAGGGTTACAGATACAGACCCAAGTGCATGGGTTGCCAGGAGGCAGTGTGGATGTGCAATTGGGCGGTAGGGACCTGGGCCCGAAATCAGAGGGTAGCCAGGTGACCAGTGCAGTATCAGACAGGAAATCAGCAGGGCAGGGGTAGAGAGAAGGCAGAAGCAAAGAGGAAGGTCTTGAGGTGCTTCCGGAACTGGAGATGGTTCTCCTCGAGTTTCAGAGAGGGAGGGAAGCTGTGCCAGAGGGAGGCCCCAGCAGAAGAAAGAGAAAAGAGAAAGTGACCACTGCTGGGACAGGACTGAAGTCATAGATGGTCCCAGCAGCTTAAACTACAAAGGATTTTACCATGGCGACAGGTCGCTGGGTTATAAATACTCCAGCTTTGAACTAACAGCATGGACACCAGATGTTTTGGTTGTTGAGCAGAATAAATAAAGGTTGCCATGTAATACTGTGTACAGTGGAAGGGGGAAAAAGACATTATTGAAATTACGTTGATTCATGTTTCTGTTGGTAACTGTTAAACAAAACCTTGTAGAGAGCCAACTTGTTTTTTTTAAATGGTCAGCTTTTTATACTGTGATCTTCCTTATGTAAATTAGGTGAAATTGAGATGGAAAGATCATTTGTGCATAAAAGTATAAGTCATTTAAAAGTCAAAGGGCCTCATCACGAGTTGGGCCTTGGCCCTTAAATGCGGCGGTGACATAATTAGCGCTGCCAATACTGCTCTGCCGGATCAAGACTCGGTACAAATACCGCCAGACACAAAATTAACCAGCAATATTACAGCCGGCACTAATAGCACCATCAACACAAAGCGCAATTACAGCCGTATCACAAGTCTGTTTATGCCAGAATTAGCGCCGAAAAGCGGTGCTAATAAAGCCGAGATTTTCCTCCAGCTTCTAGCTGGAGGTAAATAAACACAGGTGCCAGAAATGAAGCCACAGGTGCACCCAATGCACCCCAGAGGGCTACATAAGGCACACCCCTACCTCAAACACCGTTTTCAACATCATGTTGCCATTACGTGCTGTGTGCTGGGACAGGAAGCTGCTTATGCTGCGCCTGGAAGTAGAGATGCAGGTCAGCCAGGCCAGGGCACAGGGCGAACAGGTGGTGGGGAGGAGGAGGGTGAAAAGAGCCCAAGCAAGTCGTGCACCCATCCCAAGGGCCAGGCCCTCACCCTGGACCCTCATTGACACCCAGTTGGTGACTCTGTGGCACCTCAACAGGCATACTATAAAAGAGCTGCTCAGCACAATAGAGGACGACCTAGGGAACAAGATAAACATCCGGGAAGCTGTGCCCCCACTGCTGAAGCTGGTGCCCATACTCCAATTCTTAGCTACTGAGACTTTCCAGCACTCTGTGGCCATGATGCACCCACTAATAATAATGGTAATATGGGCTAGTATGGTGCCCACATCCTCCATAAAGAGAAGTGTGCACTAGCTCAGGCTAACACTGAATGTTAATCCCACTAATAATGGCAACATGGGCTAGTATAGAGCCTACATCCTCCAGATGGAGAAGTGTGCAATAGATAAGGCTAACACTGAATGTTCGTCCCACTAATAATGGTAACATGGGCTGGTATGGCGCCCACATCCTCCAGATTGAGAATTGTGCTCTAGCTAAGGCTAACACTGAATGTTCGTCCCACTAATAATAATGGTAATATGGGCTAGTATACCGCCCACATCCTCTAGATGGAGAAGTGTGCACTAGCTAAGGCTAACACTGAATGTTCGTCCCACTAATAATGGTAACATGGGCTAGTATAGCGCCCACATCCTCCAGATGAAGGTGTGCACTAGCTAAGGCTAACACTGAATGTTCATTCCACTAATAATAATGGTAATATGGGCTAGTATAGCGCCCACATCCTCCAGATGGAGAAGTGTGCACTAGCTAAGGCTAACATTGAATGTTCGTCCCACTAATAATAATGGTAATATGGGCTAGTATAGCGCCCACATCCTCCAGATGGAGAAGTGTGCACTAGCTAAGGCTAACACTGAATGTTCGTCCCACTAATAATAATGGTAATATGGGCTAGTATAGCGCCCACATTCTCCAGATGGAGAAGGGTGCACTAGCTAAGGCTAACACTAAATGTTCGTCCCACTAATAATAATGGTATTATGAGCTAGTATAGCGCCCAGATCTCCATATGGAGAAGTGTGCACTAGGTAATAACCATATTCAATGTTTGTCTGCTTACAATAATACTAATAATAACTTTATATATTTGATAACGATCTTCTTATTTACCTCAATGGCAATGAATGCTGCAGTATAAATATCAGTAAACATAACATATTCATACTGCCTTCAATGCTGTGGTGACACGTTAAAAAATGTGGAGCACTTTAGCAAAACCATCTCCTTTTCATCAGCCGTTATGAAAAAAGGTATTAATTCGTTTTTTTCCCCCATTTTGTTTGGCACAAGTGTGTTCCCGTGGACTTCTTGATGTTGAATCCGTGGCTCATGGTGTCCACCACCCTCAGCAGCTGATGGGTCATTGCATGCTCCTTTCGTAATCCAAACTGTTCCTTTGCTAGTAGATTTCTTTCGGTGGCAAAGTCACTGTGTCGGACGAGGAGCACCTTCTCCAGGACCTTCGATAATGCAGAAAGCAGGCTGATGGGCGGTAGTTTGCAGTGTCCCTGTGCATTTCTGATTTCTCCTTATGTAGCCCCTGTGTGTTCTTGCCCTGATCTGGGGCAAGATGGGCCTTCCTTGCGCTTCACCATGGATGACCCACATTGCGACCACCTCCACCCCCCAGACGAGCTGGACAGGAAAGGCACTATGCAAACTGAAATTAAAAGATACTAGAACAGGAGATGGTTATGCCCAGAGTTCTTTCTTCATTTTACACCATGTGACACAGACACTAAGGCATATTTTTTAGTGATCGTAACAGCCCATTTTTATGGCCTCCCAAGGCCTGGGTTGCGGAGGTATAAATATGGAGATTCAGGCTCTGGCGATATTGGCGTTTCAGCTGTTACTGTACCTAAAGCACCATTGATATTCACGAAAAAAGGGAGAAAAGTCCAAATGGTAGATTCCCTGTTCAATGCTACTGGAAATAATGTGAATTCTGATACAATCGAGATGGCTTGCTAAACCAATCAGGCAACCCAGGCAAATCTACACCAACATACAGAAGTACCAATGAATATTGGAACCGTTGGGACCCTGGACATTCTGGAACCATTGGGCCCAATAACAGTCGCCCGCCCTGGCTACCTCTAACAATTGGCAACGTGTGGGTACCTTGGGGGCAGACCGAATACAAGTGTATCCTTCAGGGAGTGATGGAGGGAAGGATGGACACAGAGAAGGGGGGCAGAGGATTCATGGCCTAAGCTTACAGAATAGGATGGGAAATGTTCAGGAAGGGAGTAATCGATTCAAGATGGAGCATGTGTTCCACAACAAAAAGAACTTGATTTTGAATCGTGCTGCCATCCTGCCTTTGAAACATGACATCTCAGTATTGAGACACATTACCACCAGGAACATTTTGTGAGTAGACTTTATTTCTGATGACGATTTGGACATGGCAGTAATCAATCTTCCGTCTATTCTGGTCCAAAATCATTTACTATTATAAGGCGATGATCTGAGACTCAGAGGTATTGATGTCACTGTGTATGATTGTCCCCTTTCATCCGGTTCCCAATTGGAATGCAATATAGAATGTGGGTGTGGTTGCACGCAATTTCCTAACAAGGTGACTGCAGCCCACTCCAATATGAAAGACGACGCAAATTGGATATGGGTTCCAGATATCCGGGGGATCGTAGCTTAGGGGGTCCCTTTTGACTGAACAAGATTGTAACATTGTCTGTTGGAATTCAAGAGGGTTCAAGCAGCTTACCTGCAAGAAAATGCCATTGCTAAATTTGGTGAAATATAATGGATCCTCCTCGGCAATCCTTCCTGACAGGTGAGGTTACCATAAATGGTTTTGAGGTGTGTCAGCAAATGGCAATGCCACGATTGTTTGGTAGGCCTCGTGGGGGCCTCTTGGTGGCGGTCAAGCAAGAATGGGTCCACTCCTGAATCTTATTTGTTCCTATCCTCCATGTATTCACGCAGTTCGTCTCATTCTACAAAGTGACTTGAGTCCCCTTTTGATTAGTAACCTGTATTGTGATTATAAAGAGGCAAAACAGGCGGTAATCATGGAGTAATTATGGAGTGGCTGGATTCAATTCTGATGGATAATCAGTGTGGCCAGAGCACTCGTCAGGTGCCATTAGTGGGAGATTTTAATATAGACTCGAGAGTGGTTCAGATTTGATGAGTACTTTGGGTTTGACAGGTTTAAGGTGGGAATCATTCCTGATACAACGGGACCTTGTCTCACTAAATGGAAATGTTGAGGGTGATTTGGAGGGCCACACTACATGGCACCGAGGTACCCAGGTTTTTAAGGATCGACTTTGGTTTCAGCAGGGATGTTCCAACGATGTGAAAAATTTTGTATAAATAAAGCAGAACCTAATGGCCATTCTGTACTAAGGGGTATGTTAGGGAAACACTGGGTCAAGCACCCATTGTAATTGTAAACAACTAAAGAAATAGGCTAGTTTGAAATGACAAGAATATTAACCAGTTTAGGAAACAATTTAGTGAAACCGGGAACAATAAGGGATGTAGTGCCCAAGATTCTAATGCCCTCCTTGCCTTGTTTGTTGACATTTTGAATCAGATCACAGTTTGAGGAAAGGGACTTTTAGTTCTATTGCAAAAAGGGGAGTCTGTTTCCCAGAAATCCAAAACTACAGAGTAATATGCGTAGGACTGTGATAAATCTTTAAAACTCAAATGTGAATACTCCTAAACACTTGAAAGGCATTACGGAGGCAAAGGCAAGTTACAGGAGTAAATTAAAAGATTTCTGACTAATGATATATCAGTGAGAGGGGGCGACAATACAGACGGCTATTGTGGGAAGAGCTGACAAGAGTTTCTGGCAGATCATAAATGGAAAATCTGGAACACAAGCGGTATTACAAGAAGGTCCAGTTCTGGAGAGGTTATTGGTGACCCATTTTACTGAGCTATATAGCCCAAGCATGTTGCACTCACCTTTGCGGGTGTGGTGGGGTCTTGGGATTTTGAGTTTGTTCCCGAGGATATTGAGAAGTTAATACTGAAGCTCAGTAACTCGAGGACTCTGGTGCACAGTGGGCTCTGTAATGCAGTACTCAAGTCTGACTCTTCTTTCTGGGCTTCCTTATTATACAGGGTATTTAAATCCACTCTATTAACCCAGAGATTTAAGGAATCCTGCCACACCACCACCTTTATCCTGATATTTAAAAAAGGTGACAAGAAGTGCCCCCTTAACTATAAACTAATAGCCCTCCTCGACTCTGATTTGAATTTTTTCCTGCTTGGTGCTGGTGGAGCTTTCTCCATGGGCAGAGCAAGCAGGTATTTTGAACCCAAACCAAATTGGCTTCCTGAAAGGGGTCGGGACCTCTACTGCGGGCCTCGTTATTAACCACCTGCAGCAGAGGGTGTGGCAAAGGAGAGTGCCTGACATATACGCTGTGTCTATCGATTTGTCAATGGCATTTGATAAGATCCAGAGAAACCTGCTCTGGAACAAACTAAAGAAGTAGGGTATCCCTAGTAGCCTCTTGGCCATCCTGGGGAACTTGCACTCTGGCGCGACTTTACATGTGAGGTTAAGCAAGGGCGGGTAATACTTCTGCAATCATTAGAACATCTGATGGACTTTGGCAAGGTTGCGTCCTGGCACCATTCCTATTTAATGTCCATTCATCGGACATTGAGGAAGAATTGGCAGATGCAATATTTATTGCCTTTTGGTGCTGGTGTGTAGGTTAGTCTGGATTACAAATGTAGATGATATCTTGCTGTTGGACCACTCTAGCGAATTTTGATGGCTTTTGGTAGGTATGCTAAGAAAAATGCATTGACCATCAACTCGACCAAAACACAAATGTTGATAATCCATGCTGGTCGAAGGAAGCTGTCAACGTGCTGGAGGCTGACTGCACAAAAAAATAGAAGAGGTCCATCATTTAAAATATCTATTTTTTAACATCTATGGGGTAAATGGGAAATCTCTGCTGATTGAGCAGGCTTTTGCCAAGACCAGACAGAAGTTATGCCAAATGCAATTGATACATCGCTGCTTTGGCACATTTTCACTAAAACCACTGCTGAAGCTTTATGAGGCCAAAGTGATTACGACTGTATGCTGTGGGTTGGAGGAACACTCTCAATTCATTGAATATAAATTTGACTACTTGGAGGGGATACTGTGGAAAAAACTTTAGGTTTGTCAAAATCTGTCCCAATGGTGGCCATACGGGTGGAATTGGACCTGACTTCCATTAATTCTAGTAGTAATCATTTTTTATTCAGATACAAAATCCATTAAAACCCATGAACATATACAATTACAACAATAGAAAGAAATTCGAAGTAACATCCTAAAATACTATTCATTAACACCAGAGAGAAACATTATTGAAATGTCATCATGCCTGTGACCTAAAACCTTTGCCCGCATCAAGAGCCGCCTTTATAAAATGAGCTGTTATATAAGAACTTCAGATAACAAAAACTATACTGTCCCGACGTGCTGGCATATGGTTCTTAATTAAATGTGGCCTCATCCACTGCTTCCTCAAGTTGTCTAAAAATCTACAGTCCAGCAGAAAATGCAATAGGTCTTCACCAAGCCGCAGGCCTCGTGGGCAGACTGAATCCACGCCAAGCCATTGCAGCTTTGCTCTAAATGGCAGCACATTTAGATTGGCCTGTAAGATGTTTGTTCGTCATTCAGCAGACTTTATTTTGGTGATAGTCAGTGCATAGCCCACTTGGGTTGGCCTGGGGTTATGCAATTTTAAAGAGGATACATTGACACTTCTCACAAGAGTGGCCTCCAACACAATCTGTGAAGATCTTTCTTTTAAAAGAGTACAGCACTGTCTCGTGTTAAGTCTCTCAGTGCAGTTGCTTCTTTCAACTCCCATCTTTTCAGAAGCCAACTCCACTATTATACCAGAGCTTTGGGTCCTTACTGGTGTTTTGCACGTCCATACTAAAATTTGGGTACACAGAGGTACCTGATTGAACATTCAGATACAATTCTAAAAACCTCTGCTGGGCTTCTAATGATATGCTGACAATCCCCAACTCGTGTCTTAATGCACCCCAGGGGCTCTACTGGGGAGCCCTGAAATTCTTTGTACAGTGGAATTCAACAATGTGTCCACATATCTGCATTGTGCTGCCCCCCAAATCTTTGCACATAGAGAATGGCAGTGTTTATCCTAGACCCAAGGACCTGGAGGCACTTGGCCAGACGTTTGCCTCAAAAGTTGTAAAAGAAACATAAAAGGCCTCTCATACCCACTGCCACTTGTTTGACTACCATATTTAAATGGCTTCCCCAGGTGCACCTTCCTGAAAATATCAAATCTAGGTATTTATATTCCTCCACCACCTCTATAAATTGATTGTTCAGGGCCCAGGTGTCATGATGCCTACCCCCGGGGACCCAGACCAAGTCCAGCAACCGCAGAAGCAGGCATCAAGTCATTCCAAGCAAGCCCAACAACCCCTGCTAGGGGCTATTTGGGTGCAGTCCTGGCATCTATGGCGCCAGGCTCATATGGAGAGTCAGTCCTGGCGCCATAGGCGCCAGGCTCATAGTTTAAAACTTACCTGATGCAGACCATGCTGCAAACTTACCTTATGCAGACCATGCTGCAAGAGCTCCAAGCCAAAAGAGGCTTGGAAGGGACTACTTTACTTAGGGACTATTTTTTTTACTCGGGTGGGGCTGGGGAGGAATACTTACCTGGGACTACTTTGGAGGCTATTTAAACCACGCCCGAAGAGCAGCACACGCTTCGCGTTATTCTGCATCCAGCAGCGTAATGCTCACCGTGCCTGCAAGTCTGCATCCAGTCTTTTGCCACGCCCGCCTCGGGTCTGGAGCTCCTAGAAAAAGGGAGAAAGAAGGAGAAAAGGTTAGAACAAGAGCAATACCTTTGATCCTCACCAGAATTCCCGATCCATCCAGCTGGAAGAAAGAAGTTTTTTTATGCACGTCGCCGTGCCTGCTGAGCGCCGCACTGAACTCACCACCCTTCGCAGCATCTTCACATTCCACTGCATCCTTCTGCATGTTCCCGCCGCACTCCGGCACCTAAAGGGAAGACAAGAACAGCAAGGTGAGCCAAGGGAATACAAAGAGGCGATATTAGTTACCCCCCATAGACTTACCTGATTTTACCACCGGGGGTACCATTCCTCTTCACGGGTCGGCGCAGCTTCCACTGCCTCCTCGCCGAACCCCGGCCCCTAAGGGGAAACAAAAGGACAGCAAGGTGAAACGAAGGGACAAACAAGGGGAAACCTCCTCACCACAATAGACTTACCTGATTTTACCGCCAGAGGCATTATTCCCCGAGACTTCATACTTTCTCTCAGCGCCTGAATAAGGGAGAAAGCAACAGGTTACATATTGACATTATTTTATCGAACTGTGTTGGATAATACAAATCCTTACCTGAATATTACCGGTTGCAACGAGGAACTCTTCGCTAGGGTCAAGCTGCAACCTGCAAGGAATCGGACAAGAGTGAAAGTCAGACATTTGAACTCTTACGAACTACATACTTACGGCGTCTTGCCGGGAATCTCAGAGCCAATATTGTTCTGGAACTCACCAATTCCTTCGAGCCAGTGAAGTAACTGGTTATCTACGCGCCTCTGCGCTCAATGCAGGATGGAGAGCTCATCTTTCCTAACCATCAGGTGAGACTATAAGAGGGAACATCAAAGGTGATCAGTGGGGAGAACAGCGGGAGTGGGGGGGGGGTTAACACTCAACTCCATGGGTGGTTAATTCCCTTTCTCCATTTGCAGAAGAATATTCCTACGGGCCAAGCAAACGAAGCTAGGTGGGCCAGTCCAGTCCGTCATCTCGGTACTACGCGTCACATTGGTGGAGACCGCTGCTGCCAGTTCAGATCGACGCCCCTGTGGGAGCCAGGTGAGCGTAACAGAACGCAAAGCCTTCCCACAAATTCCCACCCGGGCGTTATGGATACCCCAGAAACTGACCAATTGGCCCAATTACTAGGGGAACTGAGGGCTGAAGTGCATTCCGCCCGTCAAGAAACCAATGCTCTTAGGAGAGAACTGATTTTGTCAAAGGAGCGAACTGATGACCTTGCTAGGCAACTACTGCAAAGCCAGGCTGGACAAGCACCCCTACCAGGTCCCTGGGGAAATCCACTCCTGTGTCATCGAGTAACCCTGTGCAAATAAACCTACCAGGAAATATTCCATTAGCTCCGCCCAAACGCTTTGCCGGCGAGCCCAAAAGGTTTGCCGTGTTTATGAACCAATCCCGCTTGCACTTTTTATGCAGACCTGGAGCCTTCCCAAACGATCAAGCCAAGGTAGCCTTTGTATTGTCATATCTCAGCGGCAGTGCAGCTGATTGGTCAATTCCACTAGTTACTCAGGATGACCCAATTCTCCGGGATTTTCAGAGCTTTCAAATGAGCATGGAAAGACTATTTGCCCGGCACTCCCAAGGACAGGCCCTGGATAACGAACTTTTGTCTCTATGACAGGGTAACCAGGACCTTCTATCCCACATTGCGACCTTTAATAGGTTGATAGTGGAAACTAGATGGCCTGAGGTAAAACGAATCACGTTATTTCATCGAGGGCTTCGAGGAGAACTCAAGGATGTCTTGGTTCAAGTCGTGAACCCACCTCAAGACTGCGCTGAATATATAGACTTAGTGGTCTAGTTAGATCACAGACTTCAGAACAGAAAGGCTGATCGAGCCAAGTTTGAGAATCGGGTGTTGGTCAAAACCCAAGCTAACCCCAAAGGAGCAGATGCATCAGAACTCATGCAAATCGGAGGGGTTAAAGGACCCTTAACCCAGAAGGAAAGAGAAAGGAGACGGCAAATGCAATTGTGTCTATATTGTGGAACTTCTGGGCATTTTCTACGGGATTGCCCTGTAAAACCACCCAAGAAGGTGGTAGGAGCTGCTGATAAAAGCCATATGGATTCAGACTCGGGAAACGACCACGCCCGACAAGCGTAGAGGTCCGCTTGCCGAGCTTGAAGAAGGATACTCAGACCTCGCATTTTATCATATCAATGGTCCTCGTAGATCCAAAGCAGCCATCGCGTATGCACGCAGTAAGGGAATACATTGATAGCGGGGCCATAGGAAACTATGTGGACTACGAATTGGCTTCCAGGAGGAATCTACCTCTCTGCCAAAAAACCACCTCAGATGTCATCACCACAGTCGATGGAACTGAAATTGCCTCTGGGCCTGTAACTCATTCCATCGCAGAGATGACACTATTGGGTCAGGATGGGCATCGAGAGACTATTGTGTTTGATCTAATCAATGCCCCATAGTTCCAAATAATACTGGGGATACCTTGGTTGGAAACACATAATCCTTGTATTGATTGGCGAGAGAAGAGAATAACCTTCCCGGATTGTGCACAAACCTGTTACCCAAAGAAAAATCTGAACGCAGGCCTGGCCACAGTAACCACAGCAGTTGTGCAACTACCTCCAGAATACCAAGAATTCCAGGATGTCTTCCAAAAAGAACAGGCAAACACCTTACCACCTCACATGTCGTACGATTGTCAAATCGATCTCATACCCGGTGCACAACCCCCTTGTAGCAGGATCTACGCCCTTACGGAACCTGAGAACCTTCACCTACGACAATACTTAGACCAGTACCTTGCTAATGGCTTCATTCGCCCATCCAAGTCCCCTGCATCTTCAGCTTTGTTCTTCGTGCCCAAAAAGGAAGGTGACCTCAGAACGTGCATAGACTACCGCGCATTGAACCAGATAACTGTTAAGAACCGATACCCATTGCCTCTGATCCCTGAACTACTAGACCAAGTGAAGGACGCTTGCATATACACTAAGTTAGATCTCCCGGGGGCATACCATCCGGTACGTGTAAAAGAGGGCGACGAATGGAAGACTGCTTTTCGCACTAAGTATGGGTTATTCGAATACCAGGTGATGCCTTTTGGGTTGTGCAATGCACCAGCAGCCTTCCAATACTTCATGAACGATGTCCTTCGTGAACTCATTGACGTTTGTGTTGTCGTATATATCGATGATATTCTAGTATACTCCTCTTCAGAATCTGACCATGTGAAGCACGTACGAGCAGTCCTTGAAAAATTGTGCCAGCACAAACTATATGCAAAACTGGAAAAATGCGTTTTTCATGCCACAGAAGTTGAATTCCTTGGGTTTATCCTGACCCCAAGAGGAGTCCGAATGGACTCACGAAAGGTGGACGCAATCCTTAAGTGGCCATCACCAAGTTCAGTTAAAGGAGTACAAAGCATGCTTGGCTTTGCCAGTTTCTACCGCAGATTCATCCCGGATTTTACATATGTTGTACATCCCATCACAGCACTCTTACGAAAAAATAAACACTTTATGTGGACTGAAGAAGCTGAAAATGCCTTCCAAGAGCTGAAAGCGAAATTCACGTCTGCACCTGTATTAAAGCACCGGCGCCCTGAACTTCCATGCATAGTGGAAACTGATGCATCCAGTCTAGCCATGGGAGCTGTCCTGTCTCAAAAGGACCCTGAAACTGGCCAGCTTCACCCAGTAGCATTTTGGTCCAGAAAGTTCTCGGCACCAGAGTTAAACTATGCGGTTACCGACAAGGAGTTATTAGCCATTAAATCTGCCTTCAAGGCTTGGCGGCACTATCTTCACGGTGCCTGGCATACCATTACTGTGATCACCAATCACCGGAACTTACAGTATTTAAAGACAGCCAAGGCCCAATCGTCACGCCAACTCCGATGGGCATTGTTCTTTGCCGAGTTCGATTTCGTGATAACCTATCGACCAGGTTGTAAGAATGGTAAAGCAGACGCCTTATCCCGAATAGGGATGGGAGAGGCAGAATTGAACCCAGAACCAATGCCTATAATTTCTGAACAAAGGATTCTTGGCATGACTACTCTACAGAACTAGAGGTCATTCAGGTAAAGATCCAGCAACTCTTTGATCCTACAGCCCTGCAGAACTGGGTAAAGAAAGGCCCGGACTACTCCGTCACCAATAACCTGCCTTATTACCAAGGGCGGCTATTTCTGCCACACAAGGAACTACAAGAGCTAGTCATTTCCCTTTATCATGATACCCTAATGGAGGGGCACCCAGGTATTGCAAAAACTGAAGCTAAAATTAAGAGACAATTCTGGTGGCCCACCTGGCAAAAGGATATTAAATAGTATGTGATGTCTTGTGGCATTTGCACCCAAAACAAAAGTCAAAAGAAAAAAGCAGCGGGACTCCTACAACCTTTAGACATTCCGCCTACACCATGGCACACCTTATCGTTAGACTTTATTACTGATCTACCCCCATGCAATGGATTTAACACCATTCTAGTTATTGTGGACCTTTTTTCCAAGATGGCCCACTTTATTCCTTTAAAGGGATTACCTTCAGCTTCAATCCTGGCCAAGGAGTTCCTCGAAAACATTGTTCGCATACACGGTTTTCCATCCGTATTGGTCTCTGACCGAGGCAGTCAATTCATTTCACATTTTTGGAAAAAATGTTGTCAATTGGCGCAAATCGATGTGAGGTTATCGACCAGTCAGCACCCACAAACCGATGGTCAAACAGAGAGGACCAACCAGACTCTCGAACAATACCTGCATTGTATTTTACATCAGACTGAGAGTAATTGGAAAGACATTCTTTGGATCGCCGAATATGCATACAATAATTCAGTACATTCTGGAACTGGACAAAGCCCCTTTTATACCTTATATGGGCACCACCCTCGAACCTTAGACCTTGACTCACCCCAACACTTAGAAATGCCCGCAGTGGACCATCTGCACGCTACGATTACACAAGCCTTTAAGGAAGCAACTGCACATTTAAAACAGGCGAAAGAAAAATACAAGATGCTAATCGGCATAGAAGTGATACTCCACAATACCAGATAGGGGACCAAGTATGGTTAGCCACAAAACATATACCTCTAAAGGGAACACGGACCTTTAACCCCAGATATTTGGGACCTTACTCTATTAAGGCCATTATCAACCCGGTGGCTGTCAAGTTGGACTTACCTGCTAATATGCAAATTCACCCCATCTTTCATGTGTCACTTTTGAAGCTAGTGCAACCAGGGACAAGACTAACCAAGCCACCAGACCCCATCCTTGAAGACGGGGAACCAGAATTTGAAGTTAAGAACATCCTGGACTCCAAGCTGATAAAGTCAAAACTTTTTTATTTAATCGACTGGAAATGTTACGGACCTCAGGAAAGGTCAGGGGAACCTAGTGACCACGTTCATGCACCCGATTGGTGAAAAAATTCCACCGAAATTTCCCAGACAAACCGAAACTACAGGGAAGAACGACTTTAGGAGGGGCCTTGGGGGTGGAGTGCTGTCATGCTGCCTACCCCCGGGGACCCAGACCAAGTCCAGCAACCCCAGAAGCAGGCATCAAGTCATTCCAAGCAAGCCCAACAACCCCTGCTAGGGGCTATTTATGGCGCCAGGCTCATAGATTAAAACTTACCTGATGCAGACCATGCTGCAAGAGCTCCAAGCCAAAAGAGGCTTGGAAGGGACTACTTTACTTAGGGACTATTTTTTTTACTCAGGTGGGGCTGGGGAGGAATACTTACCTGGGACGACTTTGGAGGCTATTTAAACCACGCCTAAAGAGCAGCACACGCTTCGCGTTATTCTGCATCCAGCAGCGTAACGCTCACCATGCCTGCAGGTCTGCATCCAGTCTTCTGCCACCCCCGCCTCGAGTCTGGAGCTCCTAGAAAAAGGGAGAAAGAAGGAGAAAAGGTTAGAACAAGAGCAATACCTTTGATCCTCACCTGAATACTCGACCATCGCACCTTCGAGCTGGAAGAAAGAAGTTATTTTATGCGCGTCGCCTCGCCTGCTGCAGCGCCGCGCTGAACTCACCGGCCTTCGCAGCATCTTCACAATCCACCGTATCCTTCTGCATGTTCCCGCCGCACTGCGGCACCTAAGGGGAAGACAAGAACAGCAAGGTGAGCCAAGGGAATACACAGAGGCAATATTAGTTACCCCCCATAGACTTACCTGATTTTACCACCGGGGGTACTATTCCTCTTCACGGGTCGGTGCAGCTTCCACTGCATCCTCGCCGAACCCCGGCCCCTAAGGGGAAACAAAAGGACAGCAAGGTGAAACGAAGGGACAAACAAGGGGAAACCTCCTCACCACCATAGACTTACCTGATTTTACCGCCGGAGGCATTATTCCCCGAGACTTCATACTTTCTCTCAGCGCCTGAATAAGGGAGAAAGCAACAGGTTACATATTGACATTATTTTATCGAACTCTGTTGGATAATACAAATCCTTACCTGAATATTACCGGTTGCCACGAGGAACTCTTTGCTAGGGTCAAGCTGCAACCTGCAAGGAATCAGACAAGAGTGAAAGTCAGAAATCTGAACTCTTACGAACTACATACTGTGTGATCAGCATACAGTAAGGTGCTAAATATTATGCCATTTAGAAGTGGAGGGATCAGACCTTGAGACTCCTTATGGGGCTCAAAAAAAAAACTGAGGAATGATGAAAACAGAAATAGGGCCAGGGGGCACCCCTGCTTTACCCCCAACAGTTAGGACACAGCTTTCTGAATATTTGTGATTTGCTGCACACCTCATCCTGGCTGATGTGTTCTCCTAGAGGACGGTTATTAGTTGCAGGAGTCCTGAAGGAACCCCAATTTTCTTAAGTTTTGCCCACAACAAGTTACGGTTCACAGAATCAAAGCTTTTTGTAAGGTCTAGGAAGGCCATGTAAAGATTGATTTTTATTCTTCCATTGTACTTCTCCACGATGGTGTTCAATATAAAACACTGATCGATCGTGGAGAAGCCCCTATGAAAAACTGCTTGCGTGTCTGGGAGTGTGCAGTTATGTGACGCCCACGCCTCCAGACAGTCAGCCAGAAACCTTGCATAAAGTTGTACTTAGACGTCTAGGAGTGCAATGGGCCCATAACAATGTGGGTCAAGGACATTGCCTTTTTTAAAGAGGGGGATAATTAGGCATTTATTCCACGATTCTGGGAGGGCAGAACTGTTGGCGATGGAATTGAAAACCTGAAGCACAATTGATAGCCATCAGAGCACTGATGCTTTAAATACCTCGGTCTCATCTGGGCCCGCCGCCATACCGTTCTTGAGCATTCTAATTGGCACTTCTATTTCTTCCTGACAAACATTATCTCGCTATAAGTCTCACTTCAAGTGTCTGTGGTTACTTGAAACTGAGTACCAGCTTCACAAAGGATCTCACTAAAATGTGAGACCCAGCAGTCGCCAGGGATCTGTTCAGCAGGGCCTACACACGAACCCGCAAAACCCATTTCACCAAGCCCCAGAATGCATTTGAGTTATTTTCGCAGACTGTCTTGTCCAGGAGATCCCATTGTTTTACCATAAAATGGTTTCTCTTTTGTTTCAATAGCAATTTTTTGAGATGATGGATATTACCACCAGAAGGGCACATATTCAAGAAGGCCAGATGGAGTTCTCCATTTGCTCACCTGCATCCTGCACCAAACTGGAGTGCGTTTGATCTACTGCTACCTGGGCTAGTGGCTCCTTTACCTAACACACAGGGTGCAGTACCATGGATACGCGACTGCAGGAGCGTAAAGAGGTTTACCACTTCGAGGGGCAGTTTGGACCCCAACAGACTACCCCAAAAGGATTGAGATTCAGTGTCTTAAAGCAAGGCTAAAACCTCTAATTCCCCAATTCTAATCATTGGATCAAACTGGGTCAGAACATCCAACCTTTTGGGTTCTAAAGGTGAATGAAGAAAACTCAGCCTTGAACAGCAATTGGCGATTCTCCTTTAGTGGGTTATTTGTTTCCTGTTTAGTCAAAACGAGACCTGCTAACTCGGACTCTGTGCTGTGAGGCTGACCAGGGTTTAGAAATAGGCAAAAACCAACTTTAGATTCCGATTGTGTTGCGCTTTCACTTACTCTTCTTATTTCATGTGATGTTACAAAGAATAACAGACTGCAGTATTTGCTTTGTGCCTCGAATTTAATTGTTATTTCACAATTAATTCACAAATGTAGTTAACTTGTAACTATTGAATTTACTTCATTCCATTTGTATAATATCTGTACGTGTGATTGCTATACTTGTTCCTATTGAATTGACTTCATTCAATATGTGTTTGCTCCTTGTATATATGAGTTCTACTTATTTGCTCCCCAACACATGTTTCCCCGTCATTGCATCCAACGGTTCATCAGGAGGCGCACATTTGTATTGACAAAATGTTTTTTCCCAAAGTGGTGCGCTAGAGACTGAGACAAAACCAGGTAGAAATGTCTTACTTATTTGTTATATGTAAAATGGAATTGTATTCAGATTCGTATTGGTATAATTACTTACAATTGTGTTGCCTTGTATTTATTCCAACAGTTTAAATGCTCAAATGATGTCCTAGGTGTTAGAGCTCTGATGTTGCCATTATGGTTTTTCCCTTTTTCCTTTTTCTTCTTTCTAGGTTTAAAGGTAAGAAACGGCCATCAATATACTCCATATTCAAATCCTGGTGGTTATCTACCCTAACTGGTTGTACATCTATAAATGGCTACTAAGAAAATAAAATCTATATCTTTACTTTCAAATCTCTTGTTCTTAGAGTATTAGATTCATGCTCCTCGCGGTATGATTGCGGTTAATTTCTGAAAAACGGGCACATTATGTAGTACGCAATGAGGTCATGCGTCGTACATGCAAAAGCGCCATCTTTGTTTGGGAAAGATTCATATTAAACAGAACTCATTTATCTTTGTGCAATAAAGCATTGCAGTATCATAAAACATGTGTGGATTCATCCAATGAAGCCTGGTTTGGCTCAGTTTCTATACTTCAAGATTGTATACTGCTATACAAATAGTTGATGTACTAGATTTGTCGTAAGGGGCTGGATTGTTATTGACTGAATTTCAAATTAAAATAATATACATTTGCATGCAATTGAAAATGTAACATTTGGCTTGGTTATTATAGGTGAAACACGATACAGATCTATAAAGGAGAAACACTCTTTAACATACAATTTTAAATACTTCATGAATCTGCGTCATGATATAAGATACAGTTAACTAAATAGTTCGAGATTTCTTAAGTAATATGTTGCTTAGAGAAAATGATACAGCTCCTGGTCCGTGTTCAGACCGGAGTGTCAACTGTCCATTGTATAGATCCAAAAGGCTTATCTTTTTCTGGGAGTTTTTTCTAAGTGGCCTCTTCTAGGTGGTAATGAAATTTCTCGATGCTGAAAAATGTTAGTTGTGCTCATTCTTCGTTACGATGTCTATCTTGAAAATGGAACGTCAGAGGTGATCTGAGATCTTGATTGATAATTGCTCCGGTGTGTTCTCCTAAGCGTGTCTTTAATGTCCTTATGGTGCTTCCAATGTACAGTTGTTTGCAAGCACATCTTATCCCATATACAACGTACTTGCTATAACAGTTGATTGGTTTTTTTTATTGCTACTTTAGTTCCATTTGGTTTTGGAGTTGGCATTATCCGAATATTGGCACACTGTGCAATGTCCACATTTATAATTGCCTTTTGTAGGCGGTTTCAACCACTTTAATAATGAGCCAATTGGTTGTTGTTCCACAATTTCTGGAAAATTCAGAAAAAGTAGGATTTATACCGACATACAGTACCAATACTCATATAATAAAACAAGTAATAAAGAAAAATTGGAATATACTTAAAGTGGATACAGATCTTCAACTAATTTTGGACAACCAAGCAAGTGTCACTTTTTGCAAAACAAAAAATGTAAAAGACATTCTAAGCCAATCTCATTTTCACCATGTGAAACAACAAGAAATTGGCTCATCATTAAAGTGGTTGAAACAACCTATAAAAGGCAATTATAAATGTGGACATTGCCCAGTGTGCCAATACTCGGATAATGGCAAAGAAAAGTACTCCAAAACCAAATGGAACTGAAGTACCAATAAAAAAAATGAATCAACTGTAAAAGCAAGTACTTTGTATATGGGATTAGATGTGCTTGCAAACAACTTTACATTGGAAGCACCATAAGGACATTAAATACACGCATAGCAGAACATATCAGAGCAATTATCAATCAAGATCTCAGATCCCCTCTGGCATTCCATTTTCAATATAGACATCGTAACGAAGAATTAGCACAACTAACATTTTTTGGCATCGAGAAAGTTTCATTACCACCTAGAGGAGGCAACTTAGAAAAAACTCTCAGAAAATAAGAAGCCTTTTGGATCTGTACAATGGACACTTGCCACTCCGGTCTAAACACGGACCAGGAGCTGCATCATTTTCTCTAAGCAACATATTACTTAAGAAATCTCGAACTATTCAGTTAACTGTGTCGTATACCATGACGCAGATTTATGAAGTATTTAAAATTGTATGTAAAAGAGTGTTTCTCCATTATAGATCTGTATCGTGTTTCACCCATAATAACCAAGACAAGTGTTACATTTTCAATTGCATGCAAATGTATATTATTTTAATTTGAAATTCAGTTAATAACAATCCAACCCTTTACCACAAATTTAGTACATCAACTATTTTTATAGCAGTATACAATCTTGAAGTATAGAAACTGAGACAAACCAGGCTTCATTTTATGAATCCACACAAGTTTTATGACACTGCAATGCTTTATTGGACAAAGATAAATTAGTTCTGTTTAATATGAATCTTTCCCAAACAAAGATGGCAGTTTTGCGTGTACGACGCATGACTTCAACGCGTAGTAACGCGTGATGACGCGATCGCGTACTACATAATGTGGCAATTGTTCAGAAATTAACCGCAATCGTACCGCAAGGAGCATGAATCTAATACTCTAAGAACAAGGGATTTGAAGGTAAAGATATACATTTTATTTTCTCAATGGCCATGTATAGATGTACATACAATCAGTTAGGATAGATATCCACCAAGATTTGAATATCGAATATATTGATGGCCATTTCTTACCTTTAAACCTAGAAAGTAGAAAAGGGAAAAAGGGAAAAACTATAATTGCAACATCAGAGCTCTAACACCTAGGAAATCATTTGAGCATTTAAACTGTTGGAATAAATACAAGGCAACACAATTTTAAGTAATTATACCTATATGAATCTGAATACAATTCCATTTAACATATAACAAATAAGTAAGACATTTCTACCTAGTTTTGTCTCAGTCTCTAGCGCACCACTTTGGGAAAAAACATTTTGTCAATACAAATGTGCGCCTCCTGATGAACCGTCAGATGCAAGGACGGGGAGCACGTGTTTGGGAGAAAATAAGTAGAAATCTTATATAGAAAGAGCAAACAAATATTGAATGAAGTCAATTCAATAGGAACAAGTATAGCAATCACAAGTACAGATATTATACAAATTGAATGAAGTGAATTCAATGGTTACAAGTTATCTGCAAATGTGAATTAATTGTGAAATAACAATTAAATTTGAGGCACCAAGCAAATACTGCATTCTGTTATTCTTTGTAACATCACATGAAATAAGAAGAGGAAGTGAAAGCGCCACACAATTAGATTCTAAAGTTGATTTTTGCCGGGTTCTAAAGGTGGTGTATCCTCCATTGAACACTTCAAGAACAATGGATTATGGTCAGCTTCTGGGCAGTGTTGGACTTCAAATCCCTACACCATAACATATGACAAACAGTTGTCCAAGCAGTAGTTTGTGAGGGAACTCCTCGGCCCTATTTTAAAAGCAGGTTTGGGAGGGATGTCCCCAACACACCTTCCGTTCAGCTCAACATAAGGATTTATTCATAAATAAATCCATTAAACGACCCAGCGCCGATACCCCACACATAATACTTCTTTTGGGGAATCCGTATATCTCTTGAACATACAATATATCCTGAAGGATGACTTTGTTCTGGCCCAGCTTTGCATCAAAATCCCCAATCAATATGAAATCACCATCTTCAGTTTTCAACAAGTTCTTGGGGATTAATGAATCCTCCCTAAGCATACTTGACTGCTTGGTATTGGGGGGAAGAACATACATATTTATGATTGTTACATTTGTGGCCTGGAGGAAGCTGTTCCAGCAATCTTCACCACTAAACAGACAGGGTTATCTAATACTATCCTACTGCTTGAGATGGACATTGCTTCTTAACCATAGTCATCGGGCCTCTGAGCCATCTGCCTTTCACAGATTGCACTGCTTTCACCATAGAAACATCAGAATTGTAATAAAATTGATTCCAGGCACTGTGTCATGGAGCCATGTTTCCTGCAGACAGACAACATCATGGGTACTGAGCCACTGTATCCATTCAACGTCAGCTAGCTTGTTTCTTAGGCCTGCAATATTCCAACTTACAATTTGTAAATTGGGTTCTTCAATGGCCCTCGTACCCTGATGTGGATTTGTACCTGCCAAATTGTTGCTAAATATCTATTGGGGGAACACACACAGCATTACGATAGACACTTTCTTTTGCTTGCTTAGAAATAAAGCTATAAGTATGTCTTGCTTGTTTTGGGCTACACCTAATCAGGCTATTACAAGTTCCCAGTAGGGCATCCGTTGGTGCAGACTCCTGGGGACTTCCTTGTGCCAAGTAGGCCTCTACCCACATGTCATGGATAGGACAAACAGAGCTTGCATCTGGGAACACTATAATACCCCTCAGGGCCAGGGTGTCCTTGCAATTTAATAAACATTGCTTTATATGCCTATTAGACAGGCCAAAACGAACACTACAGAACCCACAGAACATGCAATCTGACACAATCAGCATGTGGAGAAAACTGTGTGATAGATCATCAATTACCAGTATTTCAGCCATAGCCTTTATCAGATGCGTTTTGTATGAGTTCTCATTTCCATGTGCCCAACCCTTAAAAGTGCATATTTGTTTGATTATTTATTTATATAGCGCTCCTAACCCAAGGGTATCTGGGTGAAAAATATATATGACATTGGTTTGCCACCAGCCATCAAGGGGGTCCTTTAACTTGACAGTCCCCAGGTCCATTGCTTCCGACTGGTTACTCCCTCTGTTTGCCTCCCTCTGTGCTATCAGGCTTTCCTCAGTTGTGGCTGATGCCCCTTGGATGCTACCACTGCTATGGCTATGTCCTGCTGACTCCCTCCATGCGACAGAGACTCAATTATAACATTTTGAGTATACCCAGCACTAACCCTTGAAGGTTTGCGTGAATTCAAGACCACTGATGTCACAGGTCCTCCAGGACAAATGGTGGGTTTTGACAGTAGACTTTTTCTGCTGGTGATCAGCGGCATTTGGGGATCTTGATGCTTCTTTTTCCCCCAGTAAGATCGATGGCTGGCCCACTCTCACCTTTGCCTTGTGCAGTGGTCTGCCTAGCTTTTCTCCAACGTGCTACAGGGATTGTTTTGATCGTGTAGCCCATGGCCGCAGAAATGGTTAGAGGATTTACTCAGCCGCTCAATTATTTCGATACATTTATCCAGTCGAGCTTGGTCTTTATTCCTTGCGGCTGATTGCTCCCTAAGCATTGCAATCACCTTCTATATTCCTAACAGAATCTGCATATACTGTGATTGGCGAAAGCAATAGAGACTCTTCCCCCTCGTTTGTTGTTGGGGTTGTCGTAGAAAACTCAAATTCCCCAATCCCAAACTTGTTGGGATATGAGAGTTTGCCGTCAGTGGGGATTTTAAAGCCTGCTTTTGCTGAATCTGTGGCGATACAGGATGTGGTTCTAGTTCTTATTCTGCTCCTGGCTGAATTTCACCAATTACCCCTAATATTAGAGGTGGTGGGCAAGCCTCTTGTTGCAGGGGGGGCGGCCGTTCTCTCACTCAGGAGAGTCGTTGGAGTCATTGGAACTGACAAAGGCTGTATCAAACTTTCACTGTGCAAGTTTGTATTAGTCCTTAAAGTAGCTCCGAAACCAGCTCCCCTTACATTATCAGCTTTATCACTAGGGCCTGCCGTGCCTCTCGGCTGCACCCGTTCCTTGTGCCTTGTAAGGCAGCAGGCTATTTTCATTTAGAGCTCCAGAGCTTCCAAAATGGATGTATCTGATGCAATACCCATGCCACTTGTTCCAACTCCTCTATCATCTGTTCCTTCTACATTCCATTCCATATTAAAGTCCTCTCCCTCTAGGGATAGGGATGGGGATGGAGGAGTGTGGAATGATATCACTTCATGGACTGGGGGGCACATAGCATTGTCCTCCTGCTGAGATTCCTGCTGGTCCTGAACCTGTTAGTATTTGTATTTTGTATTTATTACGTTTATATAGCGCTTTACTCCAAAGCGCTGCACATTTTAACAACAGTATACATATAACAGTAACAAGTTAACAGTAACTGTAGAAGCAAATTACAATTTTGAATCAGACCAACAAAACAGTATGTAGAGCAATTAGACAGAAGGGAAGAGGGAGAGTAGTGCAGTAGAACTGGGAGTAAGAGGGAGGGATAGGTAGGAGGAGGGGGAGGAAAACGGAAGGGATAAATGGGTGAGAATGCAGAGGAGGGGGAAGTGGAGCGAGGTGATCATGGGGAAAGAGGGGGAGGGTGGGGGAGGGGAGCGAGAAGGGGGAGGGGTTTCAAGGAGGGGAATGGAGAATGAGATTTAAGGGATGTGCGCAATGAGGAACAGGTAGGAATAGAACGGATTGAGAGAGGTAGGGAGTTCCAGTGCAGGGGGGCTACGAGTTGGAAGGAGCAGAATCAGGAGGAGGCACAAGGGGATGGAGGAACAGTGAGAAGGAAGTGGTCAGCTGAGCGAAGGGAGCGAGAGGGAGTTTAGAAAAAGAGAAGGGAAGAGAGATAAGGAAGAGCTAGACCATGGAGAGATTTGAAGACTAAGCAGAGAAAATGAAATTTAAGTTGGGAGTGAAAGGCAAGCCAGCCAAGGAAGGAAAGGGAAGCAGAGATGGAGTCACAGGCAGTGAGGAGACAGAGGGTGCAGATGGCAGAATGGTAGATAGATTTGAGGGGGGCAAGATGAGAAGTAGGTAGACCAAACAGTAAGGAGGAGCAGTAAAAGAGGCAAGAGAAGATAAGGGAGGAGATTAAAAGTGTAGTAGCATGGAAAGTAAGAGAGGGGCGGACTTGCGAGTATTGAAGAGGTGGTAGCAACAGGCACGAGAGTAGAACATCAGTATTGGAGACAGGAGCAAAGCTAGAAAAAATAACTGAAGAGGTAGGAGAAGAAGGTGAAGTGGTTGAGGGAAGAGAACTTTCAATGTCTTGACACAGAGAAAGAACTTTTGAAAAAAAGAACTGAGCGAAGTCAGAAGCAGACTGGATGGAATTGAGAGAGTGATCTGGAGAGGGAGGAGAAGGCAGGCGTGTTAAAGTTTGGAAAAGTGTGAAGAAGGTCTGAAAAGTAAGCACGTTTAGCAGAGATGAGGCACTTATTATAGAGAGCGTATTAAGAGAAGTAGGCAGAGTGGTTAGATGAAGATTTGAATTTGAACCAACACCTTTGAAGTTGGAAAAGAAGGCGTTGGATTGCGTGGAGGTGAGATGAAAGCCAGGGTTGGGAAGGTTTCTTTATTTTATGGTTGTTGAATTGAACTGCTAAGGAATTAAGCTATGTTGACAAAATATGTAACTGTTTGTTGTGTTTCTATATATTTTCAACATTTCAAATAAAGCTTAGAAAAAAAAGGAAGCAGGGCTACCGCGACACAATGAAGACTTATTTAACCAGGTTTGGATCTTTGTTTGATCACAAGAGAATCAACAGTTTGTTCATACAAGCTTGACAGTTTTATTCAGAAGAAGAAATTGCTTACTCCAGGTAAGTTTCTTCTTCCCACAGATTCTTCATCTTAGATATATTCGTATTCTGCTTTGCAGTCTCTGAAACGTTTTTGACAGCAAAGGAGGCTGTGCGACATCGAGTCGATGTCCCTTGATTCTACCATTGCCATGTCCGGACGGGATTTCGATGACAGTATGAATAGCGCACACACTGCGCCCATTGCCTCAGTTCTTCATTTTTTCCCTTTTTCTGTTCAGCCGTCTTGAGGAATAGATGACCGGCATGGGCGTTGAAAGAGAAGTAATACAAAATTCACTCACAGTCAAGGGGGCATGCTGGGAAGGCGATGAGGAATCTCAGGAGGAACATTCATCAGAAAGAACATAACCAGGGCTAAGTAATTTGTTGTTCTAATGGATTGTGTCCTCCCATTGATTCCTTATCTTAGACTCCGACAGCAGTTTTTGTAGATTAAGGTGGTAGAAGTGGATTTTTGTATTATTTTGATAAGTATATAATATTGTGCAGAACTGCTCTTCCAAATCAAGCGTCCTGGCCCAACAGTGTGACTAAGCAGTAATGCTTTGAGAAAATGTGGAGTGACGACCAAGTTGTGGCATTGCAAATATCCTTCACTGGTACACCTGTTTGGAGAGCTGAAGTGATTGCCACTCCTGTTAGAATGGGCTCTTACATATTCAGGGACATCTTTTCCCGCAAAGCAGTAGCATTCCAAAATGCATAGGATGATCCAACGTGATAGAGTTTGTTTGGTTTCGGCTGGCCAAATGTGTGGCTGGTATAACCAATAAATAGTTGGTCATCTTGTCGGATATTTGCCATTCTAAAAATGTCAAAGCCAAGAGCCCCTTTCAGGTAAAGTCTGTGTAACCTCTTCATCCTTAGAAGGACGAGGAGGTGGATAAAAAGCTAGTAGTGTTAGTTTCAGTGTAAGATGAAATTTAGACATCACCTTGGGTAGGAAAGAGGGACAAACCCTCAGAACTACCTTCTTGGAGAATATGGTAAATGGTGGCTTACATGACAAGGCTTGTAACTCACTCTGTGAGCAGAAATGATGGCTACTAAAAATATAGTTTCAAGGTTAATAACTTGAGAGGACAAGAATGGAGATGTTCAAATGGAGCTCCCATTAAAGTATGATATGACAAGTCATTTATAACGCGCTTGTACACAAGTGTTTCTAGGCACAAGACAAGGGAGGGAGACAGAAGGAGGACAAAACACGCAATCTTACTAGGTCTTGTGTCATTCAAGTGTGGAAATGCAAAGTGGAGGGGGGCAGTGCAAGGGGGAGTTGAGGGGGAAGTTCAATCAGGGCAGACAAGCTCTAAGTGCAGCTCAGCACTGGGTAAGTGCAAGGAGGTAGGGGACTGTAGGGTTCCAGTTACAGCCCCTAAGTGTGCGGTAGGTCCGTAGGGAGTGCAGAGGCTACTGTTCATTGAGGAACCTGGTACCCTGTGAGGTTAGCCAGGCATCAGTCAGCAGAGCGCACAGGTAGGCCAGCAGAGCGAGGCACCTGCAGTGGAGAGAGATCTATCCCCACTCTCTGCCTGGAGAAGCATCTGACCCTCAGAGAGTTGGAGGTGGCTGAGGGAAGGGCTCAAGAAGGAAGGTGTTTAGGAAGAGAGAGTTGGATGTAGTGCGGGCCCAGGCCCGAGAAAGCCTTGTGGACGATGCAGAGGGTCTTGAACTTGATTCTTGCCGCCACTAGGAGCCAGTGCAGAGATTCCAGGGCTGAAGAGATACGATCCCTGGGCTTGAGGGCAAGGACAAGTCTTGCAGTCCTGTTCTGGATTAGTTGCAGAGGGCGGAGCGTAGAGGAAGGTAGATTGAGAACGAGGTTGTTGCAGTAGTCCAGTCTAGAGAGAACTAGGGTTCTGGAGACAATGAGCTTCTGGGGGAAAGTGAGAAAAGGAAGAATACCTCAGAGGAGGTGCAGCTGGTAGTGGGCCTTCTTGGCAAGGACCGTTAAATGAGGAGAAGAGAGGAGACTCAAAGATGACATCAAGGTTTTTTGACTCACAGGAAGGCGAAGAAAGAGGGCCCAAGGAGGGCGGCCACAGTGAGAGAGGAGAGGAGGCTGAGGGGAGCCTGAAATAGAGCTCAGTGTCATCAGCATAACACAAAGTTAGAGGAAAAGGTTGAGATAAGGTGGCCAAAGGGGCCAAGTAGACATTAAAGAGCCAGGGTGAAAGGTTAGAGCCCCAAGGAACACCACATGCGGAGAGAGAAGTGGTGGAGAGAAAGGACCCAAGTTCGACCTGGAGGGTCAGTCCAGGAGGAAGGAGGTCAACCAACCCAGGGCCTGAACTGTGATGCCCAGGTTCCCACAGAGACGATTGATCAGGATGTCATGATTGACCGTGCCAAAAGCAGAAGAAAGGTCAAGGAGGAAGAGGACAGAAGGCAAGCTAGAATCAAGATTAGTGAGCAGATCTTCACGGGTGTTCAGGATAGCAGTTTCCGTGCCTCTGGCTGCTTTGAAGCCAGACCAATGGTCATGGAGACAGCCAACAGATTCAGTGTGGAGAGTAAACTGGGAGATGGCCAGCTTTTCCAGTAGTTTGCCAAGGAAAGTCGTGATAGAGATTGGGCGGTAGTTTGCCTGACAGGTAGGATCGGCAGAAGGCTTTTTCAGGAGGGGCTGCATAAGGGACTGCTTATGGGGAGAGGAGAAAGTTCCAGTGGCAAAAGAGTGATTGCAGAAATAAGTCAAAGCTGGATGATCAAGGGTGTCAATGTGGTCCTTGATGGTTCTGGAGGAGCAGGGGATCACCTGTTTGGATGACACTTTCATAGATCAGACTTGTCTAGAAACATCGTCAGGTGTGATCAAAGAGGAGAAAGGAGGAGGAGAGGAAGAGGAGAGAGAGAGGACCGGATATCCTGAGTTTTAGTGGTGAAGTGAGAAGCCAGAGCTGTACAGAGGGGCTGGTAGGGAACAGGAGAGGTGGAGACTGCAGAAGGACTGGCCAGCTCCTTGCAGATTTTAAAGATTTTGTCCATGTTGTTAGATTGTTAGAGGCCTCAGAGATGCAAGCTTGGATGTGGGTTATCTCCTTGGACAGGAAAGAGCGTCTGTATTGCCTTTGGAGCAGACGGCAAGCAAGTTTGTCAGAGGATATGCCCAATGCCCTTCACTTCCTCTCAGCCACCCCACACTTGCGTTCCAGTTTGGCGTGGTCAGAGTCATAGCAAGTGTTGCACTTGGAAGTAGGCTTCAGACAGATTCTCATGACAGGGGCAAGGACATCCAGCATGTTGGAGATAGAAAGATGCAGGTTAGAGAGGGCTGTGTTAGTGTTAGTCAGCCACAGGCATAGGAGGAGCAGAGAAAGTAGCAGCAAAGGCTTTCACTGACATACGCTTCCTGGGCCGAATGACTGAGAAGGTAGGTGGCAGTGCTGGGGTAGGTTTCGTCTGGGGGATAACGAGCTTCAGATGAGAGGAGAGCAGAAAGTGGTCAGTCCAAGAGAGGAGTGGTGAGAGGGTTAGGGAGGGGGATATCTGAGGAGATGTGTGCTCGGCAGAGTGTGTCGGACCAGGGGGTAGAATCGAATGTATGTTGTAGAGGTTTCGGAAGAGGCCCGAGGAGGGATTAGAAGGAGCCAGGTGGATGTTGAGGTCTCTGAGGAGTCGAAGTTGAGCGGTAGAGACAAGGAGAGAAGAGGAGAGGAGAGGAGAGGTCAGCTCACTTAGCGAGGAAGAGGGCAACCTGGTCAGCAGGCCTGTAAATGGTGGCCACAGTCAGAGAGAGTCCAGGAGAAAGAGAGTGCCTGCAGACCAGGCATTCAAAGGAGGAGTAGGCCTCCGTAGGAATGGATTTCCCAAACTTCCTCAACCTCCTGATGGCAGGGGAGGACTGGGACTGGTGGGAACGTGTACAGGAGTGGAAATTCCCAATCCACCACAAATGTGTCCTACAGAGCTCCTCTCTGAGGAAGTTTCCTGAAGCAGAACGAAACACAACAGGTCACACTTCGCATTGATTCTGGATGAAAACAGATCCACTTGAGGGGTTCCCCACTTGTGGGAGGTCGTGCTCTGCCTGCTCAGAGCGTCCAACGTTGCAAACTCTTCTCTTCAGTGACCAGTTAACCGAGAGATCCTGTTTTTTAGCGCCCAAAACCAGAGCTGCATTGCCTCCCTGCACAGTGGTAGTGCCCCTACACCTCTTTGTTGAGACAATGCAAGGCCACTGTTTCCCATCATTATCAGGATCTTCTTCCACTGTAAGGATGGCAAAAAGGCCATCAGCGCCACTCTGATCGCCCTTAGCTAACAGGTTTATGTGCAGTTTTGATTCCGATAGGGACCAGAGGCCGTTCTTTGTGAGATCGCTCATGTGAGCTCCCCATCCAGTGTTGGAAGCATCTGTGACTAGCCATCTCCAGCCAGGCTGTCAAAAGGGTTCCCCCATCATCACATTTTCCTTGCAGGTCCACAAAGGAGATCCTGTGTGACCTTGCTCGGAACTTGAAGGTCTGTCATCCTGCCTGAGAATTGTGACTGTTGGGACACAAGGGCCTGCTGGAGAGACCTTATCCTAAGGCAAGCTTCTGGCACCAGTAAAATGAAGGATACCATGAGTACCAGCAACCTCAAAGTCAAATGCGGGTAGATATTGGGCTCTCTGAAATCTTGTTACCATGTGCAAGATATGTTGAGCCCTCAACTTGGGAGGCACATCCTTCCCAGAGGAAGAGTTTGAGACTGCTCCAATTAATTGATATTTTTGGGAGGGTGTTACCTGGGACTTCTTGAAGTTGAGGGAGAAGCCCAGTTTGTGGAGAGAGTGGCAGGTGCTGTTGAGATGTTGCAGAGCCTGTTCGGGAGAACACGCTCTGATCAGCCAATAATCTAAGCAGGGAAAGATGTGAATCTCCTCCCCAATTAAATTTGCTGCCACAACTGCCATCAACTAGGTCAATACCCTTGGGCGGAGGTGAGCCCGAAAGGCAGCATTCGAAACGGATAGTGAGAATTGCCAATGCCTAACCTCAGGTACTTTCTGTGCTCGTGACATATAGACACACAAAGGTTAGCATCCTGAAGATCAAGTGACACCATCCAGTCCTAGAGCTGAAAGACCTGAAGAATCTGCCACAGAGTGACCATACTGAATTTGTCTTTCCTGAGGAACTTGTTCAAGCGCTTTGGGTCCAGGATGGGGTGCAGATTTTGGTCTTTCGTGGGACCCAGGAAATAGGTGAAGTACCAACCGTGGTAATGTTCCGCTACAGGTGTTTTGTCCATGGAACCTTTCTCCAAAAGGGAAAGAATCTCCTGTAGAGGCAGCAGCTATGGTTCCTGAAGAGATTGCTCAATCGAGGGACAATCTGGGGCTCTTTGCAGAAATGGCAGACAGTACCCTTGGCCCAATGTCTGAAGTGCCCATGCACCAGAGGTAACAATATGCCAAGCTTGCAGATGCTGTGTAAACCTGCCTCCCACAGCAAAGTGCTCAGAGAGGTTTTGAGGCTGTGGCAGAGGACAATGAAGGGGTTGTTACCGGAGCAGTATTTCCTCCATGGCATCTGGGGGCACGTGTGAACATCCTTTGTCCTAGTTTCTGGGAAGCTTGACCTCTTCCCCATTGGCCAGAAGATGTCATGATCCCTGCTTCCAAGGAGCCACTCCCTGGAATCAGAACACAGGAACTCTTTTCTTACCTGGGCGAGGCTGTGGAAGAAGACGCCTAAGCACTACAGAAGGCTATTTAAACCACACCCGATTGATGAAACGTGCTTCGCGTTATTCTGCATCTGCAGCAGGACGCTCACCGTGTCAGCTCCAGTCTTCCTGAGATTCTTCAGCTCCAGTTCCTGTGAAAACGAATTCCTTACCTGCTAGAGATCGGATCCTCAGCTGCACCTGCCAAGACAAAACAACAGGTTAGCAGAATTCAATTCGAGAGCAGCGCTCTTACTTACCAAATACGGCGGCATCTTCCAAAGCCTTCCGCCGCTTTCTTCGGCTCCCCATCGACATCTGCAAAGAAAAGGACTTGATTAAGCATTGCATTCTTGAATTGCTTACCTGCGCTCCGCACGTTCTGAACTTCAAGAAGCGCTGCATGCTGGCATCTGCAAAACAAAGGGAGACATTTTAAGGCGCATTCTAAACCAACCATAAACTTTCTACTTACGCGCTCGCACGTTCGCCGGCATCCATCTAGCAACGCTCTCTGCATCCACGATCTGCAAGGACAAAAGAGACATTAAGGCGTGCTTTTGAAACAAACAGCAGTCATTTTACTTACGTGCACCGCGCTTCATCTTCTTCGTACATACGCGCTTGCACGATCCTGGGCACTTATTCATCAGCGTCCATTGCACCTAAACCTGCAGGACAAAGAGAGACATTAGAAAGGGTGACAGCAACCGGTCATCTTTCCTACTCACCTGCTCGCCGCATCATTCCTCTACAATTTCAATCTTGACACCCTGAGACTGAGCAAGGGACTAAATTAAGGGTGCTCCAATAACTATCAAGAAACCGCTCGTGCGGTAAACGGCGGTATCTTCCAGCATCAACCTCTGCAATCAAGAGGATTGTCAGTGAACCAGTGAAGTAACTGGTACTTGCGCCCCTGCAAAGACGCAGGATGGAGAGCCCGGCCTTAATATATCTAAGGTGAGCAAGCCACGCCCTTGGTTCGAATAAGAGGACTGAGGAAGGAGAAGTTCAGTCAATCCAGTTCCTAAATCCTTGTTCTTCCGTCTGCAGACACCTCACTCTACACGTCTGGTACATCGTGAGAAGGGGACCAGCCCTAGGAGAAGGCCGAGATCTACGAGTCACACTAGAAGACACGGCGACAGCTCAGTCCAGCCCAGCGCCTCCGTGGAAATCAGGTGAGCGTTACAGAAGAGGAGTATTACTGAAGAGAACACCATCTCCAGAGGCAGGTATTGCAACTGACAAATGGCTGCCCCCAAGGATTTCGCTGCAGACTTTGAAGACTTTTCTAGACTGTTTTGCAAAGGTAGCGGGCGCCCCTCTCTCGAAAGAACAGACTTGATAACCTGTTCAGTGGTTATTAACCACTTGAGAGTTCGCAGCCACTGCTTTTACTCACTGTGCCTTTCACAGATGGGAAATATCCATTTGCATATCAGTCTTTGTCCTGCCCAGGGGCAGTCCAGCACCGAAATGCAATGGCCATTCCAACCTGAACGAGAGTACCACCAGCAACCCATACACGTGTTTCACCCTTGTTGGGGATCATCAGTGAGGTGAAGCTGATGCCTCTCTAAGCACAGTGAGAGGGAGACCACGTCTGGTTGCCCCCAGGAGACCTAGGCAGGACAAAGACTGATATGCAAATGGATATTTCCCATCTGTGAAAGGCACAGTGAGTAAAAGCAGTGGCTGCGAACTCTCAAGTGGTTAATAACCACTGAACAGGTTACAAGTCTGTTCTTTCGAGAGAGGGGCGCCCGCTACCTTTGCAAAACTATTTTTCAAGGAACCTGGGATTGGTAACCCTAGGTCTCCTGGGGGCAACCAGATGTGGTCTCCCTCTCACTGTGCTTAGAGAGGCATCAGCTTCACCTCACTGATGATCCCCAACAAGGGTGAAACACGTGTATGGGGTTGCTGGTGGTACTCTCGTTCAGGTTGGAATTGCCATTGCATTTCGGTGCTGGACTGCCCCTGGGCATGACAAAGACTGATATGCAAATGGATATTTCCCATCTGTGAAAGGCACAGTGAGTAAAAGCAGTGGCTGCGAACTCTCAAGTGGTTAATAACCACTGAACAGGTTATCAAGTCTGTTCTTTCGAGAGAGGGGCGCCCGCTACCTTTGCAAAACTACTTTTCTAGACTGTTGTCTGTCATTAGCCCAAATAGGCTGGAGCCATCAAAGGGCATATCCAAAAGTCTTGATTGGACATCAGGGGCAAACCCAGATGTGCGTAACCACACAAATCCTCAGATAACCACACTAGAGTCCAAACACAAGCCGACGCAGTCTAGAGCGTCTAGGCCTGGCTAAATGGACTAGCAAGAGGCCTCCTTACAATCAATGAGATTATTGAATCCATCTCTCATCTCACCTTCAAGAATGTTTTCTGCAGCTTTGGAAATTACATTGCACAATGTATATGTGCATGTGTATTTTGCCAGAGCACAAGATGCATTAATGGCTTCTAATGCCATGTTTCCAGCAGTAAATATTCTCTTTGCTATTGGGTCACACCTTTTATTGTCTCCCTTTCTGGAGGGGATGTTCGGATAAGCAGCGGCCTTTGAAGTGGAGGTAGCTAATTGCACCACCAAACTCTCTGGTGTAGGGTGCCTGAAAAGAAAGTCAGGGGCCACAGAAGGTGGTCTGTATTTCTCCACAAACACCTTGCTCCCAGCCAGAGTGGTACCAGGTCTATGCCAGTTTTCCAGGATGTTTCTTTGGATGCAAGGGCAGCACAGGCTCCTTAGAAGAGCCTCTATCCAAGAGGTCTGTGGAATTGTCCTGGGTAATGTTCTTAGCAGGAGGTCCCCAATCCAAATACTCAATCACCCTTTTAATGACCATTCTGTAGGCTGCATTTGCGTGGGAATGGACATCTGGTGTATCAAATTCAACCTCAGGGGTGGTACACAGACCACTGGCTTTCTTCCGACAAGTAGCTAGGTAGACAGGATAGATCCGAGACCAATTCTTCTGGAGCATTAGGAGTCCAGGCTCCACACGTTAACAAGAGCGTTCTTCAGTCAACCTCACGCTGCTCCTATCTTAGCCCAGAAATTAGCACAAAAGTGCTTCAAATGTTCTATTGGCATTTAAAATTATTGTAAAGCCATACTATAGTGGATGCGCTTTACACGGTGCAATTCATAAGATGCTCCTCGCTGTTTCTACATCCCCATGGCCTTCCAAAATGGCCGTCCACCCTGCCGGAGTGCAGAGCCCAGCCTGATTTCCTGTTTCTTTTACACCGCCATGCTGATTGGCCTCCCGAGTGACCTCAAGAACCAATTGGGAGCCAGAAGGCATAGCCAGCCTCCATCCTAAGGCCCACACACAGGCCCAACGCCATCACTTGCCCCCGACAGAGCCGCCATGTGAGCGGGACCCGCCGCTCCTGATCGGAGCATCGCCGAAGGATCTGACCAGCTGTTACAATAGAGGTAAGCGCAGCAGGGCTTCACATGCTACCAAGAGCGTTCTTCAGTCAACCTCTCGCTGCTCCGATCTTCGCCCAGAAATTAGCACAAAAGTGCTTCAAATGTTCTATTGGCATTTAAAATTATTGTAAAGCCATACTATAGTGCAATTTACATGGTGCAATTCATAAGATGCGCCTCGCTGTTTCTACATCGCCATGGCCTTCCAAAATGGCCGCCCACCCTGCCGGAGTGCAGAACTCAGCCCGATTTCCTGTTTCTTTTACACCGCCACGATGATTGGCCTCCCGAGCGACCTAAAGAACCAATAGTGAGCCGGCAGTCTTAGCCAGCCTCCCACCCACTGCCCACACACAAAGCCCTGTTTGCCGCTGTTTGCCGGTGCGAGCCCGAGCTCCCCCGGCTCTCTCGAGCAATGACCTGGGCTACTTGCAGAAAACTGTCTAGAGAGTCCCTGAGGTTTCAGACAAGGATTTCCAAGGCAGTCATCTTTAACTAGACTTATTCTCCCTCTGCGACAAACAACTGTAAGTAACTGTGAACTCACCCCTACATGCTGATGCTCCAAGTCTCCTCCGGCACACAGCTGCTGCCTGCTGAGCACGCCTACCCCAGTCCCAGTACCTCACTGAGCTTGCAGGCTCTGTAATTCTATGCACTCTCCAGGGGAGATGCAGTACTATTGGTGTGCTGTTCTCAGACAGCCTAATGTAGTTCCATATCCGGATACTATGCATAGCCGCTACACAATATGCTAATATTGTTAACTTGCCTTGTACACCAAAGCAAACCTTTCCATGCCTAAAGTGATTGAGTCCATTCCGCCTACTAGAAACTGCCCACTGTGCCCGAGTGAACCGTAAATGAGTGACCTATATTGAGAGTCCTCCATGCATGCAAAGAATCAGCCTACCATGCATATAGCAAAGTAGCCTATCATGCCTACAGCGAACTAGCCTACCGTGCTTGACTGAAATAGCCTACTATCCTTACAGTGAATTAGCCTTTTATGCCTATAGGCCTAGTATGTGTACCTGCCCACGGTGCTTGACCAAAATAGCCTATTGATTCTACAGTGAACTATTGTGTACTGCTTGATGGACATATAGCTTGCCCTGACCCACGGGCCTGCAATGCATGTAGCCCACTGTACAACCTAAGTATCGGTTGAACTAGCCGATTGCTTATAACCTTATACTCCTGTGAACTAGCCTATTGCACAAATGAATGATCTGGTAAATTAGACTATTGTTAATAACCCTATGCTCTGGTGAACTTGCCTATTGTACAACCCAATTGAATTGATGAACTAGCATATTGTCTATAACCTTATACCCTGGTGAACTAGCCTATTGCACAACTGAATGATCTGTTGAACTAGCCTATTGTTTATAACCTTATGCCCTGTGAACTAGCCTATTGCACAACTGATCTGTTGAACTAGCCTATTGTTTATAATCTTTAGCCCTGATGAAGTAGCCTATTGCACAAATGAATGATCTGTTGAACTAGCCTATTGCTTATAACCTTATGCCCTGGTGAACTAGCCTATTGTACAACTGAATGATCTGTTGAACTAGCCCATTGTTTATTACTTATGCTTTGGTGAACTAGCCTACTGTACAACCCAACTGAACTATTGAACTAGCCTACATCTTTTTGCCAAGGCATGTACTGGCCATTGTTAATGACGCCTAGCATATCCTGCTAGATACAAACATGACACTATTTCTGGACTAGCCTCCTCTACCAACCATTCAGGCGGTTTGGGAAGCTTACCCAGAGTGTTTCCAGCTTTTCATTCATGCATTGGAAACATCACAGTCTCAATCGCTGCAGAGACAGCCCTCGAGAGTCAGAAGAAGAAAACAAAGATGCATGATGGTGGGTAGACCAGATATAGTCATAAGCAGCCCCAGCTACATTCAGGGGTTAACCAATCTCAGCCCCCAGTGGATTCTCAGACACAGCTGTATTCCCACACTAGAAGAGTCCCAACCAGTGGCAGAAGGGAACCATATAAAAGCTCAAAATCTAAGTGCCGGAGCAGTTGACTCCTATTTAGAGAAGGCCGGCGAGCACTTAAGGGACTAGGGGCTAGAGAAATAGAAGGGGTTTGAGTGGTGATAGCAGCGAAGAGCTGGTGAAAGTTACAAAGGATCATAGTGGACAGAAAATTATGTTGAGAATGAAGGAGCAGAAGGAGGTGAAAACATTGCAAAGATAACAGATTGAGGCGGAGGGGATAACATTAGTACCCAGGTCTGGAGAGCTGGTGGTAGGAGACATGGTGGAGAGAGGTGGTGGCATGAACCAGGGTGAAGAAGGAAGGTGGTATGAGCAAGGGTGAAGGAGGTGTTGAAACCCAATGGTCAGGAGAGCATAATATGATCAGATAGTGGGAATAATTACTCAAGGAAACAAATGTGGGGTGAGGAAACGTAACAGAAAATGCAAGTGATTGTAGAAGTGGTACAGAGACCACAGAGAGAGGTGATAATACAGGAGAGGACATCCTGGGGAGGGGGAAGGAAAGATCAGATAAGGAGCCAGTAAAAAAAAAACGGAGAATGTCCAGGATCTATATAGCCAGAGTAGGAATGTTCAGGTGGACCAGGTTGACCATAGGAAGGGCCAAACAGTGGAAAGAAGGAGGTACGTGACTTGGACAGGGCGATTATGACCACTTGAGAGAGCTGAAGGGAACGTAATCAAAGGGATGTCTAGGCAGGCCTCAGGGTTTCCTCTCTAGATTTCCCTGCCAGTTACGTTCACTTACCAGTCTGATCACAGAACTTTGCAGGACCCCATACCCTACAACTGCTTCTTGTGCAACTAGTTTAGGTTGTGAAGAACCGTTTGGGTCACCCTTAAGCCTGCAATGCCAACAAGGAAGAGGTGAAGGAATTACCTTTTTTTAACCTTTTATTTATTCGCAAACATATCAGAGTACAGTGGTCATATATTGATTTCTTAGTGTTGTTACGGACGTAAGAGAAACATTTTTTAGTGATTCAGGAAAATGCACCGGATACAAGATCAGCACATTTCTACAATTTGGTAGATAACCGTCAGTGCGTGGGGTAATAACAGTTCAATCCCCTTACAGAGTAGATCGATATGACCGGAATTCAGAGCATCTGTTCTTGGGGCGGGGCAGTGGTGACAAAACGTTCAGATATTCCTCCTTACAGGTCTGAGCCCAGGTTAGTGCAATTGAAATTGGGAGGAAGGCCTGTTTCCAATGTAGGTGTATACATCTCTTGGCAACAACACAGCCTATGTTTACAAATGCAAAACTATTTTTGCTCATGGTTTTATTCCATATACCATATAGCACAACTAGTGGGGCCTGTTCAATAGGGGTCCCTATGATATCAGTGTTTGTAAAACATCCCAAAAGCTCCAAACTCAGGTGCATGACCAAAACATGTGCAGGTAATCAGCCTCTATGGATTGGCATTTAGGGCAATGATGGAGCGTATTTCAGGCAAACCAATTGAGCCTCTGGTGGGTATAATACAATCTATTCAGCAGTTTATACTGTATACAGTGGAATTTGAAAGTAAGTGAGACAGTTGTCCCCATTGTGGAGTCTGCGCGTTTATTCAGCATGATCTTATACACAGATGAAATTATCCCCTGCGCCCCATACGCATTAGCAATGTACTGTAACTCGAGCGTTTCAGAGGGTTTTGCTGGACAGCATGGCCGTAGAGATCGTATTGCTGCATGCAGTCTATAGTATTGGAGCATTTCCAACCCAGAACCGGAGTGTTCCCCCTGCCAAGTTTGTGGCGTTATGAACTTCCCTCCCAGGAACAGGTCTGTCAGTGCCCTGTACCCCAGCCCTTTCCAGTGATGTGATAGTGCCAGGTCACATGTGGGCTCCAGGCCGGGGGTCTCCACAAAGGAAGCCATCTGTAATAAGGGCCTGGTACGGTGTTTGGTGGCAGTACCCAGCACCAAGCTATTAATGTGGTAGCTATTGGGTCGAATGGGCAATCGTCTTTGCAGATATAGTTCATGATAAGTTCGGCATTGTTCAAGCTTGACATGAGGTGGTCAACGGGAACCACCATACCAGAAAGCGGCATACTGGGCGTGTGCTGTTATCCAGTATAGCTCGAGATCAGGGTCTGTGAAGCCTCCCCTCTCATAAGGAAGGATCATATCTACCCATTTTTTCCACACAGCCTCCGCGTGCCACAGGAATTGTGCATATAGACCGTGTAGTTTTGCAAAATATGACTTACTGGGCCATACAGGGACATTTGCAAATATATATAGCAATTTTGGCACTAAAACCATCTTCACCAGGGATAGCCTACCCACCATAGTGATGGGTAATGATCACCATCTGGTTATGTGAGTTTCCATAGCTACATAATTGTCCGCTAGCAACGCCAACTTCATCCTGGAAACTTGTACCCCTAGGTATCCGATTCCCTCTGGGGACCAACGGAGCGGAAACCCACCTGTCGGTTGTGTGGTGCTATCTGTAAGTGGGAATATTTTGGATTTGTTATAATTGATTGTGAACCCAGAGAAGCCCCCCATTCCAATTATGTCTCTTAGAATAGGGTCTAGGTTTATCTGAGGGTCTCTGATGTACAGCAGAACATCATCTGCATACAATATCATCTCCGGTTAGTCCTTAAGGCGACACCTCGGTAGGCATGGCAAGCTCTAATCCTAGCGGCCATAGGTTCAATAACCAATGCAAAAAGAGTGGGGAGAGGGGGCAACCCTGTATTGTGCCCCTGTGCAAGGTGAAAGGTGGAGATCTATGAGAATTGACTAATACACTAGCTGTGGGACACATATACAGTAACTTAATATATCTGATCATTTTGGGACCAAATCTCATCTTCCTCAAGATCACCAACAGGTATTGCCACAAGACCATATCGAAGGCCTTCTGAGTGTCCAGTGATACTGCCACTGCTTCCGCCTTAGGGTTGATTCTGGCCATCACATCAAAGAGTCTCCTGATACAAAACCCCCTTGTCTTGTTTCATATAGGGCATGAGCGGTATTCGTCATAACTTGAGCAAATATATTTGTGTCTATATTCATAAGGGATAATGGTCTGTAAGATCCACACTGATTACTCGGCTTCCCAGGTTTCAGGAGGACGGTTATAGTGGCATCTCGCAGAGTGGCAGGAAGGATAGAGTCACAATGTGCTTCATTCCACATCTCGAGGTGTGGGGAGAGCAAGGCAGGATATTCTAGGTAAAACTCGGGGGTAAAACCATCAGGTCCTGGAGCTTTACCTTTTGGGAGTTCTGTTATTACCTTCATTATCTCATCCAATGAGATCGGATTCTCGAGCTCCTCTCTGGTCTGAGGGCTCAAACATGACACGGGAATACTTTCTAGAAGGGACTGTAAAGTGTGTATATCGTGCCGTTGACCCACCGAGTACAGGGTGCCATAGGAGAATACCTTTAGGATCTACTGGTCCGCCCACTGGGGGGACCCCGCTCATCAATAATGCAGTCCACCTGCACATGTCCACTTTCCGACCTAATTAGCCTGGCCAGTATTTTACCCAGACTTTCTCCTTCCCTGTATTTCCTGGCACTGCCTGTGGGCATGTGAAGTACCATATTTCCCTAAGACTGGGTGCTTCAAAGAGCTCCAGCTCGTTTGTATTTTGCCCAGTATTTCGGGCAAAACACTCTAGGTGCTTAAGCTTGTTTTCAGAACATTGAAGGTCCCTTCTTATTACTTTTAATACACCCGCTTCCCAGGATATGGACATGCCTCGGATATACACCTAAAAAGCTTCGCACCTTACCCCAGCGGAAGTTGCACCTGGCTCATTGCAGACGAAATATGTTTCTATATCCGAGCGGATCTCTGCCTTGAACACAATATCAAGGAGTGCTTGAGATTTAAACCGCCAGGAATTTCAGGGTCCAGGAGTTGACCACATAAACTAATGATAGTGTCACAGGTGAGTGGTCCGACAGGGTGTGGGCCTTATCTCAGCACTCTTGATCCTGCCCATCAAGGAGGTCGACGCCAGGAACAGATATATCTGCGATGAGCTATCGTGAACCGAGGAGTAGTACGAATATTGTTTTTCTTGTATGTGAAGGATTCTCCACACATTGCGGAGTTCCAGTGAGTTCATATGTGATAGCAGCCTGCAGGCAGCATGTGATTGAGGTCTAGGGGCTGTCCCCATTCTGTCCCACGCTGTGTCAAGTATCAGGTTCATGTCTCCTCCCACTCCCCATATGATTGGGATCTCAATAAATCCCATCAGCATGGAAACCACGTTGTTGAAGAATTCAGGAGTATCAACATTCGGACAGTATGTATTAACCAATAGGTACTCAGCACCAGCAATGAGAACATATCTACTCTTAGGGTCTATGTAGCTCTTTTACAGTGTGACTTTAACAGATTTGTGAATCATTATCATAACCCCTCTGGCTTGGGAAGAATAGGTAGTAAAGAATCCGTTTGCCCCCCCATGTCGGTGCTATACCAGTTGCCGCTCCCCTCATGGCATGTGTCTCCTGTAGAAGTATTTTTATCTCCTGTCTATGGGCATATGCCATGATTCTATGTGACCTGGTATAATTTCCCCAACTCTCTGATATTCCAAGACATCAGTTTAGTCTCCATCACGTACCTTGGAAGATGTCCCCTGAATCCACTCCACTATTACCAGATACTATGTCTGCTTTACCCATGTATACACTGCTAACCATGCACTCTGCTGCCAAACATTTTCTTTGATTTGTTGGGCTCGGTAACACAAGTAGCGTTCAGCCGATCGCTTGGCCCTAAAACTGTCGGGCAACTTCCCCCCACCACCCACCCACCCTCACTGCCCCCCAAAACCTAGCAGTGGGATCCCCCTCCCTTGAATTAGCCCACCCCAACTTGGCCTCCCCACCCTACCCTAACCCTGACATAACATTAACCGTTTTCAACAGCTGTGGGGTAAGCTGTTGCTGCCATGATCCGCTGTGCAATTGTGACATTTTACCATACTTTCCAAAATCCCTGTGCTAGCGGGGTCCTTTGTGTTAACCATAGCCTCATATGACAAGTAGGATGACACCTGGTGCGGTCCTTAATTTACTCTTCAAATCGGTGGTGGATCGCCATCAGCCCACTCAAGGTCGTCCGGGACCGGGATCTGTGCTTCTATGAACTTGCCCGCCTCACCCGGAACCGTAAAAAAATAGAGCTTGCCACGAAACTGGAATTTCAATTGAGCCGGGAATAGTATGGCATATTGAATGTTGCGACCTCAGAGCAATTTAACTCCAATGAACTGGCGCCGCTCATTTTGGACTGAAATGGAAAAGTCTGATTACTTGGGAGCCCAGGTGTTCCTTTTTTTCCCTGGCAAAACGCGGCTTTGAGTCTAATTGCTATTGGACTACGTGTGAAGCTCTTTCACTCTGCAGTTGTTTTGTCCTCTTTTTGTTTCTAACATGTTTCATCCGGCCTTTTTTCACCTGGCAAGGCAGAGAAGGAAGTCCCTGTCGTGGTAGCTATGAATCTTTGCTATAATAGGTCAGGGGAAGTTGCCAGGCTTGGGCATGGGTCCCAGCGCTCTTCGTGCCTGTTCAACCGCAAAGAAGGGGGATAAGGCCGGTGATCCCAAGAGTTCCACAAGTAGATTCTCGACTGCCTGTTCCATACTCCCTGTCAGGGCATCCTCCGGCACTACTACTATTCTGATGTTGTTTCTCCTAGATCGGGAATCTAGATCATCACATTTATACTTTACTGCTTTCATGTCCTTCACCAGAGATGACACTGTAGTCTGGAGTTCCTGCAGTGTCCTCCATCGCCCCTACCCTTGCTCAGCTTCCGTTATGTGTCCGGATTCCCTGGCCAGCTGTGTTCTCATGGATGCGATGTTGGCTGTAATGTCATCCTGCTTCTCGTGGACAGCCGCAAATCCCTTCATCATAGCCTTCATCATATGCGTATGGTCCGGGGGTGGACTTGCTATTGGTTGCACTTGTTCCGTTTGGGAACTCGGGGGATCTGGGTTTCCCCGGGCATTAGCTGTTGTAAACTTGTCTGTGACCTCGGTCTTTTTGCCTCCGTCCGTGCCTCTGGTCATTGTGTTATAGTCAGTAGAGTGATGTTCGGGCGACTCTAGTATGGAGAGGGCACCTCTGGAACAGATATTGCTGCAGACACATTCAGGGCAGGTTCCCAGCACTGTTGCCTTATCCTCTACTGGAGGCGGTTGTTACAGTTCCATGTGTGGCCAGATTTGTGGTAGATGATAAACTGCTGGTCAGCTACCAGTGGGGTTCACAGTGTATAGTCACACGTAGCGGCGGTTAACTCTCCTCTTTTGAGCAGTCCTGCTAGGACGAGTGTTGGAGTACTCATGTGCCAAGGGCTAATCTGCTTTGTTTCACATTGAGAGTGGTCTCACCTGGTGTGGTCCTGTTGATCCTTTGGTATATAAAGCTGGAGGTTGGGGGGCCTTCTCTAGCATGCAGCGGTTATATACGTTTTGCAGTGGTTGATGCCCCATACAGGTTCATCTTCAGTTATTGGGTCTTTGTTTTAGCCAGCCCTGTTGATCTGGGGTAATCAGTCACCCCTACTATGGGTGCACATAGAAAGTGTCCATATACAACCTCGCCTTGTGAGTCAGAGGGTGCCACTCCTCCCCAGAGACCCCTGCCTCGTGGTCGACCCTGCCCAATAGTCTACTACAATGAGCGGGTCCCAGGCGCTAGCATCCGAGGAGAACGGTGCAGTAATAAACTGCAATGGAGTTTGCCCCTACCTACTCCCTCAATGACCACGGTGATACATAGGTGGCAGGGATCAGCTCTATGTAAAGCTGTCCTTGGGGTTGTATCCAGGACTTTTTGCAGTGGACTGTAGTCTGTCCAGAGGCCCAAGGCTCCTCACCCAAGGATTCAGATGCGGGGCTCCGGGCCAGTACTGGATAGAGAAGGGGCTCGGGAGGAAGTCACACCAGGTTCCAGGACATCAGCAGTACGTCCTGATTCATCCGCAATGTTTAAGAGAGTCTACATGCCGGCAAGGGACCATCTCCTTGATCCTTATGAGGAATGCCCTGCGCACTTATATCAGCAGCTGTGTCCCGCGTCTCTGCATCGCAATGCTGATTGGGCAATGGAGGATGACCATGAGCTCCGCGAGTATGACGGGTGTGATTTCAGGCTGTCCGCCCGCCTTTCTGCTCCCGCGGCTCCTAGGGTCACATAGGGGGCCGCCATACGTGGTCCCAGTGCAGGGCATGTATTAGTGATTCAATGACTGGTAGTTGCAAGGTGTTCGCACAAGGGATCACAACTCTCCCTCAGTCGCCTTCACATGGATGCTGGTGCCCAGACAGGAACTCGCAGCATCTCGGCCTGGCCGGGCGAGGGAGTAGTTCAATTTTCAAATGTCTGCGGGTTGGGGTAGGTCACGGCGGACAGTTGTGGCACAGCAATCCATACTACACGGGCAGCACCCGTCTCTCTCTGCATCGCAGTGTCCGGGCATGCAGCACTCTCCACAAGGCACTATGGCAAGCAGCCTACAGCCCCCACCTCTCAGCACAACATATGCAACAGCACCAGAGTTCCCAGGAAGCACCTCACTGGTGTCGGCTTCCAGACCGTGTACACAGTCTTATCAGAAATACAGGAAATGGCGCTGCCTCGCCCTGTCCCTCTTCCTCCGCCACCAAATCAGGGCCCCTCCTGCACTGTTTTCGCCCAGCCTTGCACGTAGGGTTAGCCACTGCCTACCGATAGCTGAATTTTGTATTTATATTATAAATCCGTGCAGGGAAGTTGGTCGTTTTTGTACGAATGATGCAGGTCACGGCAGCGCGATGGCAAGTTAGACCTCCATGTGCTCGCTGCTCGACAGTGTCCCCCAAGGAACGACTATTGAACTGTATGGACTGGGAAACTTCACTCCAGGGGCTGCAAAACCCTAGGTACCTGCATAAGTTACAAAAAACATTTGGAAAAAGGCAATTCAGATTGTTTTCTTTTGGGAAGATCCTGTTTTGGATTTTCCATAACCATCTCAAATTATTGAATGATAGCAAAAGGTCTTCGTGTCTTTGTTGCGTCAAGGTGTCCTATGCGGTAGCCCCTATCAAGTACCTTGTCAGAGGTTTTCTTTGTTGGCTGTCCACTCTGTTCAATGAAAAGCCCATAGACTGGTATAACGCACCCATTTATGGTTTGCCATTGGATTGAATAGCAGAGCGCAGAGTGGACAGAGGATACTTTCTATTGGTTGATGTTTTATGGGATATACCCAACTTGATATCTGGTCTGTCAATGGTCTTCTGAGGCTTGGAAGGAGGGCCCATTGTAAGCCTCTTATTTGTCGTTCTTCTGAGTGGGATCTCTTTCTAGCTGGATGATCATTCTCTAGACAGCTTCCCATAGACTGGATGCAGGGTTCCAACTTTTACTTGAAGATACACCAACAGTTGCACTCAAAGAGCAGGAGCCTCCTGCAATTGTTTTAGGGTTTTCGGGGGAAGCGATCTAGAACTCTCTCACTGCTCCATGCACATCGTGCAGGCATTCTTGTCAAAATATTCCTTCTTCCAAAGGTTATGCAGTCCTTAAATACAGACACTTTAGAATGTGTAAATCCCCTTACAAGCCCAGCCCAAAGCCAGAGGACTTGACATTCAGTAAATTATTTTCTTGAGAGATAATATTCTCACTTAGGTAAAAACTAGTTTGGATATGACCTTTTCACCAAGCTGGTCCTTTAGACAATATATGTATAAATAACTGAAGCACAAGTATTCATATAAGGATGTAGTCCAAATTGTATCAGCACTATGGGCCTCATGAGTAGGGTGGTAAGGGATACCAGGCACCGTTAAGGAGACCATGCCGGTAATCCCTTACCGCCTTGCTACGAGTTCCCTTAGCGGGTCCCTCCTTCAACGGCTGGTTTTACCAGGCGTTATGGACGGGACCCGCTAAGGGACTTCAGAGCTAATAACGGTACCGCAAATTGCGGTACCGTTATTAGCTACTTCCCCATTCCCATTGAGCCTATGGGGCTCAAATGGAAATGGGGATGCAAATCATGGGAATTGCATGTACTTTCGTTTGTTGAGAATTACGTTCAGCACGCATGCGCCGATAGCTAGCAACCTAGCATGGGAACATGCGTGCGTGTGCAGAGGCTCGTATCACGAGCATGCGCAGATCGATAACCAATGGATGTTTAGCACGTCTCATCCAACCAGCACGGTAACAAGCATTACATATGAAGCATGAGGTGTGCCAAAGATCAAATCTGCCAAGAGGTGCAGAGCTGCTGCCTCCTTTGGTGCCAAATATGCCACCAATTGCACAGGCACAGCAAGCACAATGTTGTGTAATATCAGCACTCGCAGAGAAGACCCTAAAGAGTTCAAGGGCCCCTCAAGACATTAAGTCTTTTGAGCAATTAGTTTGGAAAAGGTTACATGAAGCTTCACCCTCAAAATCTCCTCCACTGAGCAAATGGATGGCTGTCTCTTTCCGCTAGTCCGAGCCAAACGCAAAAGGTGGGTATAGGAGTCAAAGGGCTTGGAGCAGAACCATTTCTTAATTTTGAGTCACCACAAGGAAATTGGCACCCTTCTCCCCTTAGATGAGTAGTGTCTTAAGGGCTTCTCCTTATGGCTCTTAGCAGGAGAACAAGACTGAATTCAAGAAAACTGTGCACAAAAAGTGTATTTCCATTTACAATCTATTCTAAAAAAAAGTTTGCTCATACTACAGTTTTTGCACACATCCCCGGGTCAAATAAAACCTTAAAAAAGATAAATCTTTTAAGCAGGGTAAATAAACTCACACCATCCAGTGAACGGTTTGACTGCAGCATTTTTATAGTCAGTGAAACAAAGCGTAGAAGGAGCTGCCATTCATAGCGGACTGTAGGTGCTAGTAAAGATGTGGATGTTGTTCTTTCCAATCAACCATGTAGAACGGCATGCCTGGCCACAAAAAAAAAAAATGATGAGCAGTTTACAAGGACATGTCTGTTGTCAACAAAGATTAAACATAAATTACAAGAAAAGAACAAGTTACTTACCTTATCTGGTAACGTTCTTTCGATGGGATGTTCCTCCGACGTATTCCACATCTATGACAGGTAATGGCCACAGCTGTGCTGCTTCGGAACATTTTCAGCAGAGGGCATCCTGCGTCGATGACGTTGATATGTTGTTCCTCGAGGGCCTCCGTCGAGGGTCGACGTCACCGGATGTTATATATAGGACGCACGGCGCCCATAGCCTCAGTTGTAGTTTGTTCCCAGAACGTGTGGCACCAATCTCCTGCCAGTATGACTGCAGAAAGGCTTGCAGAAACGGAAGCTGAAATCACATAAGAAATGCTTAGTAGCGGGGCAGGCTGGGAGGGTTTGATATGGAATAGATCGGAGAAACATCCCATCGAAAGAACGTTACCAGATAAGGTAAGTAACTTGTTCTTCAAGGGGATTGTGTCCTCCGACGTATTCCACATCTATGACAAGCAGTACCAACGTCTGGAGGTGGGAATTTTTTCTTACTATTTATAATTTTAGAATCCCCAATCAAATTGCTGAATAAAGGACTGCCTTACCAAATGCCAAATCTTGCCCATGGATGGAGTCCAAGGAATAGTGTCTCACAAAAATATGGACAGAGGCCCATGTGGCTGCTCCGCAAATATTGCGAATCGGAACACCCCTCTGTACGGCAGTGGAGGCAGCCACACCCCTAGTAGAGTGAGCCCGTAAGCCTACTGGAGGGTCCTTCCCCGCCAAACGGTAACACTCAGAGATTGTCAAAATGATCCATCTTGACAAGGTCTGTTTGGAAACAGCCTGACCCAAGCGTCTCCCAGCATAACCAACAAATAGCTGATCGCCCACTCTGACCCGGGACATCCGCGAGAGATAGAAACTCAAAGCTCTTCTAGGATCCAACCTATGGAGCCTCTCCTCTTTTACCAGGATGTGGAGGAGGATAAAATACCGAAAGAATCACCTTCTGGTCCAAATGGAATTCTGACACAACCTTCGGAAGAAAAAAAAGGCCACAGCCGCAGGACAACCCTGTCCTTATGGAACACAGTAAAGGGTGGCTTTGGCAGAAAGTGCCTGCAACTCGCTCACTCTGCGTGCAGAAGTAACCGCAACTAAAAACACAGTTTTAAAGGACAACAGTCGCAATGGAAAAGAATGTAAGGGCTCCAACAAAGCTCCCATTAGGAACTTTAAAACCAAATTCAATTCCCATCCCGGCACCTGGAAAGGCGATGGTAGAAACACATTAGTTAGCCCTTTCAGAAACTAAGAAATCAAAGGGATCTTAAAATAAGAACATTCCTCAGACGGGTGCCGCCAGGTAACCCTTAATGGTACCCACTTGCAGGCCCTTTTGGGCTAAAGAAAGCAAAAAAGACAAAAAACCAAAGGAATGGAACATTGAAAAGGATCCCCATTCTGTACCCTGCACAAGTCACAGAACTTTCTCCAACAGCAATGGTACAGGGATTTCGTTGCGGGCCTTCTGGCCGAAAGCAACACTTGCATCACGTCTTCGGGGAAGTCCCAATCCTTATATCTCAACCTTTCAAATACCAAGCATGAAGGCTGAGAGACCTCTGGATGGAGAACCTGACCTCCCCCCTCCTGTGAGAGTAGATCGTCTCGGTAGGGAAGACGGCGTGGAGGGCAGGTGGACATGTCTAGAAGGTCCGGGTACCACAGTCTCCTGGCCCATGCCGGGGCAATGAGGATCATCCGGGAACTGAACCTCTGTAACCTCTGCAACACTTGCGAAATGATGGGGACTGGAGGAGTACAGCAGTGGGAAGGACCACTCCACTACGAACGCGTCCCCTAAGGCTCCTCTTGGAGGAAATCGCTCCTCTTGGTTGAGATTCACGTGAGCAGAATCTTTCGCACTTCCGGTTGACACTGGTGGCGAAGAGATCCACTTGTGGGTTTCCCCAAAAGGGTGCAGATCTTCAACAGAACTTTCTGAGCCAGCTCCCACTCGTGAGAGACCATGCTCTGCCTGCTCAGAGCTTCCATCGCCGCATTTTCATCTCCGGCTAGATGAACTGCCAAGATCGAAATTTCCTGCTGGATGGCCCAAAACCAGAGCTGCATCGCCTCCATGCACAACAGGAGTGACCCTGCACCCCCTCTTTTGTTGAGGTAGTGCATGGCCACTGTATTGTCTGTCATAATCAGGACATTCTTCCCCTGCACAGACGGCAGAAAAGCTTTCAGGGCTAGCCTGACAGCCCGCAGCTCTAACAGTTTGATGTGGAGTCTGGACTCCGACGGAGACCAACGGTCGCTGGCTGTCAACTCGTTGGCATGAGCTCCCCAAACCGTGAGGGATGCGTCCGTCACAATGGTCACCTCCGTCCAAGGTTGCCAAAACGGAACTCCCTTCATCAGATTGCTTTTGCCGGCCCACCACAGAAGATCCTGTGCAACCGAGGGCGGAATCTGAACGGGATCCGACATCCTGGCGGAGAACTGCGACCACTGCATCTTGAGAGCCCACTGCAGAGATCTCATCCGCAGCCTGGCCTCTGGCACCAGGAAAATGCAGGATGCCATGAGGCCGAGCAACTCAAGAACTTGAACGACGGGAGACTCTGGGCACAATGAAACTTGTCCATCATCTGCAGAATGTAATGAGCCCTCACCTGGGGAGGTGAACACTGCCCCAGGGATGTGTCTAGCACTGCTCCGATGTATTGGAGCCACTGGGTAGGTGTCAAATGGGACTTCTTTAAATTGAGGGAGAAGCCCAGCTTGTGAAGGGAGTGTCAGGTGAAGGACAGATGATCTAGGACTTGCTTGGGCGAGCGCGCCCTCATCAACCAATCATCCAGGTAGGGGTAGACGAGAATCCCCACTTTCCTGAGATACACTGCCACCACCACCATCAGCTTGGTGAAGACCCTCGGGCAGAGGTCAATCCGAACGGCAGGACCCGAAACTGAAAATGCGAGTTGCCAACCGCGAACCTCAGGTACTTCCTGTGCTTGGGATGAATCAGCACATGAAAGTAAGCATCCTTAAGGTCGAGAGGCACCAACCAATCCTGAAGTTGAAGGGCCTGGAGGACTTGAGAAAGAGTTACCATCTTGAACTTGTCCTTCCCGAGGAGCTTGTTCAGCCCACGCAAATCCCTGATGGGTCTCAATCCCCAGTCCTTTTTCGGGATCAAAAAATATGGGGAATACCATCCCTTGTTCCTCTCTGCTACAGGCACCAGTTCTATGGCGCCTTTCTCCAGTAGGGATAGGATTTCCTGCGCAAGGAGCGAATCCAGACGCTTCAAAGAAAGCTTCCCCAGTGGATTGTCGTGAGGCCTCTGCCGGAAGGGAAGACAGTAGCCGTGGGTTATGATCCCCAGAACCCACACATCTGAAGTAATGGCACGCCATTCTCCAAGATGCTGCGTAAGTCTGCCCCCAACTGGCGAACCATGGGGAGCCGAGATTGCACATCAGGAGCAAACCCTGACTTCCGCAACCACGCAAACCTGCGTATCACGGTGCTCGCAGCCATGGACCAACTGACAGTCTGCCGTGTCCAAACCCGACTGAAAGTCTTTACAGATGGCATCCTTGCCGTACTGCACGAGGGCTAGAAAACCATCCTGTTCCTCTCCCTTCGGGAATATGCTCAGCCACCAAAGATGAACAATTCCACAGAGTGTGAGTGAATCTTGCCAAGGCACAAACCGAGTTGGCTGCCTTCAAAGCCATACCCCCAGATAAAAATACCTTCTTCGCCCAACCATCAAAGCACTTATCGTCCTTATCAGGAGGGATGGTAGGTTACACATCCTGTTTTCGGGGGCCGTAGCCGCCTGCACCACCAAACTCTCCGGAGTAGGGTGCGTCGACACGTAGCAGGGGTCACTAATGGCTGGGCGGTATTTTTTTGGAAGCAACTTATTCGCTGCCGGGAGACTCTCCGGAGCAGTCCAAACTGCCGTCACCCTTCTTTGTAAAGCCATGTGAAATGGCAACACCGGGTCAGTGGGTGGACCCTGATTCAGGATGTCAGTCAGATCATCCTGATCAAAATCCTGATCAGGTGGAGCAGACCAACCCAAGTATTCAGTCACCCTCGACATGAGACGCCTATAACAGAATTCGGCATGTGTCCCCGGCTCAGGCGTGCCAAATTCCACCTCCGGAGAGGTGTCAAGACCACTGGCGTCATGCAAGGCCTGACGGAGTTCCTCCAACTGACTGTGCCCAGTCACAAGGTCATCAGGAACATCGGGAGGCACAAACATCTCCTCCTCAGACCCTTCCTCCACCTCTGAAATATAATGCAAAAAGGTTGGAACAAATCCAATCTGGGAGGAGGAACAGAATAGGGCTCAAAAACAGGCCTCACAGATTTCCTGAGGATCTTTCTCTGAGGTTCCACAGCCCCCTGGGGCACCTCCGGCAAATCCTCCAAAATGGCATTGAGGGAGTCGGCGTCGACCGAGGCGCCGACAGCGTCGACAAACCTCTTCGAGGCCGGAGCCTCGAGAGCCCCTCGATGGACACAGCGCCGATGGCGTTGACGCCTTCCTTGAAGGCTTCACAGGTTCAGACTGTCACAATGGCGTTGAGGACCGGGACCTGGCACAGCTATGGCGATTTCCCTTGTCCGAGCGGGACCCCGATGATCGCCCCGATCGCCCGAGCCCGAAGGAGTGCGAGTGGTGGACCGAGCCCATTCCTTTCCGGCTTCTTTCAAAGGCGCGGACGGAACTGTGCCTTGCGATTTGAAAATCGCCAACATCTTCCAGCAAAATGAATCCCATTCGGCCGGCGACGAAGACTTGGTGGGACAAGTTAACGGTCTAGCGGAGTCCTCCTCCGACAAAGACGGGGAAAGCGACCGGTGACGGCGCTTCCTAGAATGCCTCGACAAGGCGAAGAATGGCAGGAACGACTCCTAGACCGAGACCCGCTGGACTTTCACTGACGTGGAGAGTCACCCCTCGAGTCATCGGTCGAAAGCCCAGCGGACTTCGACTTATGGGGCTTAGACACCCTACCTACCAATTTCTTCTTCCGTTCCCGCAAGGCCTTAGACGTCGGGGACTGACACTCCTTGCAGTCGTTGGTGGCATGGCTTTCGCTAAGGCACCAAAGGCAGATGTCGTGCGGGTCCGTGATGGACATCTTCGACCCGCAGTCCCGACACTTTTTAAAGCCCGACTTTGGGGTAGCAGAAGAAGACGAAGACATATTCGCACAGAAGAATTGAGCGGGCCGAGATTCCGAAGCAAACAGGGTGCGGAAAAAACGGAACTGAGGCTATGGGCGCTGTGCATCCTATATATAACATACGGTGATGTCGACCCTCGACGGACGCCCTCGAGGAACAACATATCGACGCAGGATGCCCTCTGCTGAAAATGTTCCAAAGCAGCACAGCTGTGGTCATTACTTGTCATAGATGTGGAATACGTCGGACACAATCCCCTCATGCCTAGTGATACTAAACAGTGTTTGGCGTCAATCGAAATCGAAATTCCAAGTAAAACTACCATTAGTTGGCTTCATTAAGAGAAAACACCTTTCTCACCTAAATGTCAGGGCAGCTTGACTCGGTCCCAAAAAAGCTGTAATGGCCGATAAAACCACAAGGCAGTCAGAATGGCAGTGCAACAGATATTTGAAAAGTATGACAACTCCAAGACTTCTTAATCATAGTTCAGCGGATACCTTTATTAAATTAGAAGGCAGAAATAAACATTAAAAAGACTTTTTACAGCATACAGATAGACATTTCCAGAGGACTTGCGGAACCATATAAAATCGAGAGAATTTTGTATCAACGATATGTGTGAGTTTTCGCAACCACAACACAAGCAGCATTTGTTTACTTTCTACAAGAAGCATCATCTGTGTCCTGTGGATAGTATGGCAGGAGCAGAGGACGGAAACACTAGTTGAATACACAGATTTGTTTATAGAAACTGCTGCTATTACCTGTATTAACATTAATCTGATTGTGTCCCTAGTGTACATGAATGAGAAAAACAGAAAGAGTCTCCTCCAAAGGCTGACTATGTATGCAAAGAGCAACATTAAATTCCTCTGCACCCAAAGAGATCATCTTTGCAAACTTTGGCTTCAGCTGTACATCATATTTTCTACTAAGAGTTCTGGGGGGTTAGGAGAGTGGAGAAGGAAAGACACAGTGAGGGGAGAGCAGCTACTTTTCTGCACATTTTGCAATAAGAGAAGGTCGAAGAAGATGTGCCATTGAGCAGGTGCCAGGCAGAGTCTTCAGATTACTGATCCAGTCCAGCATCAATTGTCGCTGCAGTATTCCTTTGTAGAAACTTCAAAACATGTTCTCATGTAATTCGTCGTGTGGGTCTGCCATTCATTTTGCTCCGGTAAGGTTCAAGTAGTCAAACATTTTATTGGGATAACTAAAAACGGTATCTTAATTGGATGCGGTGCATAGGCTTTTGAAGTCAACGCTATTGTTTAACACTCGGACCCTGACTGCTAATGAACTGCATCACTTTACCACACAATCTATAGTCAGACAGAAGTAATTACAAATGTGTCCTTTTTGGATTTTGGACTACAATTACATTGTGTCAAACTTTCCTTTGCATACTGCTTTTTGTATCTTTCTTCTGAAGCAACATCTGGTAGTAATGCTAAGCAAACCTGTTAGCTGTATGTATCCTGGAAGGACCATCTTCAGTAGCTTCAGTTCAAGCTTCTCACGTATCTGCAAGTACGTGGCACAATGCTGTCTAATATAGGTTTACAGACTACCAATAGCTTGGAAAATGGTCATGCATTGCCACGTTCGTCCCAAGTAAATTGTAGGACACACAGAAAGGAACACACAAATACAAACATACTAGAGCAGTCACACTGCTTCCATCAAACACCAAAACAATCTTCCCGCTCTGGGAGACAACTGACATTCAGGAGTTCCAACTCGAGTGTGGCACCCCTCACCAAGGTAATTTTTATACACATGAACAGTAAATTGCAATGGACGTGGATCTTTCTCCTGCGATAGCATTTTTGATCACAACATTTGAAATATCCAATAAAATATATGCATTTCTCTTACGTTTGACCCACACATGCATAAATGGGTAAGGGCTGATCTGATCTTTTTTGCCATTTAGTATTCAAGGATTACCTTTTATAGCGCCAACAAACTACTCTGATGTATTTTGTATAAATAGATTAATTGTCTCACGCCAGATATAAAAACTTTGTCCAGACTGTAGTTGTAAATTACATCATCTACCTTTTAGACTACATGACCATGCTTACGTTCTGTTTTCATCTCCAAACGAGAATAAGAAAATTGACAAGATGAAACCCATGGTAAACACCAGATGAAACACTGTTGTGTGACCTTCCTCCTTTGTCTGTGGGAAAATCTCGACTATGCCTTTAAAAAAATGGAGTGGAGAGGAAAAGAAGGGATTCTGGGCAGTATAAAGTGGAGAGCCCCCTCAAAATGTATGGCGACTTGGACATGTAGGTACGATGGCTGTGACTTCAGTATGTAGAAGGATACACCAAAGCAAAGCCAGTTAGGAAGAATGAAGTTCCCAATCCAGACAGCTTCTCAGCCCTTCTAGTAAGCACTGACAAACAGTGACACTTTCAGGTAAACAGTTGAAAACATCAAAACGGAGAATACATTATTTATTTACTCCAACTGATAGGAACACGGTTCCGTTTTCATAAAGGCTGAGCCAAAAGGGGATGCAAATAATGCTAAGATGGATATGTTAAAAAGTGCAAAGGTTGGGTTAAAAAAACAAATATCAAACAGAAGAACAAGTTACTTAGCCCTGGTAACATTCTTCCAACTGGATGTTTCTCCCACATATTCCTCATCGTTAGATATATCTCTGTCCAGCGTAAGCTGCTTTGGAATTTTCTTTTTTCGGCAGATTGTGTCGTGCGTTATCGTCAGCTCAATGTCCCCTGAGGGCCTCCGTCTCCATCTAGGTTTAAGTCATCGATAGTATAAATAGCACGCGCTGCATCTGTTACTTCAGTCCAGACACTCAAAGAACACATGGTGTAATGCATGGAAATTCTACTGCGGGGAAGGATGGGAGGGATAATGAGGAATATGTGGGAGGAACATCCAGTGAAAAGAACGTTACCAGGGGTAAGTAACTTGTTCTTCAAATGGATTGTGTCCTCCCACGTATTCCTCATCCTTAGATATACTTCCAAAGCAGTATGGAATTGGAGGAGGGAGTAAGAATTTTCAGAAACTAATAATACATTTCAGTGTTTGCCATAAATGGAGTGCAAGACAGCCTTCCCAAATCTCGCCTCCTGGCCTGAAGTAGACTTTAGGCAATAGTACTTTGTGAAAGTATGAACAGACGACCATATGGCTGCCACACAGATGTCCTGAATCGGCAGAAGTAGCCATGCCCCTCCTGGAGTGAGCTCGTATAGCTACCGGTGCTTCCGTCCCCACCAGTCTATAATTCTGTGATGCATAGAATTATCCACCTGGATAACATCTGCTTAGTAACTGCCAGACCCAATTTATGCCCGGTCCAACTGACAAAAAGTTGGTCAGCCTGCCTTAGTTTAGCAAGACATGAGATGTAGAAGCTCAGCGCTCTTTTAGGATCTACCCTGTAAAGTCTCTTCTTCCTTACTAGGGAGTGGGGGAGGGTAAAAAGTTGGCATCACTATTTTTTTGTGAAATATGAAAATCAGAAATCACTTTCAGTAGAAAGGTAGGTCTAACTCTCAAGACGACTTTGTCTTTGTAAAAGGCTGTGAAAGGTGGCTTACATGATAAAGCTTGTAATTCGCTCACCTTGCGGGCAGATGTTAAAGCCGTTGTTTTCTGTGTCAGTAGTCTCAACGGGCAAGAGTGAAGAGGCTCAAAAGGAGCACACATAAGGAACTTTAATACTAGATTTTAATCGCAAACGGGGATTCGGGCTGGACTGCCCCTTTTGTGGTGGGACCAAGTCTAATTTGCATATAGTCTTTTCCCTTCTGCAATGGCTTAGCAGGATGAAAAACCATGTTCTGGGGGGGTTGCCCAGAGCTGTTCCCGTGGTTATGATTAATTCAAAATGTTCCAGCCATCACCTTTTTGTTTTGCTTCAATCCCAAAAGGGGATCACAAATGGGACAGGCGGCAACACATTCATAAGTCCCATTAAAAATGTAATTAGCAGCATCTTAAAGTAAGACGTTTCTTCGGATATGCGCTAAAAATCGAAAGCGCCACCAAGTAACCCTTGAACATGTCAATCTAGAGCCCCAGATTAGCTAGATGTAGTAGGAATGACACCACCATAGGTGTGTCACATTGAAAAGGATCAAAATTATTCTCTCTGCACCAGCTGCAGAACTTGTTCCAACAGCAGCTATACAGAGACTTTGTCGCTGGCCTTCTGGCCGAAAGCAAAATCTCCATCACATCTTCTGGGAGGTCCCAACCCTTGTATCTCAACCTCTCAGAAACCATGCTGAAGGTTGAGGATCCTGACCTCTGGATGGAGAACCCAACCCTCCTCTTGCGAGAGGAGGTCCTCTCATTGTGGAAGATGAATTAGAGGGGCAGATGGGCATGTCCACATACCATGTCCTCCTGGCCCAATCCAGAGCAATTAGGATCGTGGATATCCCAAACTTTCTCAACCTCCTGATGACTGGAGGACTGACGGGTACTGAAGGAAATGCATACAGGAGTGTGAACTCCCTGTTCCCTACAAATGTGTCCCCTAGAGCTCCTCTCTGAGTAAATTCCCTGGAGCAGAACAGCTAGCACTTCCGGTTGACACTGGACGCAAACGGATCTACCAGAAGGGTTCCCCAAAGGGTGAAGATCTCTTGATGGACTTCCTGAGCCAGTTCCCACTTGTGGGAGACTGTGCTCTGTCTGGTCAGAGTGTCCGCTGCCATGTTCTACTCTTGGGCTAGGTGAACTGCTGATAAGGAGATTCCTTGAATTGCCTAGAACCAGAGCTGCATTGCTTCTCTGCACAGTGGTAGTGACCCTTCACCTGTTGAGTACATGGCCACTGTGCTGTCAATCATGAGTACAGTGGGCAGAAAGGCATTTAGCACTAGTCTGATTGCCCTCTGCTCCAAAAGGTTTTGTATTCTGAACTCTGTTGGAGACCAACAACCACTGACCGTCCGAACGTTGGCATGGGCTCCCCACCCTGTGATCGAGGCATCTGTAACTACTGTTATCTCCGACCATGGCTGTCAAAAAGGTTCCCCCTTCAGAATTTTGTCCTTGCACGCCCACCTCAGGAGATCCTGTGCCACCCTGCTCGGAACCTGAAGTAGATCTGAAAACTTTCCTGAAAATTGAGACCACTGGGACCTGAGGACCCACTGGAGGGATCTCATTCTCCGACAAGCCTCTGGCACCAGAAAAATGTAGGATGACATGAGGTCGAGCAAGTTCAGGTAAACAAAGGCCAGGAGACGCTGGGCATTCTGGAATTCGGTGACCTGCTGAATGTGTTGGGCTCTCACCTTGGGTGGCGAGGCTTTCCCCAAGGACTCATCCAGGACCGCTTCGATGAACTGGAGCTTTTGGTAAGGTATCATATGGGACTTCTTGAAATTGACGGAGAAGCCGTCTGTGAAGAGAATGGCAGATTAAGTTGAGATGTTCCAGGACCTATTTGGGAGAACAGGCCTTGTTTAGCCAGTCCAGTTAGGGGTAGACGTGTACCCCCCTCCCTTGCGACTCAGTGCTACCACCGCCATCAACTTGGGGCGGAAGTCAGCACGAATGGCAGAACTCAAACAGATGACGAGACCAGCCAACGGTGAAGCTCAGGTACTTTTTGTGCTTGTGATGGATAGGCAGATGAAAGTAAGCATCCTGAAGGTCCAATGACAGCATCCAATCCTGAAGCTGAAGAGTCTGAAGGATCTGAGAAAGAATGATCATTTTGGTCTTGTCCATCTTGAGGAACTTGTTCAAGTATCTTAAGTCCAAAATGGGTCTGAATCCTCCATCCTTCTTGGGGGTCAAAAGTAAGGGGAGTACCACCCCTTGTTCGTCACAGGTACTGGTTCTATAGCACTTTGTTTATTTTTCCATTTTTTTAATTCTATTTCAAAACTTTAGCACAGTTTTACAATCTGAGTAAGCCATCCATGTCCATTGATCATGACTGTTTTGACTATTTCGTCAGATATCACTAAAAGCAAAAATCCTGCCCTAGATTCAAATAAATTCAGACTTTATCAAAGTCTCATTGAACAATTTAACAGCTGTTATCGTTGACGTTTTCTCTCCCCTTAATAGGAGACTCCACCAATCTTCTGAGTCCAAGGTCGACATATTTTCTAAAAAGGGCTTGAAGTGACTTCTTTGCACTGTTAAAGCGTTACAAAACAGAAAGTGTTGTACATTTTCTAAGGAACCCCTCACTTGACAACATCTACATGTAACATCTTTAACAGGACTAGGCAACCAGACGGAGAGCATTTCCTTGGTTTTGTGTAAATTCAATCTGTTCAATAAGGTTGTATTCATTTGCTTCCATATGTATAGCGATCCAATCCACCTCCCACATATTTTGCTTTACTTTGTAGGGGTTGCGCAGGAGATCTTCCAATCGAGAATCCTAAATTATTCAGCACAGCCTCACAATCAACCTTCCATTCTGAAGTTAGTTTCTCATTTCCATCAGTAATTTCCTGTTTTATCATTGTCAAGACCGGAGCTGAGCTGTCCTGTACAAATTTCCCAAAGAGCGATAATGGCTTCCAATCTGACAGCGCCTTTAGCAAAACCAATCCTAATTCCCTCCTGACAATTTGGATTGGAATTGATTTGGGAAGATGCAGAACATTTTTCCAAAATGCCCCTTCCAAGGTTGACCAATGTTATTTTTGGAAGAATAATAAGGCGTCCATCCCGAAGGTTAGAACCGGAAATACTTTTGATCTATAGAAGTCCAACAGTAGGACCAGTGAGTATCGACAGAACCTTTTTTTAATGAGGGCTTGATTTGTCATCATTTGAACCTTCTCTTTCAAAATGACTATTGTGTGACTCAACGCAACTTCTGCTGATTCAGACTCCCAGGTATTCATAGGACGATACTTGTTTGATTGTTGATGGTGCCAAATGCCAATTATATGTAGGCCATTTCCTCCCTCTTAACGTATTAAGGATCAGGATCTTTTTATTTATTTTTAGTTCATTTGGAGGTTATTTTTCCTAGCGTATGCTTCCAGACTCGCCAACTATCTTTGTAGACCTATTGCTGTGTGGCCTAGTATTACGAAATCATCGGCATACAAGAGGTACCCCACATGCACCCCTCCAATTTTAGGGGGAAAAGATCTTACTGGCTCCATAAAGTGGCTTATGTCAGATAAATAAAAATTAAAGAGGACATGGTCAAAGGGCAGCCTTGCTTGACTATGCGAAAAGTAGGAATCTTTTCCGTTAGTGAGCCTTCAACATTTAACCACACTGTCAAGGTAGTATTTGTGTGCAATGTCTTCAGCTGGCCTACCAGATCTTCAGGGAATCCCAAGGAAAGTAGTTTAAACCATAGGCGTCTTCTGTTTATACTTTCGAAAGCTTTGGCTAGATCCACAAATGCCAGGTAAACATTTTGGTTTTTTGATCGCACTTTCTCTTTCAAAATCAAAATGATCAGGGTGGAAGGAGATGTACCAAGGCCCCTAACAAACCCAGTCTGAAAAGGGTCAAGCTTCCCCTGATTCAGGGCCCAACAGTAACCTTGCATACATTTTGCCAATTACGTCTAACAGTGCCATTGGTCGATAGTTGTTTACACTCTTAAAAATTGGACCGACAATTGCTTATTTCCATAATGTGGGTATCGATTGACTTTCCCTGATGTTGTCCAGGATCAAACAGATCAGTTTCTCCCATTGTTCAGGGTTCTGTATCAAGATTGTATTAGTTACCCCATCAGGGCACGGAGCTCTGGAGGTGCTTGCTTTAGTTATCAAGTTGGCAATATCGTCTGGGTCATACGTTACGCGCCAAGTAGTACATTCCGGGACTTCTTCTGCGCCTAAATGATGGTTTGAGAAAAGGTTTTTAAAATGCATTACCCAAGATGCTTCCCCCTACCCCATTTATTTGGGGAGCTTTCAGTGAATTGGATAATTGGATTTGCTTTGACAGCACTGCCCATTTTCAGGCTCTTGCTTGTCAGACTGCAGAAAGGAAAATGTGGCCCATTATTCAATTTCCCTTCACATGCAGGTTTTACTAATATTACGGACCATACAAACCTTCTGTGAAGGCACAATCGTATTTTCTGTACTTTAGGTTGGGAAATGTCTGGCAGCTCAGTCAAACATCATCTCAGTTCCATTTTTCAGTGAATTATCAATTGACTTGATCAAGGACCAGAATTCCCTTGAATCTATCCCGCTCAGAGTTCTCAGCATTTGTTCTCCATCTTGTGGTATTAGCAAGATTTTATACCAGATCAACCAAGACTATTATTTATTCCAAAGCCTTTTTATCTCAATGGTGTTATATTTATAGGGCTATGTGAGTTTTCTGATCTCTTTCCTCAGCTCAAACCTTTTTAAAACAACCTGCTTGTCGTAGGTGCGATAATGCTTTCTTTGACAAGAGACACTCCTCACGATTTTTTGAGAAAATGCTTGTAGAATTGATGTACCGCAGCTTTCTCTAGCAGGCTCAAAACTTTCTGCAGGAGGAACGGATCCAGAGATTTGTAAGAGTTGCCGGTGGATGATCCAGAGGCGTTCTTAAAACGGGAAGGCAGTAATACATGGTTGCTGTTTGTAATGCCCAAGCATCGCAAGTAATGCCCGTCATTCCTTCAGGTGCCGCGTGAGCCTGCCTCCCACTGGGGCCCTGTGGATTAAGGCCTCAGAGTGGTTTTGAGGCAGCTGAAGCAACGGCTGAGGGTAAAGAAGTCCTTGCTTGGGCGGGCTTGGCACCTCTTCGTTTACCAAAAGGGAATTTCCTTTGAACTATTTGACTGGCCAGTCCTCTCACTCTTCCAAATGAGGAGTAGCAGCGTAAGGGCCTAAACCTCCAAGCTGTTATACCGGGGTGCAAAGGTTGTGGTTGTCTGATGGCAGTGCTGAGTGACTTGGCTGCTGCTTTTGAGGTCTAACTTTTCTAGGCTCTCGCCAGCCTTACTGCGAAATAGTTGAGTGCCGCCAAAGAGCATATTGAGAAGCTTAGATTGCACATCAGGCGCAAATCCAGACTTTCTCAACCAATCAAATCTGCGTATAAAAGTGCCTGTTGCCAAGGCTCGGCTTATACTATCAGCAGAGTCCAAACCCGATTGGAGAGACTCGCACATAGCGTCTTTCCTATCCTTCACAATGTTTAAAAAACCTCTCTCCTCATCTTCAGGGGTATGCTCAGCTGTCAAAGAGATGCAATTCCACAGGTGTGGGTACATTTAGCAAGGGCACAAGTGACACTGACTGACTTCAAAGTCATACTCCCAGCTGAAAATACTTTCTTTGCCATAGTGTCGAAATGCTCGTCATCTCTGTCCGGTGGTATTGTGGGATATGCTGCCTGTCTTGAGGTGGAAGTTTCAGCTTGAACCACCAAGCTTTACGGGGTAGGATGTTTGGATAGATATTTGGGGTCACTACTAGAAGGTCTATACTTGTTTGAAAAGTTTTTGTTTGTTTACAGCAGCGCGTGTCTCCGGTGACTCCCAACTAGCTTTTAGCCTTTTCTGAAGGGCAACATGAAAAGGCAACACTGGGACTTTTTGGGGGCCTTTATCCAAGATGGCTGGGAGGTCATCTCGTTAATGCGGTCGTCCCGGGATCCCCATCCCAGATACTCTGTTACTTTACCCATTAACTGTTTCTAGGATGCCTCAGCACGCTCTCCAAACTCTAATTCTGGCGAAGTGTCAATGCCACTTGCTGTTTGCAAATCCCTCAACCTTGATTCCTCAGATATGAGGGCGTCAGGAACATTGGGTGTACCATATTCTAACCAAAAAGGTGGCGGTCCTGATCTGAAGGATCCTGTTCTTCAAAAACTGAAGGAAGGGACTTGAAAAATTCTCTTGGGAAGAGGTTTGAATGTTTTCTCAAATTCCTTCGAAGGCATTGCGGGTTTCGACTCCTTCGACGTCGATGTAATTGGCTCCAAAGGGCTCAACCCATGACTTGAAGGAGTCTTCGAAGGATGAGGGCTGGGCCTGTCCTCGAGTTAAGGCCTCAAGGGCCCTTGATCTGTCGCCGTCTTTTCACCCGGACTCGAAGGTGGGCAAGTTATAGCCTTACTTTTCTCCCTATTGGCCTTGGAAGGTGTGATAGGGTCACAGCTCTTCCCTTTCTCTCGAGGGGACCAGGGCCACCTTCTTGAAAATGTTTAACATTTCCAACCTAAAGGCTCCCATTTAGCTTTAGTCGCTGATTTACCCGGGCAGGCTACCCTGCATTCAGGTGAGGAGTCCCAGGACGAGGGCTGGGATCTGTGGCGTCTTCTCTTCAATTTCTTCGAAGATAATGATGAGGAATGGTGAGAACCATTACGTGAACAGGAACGTTTCTTCAAACGTTTCCTTGGTGGAGTCAGCTATCGACTCATCCAAAGAAAGCCTTTTAGATGGAGTTGTGGAAGGGGATTTTAGTGGGGGCCTACCCACCACGAGTTTCCCCTAGCATTCCTTGAACACCCTTACCTGTCATCGATTGGCAGGATCCAGTCTGTCGTTTTGTGTTCAACGCCAACACAGCATTAGCAAATTTGATGTGGATCAGTTATCAACATTTTAGATCTGCAGTCAATACACTTTTAGAACACAGTTTTCGGGGTAGAAGAAGACATGTTTGAGTTGTGAGAAAGTTTCGCGAGAAACTAAATGCGCTGTATCCGAAGCGAAATCTATCATGGAAAAACGGAACTGAAGTAACAGGCACATTGACAACGCACAGTGCTTCCTGACGAAATTCTTTTTCCGAAGCAGCTGACGCTAGAAGGAGATATATCTAAAGATGGGGAATACGTGGGAGGGCACAATCCATTCGAAAGCAAGGTCTCCTTGACTAATATGTTCAATTGATAGAATGACATGTTTGTAGGATTATGAAGGAATAGCAAAAACTGAGGGACCTGCCTAACAGTCATGAAACCATTATAAAAAAGCATTAAGTGAGGAACAATTCTGAAAAAAACAGGAGAGTGGGCGCTCTCTATAGACATAACACTCGGCCGAAAACTACACAAGAGGCCAACATTCCAGGCTCCACTCAAGGCTTTTTTGCACGTTAAAACATGGCACATGTTCAGAACAATTGGATTTGCTTTGACAGCACTGCCCATTTTCAGGCTCTTGCTTGTCAGACTGCAGAAAGGAAAATGTGGCCCATTATTCAATTTCCCTTCACATGCAGGTTTTACTAATATTACGGACCATACAAACCTTCTGTGGAGGCACAATCGTATTTTCTGTACTTTAGGTTGGGAAATGTCTGGCAGCTCAGTCAAACATCATCTCAGTTCCATTTTTCTGGCAGCTAGTTTTACATTCGTTTTGACATGGAAAGATTTTGACTGCACTCCATAAAGTATCCACTTTATGCTAATATTCTTTTTTTCTGCACAACGTCATTCACAAGTATGTGGAGAATGTTTGGTTGTGGTAACAACTGCAGTTTTGGGCACAACGTGGGGACTCATTTGAAGGTGCATGAAAGCCATATTCTTCTTGGACTTGTTATTCCACCTTTTGGATGGGTGGGAATAAAATACACCACATCTGTGTTGGTCCTCGAATTTACAATAATTAGCATATTTATTGTGACAGCCGTTTCAATGTAACCATACGACTCTCTTAGCCTAAATGGCAAAACTAGTAAACAATGCTTTGACAAGGCTTTGCCATAAACAAAATATTTAACATGGCTCGAACATATTTCGTCCGACTATCACCAAGACCACATCCCATTCACCCATAGGACATGTGAATCATATACACAGGAATAAGTTATGAGATATCTACTATGCCTTAGTTTCTATAGCGCTTATATCTCCTCATTTTCAACACTTGGATATTTCTGATCCTTATATTCCATCAGCTTTTTCTATTCATTCACAAATGAAAGGCACATCTTTTCTATGTTAAGAGCCAGTGTAGAAATCTATGTGTTCTGTTGCTGTAGTTGTTTTTCTCCTTCAGTGTCTATGTCTTTTCTTTCCCCTTGAACCACTCTCCATCAGACACCATCAATCCCTGCACCTCTGCACGTACCTTCTGGTAAGCACCCCATAAGGATTTGCGTTGAACCCACTTCATCAATGTGTGAAATCACTTCTATGACCACGGCCAGTTCTGTTCTATTTTACTTCAACGCTTCTTCTGTGTTCCTACCTCACTGGCGACTTTCCTTTCCATCTCCTGGGCACAAACAGGTCCCCTTTTCTGCTTTAAAATAAGAGTAACTCAGCGGGAAGTGGGTAACGGAAATGAAGCTTTAGTTGTGCTTACCAAAAGAATGCATCAACCTGCTGGACCAGACCTTGAATTTAAGCAGTAGAGGCAAGGACAGAAACAGTATGCAGGTAGTGTAAATAAATAAAAAAAGAAGTTTGCATTAATAAATAAAAAGATGCCATATGCCTCACGCCACTTTTAAAGTAGCGTCATACTTTAATGGCAGATGTCTCATACAGCCCCAAAATAGATCAATCCACTCACAAGTCAGATGTGGTGGATCTAGGTTACCCAATTCTTAGGAAACATGCATATTTTTAGTTGGGCAGGTGCAATTCACAGGTGGTACCACCCTAAGAATGTGGCGTTGGAGAGTTTAAAATAGAACGCATTAAGAAAACATGGCTGCCACAGTTTCACGGTGTTATGCCAAAAAGGTGCAGAATAGGGAAGCAATCAGCATAATTGCATCTCTTAGAACACCAAGTACACAAGGAGGTTCTGATGGAACCTCATGTAATTGCATAGAAATATTTAACATTGCACTATATGAGTCCGTTTCGAGCAGATTCTGGGAGAGATCAAGGCAGTGGGAAAAATAAAAAAGGAAAGAAGGATCTGTTTTATGGTAGAAATAGGTTTGAAATAGGAGTAGAGCTGCAAAGACCATAACACACGAAGCCATAATCTGCGACGCGTAGGAAGATTTTACCTTGACAGGTTGTCTTTTGCAGTTGCTAAATACATCATGTGAGGGGGTGTTAGAAAACAGCTTGAGGAACATTTGCATTAAAAAAAAAATGAAAATGAACAACTCAACAATGCAGAATTTGCCATCTTAGTGAATAAGTAACCTCTTGCAAAGAGAAGACCGAATTACACATCATCAGGTATTCAGACAATATACTTTAGAAGCCAGGAAGGCCAAAACTGCAGACCAAAGAGCGAGAATATTAGGTGGTGGGCAACCGCGACTTTACTTGATCTACTCCACAATGAAAATATAGGAAAAGTAAAACAACTTCTCACCAACACTCAATGACATGGAACAGATGGGAGTTGGCTTAACCATTATTACATATCTTCTGATGAAAAATGCAGACTGAGTTCCTTCAGCAAGACAGAAATGTAACTACCAGATACTTCCTGACTGGTTGAAAGAAAAGAGGAATCAAGGTTACAACAGCTGGGACATGCATGGTTTCGATTTTTGCAAATGCTGTCAACATACTTCTTTCTATAGAGCAGTCTCTTCCGCACAACCACATATATTGGTCATCTTGGGACAAGGAAATATACACAGAGCACTGAACACAAACATCCAAAGAGTAAGTGCTGAGGGCAATGCAAACGTTTTGTGGGAGAGTGGGGTGCTTTTGGCGAGCAGCCACTAAATTCCCAGCTTGGCAAGTCAAAAATCCAAGTGGCAACACAGTAAAGGCGACACACAGGCCAGTGCAGGCAAGGAAGGGCCGCCTAGGAGTCTTCCACCATCTGAAGCAGAGAGTTGATGGCTGCATCCTTGTTGCCATTTTGGGCTTCCAGAACTGAGCGTATAACCTCCTTGTCCATGGTGGGGAACATGTCCTGAATGGCTTTCAGGTCCTCGTCTGTGGTTCTGTGCTGAGGATTGACAGGTGGGGGAGGCACTGCAACTGGTACCATGCCACTGTTATAGACAGTCGGCATCCCTGGAAAAACAGAAGAGCACAAAAAAAAAAATCACAAAATGGGAAAGAACGGAATTGTGCATACTGAAGATGAGGGAACACAATGTCAACAGCATTCCAGCTGATCAATGGCAGTCACGTTAATTTACAAGTCAAAAGAAAGGAATGCACATAAGTTAATGAAAAGCTGCTATATAATGCATTCCCTACTTTAATTTGCCTTCCATACTTTGAACAATCATTTTTTACCATTTGGAGTTTGTGGACTGTAGAAGTGATGGATAAAGTTGACAAATGAGTTCGACAACCGTCAAAATGTTGCTCAGAGATACTTTAGCGGAGACAGCTAAAGAAAGGGCTACAACCAGCAGACCAACAGTTTTTAAGCACTAGAATGACATCAGAATACTCATTGTCAGTAACACAAATGCCCCGTAATTTGAGTCTTGTGGGGAGAAATAATACCCTATAGCACTCAAGATTATCAAATCATAGTCACCTCATATAAAAGTACATATACCTTTTACATTTTACCCTCCTGAAGTCGATGCAGAAATTCCAGCTCTGGTCCGGTTTTGTCCCCAGTACTATGGGAGAGGACCAGAGACTGGAAGAGGGTTCAATGATGTTAGCTTTTAACATATTTTCCACCTCTTCGATGAAAATCTTTCTGCAGGCTTCTGGTAGTCGATATGTTTCAAATGCATCAATTTACCTACAGGAGTACGTATGTAATGGTAGGCTCCCTTCACTCTTGCTGGTTTTTCACTAAAGCCAACCGGAAACTGTACAATAAGATTGGTTAGATCTTCCTTCTTATTCTTTGTAAGTTCCTGGGGAATTAGGTTTAGGTTATCCATCTCTTGGGATACTACACAGGATATGATGGTATAGCGAGAGGCTGAAGGGTTTTCTTTCCACTCTTTTAAAAGACTGATGTGGTAAATATGGGTTTTCTGGCGTCTATCAGGTTGTAATACTCTGTAATTACATGTCCCTGTCTGTTCAGTTATTTCATAGGGTCCGTGCCACTTCAAAACCAACTTATTTTCTAAAGTAGGCAGGAGGACTAGAACTTTGTCCCACAGAGAAAGATCTCAGATTTACCTTTTTATCAAAAGAAAGCTTTTGCTGGCATTGGGCTTTCTTCATATGGGTATGGACTACATTTCAGACTACCACCAAATGTTCTCCCAATATTGTGGCAGTTTGAGAGAGTGATATTGGGGCCTCTTCTAGATTTTCCCACGTTTCCCAAGCATTTCCAGGACATCCCTCGGCTCTCGGCCATACAGTAGCTTGGAAGAGGAAAAACCAGTGGAAGTTTGTGGGGTTTTTCTTACAGCAAACAAGGCCATAGGAATCATACTTGTGAAGCCATGCTGGTTAAAATGGGACTAAACCACACAACCACACTAGTATCTTTATACTTTATCTTCCTCCAATAGTGACCCCTAGTTTTGAAGAACTAATGGCCTTTCTGGGATCCACTATAAAATCTAGCTCCCCACTTTTAGTTCTAGGAGATTTTAACCTACGGGCACATGATCAATCTGATCAAACTGCAAGCACTTCTTAGAAAGTCTAGAACTTAAACAATAGTTTAAAACAGTCAGACATTGTGGTGAGAATATTCTTGATTGGATCCCAACAAAAAATCAATCCATTACATCAATCATTGTCCAACAATGTATATGGTCTGATCATTCTTTTCTGATATTTGGTGTCAAAATTCGAACACACCAATGAAAAATAGTCAAGCCGGGGTGAGTGAAATCCTTTCTTTCTAGAAATATCCAGAAAGCCAGATATGAGGCCTCTGTGGCGATTGTTATTCCCCAGCTAAATTCTCTTGAACAACATATATCATTAGAGTCTCTCCATGACCAGTTCCGACCATTACCAACAAAGCCTTTGAAACCGTGGCATCACTATGCCTAAAGCTAAAAAAGGAAATAAACATGAAGCAGTGGTTCTCTACTGAGGTTTGAGCCGCTAGGAAGATTAAGAGGAAGGCTGAGCGGAGTTGGAGGAAGAATCCATCGGACTCCACTGTTGAGATTTACAGAAACAGCTGCTAGATGTTATAAAACGGCTATCTTTAAGGCAAAGGAGACTAAATTCGATTAACGGATTACGGGAGCCAACTCTAACTCAAGAGAGCTATTTACAATCCTACAGGAGTTAAAAGGCTCCAATAAGGATCCACACATTGTCATCGATTCTCTCTGGTGTTATAAAGTGCATGAGGGTTTTCCACAGAAAGTCAATCAGCACCAAGCATGTATCGCAAACTGTCTCAATGACATAGTGGAACCTGAAGTTGTAAAGACTGCTCCTAGGGTAGAATTAAACCGTAGTGATAATTATACATTTAAACAAGTCTCTGACAGTGAAACCTACATCATGCAAGGGAGATGTCTTCCCCGCAGATAAAGAGTTTTTACCTTCCTTTGTCCCTTGGGTCACAGCCTTTATCAACTGCTTTTTTCAGGAAGGGCTTGTCCCAGAGTGTCTCAAGGAAGCATGGATATGCCCTTTGCTAAAACAGGACAACCTCAATCCCAAGGTTCCTGCCAGTTACAGACCAATAACAAATGTTCCTCATCTTTTGAAGGTTATTGGCAATGTAGCATGTAATCAGTACTAGAGCTAAAGCATGGTACAGACACTGCACTACTCGATTTGAGGTCCAATATAACCCAAATTATTGTTAAGAGTGGGGTGGTACTACTGTTGCTACTCAACCTGTCCACTGCTTTTGACTTGGTGAATCACGAGATGTTGGCAGACAGGTTGATTGATATTGGTAAATGATAAAAATTAGCTGCAAACCGATGCCAAACTTTCTTCAGACCAACGATGGCAAGAGTGGCCAGGGATGATTTTCAATCACAACAGATTCCATTAAACTCAGGTGTCCCACAGGGCTTATGTTTGTCGCCTCTGTTGTGCAATATGTACGCAAGACCACTGTGCGACCGCTTGGACAGCCTGGGTGTCAAGTTTGCAACTATGTGGACGACACCCAGATCATTCTGGAACTGTCAGTATCATACTCAGAAGATCTAGCAAGGGTAAGCAAGGTCTTTGGGGCCATCTAAATATGGATGGGCAGAAATCACTTGTTCTAAATGACAAAAAAACGGAAAACCTGATACTGGGCACCGATACTAGGTTGAAAAAACCTGACCCCCAGTATAATGAGTTTACTATGATTCAGACCTCGGAACATTTAAAAACCCTGGGGGTTTACTTTGAGCCCCATAAAACTTTTATAAAAAACGTTGCATATTTAAGCTCTTCTTGTGCGTACACAACACATTTACTCTGGCAGATTCAACCTTATCTGTCAGAAAAGAATAGAGCGCTAATTGCGTCCACAATGATTAACACACATCTAGACTATTGTAATAGTCTGCTGGTTGGAACTGCCAAGGTCAATATCAAAAAGCTACAAGTGATTCAGAATGGGGCAGTCCCTGCAGTATGTGGCATGGACAGAAGGGCACATATTTCTGATGCCCATCGGAAACTGCAATGGCTCCCCATCTAACAGAGAATTCATTTCAAAGCTTGGTATACAAATGCTTGGCTGGTAATGCCCCCTTGAATATTAGTTCACGATTAGGCACTCTCTGCTTTCAAACAAGGATGATTTCGTGTCCGAGCCTTGCTACTTCTTGAAGAGGTTTGGAGGAATCACTTAGATTGTTCCCCTCAATTGCTCAATTCAACAAAGGTTTAAAAACATATTTGTTTGATAAAGAAAAGGAGTGAGAACCTCTGACTATTAGCCCTGTTCCCCTCTTTGTTTTGTTGTGCTTTGTGAGCGCCCTGAGGTCTGCGGGCTTGCTGGCACTATATAATTATTTTTATAGAATAGAATACGGTCCCAATCTTTTCCATCTTTAGCAACCAGTTTTCTCAGAATTGTTTTGAGGGTCTGATTAAATTGTTCCACAAGCCCATCCATTTGCGGGTGATGAATAGAGGGTTTCAAGGTGGCAATATGTAACAGTTCTTTCACCTCTCCCATACGATTACTCGTAAAGTTTGTACCTTGGTCTGTTAGGATTTCTTTTGGGAATCCGACAAGTGAAAAGAATGGAAGCAGATGTTTCAATATTTGCTGTGTGGTGTTACTTCTCATAGGAAAAGCCTCAGGGTATCTTGTGGCATAATCAACAATTACCAGGATATAGCCATTACCTAACTTAGAGGTGTCAAGTGGACCAATTATATCCATTCCAATCCTGGAAAAAGGGACTTCATTTATTGGCAACGTATTCAATGGGGCTGGAGGAGGAATACATGGTACTGGTCTTTCAACAGATCTCACATGTCTGAACAACATTTTTAATTTCTGCATGTATTCCTGGCAAATAACATTTTCCACTAAACTGTGCTTTAATTTGTACTTGTTCTAAATGCCCCCCTGTTAGATGAGAATGGGCAATTTGAAGCACAATCTTTCGGTGACTTTGAGGTACTACCAATTGGGTTTTAGACACACACAAAGGACCTCCCTTTTCCCTACCCGCTGCTTCCGGTATCACCTGCAGAAATGCTTCAGATAGTAAGGAATTGTTCCTTTGTGCAAAGGCTAAATCAGGGAGAATGTTTGGCTCTTCTTCACGAATACCAGATGGTCAAATTGGTTGGGGTCTTTTATAAGCCTCTGCAAAACCCAATTCACCTCTATCTGTAGTCTCTTGTTCTAATTCTTCCTTTAACAGGGGGAACACATCTTACAAGTATCCTTTGAGCTATCCTATCCCCGGGTGAGATTTCAATTGCTGTCAACCTTGACATCTCCCCTGAATGACTCCTGCCAGTAAGTCCAATCCAAACTTCCAGGTGAGTCCTGACTTAGGAGCTAGCCTGACGTAACATCCAGGTGGAGGTATTAGGACCAAATTAGTAGGTGTCATTCCCCTTTCTATCGGAAGGATAGACACTTCACTACTACTGCATACATCGAAACCAATGGAGCCCTTTGTAGCTACAGTTGGGCCTGATGCTCTGTTACTCGATTGTTGAAACTTCAGGGTTCCCCAACTTGTATCAGTTGAGCCGAATCCCACTTCTGACACAATATGTAAGGCAGGCAGGTATCACAAGTAAGGACACAGACACAAGGATACACGTTTCAACACCTTTATTAAGTTTGACTGGGGGTGGAGACTTCCTTGCTGGCCCTAATACTATAAGGGGAGCGGTCTCGACCATCAAAGTAAATAAAATGGTCCAAGCCAGCCAGACAAACAAAGGAAAAAGTCTGCGTCAGAAACCTACACTTGCCCTCACGTTTCACAGTAACCAAGTGTGGGAAAATGTATGAATATAAAAGAGTATCAGAAGAATGTCAGAATGGCAATGCAATTGGCTGACCAATTGGCTGACCACTCCCTTCCCCAAGTTCAGTTCAGTGGGGTTCTTACAAAGTTCTTTCAAGGTGGATAGTATGCACACTTCAAAGATTTCCCATAAATCTGTTAGGATTCAATTGCCTATTTCAAAGTCAGTTCAATGTGCATCACAGTTCTCAATTGATTCTGTTGGGCATCCCACACCCGGTTTCACACTTGTCAAACAAAGCCCATCTCAGTTACTTTCGCAGGTGACCCTTGCCTGTCTTCAAACACATAAACCTTGTTGAAACACTTTCCAGCTAACCGCTCCGCTTCATACACCGCGGGGAGAACTCCCTTCCCCAACATTTGTACTTCAATTTCACAATGTTCACCTCTCAGAGAACTTTGCAACCGCACAGTATTCTAAACCCATGTGTGCCCACTCTGACAACAGGGTTGGTTTCTTAAACTCTGTGCCTCTTGCACTTAGTTTCATAGAATGGGCCCTCGGCCACACTGTTCCACGTTTCACAAAAATATTAATTCACTTTCACATTAGCTTTTTCAGGATTTCTGCATGCTCTCTTTCCCTTGTGCCCCTTCCTTCTCTGGCTTTCAACACATTTTGCTTTCATCAAGAAGCGTTTAACAATGTGTCTTCTCACATGGCACCGCTCCGTTACTTTGTTTCTCACCGACTCCCTTGCTGGCCAAATACATTCAAGCTTTCAGTTCAAGGTCTTTATCATTCAACTCGTAGCCTTGCATGTAATACTGTAGTCTTCCACAATCGCGTGTATCACAAACCATGTTCTCCCTTTCTTTGAACTCACCGGCTGCGATTGCTTTCGCACGTCCTTCTGCTTTCAGCTCGTCGAGGTCAGCGTCTTGCCCACCTGCCCCTTCCTCCCAAGCGGCCTCACGGCCCAGGGGAGGAAACTAGCAGCTTGCTGGCGCACTGAGGAAAGGGACTAGCCATCCTTTCGTCTCCCTTCTCTGAACTCTCCTGGCTTTTTGGAGACATGGCTCCCTCGCCACGCTTCCTCCTGCCTCAAATCGCATCCCGTCAGCATCTCGGCGTCCTGTTCTCCCTGGCTTGGTTCTCAGGAGCTCTCCCTCAGCTGCTCCTCTGTCTCACCATCAAGCTTGCCTTTCATCTTGGCCTCTGTCTCGCTCTCTGTGTCTTTTTGTGCCCCAACTTTTATAGTTTGGAAAACGGTCCAGAAGTTTCAGGTGTGTGATTGTGATTGAGTGCCTGACCCTGCCTGACCTTATTAGTGGGATAAGGCCAGTACATGCATCTAGTGATAATCTTCATAGTCTCAGTATTCCACGTTTCAGTAGCAGGGTTCATTAGGAAAGGTGGGGAGTTATGGGAGTTGTAGTATCCCTTACAGGTAGAGGGAATATGGGGTGAATAACTCAGGAAATCAGGGATACCATGTCTCACCTTCAGGTGTCTCTGCCCCACTTCCTGTGGACCTCCTACTCAGGTGATCCTCCCTCGCTTGTCAAATAAAAGTTCTTTGTGTAGTTCTTGGGGTCGAAAGAATATTAATGTTCTCTATTGATGATTGACCTGAACCCAATTGTAAAGCCCTACATGTTTCAATCCCTGAGAGTAAGTGCATGATTTTCTTCAGGGGCTGTAGATATTTGACATGGTGTAGGGTAACTAGAAAAACACCGGTCTATGAGGTTAAAAGGGGACAAATGTGTAGTTTTGTATTGTTGAATTCTATCACAAAGGAAGATCAGGAAATTGTGTCTTACCTAGGATTAGTACTCGGCGGCAAGTCAGAATATATTCACTTATAGTGTTAATTTTACAGAAAAATAATCCATTTTGAGATACGTACGGCAGGTCCCATAATAGAGGGGTAAAACCTATAATAAGCACAGGGATTTTATAAGATAACCGGTTGTGAATACGGGTGTATGGTAAAGGGGACTAACAAAAAATTACAACACACCCCCTCAAGGCGCTGGAAAATGGTATGCCTGTAAGTTAAAGTGACTCAGCCCGATAAAACATCTGGAAAGAGAAGGCAAAGATACCTCAGTAAGTATCTCCAGCTCTAGACTAGTCTAGACAGTCTAGTAACCATCTTGTATTATGTGTAAAAAAGGATACACAAAAGGGAGGGGAAACAAAGACAAGTCCAGATTTCAACTTACTAGTATTGAGATGACCGAAGGCTATGAAGACATGTGGCCGCTGCCTGTGTACAATACTAACTAATCCTGTGAGTTGGATTTATATGGTTGTGCATTTCTGAAAATGAGGCTGACCGTGCAGGAACTGTCGTATGTTTGGATGGAACAAAGTAGAGTTTGGCCATATTGCACGAACGAAGGCCCAATATGTTGGGGAAAGACGGGGTGCCATATTGAAGTGGACCATCTATGACTAAACAGTGTAGTGTGCTGCCATATTGCTTGAAAAAGAGAAAGAGGGGCAAAATGTATAGGTGTAACAGGGGGCCACATCCCTCAATTGCCCATTTATAACATGGGGCCTATGCCTCAATTGCTGAACACGGAGAAAGATCAGCAACGTTAATGGGTGTGTAGCCAGTAAAATCTTGCATAACATTTCCCCATGTTATGGACTTGGTAATAATATGAGAAATCCTCGTTGGTTCTTGTGAATATAAGGCACAAAATATGTAAAGCAAAGTGAATAGCTATAGAAAACAAGTAGAATTACTTGCCTCTACATACATTTTACAATAAAACATTTTGAACAGTGAAAAAAATAATGTGGACAGCACACCAATGAAGTTATTTCTTCAAGAAAATACTACTTATTTGTTTAAACCATAGATATGTGACTTTGTTCTAAAGATCAGTCTCTGTTCCAGTTGAAATAGCAGTTGTTCCACATTGTTCAGTCTCTTTGTGATTTATGGTTATAAACTGTTCCACCAAAGGAGCAGTTGCATTCTGTGTTCACTCATCCTCACCTTTACTATTCATAACAAATTACATGGGCACACAATGGCATAAATAATCTTGCTGGTGTCACAATTCGTAAGATATTTTTGTTGCCAAGGAACTCGAAGCCCCAAATGAAAGGTTGTGCTCGGTTTTGTCTGCGAACACATGTAACAATTAACAAAAAGCAACATGGTTGCTTGGAGGTGGTAAAGTCCACAACTCAGTGAGGGTGGGGGCTGATTTTGTGTTTTGTTGAAGGGTTGAATGGAAAAATTTGGTCTTTCAGGTTTTAACTGTGCTTAAACCCAAACAATGGGTGTGTTCATTTAGAAGGACCCTTTTCTAAAATGCTCCAATGTAGATAATCTACTTGGTTTTATAGGACAGATTATTTTATGCATTGATACAGAATAGACTATCTTCATCCTCCCTAATGTTGTTGTGAACTTGCTCTAAAATGGCTTCCCGGTTGGTATTGGAAGCTAGTTTCATGCTCTGACATACCAACATTTTAGGGTAATTGTTAGCTATGATCAAAGCGTGTTCTTGGTATGTAGACCCTTCTGTACTGTAGCCATGTAGCTGCAAAAATTGCAGATAAGGTAGGTTGTCCCCTAGACTACGTGGGTGGAAGTTGTAGTAGTTGATTAAGACATGCCTTGCAGTGGGTTTGGTGTGATATGATATGGCACTTATAACACGCCTATACACAAGTGTTTCAAGGCGCGACGTGGCAAGGGAGGGGGAAACAGAGGGAAGACAGAGACAACGATCCTACTAGGTCAGGTGTCATTCAAATTGCGCAAGTGCGGGCGAAGTGGGAAGAGGAAAAGTGTGGAGTGGGGACAGTGCAGTACATGAGGTAAAAGAATAAATAAAATAGTAAGAGAAGTAGGGTCAGCTAGCGGCAAGTGCAGGGCAAGTGCAGACATCAGGTGTCAAGTGCTGGTGGGGGACTGTAGGGATACAGAGAACAGTTCCCAAGTGCGGGGGTTGCCAGGCAGGCAGTGCAGGTGTGTAACTGGCGGGGGAGGGACACTGGGCCCGAGATCTGAAGGTGGCCAGGCAACCAGTACAGTTTCAGCCAGGAACTCAGCAGGGGAGAGGAGAAGAGAAAGCAGAATCAAAGAGGAAGGTCTTGAGGTGCTACCGGAACCGGAGATGGTTCTCCTCAAGTTTCAAGGAGGCTGTTTCAGAGGGAAGCCCCAGCCGAAGAAAGATCTACCACCAACTCATTGCTTGGAGAAGCGACTGACCCTGAGGGAGTTGGAGGCGGATGAGCGAAGAGCTTGAGAAGGAAGATATATAGGAAGAGAGAGTTGAAGGTATTTTGGAGGTCCCAGGCCCCAGAAGGCCTTGTGAACAATGTAGAGGGTTTTTAACGTAATCCTTGCAGCCATTGGGAGCCAGTGCAGAGATTTCAGTCCTGGAGAGATACAATCCCTGGGCTTGAGGCCAAGGACAAGTCTCGCAGTCCTGTTCTGGATGAGCTGCAGAGGGCGGAGAGTAGAAGCAGGCAGATTTAGAAAGAGGCTGTTGCAATAGTCAAGCCTAGAGAGAACCAGAGCTCTGGAGACAGTGAGCTTCTGTGGGAAGGAGAGGAAAGGAAGAATACCTCCGAGGAGGTGCAGCTGGTAGTGTTACTTCTTAGAGACGTCAGAGATGTGAGGAGAGATGGAGAGTGTGGAGTCGAAGATGACCCTGAGGCTTTTAGCCTCGCAGGTGGGAGCAGGAAGAGGGCCAAGAGAGGCCGGCCAGAGTGCGACGGGAAAGGAGGGAGCGGGTGTGCCGATGAGGAGAATCTCAGTCTTACTGGCATTAAGGCAGAGATCATAGGCGGCACACTACTCCTGGATAGCAGACAGACGCAGTCAGTCAGTGATAAGAGACGGAGAAGAGGTGGCCGAAGGTAGCCTGAAAATGAGCTGAGTGTCATCCACATAGCACTGAAAGTTGGTGCAGAGAGCAGCAACGCGGTAGGAAAGAAGTGCCAGGTATTGGTTGAGCAGCCAGGGAGAGAGGTTAGAACCCTGGGGGACACCACATGTAGAGATAGAGATAGAGGAGAGGAGAGGAAGGACCCAAGTTGGACTGGGAAGGTTGGATCAGAGAGGAAAGAAGTCAGCCAAGCCAGGGCCTGACTGGTGATGACATGCATTACTCACTGTAACAGCATTTCTGATGATTGTATCTGCTTTGATTCACATGCTGTGCATATAGTCCGACATCCAGTGGTAGCCGCTGAGTATTGCATCTTGTCTTTTGGGGACCGAAAGAGGACGTCGTCATAGGCGTGTCTGTTAACACTATCCCTATCGTGACGTGTAGTGTACCCAAAATCCCTCACGTGCTGAGGTCCCTCCGATTGTATTTTTTCTGCCATGAGGGAGCCCAAGGCTATTGTGAGGGAGTACATAAAAAGAGAAAGTATTAAGACGTCTATGTTTCTTCCACCCAAGCGGGGAGGCAGGGTGGCCGCATGTGAATCCAAGCAGATACAATCATCAGAAATTCTATTACGGTGAGTAATGCATGTCTTCCGATGCTTGTTAATCTGCTTAGAATCACATGCTGTGCATAGACTAGCGAGCAGTACCCGGAGTTGGAGGGGAGTTGTGAGAAGGAACAGTAGTGAAAAGATGTCTTAATACTGCTTGTCCCACCTGAGAATCAGATCTAGAATGAGTGTCTAGGCAATATTGTTTTGTAAAGGCGTGTACAGAGCTCCAGGTTGCTGCTTTGCAAATGGACTCAAGGGGAACATTTGCAATGAATGCTATGGAAGCCCCAGTGCCCCGAGTAGAGTGTGCTCTAGGCTTGAAGGGCAGTTCTCGCTTAGCAAGAGTATAACAGAGTGATGCATTTGACAATCCAACTTGAGATAGCCGATTTAGAGACAGGAGCCCCTTCTCTACCAGCTGCCACTGAAACAAAAAATTGGTTTGTCTTCCTCAGTGGTTTCATTCATCCAGGTAAAACATGACTGCCATATGCACATCTAGTCTGTGTAGGCTTCTTTCGGCCATGCTAGTGGGATTCCGGAAGAAAGTGGGTAGTTCAATTGATTGGTTCACATGGAACTTTGAAATTAATTTAGGTGCAAATTGGGGATGAGTGCGCAGAACCACCTTATCCCTGTGGACTGTAACAAAAGGGTCTAGAACCGACAGAGCCTGAAGTTCACTAACCCTTCTAATAGAAGTGATAGCCACTAGAAAGGCCGTCTTATAAGTAAGGTCTTTTAGACTTGCTTTATGCATTGGTTCAAAGGGAGACCCCATTAGTCTGATCAATACCACGTTTAGATGCCATCCGGGAGCTGTGTTAGAGACGGGGGGATGAATTCTTTTAACCCCTTCCATAAAAGCCGTAATAACAGGTATTTTCCACCAGGACAGAAGAAAAGTTATGCCAGTCTTGAAGACAGTTTGAGCGCTTTCCTACATGTGCTGGAGTGGAAGATGAGTGAGCTGCTGAGACAGTATCCTTAGACTGATCAGGATGTGAAACAATTTGAATAAAATGCAAGTCTCAAGTTGCGCTGACTCTAATGAGTTGTAAAATGATGAACACAAACAGAAGATTGAATATGTTGGTTTAATTCACTGATTATTCAATGACATTAAAGAATCTTATGAACTTGAAGTTCTGAACCTCAGTTGAATTCACTGAAGGTTCACTCAGTTAAATTCACTGGTTATACCGTTAGTTATACCGTTAGTTGCAGTTAATGCCAGAGGTGACAGTAATGTGTTTGATTGTATCACTTATTGAAACTCGATGTATACAGATTTTGAACCTCTGGATCCTGGTACTTGTACTATTTGATGTTGAAAATGAGATGGACTTAGTTGATTCTTGAGACTACAGGATTTGCAAAATGTGATAGTCGGATGATCATCCAGGATTTTATTGAGGTCAGTATCTACTGCTATACGTAGTTATGAATCTTGTTTTTGATGATTTACTTGATTCTTTTTTGAGGTGTTCTGTCTTGTAACAGTTGCGCTCTTGATCTAGTAGGTGTTTTTTTGATAACTTTTTTTAATCAAAGTTTTGCTATATCCTCGTACATTTTTATGGTGTTAGATACATGGTTTTGAAATTCTTATTCCACGGTACAGTTTACTCTGAGCATTTTCCATCACAACACCTTCTGTTGTGATGTAGTGTAGGCTGAGAGAGCAGCTAAATGAACCTTTAGGGAATTAAAAACCAGTCTTGAATCTAACAAGTGTGTCAGGTACAACACAACGTGGGTAGGAAAGCAATCAATCGGGTTGATGCCCTTGGTATTGCACCAGATGACAAGGCTTTTCCACTTACTGGAATAGCAATACCTGGTGTTAGGTTTCCTAGCTTCCCTAAGTATGTCCATGCATCTCTGAGGGAGCTGAAGGTGTCCGAACTCTGACATCAGGAGCCAGGCCGCTAAATTCAGAGTTTGTGGGCATGGGTGAAGTGTTTCCCCTTTGTCCTGAGACAACATGTTGTACGGGCAGGGCAACTTCATAGGAGGGGAGAGGGACATCTCCATCAGATGAGAGAACAAGGGTTGGCGGGCCCACATGGGGGCCACCAATATCATGGTGACTGGTTCCTAGTGCATCTTGTGCACGATCTTGTCGAGTAGGTGAGTCGGGGGGCAGGGGGGCAGCGTAAACAAATTTCCCTGACCATGTTATCCAGAGTCCATTCCCCTTGGAGCGGTTCTGTGGATACCTGGAGGCGTAATCTAGGCATTGGGCATTCTCCTGAGTGGCAAACAAGTCTATCTCCGGGGAGCCCCATTCTGCAAAGACGTTGGAGACGATGTCTTTGTGTAGACGCCATTCATACTCTGTGGGCAGTGGGAAATCTCTGCTTAGCACGTTGGCTAGCAGGTTGAGTTTGCCGGGAACATGTTGGGACAGCAGGAACATCTTGTGTTTGAGAGCCCACATCCAAATGTTTTGTGACAGCTTGGATAGCCCTGGAGAGTGTGTGCATCCCTGTTTGTTCAGGTAATACATGGCTGTGGTGCTGTCTGTCAAGATCAGAACTGTTTCCCCCTGTAGCTGTGTCTGAAAGGCCTTTAGTGCTTTGAATACTGCCAATAGTTCTAACAGGTTTATGTGGTTGGACGCTCATTGAGAGGACCACACTCCATGCGCTGTCTGCTGTAGCAGATAAGCCCCCACACACTGTGAGAGATGCGTCTGTCGTGAGAGTGGCTTCAAATGCATGGGTGGAGAAGGTCTTCTCCTTTAGGAGGTTTTCCCTCAACCACCACTGTTGAGAGAGAACGAGGGCTGGCGAGATAACTATCAGATCCTCCCATTGTCCGCTGGCCTGATACAACTGGCTGTTGAGCCACTCTTGCATGAGACGCATGCGCAGCCGCATGTGAGGAACTAAATAAATGCATGACACCATCATTCCTAGCAGTCGCATGGCCGTGCATACCGTCACTTCAAGCCTGGCTACATATTGAGGGATCTGAAACAGCATGTTCTGAACCCTTCCTTTGGAGGGGAAGACAAGGTCGTCTTTGGTCTGAATTAGAGCCCCTAGAAACTGTTTGACCTGACTGGGGTCAAAGCTGGATTTCTTCTCGTTGATGGTGAATCCCAGACTGAACAAGAGGTCTATTGTCTTCTGAGTGTTCAATAAGCATGTTTCGTAGGAGTCTCCTGTTATGAGCCAGTCGTCGAGTTAAGGGTAAACCGGGACGGATAGTCTGCGCAGGTGTGCTGCAGCTACCGCCAGAACCTTTGTAAACACCATTGGTGCTGAGGCAATGCCGAAGGGGAGTACTTTGAATTGATAGTGCCTGTCCTCATGAACCTTAAATATTTTCTGCGCGCTGGCAACATTGAAATATGAAGTATGCATCTTGCATGTCCAGTGTCGCCATGTAATCCCCCTGTTTTAACAGTGGGATTACTTCCTGCAGAGTTACCATACAAAACATTTGAGTTTTGACACATTTGTTAGCTGGCTGCAAGTCTAGTACAGGGTGCATGGTGAGGTCCTTTTGGGTACAAGGAAGTACAGTGAATAAACACCCTTGTTTACCTGAAGAAGTGAGCAACAGTCAGGCAGGGGCCTAGATTCAGTATTAGGTGCAATTAGACAGCAGGGAGCAAGAGTCGGGCAGGGGCCTATATTCAGTATTAGGTGCAATTAGACAGCAGGGAGCAAGAGTCAGGCAGGGGCCTAGATACCATATTTGGTGTAATTAGACAGCAGGGAGCAACAGTCAATATTTGGTGCAAATAAACAGCAGGGTGCAACAATCAGGCAATGACCTAGATTCAATATTTGGTGCAATTAGACAGCAGGGAGCAAGAGTCAGGCAGGGGCCTAGATACCATATTTGGTGTAATTAGACAGCAGGGAGCAACAGTCAATATTTGGTGCAAATAAACAGCAGGGTGCAACAATCAGGCAATGACCTAGATTCAATATTTGGTGCAATTAGACAGCAGGGTGCAACAATCTGGCAAGGGCCTAGATTCAATATTTGGTGCAGAATAAGCAATATGGTGCAACAATCAGGCAAGGGCCTAGATTCAATCATTGGTGAAGATAAACTAGAGTGCAATAAACAGGCAACATATGGCTGCAAGTTTAAGCTAAGGCAAGGTATTCAGCTGCAGTGATTCAGTTAAGGCGTTGTGCAGGTCGCACAAATCCAGCAAAACAGGTAATGCCGAGTTAGGCTGTGGAAGAAAATAGATGCAAAACCAGATAGGGTATCGCACTTATAGCTAGAAGCACGAGAACATGGTATGAGGTTTAGATAGGTTTGGCTTGGATGCGTCACTGAGGGCCTAGCAACAGAGGGGGGCCAGTTTCCTGTGGATAATCGGTGCAGCCTGTGTTCAGGCTGCATGTGATCATGAGGCACGTATGGTACCGTTGAGCAGTTCAAGTCTAGAACGTGAGCAGAGAGCGAAGATGGGTAAACCCAAAAAGCTAATTAGCAGTACGTATACCTCCGGCTGTAGGGACGGAATACGTTTGAGGTATGGTAGTAGTGAGGGGCACTTCGGTGTGTGCCTAACCTCGCGTAGGCACAAAGGGACTAGGTGGGGCAGGGAGGGTCGAATGAATCGGACACTGTGGAGAACCAGTGAGACGTGGTCCTGCACTTCTCAGGTTGGCGCAATGGAGGGCTGCAAGACACAGGGGGAGGTATGGGGCAAATATAACTATGATTACCTTGCTTGATGTAGGGTGGGGTGCCTCGGTCTCACAGTAGACACAGACAGGGCACAGACCAGGGCCTTAAGTGTGGGCCTTAGGTGGGGGGGCGGCGTTCACCTGCTGACTCCCTGATTAGGCAGCTTAAAGCAAGTGCTGCCCAATCCAATGCTTCGAGCAGTTGTGCAAGAGTTAACACTCCTGGCGGCCATTTTGTAAGGTGTCTGGTCCTCGTGGTACAATGGGTGAAATATGAGTTTCTGTGGAGAAGCTGTATAGTGGGAGAGAGGCCTAGGATTCACACTTCATTTTGGGTACCTGAGAAAACACCTAGATACGGGAGTCCTGTATAGTGGGAGAGACGCCTAGGATTCGCAATACATTTTGGCTACCGGAGAAGACACCTAGATTTGGGAGTGGCTCTATAGTGGGAGAGAGGTCTAGGATTCACAATACATTTTGGCTACCGGGGAAGAAAACACCTAGATTTGGGAGTGCTGTATAGTGGAAGAGAGGCCTAGGATTCACAATACAATGTGGGAAATGGGAGAAAACACCTAGATTTGAGACTCCTGTATAGTGTGAGAGTGTCCTAGATTTCATAGTACAAATGAGAATGGGAGACACAAGTGGATTTGAGAGTTCTGTATAGTGGGAAGAGGCCTAGATTTCAGAGTACAGTAGGTTTCACAATATAATGGGCAGATGCAAATTATACACCTAGATTTGAGAGTCCTGTATAGTGGGAGAGAGGCCTAGGTTACACAATACAATAGGTCACCCAGTATTATAGACAGATTAGGTGGACGCGCCTAGCTTTGAGAAACCTGCATAGTAGGCGAGAGGCCCAGGTTTCACAGTCCAGTACCGACCGGTATGGGAGACATGCTGAAGATACAATGTTGTTCCATTTATGACAAAAGCTAACAATTGGGAGAATCTCTATGCAAAGTTTGATGTAAATGTTCTTTCGTATTTTTGAATTACTAAATCCAAGTAATCCTCGTATCCCTGATTTGACTTTACACTGCAGTAGCGAATCAGAAGCGAGGATCCTTCTACCTTGGAGCTAATGTCATCGTCACCCTTGAGATGGGATGCTAATTTGACCATTGCTTTAGCTGAACTCATTATGTTACTTGGCTCTGTCCAGTACTCTCCCAAGCCTAGAGAAAACAATTCTTCCTTAACATGGGCAAACCATGGAAGCAAGGTAACCCCATCCTGAGATATAACATCAGACACTGCTTCTCTAAACTGAAAAAGGGAGTTGTTCAACCATAAGCGAGCCCAGTAGTACACCAGCCCCATGCAGCAAATTGTTTCGATACAGTGCATCCCCGTTTCTAGGAAAACAGGGAGATTAGGTGCAGTGTAGGGTAACCACAAAATGCTCTTTGGATATTGTTTTTTTCCACAATGAAGAAGGGGCACTGCTTGATTGCCCCCATATCTCTGCCCCGTAGATTGCAGCCTGTCTGGCTTGGGCTTTGCAGGCCCCTAAGGAGACGCGGACTGCACGGTTTCCTTGCTCATTAGTGAACCTCGGAAGTGTGCAGCTGTATCTTGCCAGTGTGAACTTTGCCTTTGCTAAGTGCATATTCCAACTTCATGACGACATTACCCTTAAACCTAAGCAGTCATAAAAGTAGGTCTGCTCAATGGGGCCCTTCAACCTCAGGCCTCAGTATTTCCTCTTCCTTGTGGCACAGAAAATCATTGATTTCGTCTTCGAGACATTGAGAGCCAAGCCATTTCGATTAGAGAAATCCACACATGTCCCAAGTTGCTTGCCAACACACGCACGTGTTAGAGTCATCCACAAACATAAAGACTGGAATCCCGTCACCTGCCAGCATGGGGGCATCTGAGTGGGTTGCTAGCTGCTTGGCAATTATTCTATTGATGAAAATACAGAATAGCTTATGAACCCACACACACCCCTGACGGACCCCCTTCTCGATCTTAATTGATTGAGTCATGCTTCAATCAGTGCCCCAACGTACAACGGCTACGTTGTCAGAGTAGAAATTCTGGATGGCTACTAACAAATGTGGGGGTATTTTTGAGGCATGGAGGACATCCCACAGTCTGCTCCTTGGTACTGTATTGAATGCTGTCCGAAGATCAACGAAGATAGCATAGACCCTCATCTTTCTAAGGACAGCATATGTGTCACATATCAGTCTCAGCCTAAGGCTTTGGTCAATAGTACTCAAACCGCCAGAGAACCCTGCTTGACAAGGATTAATAATAGGGTTGTTAGTAATCTAGGATTCCAAAAGGGCTAGGATCGCTCTTGCATAGATTTTACCCTCTGCATCCAGCAGGGAAATTGGACGGTAGTTAGCTGGTGATTCTCTAGAGCCCTTTGTGACGAATCCTAGATAATTCCCCCAGAAAACCTGGCCTGGGAACCTTCTCATGTGGTCAGGGAAAGGCAGATGCTTCCAGATCCCGACCCTGTGGGTGGTGTTCTGCGCGAGGATCACATGGGGGTGGGGTGGAGCAGGTCAGGAGGAATGGGTAAACCCCTTTACTAACTTTTCCAGTGACTGAGATCTTAATGGCCTACTGTAAGATTGAAACTGTGAAAGGAAAAGGTGATTAGAACATTGGGGACTTCAAGTCCCACAATGCCCAAAGTACTGGGACAAGGAAGAGGGAGGCAGAGGCACTGGACTACAAGTTGCAGTCTAGTAGTGCTAATGACCCACACCTGAGTGGGACTGGGAAGTAAAAAAGGCCCCCTCAGGTGCAGGCCATTAGGAGTAGTAGAAGGTGGAATGCTCCACGTGGCAGCGGCAGAAAAAGACGGAGAAAAGCAGAGATGCTGCTATTGATAGAGCGGATGTTGGTCCCGAGAGAGTCTCCAATATTGAGGGCCTTGCATGCAGAGGTTGTGCGGCAGGAAGCGTCATTGTGAAAAGCTTTTTCCCATTGCAACATGTGCTCCAGTGGCAGGTGAGCATCGGAGTGTCGCTGGAGTGAGGAATGCTCCTCTCCCGACTGGCATTTGCTGCGGGAATTGAAGAGAAGCAGTTTGCCATACACAGTGAAGCGGAGGAAGCAGAATGCACTGTGGCAGCGTAGCGAGCAGACACGTATACAGCAACCAGTGAGTTTGAGGGTTTTGTGCGCTTTATAAATGTAAAAATAAATACATTGTGTAACCCTGGAACGCTCTGATCGCCCGCTGGCCTTATATAATAGTTGTGAATACCAATCTGATGAAAAGAAGTTAAAGTGGCAGAAAAATAACTTTGAATACCGAACTGATACAAAGAAGCTAAAGTGGAAGAATAAAACCGTTGGGAACAGACACAAAGGTTATAATTCTACTTATAAAGGTCAAAGTTATTGCAAAAGCCAAGATAGGACAATACCAAAGCAAGTTAATAAGAACCAACATTGCCAAAGCTAAAAGAGGGCAATTAAGAAGCAAGTTGATTGTAACCCCTATTGTCAGAGTGAGAAAGTGTCAATAGTTGGCAAAGACCTAAACAAGCATTGTCTAAGCAAAAGAAGAGCAAGTGCCGTAGAAAGCTATTATCAGCATTTGGTAGATGCAAGAGTGGAAAAACAAGAGTGGCAGGAGACCAGCCCTTTTGATAGGAGGTATTCAGGAGGAGAGGAGAATAACCTGCATTGCATGTGTCAATCACAAGTGTGAAACAAACAGCACCAATATGTCTCATGTCTTCCCAGAAGAAAAAGTCAATACTGCTGTTTTTGAAAGTTAAAAGCTTTTGCTAAGTTGTTTGAATAAACTTTACCACAGAAGTACTTGTAGTAGTGTTAGGAGCTTTCTTTGATTCCTGACAGGCTAGTATACCAGCACACTGAAAGGCGCAGAAAACCCCCAAACCCTGGATTAGGGTATTAGTGTAGCAGAGTATACTGAAAATTGTCCAGAGGTTGTTTTTTATTTTCTAAGGTATCAAAAATGTATTTATTGAGATACATTATTTTCCACAAAAATTGATCATCAATTAATACACACATTAAATTACATTAATATTGCAGGAGAGCATACGACACCAGATGATAAAAACCTAACACAACCATCATTCTTCAACAATCAAAACATCATTTGCAACTCATATCAATCAGCCTCATTCACTCACAGTAAAAATTGGACTAAACTATTTGTACAATATATATGTGGTAGCATTTCATAAATTAACCCCACATAATCTTAAATATTTCATTATATCCACATAGAATGTGTAGCAGCACAATTAATATCCAAAAATGTGCTCTATTCCGCGAAGTGGGTACATTCAACAGAAAATGGTAAGTCCCATCCCCGGATGTTCTTCTCACCAGGGCAGGGACATTGTAGTGGTAGTCCTGGCAGGTGAGTAGACCAGGAAGAAGTCATTGAAGTACTGTGTTGTGGCTAAAGGCTGTGAAGAAGAATACATTGAAAGACCACTAAAGTATTTTGTGAACTGTTGTGGAATCATCCTGACATATCATCATTGTTAATACTGACCAATTGTGGAAGTGTTTTTTTGTTTCCTATGAAGTTGGGTTGAACGCTCTGCTACAAGTGGAGAGGTCAGTTCTCCAGATTATTTAACTCCCAATTTTTAGAATTAGAGAGTAAATCCAATTTTAAGAGAGTAACAACAGGGGGCGTGGCCAGCATGCAAGCGCAGGGGACGTGAGCTCCGTGAGCTCCTCTTGCCGCCGACAACATCCTGAGGAAATTATCCTGTTTGGTGGGACGATACGACTTGCAACTTCAAGATTAGCCGCATGAATGCTGGAAGAAGCTCCGTGTGCATTTTCACCCCGAGAATCCTGCTCTGGGTGAAGGAAAAAAGCAAAGAAGTTGCGGCGCGCTGGGCGCGAGTTGCCGAATCCAAAATGGCCGCTGCGGTCCGATCCCTGTGTTAGACCGAACCTCCTGGAGGGGGAGGACCCCTCGGCTGCCTCGGCCGGAGCAGTGCACCGCGTTGCGACCCGACGCCCGATCGCAAGGAAAAGGAGTGTTGTGAGCCCGTTCGAGCTGTCCCCGAGAGCGAAGGGACCCTGTAGCGCCCCAGTGAGCAGAAAAGGTGCTCGCCTGACGGAGGTCGGGTTGGGACTCTCGGCCTTATACCCGCAGACCACGGTGCGGCCCCCAGTGGTGCGGGCGGAGGTGGATGAAAGGAGCGGCGCTGTCCGCGCGCACCGGCGAGGAAGACCCACGGGGCCAGGGCGCACGAGGACGGAGTGAGCCAGTCCCCTGGCAAATCGACCAGAGTTCCCCCCCCCCTTTTTTTTTTCTCCCCGCACACGAGGCCGTACCCTGTTGGCCTCCACCCCTCCGTAGCAGAGGTGAGCAGGCACTTCCTGGCTGGACTCCTACACACAGGCACCCCAGCATATCGGGTGCCTCTGACTGGGTAGGCAGCCGGTGTTTGTGTGGCTGCAGACTCACGAACTTTGGGGGAGTGGTCATTGCGGACGATTGGCGGCCCTGGTCCAGGGCGGCCTACGGTGCCCGGTGACGGGCCGGGCGGACGAACTGTCTTTCCCCGCCCAGAGGCTTCTTGCCGTGGACCCGTGCGGAGAAGACCCTGGGCAAGAAGAGTGTGCCTGCATCAGAAGCGCCCCCTGGAGCAGCAAGCAAGTAAGTGGGAGCATCCCACCCCAGCCACCCCAACAATCCCGGGGAACGCATGACGCGGGGAACGCAAGAGGGTCTCACAAGCCAACAAAGGGGAGGGGTCCCAGTGGACTCCGGGGACTACTCCGAGTACTCTCCGCGGGGAACCCCAAGGCACGGGCCCATTCCGGCGGAGTCACGGCACAGGGCATAGCTGGGGTGGAACCACCAGGGAGAAACGCCGGCGCCCCGCCCCGCCGGAATTTTGCTGCTGCCGTTGGGCCTAGTGGAAGACGCGGATTTCCACCACCGTGACCTTCGACGCACGGCACGATGGGGAAGGACAGGCAGAGAAAAACATCCACTCAAAGCAGTATGGATCAGTTTGCGGTAGCCACGGCCCCGGCTCCCGCAACGTCAACGACACGAGCGCTCCCTCAACCAGAGGATGAACCTCTCTCCTTGCGGGACATCATGGCGGCTATCGCTAGCTCACGCTCCTCCATGGAGATCAAGATGGATAGCATCGCTGCAGATGTCTCCTTCCTGCGGCACGACCTACAAAAGTTAACCTCCAGAACGAGCGAGGCCGAACACCGTATCTCCGCAGTAGAGGATAACGTCACTGGGATTAACAGGCAGATGACCCAGGCACTGGCCCGCCTGAAGACCCTAGAGGCCAAAGTCGATGAGGGAGAGGGAAGGTCTCGCCGCAATAATGTTCGCATCCTGGGCCTCCCGGCGGGGGAGGAAGGGCAGTGCATGGAACTGTTTCTAGAACAATGGCTCGCTGACATCTTCGAACCCTACCCTTTCTCGAAGTTTTTCTCCGTAGAGAGGGCACACAGAATGCCCTCGGGCAGACCGATACCGGGCGCTCCGCCCCGAACAATAATCGCCAGACTGCTGAACTATCGTGACAGAGATGCGCTCCAGCAAATGTCTCGCTCCCAAGGGTTGATCACACACAATGGGTCGCGAATAGCCTTTTTCCCAGACTAAACCCGTGAGGTGCAACGTGCAAGGCAATCCTTCGAGCCTCTCAAAAGACAGCTGGCGCAGTTAAAGGTGAAATACGGCCTTCTCTTTCCGGCCCAACTAAAGATTCACCACAAGGGGACGACGGTGCACTTTACAGACCCACAGGAAGCCTGGAGATGGGCCGAGGCTCATATTGAAGGGGATTGGTCCACGAGGGCACAAAGGCATAGAGGCAGGGTTCGACCCGGGTCACAACAAGTCTCCCCAAGGAGAGCTCCGGAACGTGGGGAACAGGAGGCTCCGGAGCGACTAGCGGAGCAGGACGCACACTGAAAATGCTCAACCCAGTAGCGGTGTGAAAGAGTGCCCTAGCGCAGCATACAGGCGTAATCAAACCATACTCCCGACTGAGCCACGGGAGACGTCCCACCAGGTGAACACCAACATACGGCACAAGAAGGAGAGCCCCCTGGGTAGGTCCTCTCTTGGAGTTTCGCTTAGAGCTTAAAGTTAAGCCGCACTTGCGTTACAGGTAGACACCTGTACCTCTAAGTCAGTTTGTTTCATGTGAGTTGTCCGGTTGACAACTTGGTTTCTCATGTTCGGGCTACAGATGCTTCTAGTTGGGAGGAGTATAGGGTGGGTAGTTATGGGTTTGTTATGTTTAGTTATGAAAGGGGCCAGACAAGCAGGGTATACACTAAAGTCCAAGATAGAGGCAGCATTAAATAAACACACAGAAACCCGGCGCCAGGCGCCGCCGCCAGTAGCACATACTTTCTCGTCCACAAATAGTTATGGCCCCCAGTAGCATCAGGACCAGCAAGGCCAGGTCACGTAACTTCATGACCTGGAATGTCAACGGGCTCGGCAATGCAATCAAACGCCGATTGGTAGGGCAATACTTGAAAAGGCACGCCCCAGATATAGTTTTTCTGGTAGAAACACACCTTGCAGGCACAGAATGTTCCTTCTTTAAACGCACAAACTACAGGCTCGCACTCCATGCGGGCTTCACAATGGGTTCACGTGGTGTCCTGATTCTGATACATAAAAACCTCCCCTTCCATTTGAACACGGTGTCTCAGGACACCGGAGGCAGGTACATACACGCGACAGGCACGCTCTGGGGAAACTCCATCACACTGCTTGTTGTCTACGCACCACCAACTTTGCTAACGCCATTACTCACCGACATTTCCCCCATAAGTACGGAGGATAACTCTGACATCACGATAATTGGAGGGGACTTTAATGAAGTCATGGACCCAACCCTAGACCGCTCACACCTGCGCAATAGAAACCCCGAGGCACGCACCAAACTTGCCACGTTCACGAACGCCCTAGGCTTGTGTGACGTGTGGAGAGAGCTCCACCCCGACTCCAGGGAATATATTCCTTCCATTCTGGGGCGCACGCCTCGCTCTCCAGACTGGATTACTTCTTCATTCCTTCAACTGACCTATATAGAGCACAAGAAGCATACCTATTACCTAGGGGTATCTCTGACCACTCCCCAGTTGTGCTGAAAATCACGACCTCTAGACCGACCCCCCCGCCAAGTTGGCGCCTGAATAATTATTACTTGGGTAACCCAGATCTGATAGAAAAACTCCAAGAGGCGACCGAAACGTATTTTGAGCTAAACACGGAGTCTGCAGCGGACCCTGGGTCACTGTGGGAGGCATATAAAGTAGTTCTAAGGGGGGAACTCATCTCATGGACATCCGCACATAAGAAGCAACACCTCCTTAAAATACATGAGGCAGAACAACAAGTTAAACTGGCAGAGGAAGCCCATATTGCCCAGGACACGCCTGAGACGAACCGGGCCTTAATCCGAGCACAGAAGCTGCTCCAGAACACAGCACTTGATAACGCCAAACAAGCACACATGGCAATGAGGGCGCGTGTTTATGAAACAGGCGATAAAGCTGGCAAATTGCTAGCGTGGCTGGAGCGTAAGGAGCAGGGAAGCAGACATGTGCATCAGCTACAGGGGGGGAGCACAGGGCCACTAGTATCGGATCAAGACATTTCACAAGGTTTCGCAGACTACTACGCTGATCTCTATAAAGAGCCCGCAACCCGCATGAACACGTAAATAATAGATGAAATTAACCTCCCCACTCTGGACGAGACCCAACAAGAACTATTGGACAGGGATATAACGGAAGAGGAAGTGGCAGGTGCGATGTCTGCCCTCCAATCTGGCAAATCCCCAGGCCCAAATGGCTTCCCGATCGAACTGTGGCGGAAGGTGGGGACCAACGTAATTGCCCCACAACTACTGAGAATGTACCAGCATGCAAAAGAACGGGGCATTCTATCCCCAGACCTGAGAGAAGCCACGATAATCGTATTGCCCAAACCGGACAAGCCCCCTGACAATTGCAATTCGTACCGGCCCATCTCGCTCATAAACAGCGAAACGAAAATTCTAGCTAAGCTGCTGGCAGACCGTTTGCAGCAGGTGATACCCGCGCTGATCCATCCAGACCAGTGCGGGTTCATGCCCCAGAGATCGACGCGTATGAACCTTCACAGACTACATGCGGCACTGGAAAAATCTGACAGCATTCAAGGGCCGCTGGCCTTGCTGGCAATCGACTTTGAGAAGGCCTTCGATTCAGTGAGATGGGAGGCCATCTGGGACATAATGAGACGCATGGGGTTTGGAGAAAACTTTATGAGCTGGGTGCTTTTGCTGTACAGCGGGCCGATGGCCAGGACTAAGGTTAACGGTTGGCAATCAGAGCCGTTTGGCCTGGGCAGAGGCACCAGACAGGGTTGCCCCCTGTCCGCAATGATCTTCGCAATAGCCATAGAACCCCTGGCTATCCTCCTACGTGATACACGGCTCTGGGAAGGGTTCCGCTGGTCGGAGACATGGGAGGACAGAGTGTCTCTCTACGCGGATGATCTGCTTATATATCTGAAAGACCCGTGCAACTCCTGCCACCGCGTCACACAGATGTTGAAGGAGTACGGAGACTTCAGTGGCTTACGAGTAAACTGGTCAAAATCCACCCTATTTCCCATAGGCAAAGTAGCAGCTGCTAGCCCCGCGGACTGCCCCTACCAAGTCGTGACAGAGCAGTTTAAATACCTGGGGGTCATCATCACGAAGAACCTGATGGACTATACATTGCTGAACCTACACCCGGTTGTCACAAGGTTTGCGGAGGACACTCGCCTCTGGTCTGCCCTGCCACTAACACTGATGGGCAGAGCAGCCCTATTCAAGATGATTGCACTCCCAAAGTTTCTGTACATTCTGCAAAACGCTCCACTACACATCCCACATCAGGAATTCCTGAAGATAGACCGTATCCTTAGAAAGCTGTTGTGGAGCGGGGGTCACCCGCGGATTGCCCTCTCTACCCTGCAAAGGTCCATCTGGGAGGGTGGGATTGGACTGCCCAGAGTGCAAACTTATTACTGGGCCAGCCAGATGGCGGTGGTGAACGACATGCTCCATGGGGACAGGAATTTGCCACACATCAAAAGGATCAACTCGCAGAGTGGAGCTGCCCCCTTGGAACTCCTGTATCGCGGCCGGTGCCGCAGACCAGCTCTAGATATGGATACTAGCATCACATGCATCTGGACCGAAGCGCATCGCCACATAGGCTGGGACGCGAAGCTGACTCTAGCCCAACCTCTGTGGCACAACAGACTCCTCCCCGAAATGTTGAAGCTCCCCAAATGGCCCGCATGGGCCAGTAGAGGTATTGCCAGAATTGGAGACGTTATGAGGGAGGAGACACTGGTCACCTTTGAAACATTATGCTCTGAATTCGCCCTCCCACCCTCTGAGGAATACCACTACACCCAACTGAAACACGCACTGCATGTCCACCGTCAAACAATCAGCGATATTCCGGAGTGCACCCCGTTAGAACGCAATATTGTCCAGGACCGAATACAGCGCAAAGTCACCTCAACCATGTACAATGTAATCACATCCTTTGCTACACCTGAACTGCTCAGTCTGAAAGCCAGATGGGAGCGCGACGTGGGCTCGCTCCAGCCTGAGGACTGGGCAGAAGCATTGATGTATCCCCGGGAAGTGGCCATCTCATCGAGACTTCGGCTAGTGCAACTTAAAATCCTACACCGCATCTACTATGCCAGAGTGGCACTTTTCCGCTGGGGCAGAACCTCGGACGCGCGTTGCTTGCGTTGTAAACGGGAAGAGGGTACTTTCTTCCACATTATATGGGAATGTGACAAAATACAGCAATTTTGGAGGAAATGCTGCGACAAGCTTTCCAGAGTCATGGGCAAACCAGTGCAAAGGGGTCCAAAACAGCTCCTATTAGGAATCTCCGACGAAAGCGATCTGACCCGCTACGAGAAATTGCTATGGTCGACCGCAACAGCAGTCCTCAGAAGGAACATTGCGCAGTTATGGGGATCCGAGAGAACACCCTGCTATGACCAGTGGGTTACAGATGTAGACATTTGCGTGATAACGGAACGCAGGGTGTACGCTGCAAGGGGGTGCCCGCAGAAAGCAGAGAAGATATGGCAGAGATGGGAAGAGGATAGCTGAGTCCCAGACGAGATGTATCGAGTGAAACGTGCCATATGGGTGGGCGACGCCGGGTTGGCGGCCTGGAACGCACGAACTGCCTCACGAGCTTCCTCACTGCAGACCTCATGACAGCGAGAGCTAAAGCCCCTTTCTTTGCTTTCTTGGTTTTCCCTTCCCTTTCCCCTCTTCCCTGGAGCGGTTTACCCCCTCCCCCCCCACCCCCCTCCTCCCATCCCCTTCTTTGTAATGTTGGGATACTTGTAATGTTACATGCATGTTTTCAAAACCAATAAAGTTTTTGATAAAAAAAAAAAGAGAGTAACAACGATTTTCCCCCTTCGCAAGAGAGTAAAATGTGTCCAACAACTATCCAATTTGTGAGTAAAATTAAAACTGTTCGAAAACACAAGTGACAAAACGGCTGTATTTCAAAGTGGTTCTAAATAATTTATTGCACCTATGGAAAACCTTTTCGCCACACAAGAACCTTGTAGATGCATACTACACCAGCTTCATCTTCATGATACTTGGGTACAAACTCTGTTAAGAGTTACTACAGATGCCAGCTAGTTCGGGTGATTCACTCTACCAGCATCACTTCTCTGCCTCTCGGGCTTACTGTTGCTGCCTGGCACTACCTGCTTGACAGCCACTCCATGTTTTTGCTCCATTTCTCCTTCCCTTTGCTACTTTGTTTCCCCGTCTCTCACTTTCTGACGCTCTGCCTCTCACCCTTAAGTGTTGCAATGCCACATTTTGCGGTCTGTTTCTCTGTCACTTTGCCTCTTCCATCTCTGCATTCTATTGTTGCTTTTTCCCTTCTATATCTCTCTGTATCGGTTCATATAACTCCTCTTCCTCTCATGTCATTACTCTGGCTATATCTGTTTTTTCATTTTCTCGGTTGTGGTTGCTACTCCGTTTTATAATCTTTCATGCACTGTCTCTAATGTTATTGGCCTGCCCTTCTCTAGTCTTGCTCTTCTATTTTCATCTCTCCCCATCTGCTGTTGATCTGCGTTTTATTTTACTGTCTCCAAATGTTACTTTTGCTCTGCTTCTATCCCTCACTCCTATTGCGTGTTTGTCCTATTATTAACTCTATTTCCCTTCTCACTTTCTTTGTTGCCCCATCGTGCAGCTCATTGCTTGCTCTTCCTGTTGCTCGAATTCCTGTTTTGGATTGTATAGTATGTTCACTGTCTGGGAATTATAGAGTTAGAGGTTTGTCTGACCAGATGCAGCACTTGCTTGAATACAGATACTTTACCAACACTGTATGCCATTACAAGTACAAGAGCCCATACAGCGGCCCTGAAGATTTGTGTGTTCTGAGCCATTACCAGTAGAGCATCCCGGTTGAAATGTGTGTGTTCTGAATCACTGAACATTTAGTAGTCCTTTTGATAATTGAAAGTTAAGTCAACTGTGTTACAATTGAATGTTACCTGCATCTTAAATGCATATCTCTGATGTACACTCATGAACTCACCTATTAACAGGATTTGAACTAGCAGGTTACACAATCTCTGCAGCAGTGGTATTGACCCACTGAGCTGCCTTTCCCAACAGGCTGTTGTCAATGAAAGGCATAAAGGGTTAGGGCACTGGCAGTTCCATGTGAGGCTTGCCTGACATAAATGGCTTGTCAAAAGCTCTAAGCCTGTTTGAACTATCCTATATTAGTCAGGAGATTCATAATGAGGCTTTGAAATGTGCTAGATTTTTGGCAGTGGGACTCAGTAATCGTACATGGGAGAAGCAGACATTTTGAAAAGCGCAAGACCGAGTAGAAGGGATTAAAGTATATGACAGCAATGCCAACTTGTCACACTGTCAGAGGTTGGTGGGAAGAGCTCAGACACTGTTCTGCTCTGTGCTCCTGCACGTTGCAGAAAATGCCAACACATGTTTGTGCTTTCTTAACAGCAGCTCTGTTATGAAATTCAGGTACTGTCCCAAAACAAATGTGGGCATGATGCAATCAGCCCTGTTGTGAACATTTGGCATTGTGTGATGACATGCGTACGGTATAGCAGCTCCGTTTATAAGTTAGGCTACTTTGCCTGAATGTATGATAGTCCTGTTGAGAGGTACAGATACAATCTGTGCCACTGAAAATATATACAACAACTTTTCTACCTGTATCCATTATACCTGCTTGCGGTGGGTGGTCAGAAAGGGAGTCATTTCAGAGCACATGCCTAGCTATGCAATTGGTGTGCTTCTGTGATGAAAAGAAAAATTATGAAATGCCCATGCTGCTGCAACTGTGTTGCCTCTATTAAAGCAGATTAAACAGAAATGCAGCCCTTGTTTAAGACAATTTTCATTTTACACAATACTACCTGCGTCCTAAAGCAAAGTGAAAAGCATGTTCCTGATTCAAGATGCTTTAATAACACTGGTACCTACAAAATGCAGGCAGTTGAACAAAGTGAACAAAACACAAATTCCCGTTTACATTACTCAGAAAGTATTACCTTGATAGAATCATTAACAGGGGAGAGTGTTAAAAAATGAAACAGATCAGGACTCTGTTACGCTCACCTGGCTCCCACAGAGGCGTCGATCTGAACTGGACAGCTGCGGTCTCCACCAATGTGAAGCGTAGGGCCGAGATGACGGACTGGACTGGCCCACCTAGCTTCGTTTGCTTGGCCCGTAGGAATATTCTTCTGCAAATGGAGAAAGGGAATTAACCACCCGTGGAGTTGAGCGTAAATCCCCCCACCACCGCTGTTCTCCCCACAGATCACCTTTGATGTCCCATCCTATAGTCTCGCCTGATGGTTTGAAAAGATGAGCTCTCCATCCTGCATTGAGCGCAGGGGCGCGTTCATAACCAGTTGCTTCACTGGCTCGAAGGAATTGTTGAGTTCCAGAACAATATTGACTCCGAACAGTATGTAGTTCGTAAGAGTTCACATGTCTGACTTTCACTCTTGTCCGATTCCATGCAGTTTGCAGCTTGACCCCAGTGAAGAGTTCCTCGTGGTAGCTGACGAAGTTCAGGTAAGGATTTGGCTTATTCTACACAGTTCAATAAAATAAGGCCAGAATGTAACCTGTTGCTTGCTCCCTTATTCAGGTGTGGAGAGAAAATATGAAGTTCGGGGAATAATGCCTCCAGTGGTAACATTAGGGAAGTCTATTGTGGTGAGAAGAGTTCCCCTTGTTTGTCCCTTCGTCTCACCTTGTTGTCCTTTTGTTCCCCTTAGGGGCCGGGGTACGGCGAGGATGCAATGGAGACTGCGCCGACCCGTGAAGAGGAATAGTACCCCCGGCGGTAATCAGGTAAGTCTATGGGGGTAGTTACTATTGCCTCGGTTTATTCCCTGGCTCACCTTTGCTGTTCTTGTGCTCCCCTTAGGTGCCAGAGTGCGGCGGGAACGTGCAGAAGGATGCGGTGGATCGTGAGGATGCTGCGAAGGCCAGTGAGTTCAGCGCGGCGCTGCAGCAGGCGAGGCGGCGTGCATAAAATGCTTCTTTCTTCCAGCTCGAAGGCTCGGTGGATCCGGAATTCAGGTAAGGATCGAAGGTTTTGCTCTTATTCTAACCTCTTCTCCTTCTGTTCCTCCCTATTTCTAGGAGCTGCAGACTCGAGGCGTGTGTGGCAGAAGACTGGATGCAGGCTTGCAGACACAGTGAGCGTTACGCTGCTGGATGCAGAATAACGCGAAGCGTGTTGCTCTTCGGTCACGGTTTCAATAACGTCCAAAGTAGTCCCAGGTAAGTATTCCTCCCCATCCCCGCCCGAGTAAAAAATAGTCCCTAGGTAAAATAGTCCCTTCCAAGCCTCATTTGGCTTGGAGCTCTGCAGCATGGTCTGCATCAGGTAAGCTTGCAGCATGGTCTGCATCAGGTAAGTTCTACTCTATGAGTCTGGTGCCTATGGCGCCAGGACTGACTCCATATGAGCCTGGCGCCATAGGCACCCAAACAGCCCCTAGCAGGGGTTTTTGGGCTTGCTCAAAATAACTTGATGCCTGCTTCCGGGGTTGCTGGACCTGGTTTGGTTGCCCGGGGGTAGGCATCATGACAGACTCATCCCAGTTGCTTCTTTCAAGGAACTGTGTGGATTTTCAAGCTGCTGCTAGCCAGGCTGTCACCAGTGAGCTCCATGATTTATGGGGGTGCTGCCATAAATAGCATGTGCAAGTGGTGCAAGGAAGAATTAAAAGGGCTGTAGTGACAAGATTTCTGTGCATAAAAAGGTCTACTACGCACCGTATCTGGAGGACTGGGAGAGATAAAGACGTGTTGCCTGTTTGAATTGTTGGCCAGAGACCAAGTGAAAGACTTTTGGAGCAAGAAGAACTTTCTAATCAAAATCTGGTTTCAAACAGAACTTTTCTATTTTGAACTGTTGATAGAAAGTCCTGCTTTGAATCTGGGGAAGGGGATATCACCAATGTTACAAGGAGAAAATCAGGTTTATATTGAACATAACCTTTATTTCTGTTATATTTGAATTGCCATATATTCCCAATTTAAGTTTATTATATGTATAAGTGTGGGGGAAAGACTCCTTCTGTTATAGTGTTCGCTTTAGTTTATTTTGATAGGCGGGGAAATCCTCTTCAGGGTAGCAATAGTGAGGCGTTTGTCATACTCTTTAGAGTTAATAAGATGGTATCTTATGAAAACCTTCTACCAAGTTGTGTTAGGCAGAATTATATGCAGTACCCTTTGGGAACACCACACAATTAAGACTACAAGTGACAGTACAATTTCACCTTGGTAGCAGTAGCGGAGCAGCGAGACGTATCTCAAGAGTAAGTGAGCAGTATCAAATAGTTACACAAAAGAACAGCAATCACTATGATTCAGGCAAACGCTGACTCAAGGTTTTCAAGTAAAAGAATATACATTTATTTCACTCTTCAGTTGTATAACATTACACTATTATAAGCAGTTTAAAAATCAATCCCTTAATACACCACACCGCTTCCCTTAAATTCCAGACAAGTTAAGCTCACAAAATGAAGTGGTAGCAAAATGGCACTCCAGCAATTTAAAAGGGAGGGAAAGACAAAGTTAATAGAAATTAAGTCACACCAACAGGTAAGTACTCAGGGCAATTGAACAAGAGAACTACAGTGATAGCATCAGATAGAAAAGGCTTAGGGTCAAAGTCAATGGGTCAAAAGTCTTTTGCTCAAGATCACATAGTTCAGGGTAGTTCGCAGTAAAGTTCGTGGCACGGATTCCGGACGAGGTTGGTTGATAGAAAAGTTAGTTCAAAGAGAAGAGAAGGACAATCCCTCGGTTTGGAGAATGATTTCAAACACGTTCACCGAGGTTGAACGAAACGGACAACCGGATTTGCACAGTACCTTAAAACGGAGATTGAGCTGTAGCCGAGGCGGACGTTCCTGGTGGTTCCTGCAGGCTCACGGTTCCTGAAACGACTGTCGGACTGACACAAGTAGGAAGACTGGAGGGTCCTGCGCCACCCAGGGAAGAAGCCAGCAGCAGAGCAAAACAACGAATAAAAGGTGCGCTCCTTAAAACCCAAGCAGGGTCCGACCTTCCTGGCTATCCAGCTCACTGTAGCTCTGTACAGCGAATTCGACCAGAGGAGGGGTCCTGGCTTGTAGTTTGGGTGAACTGGTTTGTCCCACCAGTTCAAGGGAAAAAGTGTCCTGGAGGACCTTCTCTGTCGACGGGTGCTGAAGATTCGGACCTGCAGCAGGGCTTCACCGGACAGTTCAGTCGTTGAATGGGTCCTCTTCTGCCAGCTCCTCGTTGGTTCTTTCGTTCCAGTGGCGACTCTGCCTTTCCAGCCCCAGAGACCTGCTTTTTATGCATTTTTCCCCAATTCATACAGCCTGGCTGTCCTGGCAAGGACAGTCCCCTCAGCCAATCAAACAGGAGTGTGACTTGGGTTACCAAGGGAACCCATCGCAGTGGTCCAAAGATCCCTACCTCGCATCCTGCCTACCTAAACTTTCAGACGCCTTGAGGAGGGCTTCTGTGCAGAAGCCCGCGAAAAGACAGCAAACAAAGGAATCATCCCCGGTTTGGCACGCAGAGGAAAACACAAGAAAGACTTTAACAAAAAGAAATGGCGAATAAACCCAGCCAGAGCCAAAATAAAATGTATTTGGTCAAGCAGGTTTATGTTCGATGCTAATATAATAGCCTAAAACAATACCACGTTTATATAAGATAACCGCGGTAGAACAGTTAGGGTAGTTACCACTGCCACCAGCCAAGTCTTAATGTAAAGGGAGCGAAACAATGCTCCAAGAGACACAGACAAAAAGGGATAAGAGTTATCCCTTTCCAATACTCCATGTAAGATGGAGTGTACTGGGTCTGGTTTAAAGTGCTTAAAATAAAGTTAATGGCAACTTTACCTTTTCTGAAGGACAGTAGTCAGCCCCAGAAAATGGAGTCAGGGGGAAGTCTTAAAGACAACCCTGTGTCACTGCACTGAAGGTGCTGTGTAACACACATGAAAAATATGAGGCCATGGAGTAGGTGAGGCTCCAGTGCCAAAGATCACACAAAAAGTGAAAACACATAGAAAAACACATGTAAGAGTGGGAAAAAAGGCTCACACTCTTACCAGGTGAAGTAAACGAACCCCAGAAATCCAGCAAAGCTGCTGAGGGACTCATTAGGTAAGGGAAATCAGCCACTTATGAGAATTCTCCCCAACAAGTTGTCCGCCTCACATTTTTGACCCCTCACACCTTTTTATGAATTGGATGATCGCAGCCCGAGTTCATAAGATCGGATCAGCATTATTCCTAATTACTGCATTAAATAGCTTGGCGAGATAGGGAATCCAGATGCCTGGTTCTGTGATGTAGAGATCTATTGGGACCCTGCCTGGGCCGAGGGCTTTCCCCTGCCTTTTGGCTAAAGAGGGCTCTTCCAACTTCCTCTCGAGAAAGGACAAAAGTAGGCTTGCCGCCATCTGAGATTCCGCACGGGGACAACGTCCCCCGCGGTTTCCTGAATGAACTGTTCTCCTTGTACAGCCCCATGAAGTGGTCAACCCAAGTCAATTCTGTCATACAACCCTGAAGTGTGTTTCTGCCAATTTGCCCCACCATCCCCATTTTCCAGAATTCCCTTGTATCGCTCTTACCAATAGCTCCCAATAGCACCCCCCGGATCTCCTGGCTCCAAACCTTTTTCTTGTGTTTTTCTTTTTTAATTAGTTTATGGTACTGATTTCTAGCTTCCGGAAGAGCTGAGTTACCTACCCGTTGTAATCTGGCCTGGCTGACCAGAAAGCTTTTGGCCTGCCTACATTCTGTGTCATACAAAGGAATCCTTGACTGCACCAAATTGTGCTCAGCTTTCCTGGGTTAGGAAAACAAAGAGCCCAGCTTCCCATTCAATTGCTTATTCAGTTTTAAAGTGGCAAAATGATCCTCAGGGTCCACTGCTGCAAAACGTTATGGAAGTGGAAGAACATCATGGAACATCATGGGCAGGGTTTTGTCCAGGTCTAAATTTGCCCATCTAAGGTTGTGTCTTGCATGGCCAGAGATGGCCAGCGGCACATAGGCTTTTGATACAACAGTATCAGACTCAAGAACGCTTTTTTGATATCCAGATCCAAGGGGTAATAGCCACTTTCAGTCCTGCAGTTGATTCCAACATTATTTACGTATGACCAGGCTTCCGCAGGTAGTCTATTTTGCTTTGGGCTGCCTCATTGTCATACGTCGATTTAGCTGGTGCATCTCCAAGGAATCAGCCATTGCAGGCCCTGAGGTTAGCCAAAACCAAAAGGATTGCAACCTCCTAGGCATGCCTATATTGCCTTCTTGGTTTATGAGAGTTTAGAGTGCCTATGCCCCAGTGACCATCTTCCTCGTCCATGATTTCTACCATGCTGTCCAAAGGCTCGAATTGTAAGTTAAAATCCCCCATGACAATCATTCTCAGGGAATTGGTTGGATTTGATCTCCAATCATTAATTCTATCAATCACCTTCTGGATGAGACCAACGACTGCCCCTGGCGGGCCCATTATATAGGGTTATGAAAAGGATCTTGGAGCCATCCGCCAGTTTCAAGTGCAATTCAAGCAAGTCAGGACTCCCACAATCCTACACGTGTATAGATTCAAAAAGGGAAACATCCAGGAAGGAGATGGGGTTCTGTATCCTCGGCTATCATGGGCTCCTGCTCCTACCTACGCATGGCCGGTGGACGCTCCTGGCCAGAGTGCCCAACCCATCAATCATTTGTAAACCCTGTAGTCCCCTGGCTGATTACCATCAGCCTACACTGCAGTGTAGATGGGCCTTTCTTAAAGCATTGTTCTTTACTCTGGGCAGGAGACTAGACTCCAGCTATTTCAGGTGCATTGTTTCGAGGGGGCTTATGTTGTGTTCCACCCACAGAGTGCTGTGACCAAGGAAGTATCGTTGGCCCACCTACTGCCGTACAGTAGTTGGGAATCATTCCTCCACGCTCTGCGGCAAGGGCATTTTGATTGAGATGTCCAATCGTCCCAGGGGTAGCGATCGCTGCTCCATTAACAATGTCTTGTGCCATCTTGTAGTGATTCATTTGGACCTTGATTGAGTCTTTGTTTTGTCAGTCGGTCCCGCCAATTGCACACAGGCTAATATATCACTTTGGATGATTGAGAAACATCCCCTTTTTACCCGCAGCCAGTGGATGGCTTTATTAATCAGGCTGTTTCTGCATTCATATTTTAAGTTTACTGGTTTAGGGATATTCACTAAATAAAAGCAATTCTGTGATGGGTTAGGACCAGAGCAAGGAACACGTTTTGGTCGGATGTTAATCTTCTTGTTTAAACTCTGCCCAAGGGATCGTATAATGGGGTCGATGTAGGCCCCCGTGTTCTTAATGACATTTGATGACCCGATGCAATCATCAAGCTTGTGGGAACACCTACACCTCAGTGACCTTCTGAGCTGGTGTCGTCCTTGCTGATGTGGGCTCTGATAAAGATGGCACACGTGTCAACAGCCCCTCCACCACCCTATGTAGTGTACTCAGCTCGTGCCTCAATGCCTCCTTGTCCTTTTGTAGCTGGACGACAAAAGATGACATGTGCTTACATCCCCCACAACACTGCACTCCACAGTCCTCACCCATGCCACAAGATGGCTCCACCCTTTGGAGAACAGTACTATGGGGAACCACACTCAGTGCAAGGATGGTATCTACCTCGGTTTATAGTCATAATGTCGAAAAAAAAATGTCGACAAACAAAAATGTCGAAAAAAAAATTTCGAAAACAATAATGTCGACATCCTATACTTATAATGTAAAAAGTCATTTTTTAGAAAAAAAAATGTCGACAAAAAAATGTCACTTAAAACTATCAACACCTCACCCAACACCCCCCTGCCACCCTCCCCCAGACTCCCCACCACCACCCTCCCACCCCTCATACTCAACACATTCTAATTATATATTTATTTAATTATTTTTTCAATAAATAAATAACCAAAAAGAGTATAATTTACTATTGGGGGGGTCCCCCCCAACCCCCCCTCACCCAACACCCCCCTGCCACCCCCCCACACCCCCCCAACCACCCTCTCACCCCTCATACTCAACACATCTTAGTTATATATATATTTATTTATTTATTCATACAATAAATACAAAATTTCGAAAAAATATCGAAAAAATGTCGACATTATTGTTTGTCGACATTATTGTTTGTCGACATTTATTTTTCGAAATTTTGACTGTCGACATTTTGACTGTCGACATTATGACTGCCCACCATCTACCTCATGTTCACTCAGGATCTCAAACCTTTTAGAGGTTGTAATTTCTGGGGCAAAGCAGACCTTCGTTTGAGGCCAGACCCAGCATAGCACCAACCTCAACCCCACTCCCAGGCTCCTGCGCAATAGCCCCATTTCAGTAGTAGTTCAAGTCTACTGGTATATTGAACGATTTACCACCCTGCTGCTTGGGGGCGATTAGGGACATCATAACCTGGAAGGATTTTCCCCACTTCCACTAAGGTCAGGAGTGGTATTTTAGGGGACCCCACACTATCCGGGGCTAATTTCCACATGTCCTTAGGGAGAGTTTGTGCAAGTCGGCTCTCCCTTTACCAGTGAGCTCTGCAACACCATCTTCCATGCTTGTGGTGATTGCCAACTCTTCATTGACAACTACACTGCAATTGGAGCCCACTTTTTTCACTTGTGTGCCTCACCCCCCACCCCCTTCCCTATGATCCCCCAGAGGTTTTATTTATTCATATTTATTTATAAGGCGCCAATCACAGGCCCGAAGGCATAATAGCGCCAACAATAACAAACCAAAAAAGAAATCGGTGAATAATCACATGAATTAGAGAGATGAGATCCAGAATCAGCAGAACAGCAACATCTTTGATCCAGCTTGGAAACCGCCAAAGGATTGGCACAGTCTCAAATCTGGAGGAAGAGCATTCCCATTTTTAGGAGCAGCATAAAGAAAAGAAACCTGGGCTACCATGTTAAGCTTTGCCCGAGGAGGTGGAAGGAAACCCATTGGACCTCAGTGTTCTTTGAGCCGATAACCAAGAAATACGGTTAGAAAGATAAGCCGGACTGACTCCATATAGGCATTTGTGCATAATGCACAGACGACTAAAGGATATCCTGCTAGCCATGGGAAGCCAATGCAGTGCTCTCCTAGCTTCAGTGACATCGTCATTCCTTTTCAATGCCTCATCTGCTCTCACTGCATTGTTTTGAGTGCTCTGGAGACACATCATCTCTCCCTTTCTTACTCCATATAGCAAACTGGAGCCATAATCTATTTTGGCTCCAATGATCGCCCTTGCAATTGGCGCCTGATTGTCAGGCGATAGGAAAGGCCTCAACTGTACAAGCAGTTTCAAATAGTAGGAAGTAGATGACACCAGAAAGCTCACATGAGCCGTCATGCTGAGCTCTTGGTCAAGCAACATGTCCACAGTTGTGCAAGAGACCTGCTATTTAATTAATCATGACATTAGCCTTGTCAAGGCGATTTATAAACATGGTGGCCGTCTTGCCAGTAGTGCAGTTCGATGGACGGCTCCTAGCCTTCCTTTTAGGCATATTGCCAAATCTGTTTGCACAATAAAGTACAGCTGTAACACACACTGGAGAGGAGTAGGAGACGGATTATGCAGAGTGCGAGTGTGACAAGAGTGCTAAATGCAGGAACTGAAGTGCAAAGTGTAATATTACCCAAGAAACTACGCCTATAAGGACTATTAAAGTGTGATGGTGCAAAATGACAAGTTCAAAAACAAAATGATTAAAATGCAGCTAGAGTTTGAAATAGTATTTAAGACAATAAGTTGGTAAAACACCTAGGGCCTCATTACGAGTCCGGCGGTAACCCTGCCGGAAATTCCGGCAGGTTACCGCCAGACTTGTATTAGCATTCCGCCTCTGTGATTGGCGGAATCACCGGGGCATTACAACCCTGGTGACACAGTAATTCCAGAGACGGAATTTAGTTAATCCCCATTCCCATGAAGTCCCATAGGACTCCATGGGAACGGGGAAGTGGAAACACCAGCACCATGCTGTAATGGTGCTGGTGTTTCCATGTCCGCCTGCAGGCGGGTGGTGTTAAACCCGCCAGGTCAGACCTGGCGGGAACAACACCTCCCGCCTGCAGGACTCTTAATCAGCAGGTCCGAAAAAAAGACTGGTGGTGGCGGATTTACCACCACGGTTCTTTCTGGACCGGATGACTTGTAATGAGGCCCCTAGTCTTGATTGCTGCAGTTATATCATTAGGTATCACTACACAAACCTCTGGATTGTGTATATGCTAGGCCAAAACATTGGGACAAGTATACAATGGAAAGGTTACTGCCCTAAATAGAGAAGAGATTGCTAAATTCAAATAAATAAGCCAACCCCGGTGTTTTGTAGACAAGCGTATGTAAAACTAATCTGTTTGTGGGTCTGTTGTGTAAAAAAAAAAACAATTGTTTAAAAATATAATTCTTCAGATTACTCCATGATGGTGGGGAAGGATGAGCAGAGGCATGAGTATATGAACCACATGTGTTTAGCTAACGATACCGTCAGCGACTGCCTTGATCCTGAAATTGCACTCACATTTCTCTGCCCTCTGGGAGAATACAAACTAATCCCCAAAAAATATTGTCTTCTTTCTGGTCATGCATACAATCCTTTGCCCTAAAACGCAATCATGACAATTGTCATAGCAGGCAGTATTTACCTTTCTGGTGAGCTGCAAACATATAAGCCACAGACAGTGCAGCACAGCAGGCATTAGTGGGCAGTGACGCAGTTACTGCAGCCATGTTTAAGGAGGTGGCACTGTGAAATATTGGATTTGCATGCACGTGAGCCCATAAGGCTGTCATGGAATTTTTAAGCTTCTGACTGATGGGCACAGGCATGCAAAGAGATGACCTCCACATTACATGAAGGCATGCTTTGCCACCTAAGAACTGGAAAAAAAACACATGGACGATACGTATATGGCCAGGTCTCATCAGGTATAATGTAAAGATCCGCTAGAGGCAGTGGTTTCTACCACTTGATTAGAGCCGAGCTGAATTGGAACGGCCCCAAATGGTGCAATAAAGCCATGGCCTCAAAGGCTAGAGGATTCGCTCTTAAGAATGTCATTGTTAATGCAACCGACTAAATTAATCATGCCAACTTCTAAGGCTCACTGTAAAATCCTAAAAGATCTGCAAAGTTTCTTTGCTTTGGGCTCACATTTTTGGATTGGATACTATGCCAGTTTCCCCCATCGATGTATGTACAGCTATATGGAAAAAAAATCTTGAGTCTAACTTTGCTGCCTGTCTTGGGTTTTTATTCCACCCAATGGGTACTCGCTAAATGAAATTCAAAAGAACTGATATAAGGCATGAAAGTGAGAAGGATGCATTCTAAACCACTGCATTTATACTGGACCCTAAGGACTGCATGCTCTTTTGTATGGCGATTAGAGCATTGGGCGCATATTTCCTACTATTTTAAAGTTGATATACATCACACTGAATACATTTGTGTATGCTGCTTTCAAATACAAACATCTTTAAGACAAGAACACTCAAGTTGGCTTTGCCCAATTATCCTAACACAGTCACTGTAAGATAACCATTACATGCTGGATGTGCCAATATATGCCAGCAGCGTCGGCAACACTGTCTTGTCTCCTGTGTCACCATCAAAAAGCGAATTGAAAGCACATTATCTCTCAAGACGGCATCCCTTATCTGAACAGAAGGGCACAAGAGCAGCCTGATCCATATAAGGGGCATGCAGTATCCCAGTCAGCATGATCAATGGGCCAGGCAAAGTTGGGAAAATTAAAACATGCACCATTGGGCATGCACTGTCTTATACAAAAAAAGCAAAACTGGTTACCTCCTCCAACTCCCAACATTAGCTGGCTCAGACACACACCCTCACATGCACGCTGCAGCTGAGGGCACACTCACGTTTCACTGGGCCTGCCCTTTGGTGCCTTGAAACCTATAATTAATGACCCACTATGTTCTCCATTATGGACGAGTCAAGAATGCAGGAAAGATGCTGCCAAATTTGATCAGTCTTACAGCCATATTCTGGACTTTGTGCAATCGATGGATATCTGACCTAGTTAGGCCAAGATGTACTCTGTTGCAATAGCCATTCCTAGCTGAAATAAATGCATTAACCACTACCACTATAAATGAAAGCCAAGAAAGCCAGTATTATGTGTGGGGCCTCCAACAGGAATATGTTGGCATGAACCACTTTATTCATTTTGGGTCTTACAGTTCGAACACAATTTGAATGACCCTCCAGCACCAATACATGTCTCACTTGGTTAACAGACATAAAGTAATACCCCTAGTGTCTTCAGTTATTGAGCTGTTGAATATTAATCTAAGGGTCCTGCAGAGGAGGGTGCCATCATATTTACCGTTTTTGCAGACCAGGGAACTTATTCAGGCTTGCTGAGGCAATAAGCTTAGAGAAGGTGTCTGGCATGTGTAAACACAAAAGGCCATGATCTAGTGAGGGACGCAGCCTAATAATCAGCTGCTTATATAACAGTTTTAGGAGTGAAAAATAACAGTAGACTATCACACAGTTGCTGGGTGGGTGTGATTGTGTTTTGTGGCTGAATACATTTGTGGTTCATGAATAACATGGAATACTTCCTTCAAGATATTGTATAAGATGTCCGTTTTTCTCCATCACGGATAGCTTATATTACTTCCAAATAAGGTGATGGGTATTTTGCCTGGGAACAGTAGTCCAGTCAACATTTCCACTCCACTTGCTTAAGTCATTTTTAGCCATTTCACGGAATACCTTTTGGGTGCCACAAGAGTTCTATAATGGGGACTGCCTCAAGAGCTTAACAAGGTACAGTCATATATATTCGTAGAGCGTTGCAGCAGGGTTACTGCAATCATCTAGGTGGCTACACTCTGGGTGATGAGGGATCCACACTAACATTTATAGGATCGATAATGTGCAGCAAGCAGTAGCTAAATATTCTTAGGTTTAGTCCAATGAAAAGAAAAAAGAACCAGAAAATAGTAATCCCATGCAAGTAAAATTTGGAAGTCAGCTTTCTTGGATATATCGGTATTTGTGATAGTCACCAGTCTGTGAGGGCATTTCATAGATTAGCAAAATTTGGACCATTGGAATCATCAAACCAATAGCTTAACTTTGCCCATTGCTATACACGGAGATGTAAAGTGTTGAATCATTCTATCATTTTCACAACATTTGTCTGAAAACTTCATTCCAGGGTCCAGAGGTTAATTAATAAGCACAAACTGTCTTGAGTTCTGGTAGGAAGGCTGAAGTTTAATATGCAAAGCATTACACGCTGAGTAGGAGGGAAAGGTTTTGGCAGTGATTGAAAGTTCTTTCCTAGCAATAATTGCTTCCCCACCAGTCCTTTTCCCAGTCCTACGTATTGAGTAGATTAAGGAATTAGGCGTATTAATGGCCACCACAATCGACAAACAGTCTCCCTGATATCAGGTTTCAGTAATATAAAATCAGATATGTTGTTACTGAAGATCAAGTCAAAAATGGCCTGACCGTTGTTAAATGCAGTGTTATGTTGGAGTTTAAGGGACACGCTGTGCAAGTTATTTGGTGCATGTGTAGTGGTTGAAGGTTTACTGTGAGATGTTGGGTCAGTCTGATAGCCCATAGCAACCAGACACCCTTGCACAGGGTATTGTGACAAATCTCAATTCACACACTCAACATAGGGCATGCCTTCACCCCAGCAATGCTGGGTAAACAAATGCCCAACCTGCGTAAAACCAGGCTCGTTTGTCCAGGGTGACATTTCAGGAGAGCTATACTATTTTTCACGCTCACACCGAGTGTCAAAGGGAGCTTTCTTTCCATCAGGAAAACAGACTAGTGGTTAGTAGCACACATACCAGAAGAACCTAGAGACCCGTCTCAGTACCGGATGTATGAAGGTTCACCGGCTAGTAGCACGTCTTTGAAACTGAACTGGATGCAGTACCACATCCTCATTTTCCAGAGCTTTGTTTCATGTTACTTGAAGAAACTACTTCTATGGAGACTAGAATCTTTGCAGGGAGCAGAGAATCAGCATATTTCTGACTGAATTATATTATTCATTCTTTTGTTTGTAGTTGAAAACAAACATCTTGCACTGGTGGATTACAAGATCGGGGCAAGGTTTGGGACTTTTGCTACACCCAACCAAGTCCAATTCAGGTGCTTCTATCAGATAACTAGGGAGGAAAAACAAGCGAGAGGCACAAAGAAACTGCTCAATCACTGGCCTCCATCTTTCTGTCAGCCTTACATCATTTCCATTCACGGAATTTTTGGTTCAATATCTTCACCAGTCCTGACAGTGAACACTGAAAATTAACTATTTTCTGCAGTGGGAGGTGGTGTAGAAGGGAGGGGTGGTGCATGATTGCCTGGAATGGAATGGACAAGGGCAACACTATCACTTGTAAACTAAGGGTCAATCACAAGATAACTCATAAGTGGCATTTGTGAAATAGTAAAAAAAAGTTAGGAAAGTAGGACACACTTTGGTTAGAGATGGATGGACTACATTTGATCTCTCTATGGAAGAGTAATTGTAGAGGGGTGGCAATCTCCTGAGTCAGATCACAGACAGGTTTGCTTTTGGTGGTCGCTGCCAGGACAGACTTGGTCTTGCACATAAAGTGGCCAGCGTCAGTTGGATAGAGAACCCTAAATGGTCATATACACTGAGTCCATGCAGCTGTTACAGATCTTATGATATGTCACCCTCAAGTGGTTCCACTGATCTGAAAAATCACACTAAGAACCAACATGACACAAACGGCGAACAGGCCCAGCAGCTGGAAGACCTAACTTGCCAGGATACATATGTCCTGAACATAATAAGTACAATATTAATGATGCTGTGCTGTTGAACGTCTGGGCAAAGGCTTTCCCCTGCACAGACTCCAAGGCTGCTCAGAAGACAAAGGTGCTACAAAGGGACTGCTGAAGATTTTTTTAAAGTGAAGAATAATGCAAGCGCGTGAATTAGAGCAAGTTTACTTCAGGTGCTTTTTTGCATCACAGGCACATTTGCCTTCAAGTCACCATCACGGTAGAATAAATTATCCATGGGGTTAAATGGAGAAAAGCCAGTGATCCAATTCGAAGATTATAGAAAGAGCTAGTGTCACTATCGTGAACTGGCCATCTTTCAAGGATTAGCCCAGAAACCTCTCTTTGTTGGGCACAAGGAAGTAAGAAGAGTAAACTTGTCTCCCACTACTTCCTTGTGTATTCTACTTTCTATATGTCCCTTTGAAGTATGTCCTGCACCCCAGGAGTATTTAAGAATAACCTGCAAGAACACTAATTGGAGCAAGTGGTATAGAAGGACGGATCACAGAACATGTGCCATGTGTTCACATTGTGAGACGGACCAACCCACACCTATATAGCAAGCTTTCCCTTCAGCTTTCTGTAGCATATCTTGTGGTTACAATGGAATGGCTGATAGTAGTTAAAGTCAAATCTTAGGAAAGGGAGCAGAGTGGTTTCAAACATACAATGTAACATTTAAAAAAAATGAAGTCCAGACAAGCATGTAAATAAAAAATACTTATTTTTTCCTGACGGTAAGTAACATTATGTGCAAGGTAGGAAATGTTACGCACTGTATGACTACTGTAGTCCTAGTTGTAAATTCTCTTTCCTTCATACTTAGAGTTCCCGCTGGGAGTGGATGGCACTAGAGCCTTAGCTAGCAAGGTGCAAACTTTCCTGCTAAGAATTTTCATGCAAAGGCTGGCACGCGTGCTGGAATGCGGTAACAGCCTCGTTTCTTTCAAAGCTTTTTTTTACCACAGTCCATTTTCCACCGAGAGGAACTGGAGGGCTAATTACATTGTTTAGGGGGAAGAGAGGCCATATGGAGGAAGGGAAAATTATGGCGACAGCATGTTAGACGCTAAGTTAAGTAACTTATCCTCACTCCTCCCTCCCGTCCTCTTTCCTCAATACTTAAGGGAGAGTACCAAGCATCACTCTAACGAGGTGTAACAAACCATCCAATGGCATCACTTCTCCCCTGAGGGGAGCACCTTTCTAGGAGGCCAGGGAGGTGAAGCCTCCCTTGCCTCCTAACTACTAGTACCTCTGGGAGTGGTGACATGGAGGAACTCCCCTCCTGGGGACAAGGATGCAAGTCTGGGGCAAGGCATCTCTAACCCAAAACCTCACAGGGAAGTAATAACGCCAAATCCTTCTGGGGATGAAGATTCACATCCCATGATGGAGCTCCTTTACTCTTTCTCCCTTGAAACCCTGAAGCCCATAAGATCTGTGACGAGTTATTCAGAAAGTGCTAATGTATATTATGTTTATCTTGTTAAAAGGCCAAAGTTAGGCCGGTTAAGTAATTCTAACCTTTCTTTTAGTACTGGAAGACCGACAAACCCTTTATTGAATGTTAAAACGACTGAGATGAAGAGCACGAGAACATTACAGAGAAGCGTCAAGAGTGTTCCCACAGCTTCTATCAATCAGACTGATGTTATGCTGGGGAGGCACAAGCTATATAAAATAAAGACGAACGAGGGACTAGTGAGTGAAGTTGGAAGAATAAGAGGTCCTGTTCTGAATCCGCAAGGTGAATCCAGCAAGCAATGATGCTGCAGAAAAGCCTGTGCGTTGAAAATGGGCTTCGGGAGACTGCAGCAAGGCAGCTCTCCAGAGTAACAGAAATGAGCAGCAGGACACCGGAGAAGCATCTTGCGAGTTGGCTTGTAGCCGGCGATCTTGAAGTGAGAAATCGAGATGTGGTGGTGTGGCCCATTGTGGGCGGACCGTACGGTCCGAGAACTGTGCAGAAATTGACTTCTCTGGGCTACTGCGGAGCTGCAGAAGCGAATGTATGGGGAGTACGAGAAACTGTTTTGGTGGCGTGAGCTGTAACGAGTGGACCGTCAGGTACGGAACGGGAACCGCCTACAGTACCTGGCCGAGAACACAAGCGGGACTAAAAAGAGAAGTAGAAGGCGGAAGAACAATCCTGTGGCCCCGGGCAAAACCAGTGAAGCATTCCCTGAGAGAAGGTAACAGGAATAAGAATATATCTGGGATAAGCCGGGAAAGTTTGAGACTGAATCATGGAGCAGTGAATAAGAGAAAGTAGTGGAACACGTTGTGAGGCAATTTCCTGGCCAGTTCCACAAAATTGTGTTACTGGGAAGTCCAGGAGAACTGGGGAACCTCATAATTGTCCCAGTAACACACTCTTGTGGAACTGGCATGGAAATTGCCTCACAACATGTTCCAATACTTTCTCTTCTTCTACTGCTTCACAATTCAGTCTCAAAATGAATCTAGTTAAGAATCTAGTTAAAGAATCTAGAGAAAGTCAAGAGTGGAAAAATCCCTTGGGAGGGAACTACAAGAACTGTTGAAGTTAGAATTAAGACCGACCGGAAGAGGCTTACAAAGAACGGGACAAGCTAGGAGAAGGGAGCCATTCTCCTAGCCACACAGGAGTGGTGTGGCATGACCTACTTACTTACACCAAGGAAACAGCGGGAACTCCACCGCTGGTGTAAGTTTCTAAATTCTCTATCCAAAGCAACAGTATTAAATCGGTTATTAAAAGAAATTGGAGAACACTTACTTGTGACCAAAGGGTTGAACATCTCTTTAACTACCGGTATTTGCATACCAAAAGGAGCAAAAACCTAAGAGATCAACTATTCACCACACGACATATGGTACAAAAAACTATTACGACACGCACCAGTACATTCCCATGCTTACATTGTGCCAACTGTGGGTTTGTCACGAAAGGAAACACAATTAACCATCCCCGCTCGGGAGAGAAGATAAAATCACACAATTTCGCCATGTGCGATATCGCAAACATAATCTACTCAATTAAATGCCTGTGCGGGCTTTACTACATAGGACAATCCAAGAGACCGGCAAAGCTAAGGTGGAATTAGCATAGATTATGCATCAGAAACAGAAATTCCAACTCAGCAGTGTCAAGGCACTGGCAAACAATGTAACAGTATCTCACAGATTCGATTTCAGATTGCTGAGACAGTAATCAAATACAACAAATATGAAAACATGACAAAAAAGCTTGACCAAAGAGAAACCTTCTGGATTGAGTGCCTTGGTACCCAATGGTATAAATGAGGAAATCAATTACATGTGTTTTGTGTGACATTTAGTGTCAATATTTCAAAATTAACTCAAGACCTGTGCTCATTCCACTCAATATGCCACTGCTAACTTGGTAAAAAAAAAAACTCAGATGTCCAATTTATGTATACCTAAATTCTTAATAGGGCGCATTTTTCCTCCATAGTGAGCATGTTTGATTGCCACAAATTGGCACTCAAATGCATTATATATTTGAATTCATCTACATGCAGCAACCCAATTTGATTCGGATTATGCACCGATCTAATTGAGATATTAAATTCAGTCGACATGCTTATGTTTAAATATGTGATGGGAGTTAATTAAGATGCTCATTTGTGCATATGTAAATGATAAATGTGACACGCACCATGCTCTGAACAACTTATCAGCCGTTTCATTTTTGTACACATTTTTATATCCATTAACCATCCTGTAAAACATGATCATCATCCAGAAATACAATACCCCCGTGCTGCCCTGGACCAGTCCCAGCACCTCTGACCACTCAGAGAACGGGACGCGAGGCGCTGATGACGTCACTGCGTTCCTCAACAAGTACATACACAAAATCGGTGTTGAGAGGAGAGGTTCTCTCCCAACAACCGCCTGGCCACGAGCTACGGTAAATTTGCCCACCTTACCTAGATTAGCGCTTCACACTGCTCGAGAACCAACATATGTCTTCAATATGTATACTTACTTCTAGATCAGGCATACAGATGGTCTAAACCGAAGTGATTACGAACTACAGCCCAGGTAAGTATGTTTCCTCAACTTTAATATTCATTGTAGACTGTAGATTAGCTGCTAAACTCAAATTATGCAACACAAATAACGGCGCATATTGGTTACTGTCATTGTTCCCACAGATACACAGGCATATTCAACGCAGGTACATTTCCGTATTTCTGGTTGAATTACGTGTTCATTTAAGCATTGTACCAAATCACTAACTTGTAGATCACTTCTCTTGTGTCTTCAATGCTTTTCACAACTTCTGATGTCATGGTATGTACATCTTTTTTATCATTTGAATGCCATTTTCATATTAATTCCACCCTATTTTGAACATTATCCATACTCCACTGTATGTTTAACATTATGTATTGCAATTCCAAAGGAGCTCAGCCCTGAAGTTGGAATTAAATTCCGAAATGCATCGGCTTATGAGCCAACACTGTTGAGAATGCTTTTGCATTTAAATAGAATTAAATACAAATGTGGACACTTAGTCTAAAGAGTCAATGTATTGATCATACATGCGTTCATTATCTGTCTACCAATTACACAGCAATATAATTTAAAAATCGCAGCTTTCATATAACAGCACATTGTGTGCACTTGGCCCTCTGAGTGGCAACACTCAGCTTTCTTTTTTTTTTTTGCGTATTTGGATCCCTGTGTCATTGGAGATTTTATGCCGAGCAGCTCCACTGAATGAATATAATTTGTGCTAAAAACTATCGAAAAGAGTAAAGTCATTTTGTCTAAAGATAGGGCTGTGCCCACCTACTCCACACAATTGATAAATTAATTAGCCTATTTTAATTAGTGAGATAGGCGCTGAGGGCAGACAGGTGGGTTTGGCACGAGGAGACCAGGAGAATACCAGGCTACAACGAAACAATAAAACATGACCCACTGAGGCAGTTGTTGGACCTGCAGAATTGCTGGAGAACCTTGGAAATTGGAGGAAAAGGGGGGTAGGGTGCATATACACACAAACTGTTCCACGGAATAGAAAGGGCACTCCCCTAGAGTTTGCTACATTCCCTTTACAAGATACTCAGAGGAGATCCTTCCTGCTAATTTCTGTCACAAACAGATCCGCTTTTGTAAATCCCGGGATGGTGAAAGTGAACGCCAGCATCTTTATGTAACTCCCATTCGTGCCAGGATTGACTCAGCAAGTCTGCTTCCTTGTAGTCTTTCCTCACAATGCTAAAGCATGTAGCGTCACTGACTTGTTGCCACCCTGCTTGGTTTCATAAAAGAAATGGCCAACACACAGTCTGAAAAAATTAGAACACAGGAATTCTTCACCAGAGGCAAAAAAGCCTCATGCACCAAGAAAATCGCTTTAAATTTCAAGTTTGTGTACCAAAAGGTTCATATTAACCACCTGTCGTGAATGTCAAGATTATCCAACCAGAAAACTGGAAAGTGAGGAATCTGTGCTCACTGTCAGATGATGCAGACGTTCCTGGAATGGCATTCCCTTATGAAAGTTGCCCCCTTCGATGAACCAATGAAAATATTCTTGGAACCAGACAGTTATGAGTGTCAACTGACCCCAATGTGCTACTAAATGCGGTTTAGCGTAGCACTGCCATGGGGATGGCTAGGACACAAGAAGCAGTGAAACCCAGAATACATTGTAAGCACCCGGCCGACATTGCCTTGTGGGAAAAGAAGAGGTCTAGATTTCAAACAGGGATAGCGTAGTCCTTCGCTGAGGGATATAGTTTAGCTAGATACTTCGATTTAATCCAAGCATCAAAATTGTTGTATTAACTTAGATCACCCATATGTGTTACAAGAGAAGAGCACCATGTCCTGGTTGCCCCATACCCTCTCCTTGTCGAGAAGACCCTGTTGACCACAGAATCCCCGAAAAAACAGATTAACTTCAAATATTGAGTGGGTAACAAGGGCTGACTTTTTTACGTTGACCAACAAACAGTGGCCGAACAAACAGTGGTCGAACAACGTGTCCAGAAAGAGTTGCTGGTTGGCCAAAAGAGGGTACTCCAAGAAAGGAACCTGTTCCACTGAATTCATAAAAATCAGATTTTGTATCTCTTGCAGAAGGGTTGCGAGTCCTGTTGTGGTGGGTGAGAAGAGTGGAACAGGAGGAGGAGGTAGGCAGTAGCCTCTGCCAACCATCAAGAGGACACAAGGACGCTCCATATGCCTTCCACAAGTTTAAGAACAATGACAGTCTGCCCTCAATGAGTGCTGTGGATCCAGACTAAAACATAATTTGGCTTGCTTTGGATCTGGGGTTGGATTAGGTCATCCAGAAGATTTACCACTGAATTACCGCCAAACTCAGGATGAGGCCCCAAGACCTTTTGCCAAATAGTTGCTGCAGCCACAATGTTTGAACAGACTTGAGGATGCCCCGCTGCCAACAGCTTCTCAGAGGGAAGCTGGTGTAATGGATATCCACTTTTTTTTTTTACAATCCAGGCTTCTGCTAGATTTTTAAAGCTTCCTACACCACATCCTTTTGCAGGTTGATTCCATGTTTGTCCACTGTTTTGAGTGACAGCACCAGCAGTAGAACACCATGGTCGGATTTACGGAATTTCTGGGGGGGATGGAATTTCTGGGGTAGGAATTTCTAGGTATTCCATAAGCTCCTGTTCACTCTCAGGAAAAGCTTTCGCTGACATGGGAATAATTTAAGGATAGTCACCAACATATCTGTATCCTCTACTGGATCTGCGTTATTTGGTGACCCAGGTGGGAAGAGGATTACAAATGGTGGAGGCGATGGGAGCACGGAGTCCACTGAAGGAGATACCAATGATGGTACTGCCAGAGTTATCTGAGCCGATGAGGAGAACTTCCAATAACACTTTGGCTTATGTGTGAGTCTGGGTCCAGCAATTCCTGCATCAGGCTCTTGAAATACTGTCACATAGGTTGTGAGTGCATCGGCTCCTGGAAACATTCAAAGAAATAGTTCTCTTTTCCAGAGTGATCCTGAGGAAGTCCACTTAAGGTCCCCAGTGTGCTCCTTGGAGCCCAAGTATTCAGTGTCAACATGGGAGCACTCTTCCCATGGAGAAAATGGTGGAAGCCTTACAGCCCCTGGGGAAGCCGGTGGTACAAAAGTGTCCCTTCACCCCAAATGAAAGACCTGACTAGAGCATGGGAAATTCTTGCCCAGTGACCGACTGGATTCTGTACTCAACCCCATCACTGTAGCAGAATGGTGTTCCATGTTAGCCTGGGCCCGTGTTGAGGTGATGGGAGACTGTGGAGGCAGAGGTGCCTTCAAAGAAACATCGGTGCACTGGTCCTACTGCCACAGCAGGCCTCCAAGTGCCCTCAGGTGACAATATGTTTAGTAGCACAGAGTGGGGGACCTTTGGATGCATCCTGCTATGAGACAAATTGCCCTCTGCTGCAGAATGTTTGTTCACTGAATATTGGTGAGTGGCCAGAGCTTACCTGAGGACATCTACTAAGGACTACAATTCTCAGTCCGTTGCACAGGTGACTTCAGGGCAAGCAACCTTTGAACCCGCAAGTGACTACCCATTTAACAAGCAACCTGATCCTCAAGCAGCGTGTCCCAGTCACACCATCATCTGGCGAGCCAGAGATTGGAGTAGAAATAAATATGGTTGTAACGAAGATGCAACCTCAAATGATGGAAATGAGGTTTGACCCAGGTGAGGAAGTACTGGAGGAGCCTTTGGTAAGTGGAATTGGTCCCACTACCAATAACAACCCTATGTCAAAGCATCCTTATGATTTAAAGAAATCAATTATCAAGCTAAATACAAAATATAAAAAAAAAAAAAACAGAGACGTGGATAACATTCTATCCCCAAATCATAAGATCACCAGTTTATTCACTAATAATTCCACTGCAAATGCAAAATTGTCTTTCAAAACACGTCAACACATCGCTGGCCTGTTTGGGTTCAAATCTAACCCAATCCATTATGTCAGCATTAGAAGGATACTTTCCAGCTGAATTAGATAAAAGTCTCAAATATATTGCCTATGAGAACTGAGGCTGACATTAGTAAGGAAAGAAATAGCATCGGACAGCGAAGCCAGACTGAGCCGCACTTATTTGGAAGTGGGTCTTTATGCAGGCAAGCAGAACAAACTATACACTTGAGAGCAGAAGGTTAATTGGAGAAAAGCCTGCTTCACTCACCTCACATGCCGCTGCTCAATTCCACCAGCATGGAACAGGCAAATCATTCCCCTAGGTCTGGGTTGATAGATTCAGGCAGAACAGGTGGAATTAAAAGAAACCTCTGAGACCAAACTAGAGGGACGAGATACCATTTTTATCGGGTATAGAAGAGCACTTGATCTCACATAACTCATTATCTTCCACTTTTGAAATTGCAAGCTTTGGACCTTTTATTTACTTGACTAGTAAAACATTGTGAGTTTATCCATCGAGAGGTCAAACAGCACACTGAATGCTTGACCTCAAATCTCATGTGTTAGGGAGAATTCTCTCTTTAGGCAGAATTTCCGAACCTAGTGAGTCCCCCAGCAGCTTTGCTGGATTTCTGGAGTTTGTTTTTTTCTCCTGCCAAGAGTGAGACTATTTTTCTCCCACTCTTGGACATGATTTATGGTGTTCCTTTGACTGTTAATGTGCTTTATGGGCTATGGGTTCCTTTACTCCATAGGGTCTCATGTCTCATGTGTTTTTACTATGTGTGTTACGCAGCACCCTCCGTGCAGTAACACAGGGGTGTCATAGTGACACCCCACCATAGACTCCATACCCTGGGACTGACTACTGTCTCCCAGGGCATGTAAAGTCACCATTGGCTTTACTAGTCCCAAATTATTAACAGAAACCAGTACAAACCATCATATTGTGGACATACTGGTCGGGGCAATTCGATTGGCCCGGGGTCTGTTAGTCGAGGGGGCACGTCTCCGTCCCCCCTGATCGAGTTTTGGCTGGTGGCAGTGGAAACTACTTTTTATATTCAACCGCAAATATTTTACTATGGGATTTTCCCATTGTTCGAGTCTACCAACTTTAATTATTTAATTCTCATAGCCTCGAACATACCGCCGGTTTATTTAATTAATATTAATTCACCGGTTGGTATTTTTTGCCAGGACTCGATTCTAAAATGTCGTTTGTGTTCTCTTCTGTGACTCCAACCCAAGTCGAGCCCTTTGTTCCACTTTTTGGCGGGCTTCTCCACAGAAGCCTCCAAAAGTGGTGCTACTCTGTCTGGGTACCACAGGGGGCGTGGGAGGGGGTTTAGGCACCCTGGACTGAGTTACCTTGGTAACTCAAGTCGCACTCTTGTGTGATTGGCCCAAGTGGTGAGCCGGCCGGCTCACCACTTAGCATGTTTGATTGACAGCTAGGCTGAGTGAATGGGGGTATGCTGCATAAAAGCAGGGCTTTGGGGACTGGAACTTCAGAAGTCGCCACAGGCCCTGAGAATCCGACGAGGGAGAAGCTGAGCCGACCTACCACGACGACACCACTGGTGGAGCCCTGCGGAACCGACTCACCACTTCCCGACGACAGAGAAGATCTCCCTGCTGGAGAGGCTTCTTCCCCTGACTGGTGGGCACAACCAGTTTTACCTTCTTTCTTCGCACCCCAGACCGGTTTGTGGTCGAACTGCCCGTGCCAAGCACCCCGGCAGCCGGATAGCCACTCACCACTGAACCGCGAATCAACGGACCGCTCCTTGTACCTGAGAAACTCAGCGGCTGGTTTCTTCCCTGGCAGTGCAACGGACCCCTGTCTTCCTCCATGACGAGATCCTCTCTTCCCCCGGACGAAGCACCGACTTGCATCCGCTGCCAGGAATAACTGCCCCCGCTGGAGTATTTTCACCACTTTAAGGTACTGTGTCCGCCAGGCCTCCCGTTCTAAAGATTGCTACAATGTAATAATAACCCCTTAACCTTCTGGACTGGGCTGGCCGCCTTGACCCTCTAACTGGTCCCTTTCTTTGGTCCAACTCCTTTTTGAACCTTTATGTCATGATGCCTACCTCTAAGGAGCCAGGCCGGGCCCAGCAACCCCAGAGGCAGACATCATTTTCCCCAGGGAAGTCTCAGCGGGCCCAAGTCGGGGCCCTTTGGACTCAGTCCTGGCGCCTTAGGCGCCAGGCTCATAGCGGACCCCAGTCCTGGCGCCTTAGGCGCCAGGCTCATAGAAGAGGATATGTGTTTAAGTGCTTGGGTGCACACTTACCTGATGCAGACCTTGCTGCTTCATCCAGGCCCTCTTGAGGCCTGAATGGGACTACTTAACCTGTAGGACTACTTCACCACCCGGGTGTGGTCGGGGAAGGATACATACCTGATTGGTGGAAGGATACATACCAGGAACTTCTTCCAAGGCTATTTAAACCCCACCCGAACAGCCACACATGCTTCGCGTTGTTCTGCACCTAGCAGCTGGACGCTCACCATGTCAGCTCCTGCATCCTGACTTCAGCCACGCCTGCCAGCACCCTGGAACACCTGCAAGGGGAGAAAGGAAGAGAATAGGAAGAAAGAAAAGCCCTTACCTGCTAAATCTGCATCCCGGAGTCATTTCTCCAACGGCCCTGAAAAGGAAGACATCATTTTAAAGGCATTTTGTTTCGATCGCTGCAGCGCTGCATTTCACTCACCTTTGCAAGGCGCTTCCATCTTCAGCAGCGATCTTCCGGATTCAGCTACGCCCCGGCGCCTAGAGGAAAAAAGACAAGAACAAAGGTGAGAGGGAGAAAAGGAATAAGGAAAGCTCAGTTTCCTTTTAAGTCTTACCTGTTGGATTATTCCCACTGCATTTCGGGTCCTGCCGCTTCCTGGCATCTCCGGACCCCGGCCCCTATGGGGAAAAAAGACAAAGACATTGAATGAGCGAATGCAAAGACATTACCTGAGCGCTCATCCAGAACTGTTTCACTTCGGGTCGGCGCCATATCTCCGGCACTCCGAACCCCGGCCCCTAAGGGGAAAAAGACATAAGCATTAGCGCTTGCTGCAATTAGACAACGAACATTATTATTAAGCTTGAACTTTTGAACAGAACTTTTACAGCGCCTTACCTGAACAGTCAAGCTTACCTGAACTCCCATCAATCCTCAATCCAGTGAAGTAACTGGGTTTCAACGCGCCCCTGCATCAGAAGCAGGATGGAGAGCTCATCCTTCCAAACCCTAAGGAGGGTATCCAACGAGCCAGGGAAGCCAGAATAGAGGGGCCCTTCCTGTCCATCTTCAGAGTTCTGCGCCTTCGACGCCGCACCTCCGTGGGAACCAGGTGAGCGTTACACTTTACAAGACTTTTGTGCACTGCAACAGTGTGACCTTGGACACATTTTGTTTCGATCCTCTTAAAGCGGATCCGGCCTACTGACTCTGAATTCACGGTTTTACTTTGCCTCCCGCTCTTGTTGGGTTCGTGAAAAAGTGTTGGGATCGGTTTCAATTTATTCTCTGCTTTTCTCTCCCTTTTAAAAAACGAATTATTAGAGTGCCATCTACGTTAAGAACTCACCCCTGTCTGAAAATAAGTGGGGCTTTACTTAAGACTTGTCTAATATTCTTTTAAGGGAGTGTATATCTTTTAGTGACCGTGTTTTTGAATTGCTTACTATTAGTGCCTGTGTGTTTTTCTAGATGTGGTTTTAAATAAATAATTATATCTCTTTTACACCAAGCCCTGGTCAGTGTTTACTTGTTGTACTGTGTTCTCTTGACCTATTGTGAATACTCTGTATACTGCCTAACTCTTCTTGAGGGAAGTCTGACTGCTCAGCCACAGCTACCAAGTGAATATGTGTGGTACAGCCTGCTACCAAGTGGGTTTACTGCCAAGCACCTGTAGTCCTAAATCTTTTGCAGTGGTCCCAGAGGGAACTGCACAGGTTTCTGCCTAACATCATGACAGACAGGAATAAAACCTGTAACCTCAGAAATAGCATGCTTGATTCCAGAGATAATTACGTGTGACGACAAAGATCATAACGTTAAGGAAAAGGGCAACAGAAGTGATGTTACTATATTAAGGCGGAACAACATGACAGTTACAAATACTATGGAATTATTTGCAGTCTTACCAATCCGGATCAAAGTAGTATGTTTCTACGGACATCTCTACCTTCAACTAAACACATGGAGGAGTTCTCAAATGTCAATAACAACATGAATTTAAAGAGTACGAATAATTGTATCTGGATATCTCAGACCTTATTAGTGTACAAAACCTTGACTTCTTAGCCATTACCGAAACATGGTTACATGACGCCTCTGGCCCACTCCTCGGACTATCCATACCTAAGGGTTACACCATTATTAGAAATGATCGTCAGTCCAACTTGTCTAAAGGAGGAGGAGTTGCATTCATCCACAGAGACATGATCACCATGAGAACTATCCCCAACGCCCAACTCAGTTCCGCTGAATCCCTCTCAGTGAAGCTATCCCTCTCACCAACCAACACAGCTACACTCCACCTTATATACAGACCTCCAGGTCCACTTGGTTCTTTCACCCATGATGTTACATCCACATTGTCTGCCAATACGAAGCCCAACTCTCAAGAATTGCTACTAGGTGACCTTAATCTTGGCCTTGCCGATCCCAAAGACCACATGGCCACTGAAGTTGCCACTTTCCAACTTAGGCTTCCAGCAGCGCATTCGTGATCCTACCCACAACAAGGGCAGAACGCTAGACTGGATAGCAGACCTCAACTGTAATATCACTGTCAGCTCCAATAGTGCCTGCATCTGGTCCAACCATCATGTCATTACCTTCCTCATGCCAGCTACCATCCATCAGTCTACACCTACTATAGCCCTGGCTATACCCACTAGAAACAAAAAGGACATCACCAGTGAGAAACTGCTTCCCCTCATCCTCCCTTTTCTGAATACCTGCGCCACGCTACATAAGGACCCCACCGTCCTAGTAGATACCTTCAACAGCACCCTGCTCAAAGCCATCGAGACCATAGCCCCACTAAAAATTTGCAAAGCCAAACAACAGTCCCACCTGAATTCCGGGTTTAACCCGCATCTTAACAAGCTACGTAAAGAAAAGCGCAAGGCCGAAGCACTGTGGAAAAGCCATCCTACTTCGACTAATAAAGCCTCCCTCCTTATCACCTCACTCAACTATAAGGAAGCCATCTTTCAAGCCAAGAAAGAGACGTATAACATACGCATATCCCAAGCAGAATCTAACACAAAAGAACTCTTCAAAATCCTTAAAGAATTAGAATCACCATCACCCGCTCCCGACGCATGCACTAAGGACAGCACCTGGTGCAACAATATACAAAATGCGCTTCTCAACAAAATAACCACCTTGCAACGCAAAATCAATGATAAACAAAATTCTCTCCACACGCCTATCTTCAATAAAACCACGCCACACAAAACTATCACCCAAGACTGTCCTCGGCCTTTCAGCTTCATGCCACTTACCACCCTTGAGGTTGAAAAAATCATCGGCAATTTAAAACCTACCAACTGCCAAGGGGACGCCTGCCCAGCTCCTATCATTAATGAATCTGCCCACGACCTTGCGCCCTTCATCACAACCTTCATCAACTCTTCTTTTCAATCGGGAGTAGTCCCAAACAACCTGAAGGATGCGTGGGTTATCCCTCTCCTAAAAAAAAACACCCTGGATCCTGAGGTCCCCACCAACTATAGGCCTATCACGACTGTCCCTTTTCTCCTGAAAATCTTAGACCGAGCAGCGTATCTACAGATACAGAACTACCTGGAAACTAACAACCTTCTAGGCTCTAGACCAGGGGTGCACAACTGATTTTGACAGAGGGCCGAAAGTACCTTACATGAGGGCTATAGTGGGCCGAAAAGTAAATGTGGGCGGGGCTGTAGGCGGGGCGTGGCAGGAGGCTTTTTAAACCCCCAATTTCTACTAAACACATGGAAAAATAATGTTTTTGAGGGGTAACGATTTTTATTTGCATTTCAAACTTACATTTTGTACTACACATTTTCCATGGTTATAATTTATTTCTATTTAGTTATTGTATCTCACATGTTTAGTTAACTTATATATATTTTATTGACCCTAGATTGGACATGCCGTCGTTTTGGACTGCTACAGTTTGCTATTTGGGTTGCCCAAGAGGAGTATGGCCTTCATTGAGTCAGGTTTCCTCAAAAAGCCAAAGATGAACATCTCCCAACTGTGCCTGTTTTAGCTTTATTATTGGGTTCACTCTTGGAGTGCAACACTATGCCCCATGTCCCTCACCCCCAACCAAACACTATGCCCCTTGGCCCCCTCACCCCCAACCAAACATTATGCCCCATGGCTCCCTCTCCCCCAAACAAACATTATGCCCCATGGCCCCCTCACCCCCAACCAAACACTATGCCCCATGGCCCCCTCACCCCCAACCAAACACTATGCCCCATGTCCCTCACCCCCAACCAAACATTATGCCCCATGGCCCCCTCACCCCCAACCAAACATTATGCCCCATGGCCCCCTCACCCCCAACCAAACATTATGCCCCATGGCTCCCTCACCCCCAACCAAACATTATGCCCCATGGCCCCCCTCACCCCCAACCAAACACTATGCCCCATGGCACCCTCACCCCCAACCAAACACTATGCCCCATGTCCCTCACCCCCAACCAAACATTATGCCCCATGGCTCCCTCACCCCCAACCAAACATTATGCCCCATGGCACCCTCACCCCCAACCAAACACTATGCCCCATGGCACCCTCACCCCCAACCAAACACTATGCCCCATGGCACCCTCACCCCCAACCAAACACTATGCCCCATGTCCCTCACCCCCAACCAAACATTATGCCCCATGGCTCCCTCACCCCCAACCAAACATTATGCCCCATGGCACCCTCACCCCCAACCAAACACTATGCCCCATGGCACCCTCACCCCCAACCAAACACTATGCTCCATGGCCCCCTCACCCCCAACCAAACACTATGCCCCATGACCCCCTCACATCCAACCAAACATTATGCCCCATGTCCCTCACCCCCAACCAAACACTATGCTCCATGGCCCCCACACCCCCAACCAAACACTATGCTCCATGGCCCCCTCACCCCCAACCAATCACTATGCCCCATGTCCCTCACCACCAACCAAACACTATGCTCCATGGCCCCCTCACCCCCAACCAAACACTATGCCCCATGGCCCCCCTTACCCCGAACCAAACACTATGGCAGTTGGAAAAAACATCTTTTTGGAGGTGTACCATTTTATTTGTATTTAAAACGTACATGTTGTACTATACATTTCCCCAAATCATACAGGATGAAACAGTGAACCAGACATAGTTGATCAGTGAGAAACATTGCAGCGTTTCTCAGCTGTCAGTTTCTGGATCTCGGGCTCCAGTGAGGTTGTTCCTACTCTCAGGATAGCATGGAGATGTTGGTCAGTTAGTCTTGTCCTTAGGCTGGATTTATGTAGTTTCATTTGTGAAAAAACTTGCTCACAAATGTAAGTACTGCCAAACATAGAAACCATCTTTAATGCTTCCCGTGAAAGATTGGGGAATTGCACAGTGTCCAGAGACTGATAGAAGACTAATAAAGGCATCTCTCTGTGCTTATTTTTGAGGGCACTACAGCACTGAAGTTCAATCAGTTCCAGTTGCAGTTCAGGTTGCACACTGTCAACATCAGCTGAGAAAGGGTCTGCAAAAAGTTTAAAAGAGGCTCGCTGGGATTTGAATTGTAAGAAACGATTCTCAAAAACATTTTGCAGTTCCTTCAGGACCTTCACATGCCGATACCACCCTCCATACTTGTCATGGGGGAAGACCTCTGCACATACAGGGTAGTGTGCCAGCATCCCTTTCTCCAGTTGGGCTGTCAGAAGCCTTAACTTTATTTCAAAGGCACAAACTGCCTCAAACAGATCCGATATGAGATTTTGGCTTCCTTGCAACTGTAAATTTAAATCATTGAAATGGCCTGTCAGGTCAGTCAGAAAAGCAAAGTCGGCTACCCAGTCAATATCTAGCATGACAGAAGTGTCCATTCCCTTTTCATCAAGGAATGCTTTTATTTCGTGCCGTAAAGCAAAGAATCGCTTCAGCACATTGCCACGACTAAGCCATCGAACATCGGTGTGATATAGGACATCACTGTAATCCGCCTTTACCTCTTCTAGAAACGCCTGAAACAATCGGTGATTTAAAGAGCGTGCACGGAAAAAAATAACCGTTTTCACAACAAAGTCCATCACTTGAGTGAATTTCAAATGTTTTGCACATAATGCCTCCTGGTGGATTATGCAGTGATAATTTTTTAAATGGACAGCCTTCTCGCCTAAGTGCCTTTTCAAGCAGCCAATAAACCCATTTTGCTCCCCAACCATGGGTGGCGCCCCATCAGTCGTCACGCCTACCAACGCATCCCATGGCAAATTTAAATCATCAATGACTTTTTGAAAGGCATTAAAAATGTCAGCACCAGTAGTCCTGCCATGCAAAGATACCAGGGAAGCCAGTTCCTGAAATACTTTGCATTGATTATCGACCCCCCGAATGAAAATTAAGAGTTGGGCTGTGTCACTTGCATCTGTGCTCTCATCAAGGGCAGCTGAAAAGAACTTGACATCCTTACACTGCATTTTCAGTTGGCTGTAACAATTGTCAGCCATATCTACAATACTCCGCTGGATACTCATACGTGAAAGGGGAACATTTGTAAAAACATCTTTTTTTTCTTTACACACTGCCTCGCAAATCTCCATCACGCAGTCTTTAACGAAATCCCCATCTGTGAAAGGACGTGCTGACCTTGCAATAAGCCGAGCAATCTTATAACTCGCAAAGGTGGCACCTTCTGATTCTTTTTTTTTCTGGGCAAAAACACCCTGTTGCTTAGCCAGCTGTGTTTTTAGCTCCCCAGCTTTCTTAATTCTCGCTTCCCCCTGCAAATCCTTATATTGTGAATGTTTTGATTCACAATGGCGGCGGATATTATATTCCTTGGGGACTGCTATGCGTTCGAGACAAATGAGACACGAGTACACATCAGGTTTGGACTCGATGAAAAAAAACTTCTCAGTCCACTCATCCTTAAATTGACGGTGCTCCTGGTCAATCTTTCTTTTTTTTACTGCACTAAACATTGGCAGGGACATCTTTGGATAAAGATACGAAATCCACTGTTATGCTCAAACTACGACGGTCCAAGTCTAGAGTATATCCAAATTATATACTTTTTGGAGAATCCTAGAAGCGACAAAAGAACAAGATCAGATAAAGAACATAGCCTTACCAGAATACCTTTTCATGCACCTATTCATGGATACTTTGAGGAATAGCGAGCTGCATAGCATATCAACCTGCTATGTTTGAGATTAAGGTGGAAATTTAGGACATACTTTTTTTAAAAAAAAATAACATTTCAAAGCACAAGCTGTTGCCAAATTATGAGCTTTTGAAAGGAATTATCACAGGATGACCAATTACTTTAGTGAACATACAAAGAAACTGATCTCAGTTTCTTCCTGGGCAGGGCAAAACTGGCAGGAGCGCCAGAGAAATAGTTTCTGCTTGTGCTTCTATCCCCCTGAACAATGCTTGATGGGGTTGTAGAAAGGTAACAATTACCCACACTCAATGGGTCTCAAACGCTTGATCGAGGTTTAGTTGCAAAATTACAGGAGCAGACATCATCCAGGACCTTACTAGAAAAGTCTGCAGCCGATTTTGAAAGCTTTAGGAATGTACAAATAACCACACCCACTGCTGACCCTTGACACTCCGGCCCAACATCTCTAATGATATGCTATGATAGTTTATTTCTGGTAGAGCCGGAGAATTACACAAGGTGAGGGAGAGGGGAGGAGAAAGGAGGGAGAGGAACAAAACAAGCTTTTATCGTACTAGGCCTGACGACATTTCAGATAGTGCTGGAGAGGGAGAAGGGATAGTTAGTGGGGGTTGGGGGCAAACATTTGTTACTATCATACCATGTCCAGGGACAATTCTGGACCTAGGAGTATGATCTTTAGGGGACTGCAGCGAATGCCAAAGAGCATCACTAAATGGGAACAGAGCTACATGGTGATGCCGATTTGGGTTTGGCCCGGGATTTACACACTGGGTGCAGTTGCTATACATCCGACCAGTGGCCAGGGTTCACACTGGCAAACACATTTCACTTGCCTGTGTGATCCTACAGGGCACCAGGCAAGGCTGCCAGTTGTCTCTGATGTTATTCACCCTGGCCCACCCCACCCCCCAACTCAGCACACACACACACACAAGCACCCAACCAGACCCGAACCCCCACCCCCCAACTCAGCACACTCTCAAACATGCACCCATACAGACCCGAACCCCCCACCCTCCCAACTCCAAACTCCCACCCCCCAAATCAGCACACACACAAGCACCCAACCAGACCCGAACCCCCACCCCCCAACTCAGCACACTCTCAAACATGCACCCATACAGACCCGAACCCCCACCCCCCCAACTCCAAACCCCCACCCCCCAAATCAGCGCACACACACAAGCACCCAACCAGACCCGAACCCCCACCCCCCCAACTCAGCACACTCAAACATGCACCCATACAGACCCGAACCCCCCACCCCCCCAACTCCAAACCCCCACCCCCCAACTCAGCACACTCTCAAACATGCACCCATACAGACCCGAACCCCCCACCCCCCCAACTCCAAACCCCCACCCCCCAAATCAGCACACACACACACAAGCACCCAACCAGAACCCCCACCCCCAACTCAGCACACACTCAAACATACAGACCCAAACCCCCACCCCCCAACTCAGCACACACACAAACATGCACCCATACAGACCCGAACCCCCACCCTCCCCCAACTCCAAACCCCCACCCCCCAAATCAGCACACACATACAAGCACCCAACCAAACCCGAACCCCCACCCCCCAACTCAGCACACTCTCAAACATGCACCCATACAGACCCGAACCCCCCACTCCCCCAACTCCAAACCCCCTCCTCCCAAATCAGCACACACACACACAAGCACCCAACCAGACCCGAACCCCCACCCCCCAACTCAGCACACTCTCAAACATGCACTCATACAGACCCGAACCCCCCCCAACTCCAAACCCCCACCCCCCAAATCAGCACACACACGCACCCATACAGACCCGAACCCCCCCCCCCCAACTCCAAACCCCCACCCCCCAAATCAGCACACACATGCACCCATACAGACCCGAACCCCCCCCAACTCCAAACCCCCACCCCCCAAATCAGCACACACACGCACCCAACCAGACCCGAACCCCCACCCCCCAACTCAGCACACTCTCAAACATGCACCCATACAGACCCGAACCCCCCACCCCCAACTCAGCACACTCTCAAACATGCACCCATACAGACCCGAACCCCCCACCCCCCCAACTCCAAACCCCCACCCCGCAAATCAGCACACACACACACACCCAACCAGAGCCGAACCCCCACCCCCCAACACAGCACACTCAAACATGCACCCATACAGACCCGACCCCCCCCCCCCCCCAACTCCAAACCCCCACCCCCCAAATCAGCACACACACGCACCCAACCAGACCCGAACCCCCACCCCCCAACTCAGCACACTCTCAAACATGCACCCATACAGACCCGAACCCCCCACCCCCCCAACTCCAAACCCCCACCCCCCAAATCAGCACACACACAACCAGACAGGCACCCATACAGACCCGAACCCCCCACCCCCCCAACTCCAAACCCCCACCCCCCAAATCAGCACACACACACGCACCCAACCAGACCCGAACTCCCACCCCCCAACTCAGCACAAACATGCAAACATACAGACCCAAACCCCCACCCCCAATCAGCACACAGACCCGAACCCCCACCCCCCAACTCGGCACACACACAAACATGCACCCATACAGACCCGAACACCCCACCCCCCCAACTCCAAACCCCCACCCCCCAAATCAGCACACACACACAAGCACCCAACCAGACCCTAACCCCCACCCCCCAACTCAGCACACTCTCAAACATGCAAACATACAGACCCAAACCCCCACCCCCACACACATCCAACACCCCCCCACCCCCGCATCTCAACATACACATAAAATACATTCAGATCCAAACATCCGACACACATCCAACACCCCCCCACCCCCGCATCTCAACATACACACAAAATACATTTAAATCCAAACATCCGACACACATCCAACACCCCCCCACCCCCACATCTCAACATACACATAAAATACATTCAGATCCAAACGTCCGACACACATCCGACACCCCCCGACCCCCGCATCTCAACATACACACAAAATACATTCAGATCCAAACATCCGACACACATCCGACACCCCCTCGCAACATACACACACACAAAGCAAAACAGACCCGACACACAAAAACAAACAGACCACTTACCGGAGACGTGCTGGAAGGCAGGCAGGTAAGCAGGAACGCTGGACTCGTACTACGGCTGGCGTGGTCCAAGGCTGAAATGCCTTCCGGCATCAAGCCTTATGGTCCATGCCAGCTGTAGTGCTGGCCCTCCATTGGTGCAGCACACACGCATTACGTGGCTCGTAGGAGCGACGTGATGCATGTGTTTGCTGAGCCAATGAGGGCCAGTGTTTTGTCCGGCCCGGAAGACAACAAAGACTTTCCTAATGGAGGGCGGCCGCGGGCCGCCCTCCATTAGGAAAGTCTTTGTGCCTCGCGGGCCGGACAAAAGAGCATGGCGGGCCGCAACTGGCCCGCGGGCCGTATGTTGTGCACCCATGCTCTAGACAATCCGGCTTCAGACCTAAGCACGGCACGGAGACAGCCCTTCCAGACCTCAAAACTCAAATTGAGGACCTCAAAGATAAAAGGTAAATTAGCCCTGCTACTATTACTAGACCTATCTGCTGCCTTCGACTTGGTCAACCACCAAATCCTCTGTCATCATCTAAAAACGGCAGCCTACTTTTCTGATAATGCCACTAACTGGATCAAATCATTCCTGGATAATAGACACATGAGGGTATTCTCCCCCATCTCCTCTGCTGACCCTGCGCCAATCCCTTGCGGTGTCCCCCAAGGGTCCTGCGTATCCTACGCTCTACAATGTTTTCACCAAACCCCTGTTCGATGTGCTCGAATATCTGGGTGTCACCTACACCAATTATGCCGATGACACCCAGATACTCATTCCTATCACGGGTGACTACACGGTAGACTCAAAAGCTTTAAATGACATATACCACGTCATTCAAGCCTGGATGGCACAACATGAGCTCTGTCTTAATGATGATCAGACTGAGCTCCTCATCCTTGGAACACAGCAAAGACTCAACAAGTTGAACCCTATGTTCAACGCCTTCAATATTGATGGTAACCCCATAAAAGTTTCCAGAGATACTAAAACACTTGGCATTTACTTAGATTCCACTCTCTCCCTCCACAGACAAACTAACGCAGTAGCCTCCACCTCTGCTTACACTTGCAAGTTGATCACAGCCTGTCGCCCTTTTCTCTCCTCTCAGAACTGCACCACCCTTGCTAGGACCTTGGTCATGTCCAAACTGGATTACTGTAATGCACTGTACCAAGGCACCAACAAAGGTAACATCGACAAACTCCAGATTGCACAAAATAACGGCATCCGAGCTGCCCTCAACATCCGTAGATCAGCCCATATCTCTGAAACCAGGAAGAGCCTTCAATGGCTGTCAGTAACCCAAAGGATTTCACTAAAATCTCTTGCCCTGACTTACAAATGCTTGCACAACCAGGCCCCAAGCTATCTATCCTCCAGGTTTACCCAGTATACCCCACCTCGATCACTAAGGTCTTCCGCCAGCCAGAGCCTACTGATCCCTAGATTCAAGCTCCAAACAGCCGGTGGGGCCAGCTTCCCAGTTCTGGCAGCCAAACTCTGGAACTCTGTACCTCTCCCTATCAGAAACTTGCCCTCCCTGAATTCCTTCAAACACAAAGCCAAACTGTGGCTAGTCTCATCCGAAGACGAATTGACAGCTCGATAAGCATGCCTATGATTGTACTTGATGACTAATCTGTATTGTGTGTGTATTCCTATGTTCAACTTTATGTCCTATTTATGTCTTGTAACGCAATACCCTGTTGTAACCATTGTCTCAAGATACGCGCCCGGTAGCCTTCGGGCCTGGTTTGCGCTATACAAATAAAACAAATACAAATACTGTCACGTTAAGCCCAGAGAGAATGAAAAAAGCGGTCTGAGTCACCAGTGAAGTCATTATTCCTAAAGCATCTGTTACCAACTAAACAACTGATACAGAAGGAAAATACTTTATTCCTACTAATACAGCAATGAAGAAGAAATCTTCAAATTTAAAGACAAGACGGCTTAGGAGCTCTGGAAAATTAAGGTTGGTTGATTCTAGAGAATTCCACTATCATTTGAATCAGTAATGAAAAATCTCCACTGAGGCGGCAAAAAAAGACATCCATGATTTTCCTATACAGCCCTTCTTACCTACTTCGAAGGCACCAATAAAGCGTAACCAAGATAGCCACAATTGCTCAATTGATCTGTAAGGAGTTGAACTATTTAAATCCCATGAAACTGCTCCACCAATTATTGCATCTAAGCTTGACGTAGTGGGGGTATATTCTACCACTGCTGAGGTGCCTTTCCACAAGCTCAGTGGTTTTAAAACATACCACATGTGGAAACACTGACTCTTTGCCAAATATCACATGGCAGCACAAAGAAGTGGATTATCCTTTCCCTAATTACGAAACAATCAGCAAAACACAATGGGATAGAAATCAAACCATGCTTCTGGAAAGGGCAGAGAAAAGGGACACTCATATCCCTGAATGTGGGTTGATGTTAGAGTTTATTTTATATTTTATTCAGGGAACATGTTTTATTACTGTTGCTTTCAAAATCTTGCATCAAGCCTGCAAGGTGCCAGCATCCAGCCTGCAAGGTGCCAGCATCCCTTTTGGTCTTCCTGGATCCCACAGTGAGCATCCAGCACAGGTCGTCACGTTTTTAGACTTCAGCTTTCATTAATACATTAGGAAGAGAAAATGCCTCGCACTACCAAGACTCGCATACTAAATCGAAATGCAATTTTAATCTGCTACATCTTATTTACCCACTTCGTATGGTACATTCTGGTGATGTAATGTTGGTGGATCAAACTGAAGATGAACCTAGTACTGGACCAAGAGTATATTTCCATTCAGAATCACTTAGAGCAACCATTCTCACTTTGGCAAATTATTTGCTCAAGATGGGCTACGTGAGAAACCGGAGGATATTCTCACACCTAAACCCCCTTGCATCCTCTATGCAGGTGGCCAGGGAAAGGCCATCGCCATTGGATCCCGGCCCTGAGGGCACTGAAGCGAGAGAGGATCACCTGGGTGGATGGTCCGAGTGGAATAGAAGTGGGGTGCCCTTGGGAAGGACATGACATTCCCCTTTTTCTTTTAGTGATCAACCCTTGCTCCATCTGATGTGATTTTATCACTGCTACCTCCAGAGTCTTGTCTCCAACCCCAGGGGAGTCTCCATGACGCACCCCAAAGTTGGCGTAGGGGTAAGGAAATGCATGTACCTCTCACTGTACAACAGAGATGAGAGCAGGCATCAACCCCAGCAGTAGGCTGCTGCTCACAATTGTCACAAGAAAAGTTTACAAACATCACATATATTTATACTGATAGTCTATTGCTCCATCCATTAACCTTTGGTGTGTATTAAAAAGACATGTACCTTGTAAAATACGTCAATACAAAGTAGTTTAAATAGATGCCCCACACTTAATATTCATGTTTGAAGTCATCTGTTATCACTCAGTAATGAACACTCAATGTATGTGTCCTGCAAAAATACATCTTTTTAATTATGAGAAATTTGCAATAAAGAAACATTATTCATCACTTTATTCATCCTGATATTTAAGTTAATAAAAGTGTGTATGTAAATATTGAATCTGTTGTCTGTGTCTTGCTTCATGTTGCCTTCACACCTATGAATGCAGTATCAATCCTGCAGGCGGCATCAAGGCATCCCAATGCTGGGAATAGTTGACTATAAAGAACAAGTTACTTTCTTACCTCGTAACGTTCTTTCGATGGGATGGTCCGACGACGTATTCCATATCTATGACAGGTAATGTCCACAGCTGTGCTGCTTCGGAAAATCTTCGGCGTCTGCGTCCTGCGTCGATGATGTCGATGCGCGGTCCCCGAGGACCTCCTCCGACGGCCGACGTCACCCGATGTGATAAGTAGGACGCACGACGCCCATAGCCTCAGTTATAGTTTTTTCCCAGAACGTGTGCCACCAGTTTTCTGTCAGTCAGACACACAAGGCCTTGCGGAACACAGGCTGCAATCGCAAAAGAAATTCTGCAGCGGGGAAGGCAGGGAGGGAGCGATATGGAATACGTCGTCGGACCATCCCATCGAAAGAACGTTACCAGGTAAGAAAGTAACTTGTTCTTCGAGGGGATTGGGTCCTCCGACGTATTCCATATCTATGACAGACTCCCAAAGCAGTACCAAGCAAGGAGTTGGGAAAGAATTTAGAATAAAAATTTAGTATGCCCAAGCAAATTGCGGAATAGAGAACTGCCTTGCCAAAGGCCAGATCTTGCCCTATGATGGAATCGAGGGAGTAGTGACGTACAAAAGTATGTACTGAAGCCCAGGTGGCTGCATCACAGATGTGACGAATAGGAACTCCCCTCTGCAGGGCAGTAGACGCAGCCACTCCCCTGGTAGAATGGGCCCGCAAGCCAGCCGCAGGGTCCTTACCCGCCAAGCTGTAACACTCGGAGATAGCTAAAATAATCCGAGACAAAGTCTGTTTCGTCACAGCTTGTCCCAAACGCTTTCCAGCGTAACCAACGAAAAGTTGATCGTCCACTCTGACCCAGGACATGCGCGAAATATAAAAGCTCAACGCTCTCCTAGGATCAAGCCTATGGAGCCTCTCCTCTTCCTTACCAGGATGTGGAGGAGGATAGAACGCCGGAAGAACAACCTTCTGGCTCAAATGAAAGTCCGAAACCACCTTCGGAAGAAAAGAAGGACGAACTCTAAGGACAACCCTGTCCTTCGGAAACACAGTGAAGGGTGGCTTGACTGAAAGCGCCTGTAACTCACTCTGCGAGCGGACGTAACCGCAACCAAAAACACAGTTTTCAGTCAGCAGCCTCAAAGGGCAAGAATGTAAAGGCTCAAACGGAGCACCCATTAGAAACTTAAGAACAAGGTTCAAATCCCAACCTGGCACCAAAGAAGGTGACGGAGGGAACACATTAGTGAGCCCTTTCAAAAACTGCGAAATTAAAGCAATCTTAAAATAGGAACACTCTTCAGACGAGCGCTTAAAGATGGACAGTGCCGCCAGGTAACCTTTAATGGTCCCCACTTGCAAGCCCCTGTGGGCCAAAGAAAGCAAAAAAGACAGAACCATGGGAATGTCACATTCAAAAGGATCCACATTCTGAACTCTGCACTAGTGGCAGAACTTTCTCCAACGGCAACGGTACAGAGACTTTGTTGCTGGCCGCCTGCTCGAGAGCAACACCTCCATCACGTCTTCAGGGAGGTCCCAATCCTTATACCTCAACCTTTCAGAAGCCAAGCGTGAAGATTGAGGGATCTGACCTCTGGATGGAGAACTTGACCGCCCTCCCGTGAGAGCAGATCGTCTCGGTAGGGAAGACGACGTGGAGGGCAGATGGACAAGTCTAGAAGGTCCGGGTACCACGTCCTCCAGGCCCATGCCGGAGCAATGAGGATCATCCGGGAACCGAACCTCCGTAACCTCCGCAGCACTTGCGGGATGACGGGGACTGGAGGAAACGCGTACAGCAGTGGGAATGACCACTCCACCACGAACGCGTCTCCTAAGGCTCCTTTTGGAGGAAATTCCCGCGAGCAAAACCTTTCGCACTTCCGGTTGACACTGGAGGCGAAGAGATCCACTTGAGGGGTCCCCCAAAGGGCGAAGATCTCCAGGAGAATCTCCTGAGCCAGCTCCCACTCGTGAGAGATCGAGCTCTGCCTGCTCAGAGCGTCCACCGTCTCGTTGTCGTCTCCGGCCAGATGAACAGCCGAGATCGAAACTTCCTGCTGGATGGCCCAGAATTCGAGCTGCATCGCCTCCCTGCACAGCATAAGTGACCCTGTCCCCCCCCCCCCTTTTTGTTGAGGTAGTGCATGGCCACCGTGTTGTCCGTTAGAATCAGGACACTCTTTCTGCGCACAGTCGGCAGAAAAGCCTTCAGGGCTAGCCTGACGGCCCTCAGCTCCAACAGATTGATATGGAGTCTGGACTCCGACGGAGACCAACGACCGCTGACTGTCAACTCGTTGGCATGAGCTCCCCATCCCGGCCAGGGCAGCCAAAATGGGGCCCCCTTCATCAGATTGCCCTCGACGGCCCACCACAGAAGGTCCCGGGCTACCGAGGGCAGCACCTGAATAGGGTCCGACAGCCTGCCGGAGGACTGAGAGCACTGGAGCTTGAGTGCCCACTGCAAAGATCTCATCCGCAGACGAGCCTCTGGCACCAGAAGAATGCAGGATGCCATGAGGCCGAGCAGTCTCAAGAATTCGGACGCTGGGAGATTCTGGGCAAGCTGAAACTTGTGCACCATCTGTTGAATGTGAAGAGCCCTCACCTGAGGAAGAAAACACTGCCCCAGGGACGTGTCCAGCACTGCTCCGATGTACTGGAGCCGCTGCGTTGGTGTCAAATGGGACTTCTTTAAATTGAGGGAGAAGCCCAGCCTGTGAAGGGAGTGGCAGGTGACAGACAGATGATCCAGGACTTGCTCGGGAGAGCTCCCCCTGATCAACCAATCGTCCAGGTAGGGGTAGACGTGAATCCCCCTTTCCTGAGATGCGCTGCCACCACCACCATGCGCAAGTCCATGATGGGTCTCAATCCCCCGTCTTTCTTTGAAATCAAAAAATAAGGGGAATACCATCCCTTGTTCCTCTCCGCTACAGGCACCAGTTCTATGGCGCCTTTCTCCAGCAGGGCTTGAATTTCCTGCGCAAGGAGCGGATCCGGATACTTCAAAGAGAGGTTCCCTGGTGGATTGTCGTGAGGCCTCTGCCGAAAAGGAAGACAGTAGCCGTGGGTTATGATCTCCAGAACCCACACATCCGAAGTAATGGCTTGCCACTCTACAAGATGCTGCGCCAGCCTTCCCCCAACCGGGGAACCATGGGACCTGGCCTCATGACTGAGTGGTAGCGGCTGCGGCGTTGCCTGAGGGTAAAGAGGCAACTGCCCGAGCGGCCTTGGCACCTCGAGTACCTTTATTTCCACCTCTGGCACTCTTACAATGGCCTCTGACTGCTAGCTCCTCTCGCTTTACTGAAGGACGAGTAATAGCGAAAGGAACCTCCCCTCCATTGCTGTCCCCTAGGACGAAAAGGCGGAGGTTGGCGAACTGCAGCGCCCAACGACTTTGTTGCAGCTTTGGAGGTCTGCAACCTCTCAAGGCTCTCGTCAGCCTTGCTGCCAAAAAGGTGTTAACCGTCAAAGGGCATGTTGAGGAGCCGGGACTGCACATCAGGAGCGAACCCAGACTTCCACAACCACGCAAACCTGCTCATTAAGGTGCATGCCGCCATGGACCGGCTGACACAATCCGCCAAGTCCAAACCCGACTGAACGGCCTCACACATAGCATCCTTGCCATCCTGAACCATAGCAAGGAAACCATCCCGTTCGTCCCCTTCGGGAATATGATCAGCCGCTAATGCAACACAGTTCCACAGAGTGTGTGTGAAATGAGACAAGGCACATATGGAGTTGGCCGCCTGAAGCGCCATACCGCCCGAAGAAAACACTTTCTTCGCCCAGGCGTCAAAACGTTTGTCGTCCCTATTCGGAGGGATGGTAGGATACGACGCCTGCTTTGCCGGGGCCGTAACCGCCTGCACCACCAAACTCTCCGGGGTGGGGTGCCTAGACAAGTAACGGGGGTCGCTACTGGCTGGACGGTATTTTTCACGACAAAGACTTGTCCACTGCCGGGAGACTCTCCGGAGCAGTCCAAGCCGCCGCCACCCTTCTCTGCAGAGCCATATGAAAAGGCAAAACCGGGTCAGTGGGTGGACCGAGATCAAGGATGTCCGTGAGATCATCCTGAACGAACTCCCCTGGGGGAGCTGACCAACCCAAGTACTCGGTAACCCGAGACATAGAAGCCGATATGAAGAATCGGCATGAGTGCCAGGCTCCGGCCGACAAAACTCCACCTCCGGAGAGGTGTCCAGTCCACTGGCATCATGCAGCGACTGCCTCAGGTCATCAAACTGGCTATGGCCCGAGATAAGGTCACCTGGAACCGTAACCGGAACCAGGCCGCCATCAGAGCCTTCATCACCCTCTGAAATGTACTCCAGGCGGGGAGAGGAAGACCTCTGTGGACCAAAGCAGTGCCGGACCTTAGCCATAGCCTTTCTAGGGGCAAACCCCGTGCCACGGGGCCCCTCCGACACCACCGCCTCGAAAGGCGTTGAGGGCACCGAATGAGTCGGCGCCGGCGTCAACAGAAAAGGCGTCGACGTGAAGCGAATCGGCGTCGACGTCAGCTGCAGCGCCTCCAGCATCGGCGGCGTCGACACAGTCCTCGAAGCCGGAGCTCCGAGCGTGTCTCTAGACAACCTAGGCGCCGACAGTGTCGACGACCCCCTCGGAGGCAGAGCCTCGAGAGAAATCGTCGACGACCTCAGCGCCACAGGCGTCGACGTCTTCTTCGTAGACGGCACAGGATCACACGGTCTCGAGTGCGTCGAGGACCAGGACCTGGCACGGGCATGACGAGAACGGCTACCCTTGTCCGAGCGGGACTTCTCCCGCGAGCCGTGCCGACCACTCAAGCCCAAAGGCGTACGAGCGGTGTCTCTCGACCGGTGCCGACCGACCCCGCTCAGAGGCAGGGACGGACCGGTGCCCTGCAATTCCAGAATCGCTAGCATCTGCTTCCCGAAGTAAGCCCATTCCTCCAGTGTCGCTTGCATGGAGGGATAAGCGATCCGCTGACGGGGGGAGTGGCGAGACCGACTCATGGAAGGAGACCCACCGGACTTCCGACGACGCAGAGAGTCGCCCCTCGAGTCATCCGTCGAAAGCCCCGCAGACCTCGACTTCCGGGGCTTAGACACCCGGCCCACCGACAGCTTAGTCTTGCGTTCCCGCAAGGCCTTTGCCGTGAGCAACTGGCAGTCGACACAGTCGTCCGTATCGTGGGCCTCCCCGAGGCACCAGAGGCAGGCGTTGTGCGAGTCCGTGACCGACATCTTAGACCCACAGTCCCCGCAGTTCTTGAAGCTCGGACGCGGGGTTGAAGATGAGAAAGACATCGCCACGAACAGGTCTTCACAACAAACCGAACAGGTTCAACGAACCGCGAATAGAAAACAGCAAACTCCAACGAGTCGAGGCGTACCGAGATTCGCGAAGCGAACACGTTCGCGGAAAAAACAGAACTGAGGCTATGGGCGTCGTGCGTCGTACTTATCACATCGGGTGACGTCGGCCGTCAGAGGAGGTCCTCGGGGACAGCGCATCGACGTCATCGACGCAGGACGCAGACGCCAAAGATTTTTCCGAAGCAGCACAGCTGTGGACATTACCTGTCATAGATATGGAATACGTCGGAGGACCCAATCCCCTCGAAATAGGTTTTCCAATTCTTAAGAAACACTGACTGTGGAAATAAATAAGGGACAAGGAACACTTCTGTTAATACCTCTCATATTGTGAAACAGGCTGGCAACGATGGGGAGGACTTTGCATGGTTAGCTGGGCTTCTCAGTCAAGAATCAGCCGTAGACCTTAACAGCTACTCCAATCTCCTCTCTTGGATTACAAAAGGACATGGCCCCTACCTGGAAGAGGAAGGTTTATGGAAACCTATTGAGAACTTTGCTGTTGCCTTGCAGGATAGCTGGATGACGGAATCACATTGAATCTTCAGCGATTGCAGGTTAGTGGCCAAATTATCTTGATATTTGCAAAGTCAATCTTGATTTGAATCTTGTTTTTGCCAGATTACTGGAAAGTGGTAGGGCTCCTATTCCAGAATATTTTTGATTCGTATATACGATCCTCCCGGCCATGTACATAGCTATGATATTATGGCTACTATTGAGCCTCCAGTGGAGGAAACTAACAAGATAGACATTATACCTATTCTCATACCATGCCAAGATTCCATATTCAGTAATTGAGGAGTTTGAATCTGCATTAGAAAGACCAGCTTAAAGAGCTGTACGGGAATGCTAAAAGGAACAAATATAATTTATTTATGAAGAGCCATGGTTTCACTATGCTAAATGGGCGATGCAAAAGGATATTCCGGGAGGATTCGACGGATAGGTGTGCCTCGACTTTTGATATGTCTGCATCCTAGCTTGCTACATACCCGTATTGCCGGTTTAATGATAATGTGTAGGGAAGAAAGTGACCACTTGCCATGTCCATAACAGAGCAGAAAATGCTCCCTACACAGGAAACGACAGGCTAAATTGACATCAATGGTGGAGGACATTTTAGAAAATGGAAAACTCTTAAATTTGAAAGAGCAAACCACTATCTTATAAAGGCAAGTGATCGCCTAACAGAGGAATTGAGAACAAATAAGATGGATTTCGATTTGCAACCCCACTCAGGGACCTTTCTGATTCACCAATGAATGATATGGTCCAGGCTAAATGCAAAGCCATGATAACTGAGGCCATGAATCAAATCTTCCCTATTCTGGGTAATAAGGTATTCCAAAATGTACTCACACATGGGAAGAAACAGAATAATTGCTTCATTGTGATAATTTGTGACAGAAAACGAGCACCAAGCAGGTATTTATGACATAGAACGTTCAACATTAATCAGCAACATTGGGTTAGCACCCGCCTTAAATCTATTAAGCGTCAATACCAGAAATGACTAAATAGCGACAAAATGGAGAAAGCTGAATGAGATTATCAGCAAAAGGGATGAGAGAGCATTCTGGCTTGTGGGAAATGATCAACCCAAGAACTCTAGAATGTAAGGGGCGTCTAGGGACGCTTGGAAGGGCTTAATTTCTAAGACCTTAGGCAAAACATCTGCAGCAGAAAAATGTGTATTTAGCACTAGTGATGAACGGCAGTTGAAACACAAACCAGAGGACATTGTGTCGTATTATTAAAAAGAATAAAGACTTGAGAGCCCCCGGCCCAGATGGGGTTTGCAATGCCTTTATGTAAGTGAGCCCTGATAGAGCAGGTGTAGTATTGCATTGCCTATTTCCGATCATTAGTGTGACCAGCAGACTTCAAGAGACATGGTCTAAGAGCATTGTGGTGCCGGTCTATAAGAGAGGACCTCCTAGTAATCCAAATAGCTATCACATCCTAGCTATGCTGGAAGCGCCAGCTAAAATATTCCATAGTGTGCTACCAGATGAAAACAGTAGATGGGTTGAATTAATGCAGGTCCTCTAGTTGAATCAGCTGGGCTTTTGCAAGTCCTGCTCCACCATAGATAACCTAATGTTACTAATAACCATTATCGAAAGTGCATGGTATTTTCAACAGAAACCCGCTGTACGTGGTGTTTATCGACTTTAGTGCCACCGTCGACATGGTCAATTGTGCCACTTTATGGAAAAAATTAGATGTATGCCTCGTGGGCTTCTGGATATGGCGTGCAAGATGGATCAAGATACCTTGGTAGGTGCTACGCTGAATATGAAGGGTGATTTGACAGGTCATATTGAAACAACTACAGGGTTAAAACAAGGGTGTATATTGGCCACCCTTCTGTTAAACTTATATTTGGCATCTATCAAATTATCTGAATGCAGTGCAATCATGCCCGCCAAAAGCAGGAGCCACTAAAATCAATTGGCTTGGTTGTGCTGATGACTTGATGTTGCTGAACTACACACCTAAGGGATTACAAGCTCTATTAACTCAGCTGTCGATCTTTGCAAAAATACCTGACCTAAAAGTCAATATCGTCGAATCTAAAATCAGTGTTTCATTGCAGAAAGTACAAATTTATGAATACGTATAGATGGTCTTGGCATGGAAGCACTATTGAACATGTGCTATGTTACAATTACCTGGGGGTAATGATCGACTCCCAATTTAATTGGGGACTACTGGAATTGAAGACAACGCAGCAACTGGGTACAATTAGACAGTTTGCAACACACCATGCAGGCTTATCCCCGTCTTCCATTGTCCAGGTATATGAAATGAAAATTATACCAAAACTTACTTATGGGGCACTGGTGTGGGGGAAGAAGCAGGAAAAATAACAAATGCCTGGACAGTCTATGTATTAAATCCCTTCTGAGCTTCCCTCTTCATCTTCCTTTTCCTGTAGAATACCCAACGTGTGAGTGAGACATTAATGCAATAAAGTTGGCGTGTTCTACGGGGGATTGGCCAACCCAAGTGACAATTTATGGCAGACTGCTTTCCAAATTGAACTTGAAATAATTTGAGCATATGGAAACATGCGACTTGCACAGCAATCTGGGAACAAGGTAAAGCCTGGCACCAAATATTGGTTTTAATATTTTCTGTCTTTCTTGTGGCCAGTCTAGTGAAACTTTTGTTTTGTACAGCCAGTGAGTTATTTGGGTCAGTAGCACATGAATCTATAGTAATTCTATGTCAAGACCGGAGACAAGCATTATGCTTCAACTTCTTTAACCCCTTAAGTGCCGAGGATGAGGTATCTCGTCTTTGACACTACGTTCACAGTGCCAAGGACAAGAAAGCTCGTCCTTTCTGGCACCCTGGCTGTAACACAGGCCAGCAAGAACTCCAGGACGGATGGGGGTGATGTACCCGGCCTTGCACATGCGCTTACCATGTGGGTGTACCGTCACCAAGCACAGCGGCAGCTCCAGGGAGCCACGGCAGGGCCCCCTTCCCTCCCCCAAGGGAAATTCGGTAACACAGCCCAGCCAGCACTCCAGGATGGTCAAGGGTGATGTCCCTGGCCTTGGGCGCTGTCTCCCATGAGGTTTGACCGCCTCCAAGCCGAGCAACGGTTCCAGGGAGCCCCGGCAGGATCCTCGACCTTTTCCGGAGGGAGAAGCTGTAACGCAGCCCAGCCTGAGCTCCAGGATAGTCGGGGGTAATGTCCCAGGCCTTGGTGGGCTGTTTCCCATATGGGGCTACCATTCCCAAGTGCAGCAGCTGTCCCAGGGAGCCCCGGCAGGGTCCCCATCCCTTGCCCGATGGAAATTCTGCAACCCAGCCGAGCCAGAGCTCTAGGATTTCTCGGTGGTGATGTCCCTGGCCTTGGGTGGCTGTCTCCCATGTCGGTCGACCGTCCCAAAGTCCAGTGGCAGTTCCAGCAGAGTCCATATTCTTCCCCAGAGGGAACGGCTGTAACGCAGCCCAGCCAGAGTAGGGATGGTCGACTGTAAAGACTGGAGGGGAGTATCTGTACTCCTGCTCTCTATATGGTAGAGGAGAGGTACAGAGGACCCCAGCCAAGATTCTCCATTTGGTCAAACTTGGGGTGCAATAAAGGTCTAGCTCTCAGGAGGTGATGCAGGCTGGTTCTTAAGTACAGTGTAGTCCCCAAGCACCCACAAACTATGTTAGTGATAACACAGTCTTTATATAAATAAGGTTATGTACACAATCACAATAACACACTTTGTGCTCAAGTTAATCTACAATGACAAATATATACAGTTTCTATGTGATACCACAATTACTCTTGGATTCCTTTAAAATGCATTAACTGTACTCAGTTCAAATGTCATACAAATCAATTAATAATTTGAACCAACAATAGACATAGGAGGAAAGCAGGTTGGTTAAAACAATACTTGGACTGGACTGCCCCTTTTTGGGGTGGGACCAAGCCTAGTTTGCATATTGTCTTTCGCCTTCTGTAATGGCTTGGCAGGCGAAGAACGATGGTTTGGAGTGTTGCCCACAGCAATGCCAGGTGTTAAGGTTAATTCTAAACCTTCCAGCCATCACCTTTGTTTTTGCTTTGTTACCCCGAGTGGGACAGGTATGCCCAGACGTGGGTCCCGTGCCTGCTGGGCCTAGAGACCCAAGCTACTCCTCAGTGATGAGGCCCAACAAGGCTGAAACATGTTTGGGGATGCTTGTGGTTTCGTGCAGAAGGGATGTGACCTAGCAGTTCGGGCTGGACTGCCCCTTTTGGGGTGGGACCAAGCCTGGTTTGCATATGGTCTTTTCCCTTCTGTAATGGCTTGGCAGGCGAAGAACGATGTTCCGGAGGGTTGCTCAGAGCAATGCCAGAGGTTAATATTCATTCTAAACCTTCCAGCCATCACCTCTTTGTTTTTGTTTAAAACAATAGGCAGAATACTGGGCCCCTACCACGAGGCACAATTCCGTATGAGGATCCCCCCACCTGGGCAACCGGTAAATAAAGATATAAAACAAGCCCAGTCCATATATTGTCTATTATGAGTCTTATTTCCTTCTACATAGTTCTGCCACCCCAATGTACCTGGAATAGTAGATTTCGGCGTTGGGTCGTCGCCGGATCCATCTTGAACGGCTCCCTGGAAGGCAGGAGCCATGGATCGTCGAGATACCTCGAAGAAGTGGTGAACAAAGGCGTTGAGGCAGCAGCTTCGGTCCTGGCAGTGTTCGTCGATGATCGGTCGTGGACGTCCTGCGAAGATGAGGCATGCGGTGCGCCTCGATGACGAGAGATCGGTGCCGCAAAGAGTCTATGAAGAACTTTGGCCCAGGAAGGTCGTCTAGTCGTCCGGCATCTCTGCGGTCTTCGGGTGGCGGGAAACCCATTGGCGGATGCTCCTCGGCGTGTCGGCGGCTTGGACTTTCTCCAGCAGGACAAATCGGTCAGCGGTGCTGGCGAGACCATCCTAGGAATATGACCCCCCCGCTACCACACTGAAGCTCTGTTTGGGTTGCGTTACAGCTTCTCCCCTCTGGGAAAGGACAGGGACCCTGCCGGGGCTCCCTGGGACTGCCACTGCACTTGGGGATGGTCAACCCACGTGGGAGATGGGTGCCCAAGGCCAGGTACGTGATCCCCAACCTTCCTGGTATTCTGGTTAGCCAGCATTACAGCTTCTCCCTCCGGGAAAGGACAGGGAATGTCCCGGGCCTCCCTGGAACCACTGCTGGGCTTCGGGACGTTCAACCCACATGGGAGTCAGCCGTCCAAGGCCAGGGATGTGACTCCCTACCACCCTGGAGCTCTGGCTGGGTTGTGTTACAGCTTCTCCACTCTGGGAAAGGACGGGGACCCCGCCAAGGCTGCCTGGGACTGCTGCTTCACTTGGGGATAGTCAACCCACATGGGACACAGCCGCCCAAGGCCAGGGACATTATCCCCAACTTTCCTGGAGACCTGCTGCAGCTCCCTGAAACAGTTGCTGGGCTTGGGGACGGTCAAACCACATGGGAGACAGCCGCCCAAGGCCAAGGACATCACCCTTGACCATCCTGGAGCGCTGGCTGGGCTGTGTTACAGTATTTCCCTTGGGGAGGGAAGAGGGCCCTGCCGGGGCACCCTGGTGCTGCCATTGTGCTTGGGGACAGTACACACTCATGGTAAACGGATGTGCAATGCCGGGTACATCATCTCCAACCGTCCTGGAGTTCTTGCTTGCCTGTGTAAAGCAGACCAGCCAGATCTCCAGGAAAGTCGGGGTAATGTCCCTGGCCTTGGGCGGCTGTCTCCTATGTGGGTTGACCATCCCCAAGAGCAGCGGCAGTCCCAGGGAGCCTCGGCAGGGTCCCTGTCCTTTCCCAGAGGGGAGAAGCTGTAACGCAACCCAAACAGAGCTTCAGTGTGGTAGCGGGGGGGTCATATTCCTACCCTTGGGTGGCTGACTCCCATGTGGGTTGAACGTCCCCAAGCCCAGCGATGGTTCCAGGGAGGCCCAGGACATTCCCAGTCCTTTCCCAGAGGGAGAAGCTGCAACGCAGGCCAGCCAGAGCTCCAGGAAAGTCGGGGTAATGTCCCTGGCCTTGGGCATCAGTCTCCCATGTGTGTCTTTGCCAGGGATTGGGGGTAATAAATTTGGGGGCGATTTGCGCAAGTCAGACATCTTTGGATTCCCACAGGTGTCTTGTTTTCTGAAATGTATGGGGTTCCCCGTTTTCCTTCGTGGCTTCTGACACCCTAGGCCCAAATCTGTAGGTTGTCTCCCCAAACCCTTTGGGAGGTTACCAGTGGTTTAGCCTTTTCGGCCCAGGTAGATGCACCCACACTTGTGAGGTACCGTTTTCGTCTTGACACCTGTGGGAACGCGGGATGGTAGGACATGTGTTGTTGGCGGCATGTTTCGGTGGGTGGCCAGTGGGACATGTCTGAAAATTGTTACTTTTTCACCAAATTTCAGACTTTACCGGGGGTTGCGGGTAATACATTCAGGGCGATTCGCGCAAGTCAGATCTCTGTGGATTCCCACAAGTGTCTTCTTTTCGGAAAGGCATGGAGTTCCATGTTTTCCTTGGTGGCTTAGACACCCCAGGCCCAAATCTGTAGGTTATCTCCCCAAACCCTTTGGGGGTTACCAGTGGTTTAGCATTTTCCCTTTGCGCCCAGGTAGGTGCACCCACACATGCGAGGTACCGTTTTCATTGCGACAGCTGTGGGAACGCGGGAAGGTAGGTCATGTGTTGTTGGCGGCGTGTTTCAGTGGGTGAGCGGAGTGAAATGTACGAAAAAATGTTGCCACACTTCGGACTTTGCCGGGTGTTGTAGTAAATAAATTCTGGCCCGATTCGCGCAAGTCAGACCTCTGTGGATTCCCACGGGTGTCCTCTTTTTGGAAATGCCTGGGGTTCCCCGTTTTCCTTGGTGGCTTCGACACCCAAGGCCCAAATCTGTAGGTTGTCCACATGAGCAAAATTCCGGAAAATCTGCTCCGCCGAAAGACTTGAGGTTACCCGTGTTTTAGCCTTTTGCCCTTTGCGTCCAGGTAGGTGCACCCACACATCCGAGGTACCGTTTTCATCGGGACACCTGTGGGAACGCGGGAAGGTATAACATTTGTTGCATTTGCATGGTTTTAATAACGTTTCGACCCATTTGCTGCTGCCCTTTGTCACACAACCCTTTCATTTCCCAAATGTGACCTACATTTAGTCGCTGCTTTAGGCACTATACACTTTTGTAACCTGCACAAGTCCCCTATCCTTCAAAAGGTATGCCTGTGCTCTTTCAAAAAATGCATGCTTGCTCTTCCTCAGCACATTTGTTTTCCTTATTTACACATGCTAAGTATGTCTGTTTAGGCCGTAAGCATAAAACTCCTGTGTACCAAGGCTCCGTTTTTGGATTGTGGTTTTGCTTGTTTTGTGAAACATTATGAAAAATGTTTGATTTCTAAACTGGAAGCGTCATGGTAATGTAGCAAAGCATTGTTTTTCTAAAAATTCACAGATGCCATTGCCTTACCGGGCCAACCAGGTCCACCACATACCTTTGTTTTTTTCTGGCATTTTCCAGATTTTCCCCCAAACCATGGAAGGCTTCCCCACATAGTTGATGCCTGACCTGCGCAAATCACCCCTTCCTAAACTTGAAATTATGTCTACTTTTCAGAAATGTATGCCTTTCTGTCCTCCCATTCAGCTTTCCTGCCCTTTTCCTCCATTCCGTCCATGCACGTCCTATTGGAAAAAAGGCCAAAAAAATCGCCTACCTCTCACAAAACGGTTGGTAAACATATCAAAATATGTTTTTCTGGTTTACACTCAACCTGTTCTTGAAAACCTGGAAAATGGGGAATTCAGCACAGCAAAACATTTGTTCCTAGCTCTTACAAGGAAAAAAACACAGGCTTCTTTGTAAATAATTTGATTGGCATTGTCTGGAAAAAACCCAAATGTTCTCCCTTTTTGGTTATTTTCTCTCATCCCCCTACAGCAAACTAGGATTCTTTGGTGGCGTTACTACCGCCTACATGTGGGGAAAAAAGAGGCCAAATTTGGCCGAGATAGCTCATGTAACAAAAAAGTTACAAGGCACTGGGGGAGGGGGGGAGGGGAAACCCATGGCCGTTAAGGGGTTAATTCTACCCTTCAGCAGATTCAACTAAATAACTGAAAATGACTCCACTCATTTTCTTTTTTCTTAAAAACATTTCCCTTCTTTAAAATCTCTTTCCATCACTTCCTGTCCTGTGCTCCTCTTCTTTTCCTGCTCTTCAGCAAGCTAAGTACCCTTTCTTACTGCTGAGCATGTATGACGTTTTAAAGACCATGTAAAGCCATTTATGTAATATTGGACAGTTAAATATTGAATATTTATAACACTATTACTGTGAGGCGCGACATTCACCTAGCACAGCGTTCCCATTCATTTAGCAAGGTTCAGCTAACATCACTCAAGCGGTTACCTTTTACATGCATGCATGGCAGGACGGAGCCTGTGCTTCAGCTCAAGCACGCCCGGGGATCCCTTCAGTTTTGTGGGTTATCACCAAATGGAGGAGGCATCAGACCCCACCCTTGGAAAAGCGGAGTAGGTCACGGTCGCGTTGCGCATGTGCGACGCAGCAATATGACAGCTCTCCCTGCATCATATGACTTCAATTAGCCGAGCGATCAGCACAGCAATGAGATAAGGCATTGCACGCTCTGCGCAAGGGCGGATCCCTGAGCGAATGAACACCAAGACATGCTCCAGCAGAGATGAGCGGATAAAGAAACATTTACAAAATTTTAAAATCAAGTTCTCGTCACTAACTACACTCTATTAACAGAGGCCAGCATGCAATCAGCCCCACGACAGCCCAGAAGGAAGGGCCCCTACACAGTAAAAGGCCAGGCCACAATAAGTGAGGGCTCACCAGCAGAGAGTGGACGTGCACCTAATACTGTACATCACTTATTTGGCACAAAGCACCCGAACATAAACATGTTGGAATATGAATGGAGTAAGGAGAAACAGGCGCAGGATCTAGCACTTAGTTTCAAGGAGCTTCTTGAAAGCTCACTGGTGGATGCTGTGGCAGAGGGGATGAAGCCCATTCAGGATAGGTTAGCTACGCTGGAATCCATCCTCGGGATGAAACAGCAGAGAAGCAAGTCCAGCCAAGACAGCACGTCCACAAGGTCTAAAAGCCCGCAGGGGAGTAATAAGACCCAGAAGAAATGCCACTCTTCAACTCCCCCTGGTCAACAATATGGGATGGAAAAAGAAGGCCCCATAGGCAGCTGGTGCGTTTAGTAAATGAAGAAACACGTTTCTACAGAAATCAGCAGTGCCATGCCTCCAGATCCAACCCCAGGGGAAGACTATGTGGGCAATACAGAAGCAGACTCACCAGAGGAGTCGCCAGAAGATACAGTCTTGTCCCAAGGAGAGGATATTAAGCCAGTAAAAGAATAGGAAAGTCCTGCAAGGAGTAAGAGACTCCAGAATGAGAAAAACCTCGAAATAGAACAGGTGGAGAGGTCGGATATTTATTTTTATTGATTTAATTGGTTTTTTTATAACACGCCTAATACCTAAGGTGCAGATCTGGGATGCAAACCTCTGTTGCTCTGCATGGTCTTGCTTCCAAGACCAGCGTGTTGCCCCTGTGCTATCCTCCATTTATATGTTTTACCCAGACGACATCCGGAACCCCAGATCCTCGGACTGGCAACCTTCGCCTGGGGTAGCGAAGTAAATGGCGCAAAGAATGCGCAAAGCACTAGATAAGGACACTTGGTTACGCATGAAAGCTGAATGCCTGCTTCCGGAACTAGGGGGAAGGTAGCAGAAGCCCCACAGCTTGACCCCAAAAATGCTAGCATTCGTCACAAAAGCATCCAAGGACCTTAGAAAAGGCATGGACATGTTGTGAAAATGCATTTATTCAGGTTAGCCTTCAGCTCCCCCATTTTGTTTCATGCACTCACACCGTCTTGCAAAATCTACTATTTGCTAGGAATCGTCGCACAAGAGTGCTGAGAATGTTGTTGCAAAAAAATGAGCTCATTGTTATTACAGCCTAGGATCTTGCACAGGCCAGAACAAGCGTGATCAAATATTTTCGCCTGCAGCTCTTAATTGCTTGAATGTCACAAATGCACGTACAAATAATAGATAGTTTATGACACAGGAGATGTTCTGTTCCATTCTTACCAGGAAAGGGTTATCCTAAACAAACGGTACAAACATGCCGCTACACAGTAACCCTCAGGCATAAAAACAAAAGATAATGTTGGTAGGAATGTTTCCTTGCAGTGAGAACAGTCTGTTATCTTGTAATGTCGGAAAGTTAGAATTTATAGGTAAGAAATCACCAACGAAAATGTAGGTTTTCACAGAAAACCCTATACGTAGCATGGAGCTGTAAACTATCTATGATATCCATGACATCACACAATGATATCACACTCGCAGCACAACTCATGTAAACTGGGGTGCATAAAAGGATGCGATTTTCGTTCTGTAAATGGCTAACTTCTGCACAGCTATTGTTGTGTAAAGACCTGGCTCCCCTTGAAGCAAATCAACTCTGTTTATACTCATCTCCGTGTCTGTTGATCTTATCTAGTTTACAGTACAGTTACCAGATTTTGATTTTACAATTGACGCCCGGGACGTGGGTCCTCTCGAGGATGTTCCATTGTATTTTGAGGATGGAGTGACCAAGTGTTGGGACCACTGAGTACCAGGAATCCCAGCCAAATCTGAGATGAAGTTTCTCCCAGCTGCTACTAGTGATCCACATCAGCCTCTCTCTGCCCAGCGATCATCTCGGCGATGGTCCCGGACCGTAGCTATGCAACTACGTTTCGCCCTTTTGAAGACCACCTGCCACGGATTTCATTTGATGGGGGATGATTATCTTGATTGGATTCAGGCTAGTCCGTTTCAAGTTGGTTGTACAAACATATTTTGTCAACTATTTGCCAGGTGATATATCGCCTTGTGTAAAAATGCCTAGTTTCAGTAAAATGCGCACTTGTTGGACAATGTTGGGCTGTTGTAGAAAACAACCCACTGGGTTAGAATATTGACAGCCATCCCCACCTGAAGGTTCTCCCTCTTATGACATGTATATTAAATATGGGTTAGGAGCAATTGTTTTGTATAGTCTTTGGCATTGCCAGACCAGACATGTACCTGATTTAAAATGGCCTGATCATGGCTCATTTGAACTGGCAAGGATACAGCATTTGGAGTCAGTTATATTGCAGGAAAAGAATAGGCCAGCTGCTTTTAATGCAGCTAAGGATTGGCACAAAGAGGCAACCCCGTGCATTAAATGTAGACAGAAGCAAGCTTGCAAACATATGACCCAAATTGAAAGGCTTTAGTGCATGACCAAAAGCAACAGAAAGACTGTGATAGGGCGACAGATAGAGCAATACAGTTAGACATATACAAAATATCTGGAGAGCTGCACACAGCTGATAAATTAATGGATGCACTATTGAGTGAAAGATGAGAACGTCCAACTGCACCACCTCCCTATGTACCAGCATTGCCTCGACCAGTGCTGCATGTACCCAACACCGCCTCTTGGCCTCCTGCAACATTTAAATGATTCAGCATGCACCATCAATACACTAGAAGATACACATCAGCACCTATCTGAGCTGTTCTCACATAAGGAGTAACTACATGAACTACAGATTGCAAAGCTAGATGCTTTAGGAATATCTTGTCCTTTAATAAACAACACATTAATTCAGAAAAGCACTCTCCCCAAACACGGTGAAGATACTGCAGAAAACAGGATCATCTTTAGAGACGCTCTTAGATGGATTTCTAATCCATCCCTTTCCCCTATGGAAATCCCATGACACATTTAAGCAACATTCCCTATTCATTCATTAACAGGTATTACAGATAATGGCTGAATACCGACAAGACGAATACATTAAAAGTAAATTGTGTTGTACAGCAGAGGTTATGAAAATATATAAGCGTACCATCACAGATGACACTGTACTCACTTCTCCGTCTCTCGACTTAACTTTACTGCTCAACAATAGATTGACAAGGCCACTGCTCAGATGCCCATGAGAGAGGTGCCTTCGACAATTGGCCCACAAATAGAGGAGCCAGCCAATGGTGACGTGCCTCCTAGAACAGTTGCTGCACACTATATTGAACAATTTGTATATGTCCCCTTTTTCAGACAAGAAGTTAACCCAATTAGTCTATCCAGCCCAGAAATAAGGAAGAACCCCGAAGGGTTCTATAAGGAAGTACTGTCGGTTCTGGCTTCTTCAGTTTTTACCTTAAAAGATGTAGATGGAACAAGGTATTTACCTGTAACTCCTGGTCTCCAGCATTGGTATCTTTCATAGAGTAATATGCTGTGAATATACCCAGTCAGGCTGGGAATACTCGGTAAAATAGAGCAGTTTAAATTAAATTGAAATTTTAGTGACTTTAGTGCTCTATAGTCGTCGTTATGGGTCATACTGCCCATTGCCAATAGGAAACACTCCCTTCGCTCCTCCCTTGTCGGCCATCTTCAGATTTTGCAAGCACACGTGAGTGGCAGTAAGAGCCAAACAATGAGCCATGAGCGGTCGGAGGGAGGGTTGCATGTGAATCTATGAAAGATACCAATGCTGGAGCATGTGGGATGTTTTAACCCACTGGTCCAGGCCCTGCAACATTCCTCTGCGCTGTGTGCATCAGGAACATCAGAATGGCTGCTGGAAAGCATTATGCACGCTAAAATCACCCAGAAATGCACAGGAAAAAGCTGAAAAATAGGCCACCAATCCACTTTTGCCTATGTCAGAGGTAACACAGGAGACCACTGCCAAAACCCACCATTGGGCTACCCACAGAGTAGCCTGAAACTACTTGAAAAAGCCAAGCTGATTGCAAAAGAAACACAGCTGTTTGGAAATGCATTTTTCTTGGTTGTCAAATTTGCAAAAATCATGGTTCACAAACCACACAAAAGATCCAACCTTTTTGTTAGGTCTTAAACATTATTCTACTTCAAGAATCCACATAAATATAATATCAGCAGAAGTACATTTATCAGAACAAAATCCACCTTTAAAGATGCTTGCTGGAAAGAAACATGTCAACAATGGGCGCAGTACCGTTACTCACCTGTATCAGAAGCTGGCAATCTCTAAACCTGTCATTTAAAGTTGTACATTGAATCAAAACATGCCAAAGAAGAGACTTCCTATCAAAAGCAAGATGGGTTGTTATAATTCAAGCCCTATATTTTAAGAAGGCTGAAATTAAGAGATTTGTGGATATTTGCCAAAAATGTAATTTGTATTTTAGGACAACACTGTTAAACTTGGTTTTCAAAGTGAGTAAAGCCAACTACACTGGGATTCAAAGACATTCCACACCCTTTTACCCAACAAAGGAATCGTTCCCCCTGCTCTCTGCTAAGAAACTGGCAGGCTGGTGTGAAACTGGGAGGGGGACTTTGGCCTGTTCTGCTAGCAGACAAAGGACTCCCTTGAACTGAATGGAAATGCTAATTCGGGTGTGAACTGAAACCAGCCCTGGCAGGAAGAAGCTCATGTGACTCTCTGGCTCAGCCAAGACCTTGGAGGCGTGCCCAGACTGAGATGTGGATTTTGAACTGGAGGAAATACATGTTTGAGGAAAAGACTTATAAAAAATGGTACCGAACTGGCAAAAATATGGAATTTAGAGATTATTAAAATGGAAATATTGCTCACCAGTAGAAACTACTCTGGAATTTTTGCGATGTTCAGAGAATGAACTATCAAAATGTGGACTTTGTAGCAGTTGTGATTATCTTAATATGAAAATTTACAGGAATATGTCCAGAGGGTATGTGCATGTATAGGGAAAGTGCAGATTTAACATTGAGAAACCAACCAAAAGCGCGAAAAATTGTCATTTGTGAACCAAAAATCTTATGAACATGGGACTTAAACGGAGACGTGCCTTAATTAATCTGTGATGTGTATAGGTAATATTAGCAAGTTGGGGATATTAGGAATATGTTTTTTTAGGAAAAATAGATTTTCTGGAACAGAAGCAAAGGGGAGGATTTTTCTTTGGGCCATAAACACAGTGTCACTCTGACACATCATGACACTCTGTTCCTTCTCAGATCAGGGGAGAGGGAATCTCTGACCCATCAGATTCTTAGAGGGTTGGACATAGTATAATCAGCCTCCCCACCCCTTTGGAAAATGGATAAATAGCGACTGTTGAGGACAGGCAACACACACATTCACCCATCACGGATCTACCGGCGAAGCGCTCTGCAGGAAGAACCCATATCTAGACTCCAGAACCTAGATCCAGACTCCAGAACCCTGAAGCAGAGGCCCAACCCAAAAAGCTGAACCCTTCTAAGCCGGCCTATAAAATCCTGCAACTTGATTTAACACCAAACTTCCACAGGGTCTAACCCATTCAACAGCCTGGCGGTGCTGTTTTGGCTGCTTCTGGCTAAGAACCCTTGCTATAACCCCGAGATCCAGATCAGTCCAGCACTCCAGTCCAGATCAGTCTGTACCCAGAACCACCCGTCAGATCCAGTCCAAGAGGCCATGCAGACCAGAGTGCCTTGTTGAGAGCAGAACTAAGCGCCCGAGACCTGTCCGGTGGCGAGCGAATTCCAGCCAAACCTTTGACCAGATCTTTGACGGGCCCATTCCATTCCAAAGCCATAGTAGTGAGTATTTACCATAGAACTGTCCATAGCAAAGTAATCCAATCCAGCCCATTCCAACCAATCCAGACTGCATTATAGAATCACTTTTGTATATCCTGAATCCTTCTCTCCTCCATATAATTCTGTGGTAATTGTAGTGCTAATCATCTTTGCGCTAATATAGTTGCTGAAGAAGGCATGTGTCGCAGCGGACAAAGATCAGACAGAGGCGCCTCTGGACTGGTGGCTGTACCGTTGGTATCTCACATCTTCATAGCCTCCCTTAGTGTTAAGAAATCCTTGTTGGTAAATCTTAAAAAGCACAATCTCATTTGTAAAATCTTGACTCTTTCTGAGATAAATCGACCTTTACTAAAACCTCTATAACTTTTGAACCGTACATGCAAGGAACGGTATTTAAATGTCATTCTGAAGCTAACATCCTCACCTTTCAAAATAACCACATTCCAACTTATACTTTTTCTGTAATCGCGTTTTTTTCGTGCGCTGAAAAGTTTGCAGCGATTTCGCATTTGGCTCAATTTCACCATATGTAAAAACAGCTATTTCTTGCATTCAACCTCTGAACTTAATTTCCTATCTGCCAATCATTCCTAGTGTCTACCGGAACCAATCCAAAGCGACTCACTAGTTCTGAATCCTATTTAGCAAATTAAAGTCATTTTTCCCATTCATTTCAAACCACATTTAAAAGCATTTGACCTGTTTTAAAATCATTCCTGTTCTCTAAGCTTGCTGGGGGAATCGGAATTGAAACTGCAATTGTTGATTGTTATTCCTGAAAGCCGTGTGCCCTCATTCCATCTCTTCATATTGCATATTGGGGGGCAGTGAGTAGTATCAGGGGGAAAGAGTGATTACATTGTCTTTGATTGAATTCATATCAAGTTTAATTTCTGTGTTGTATTAATTTCATCTCATTGCATTTCATTGAACCCACATAACGTTTTATTCTCTGCTACATATTCTTCCTTATCCATACTCCTAATTGATTAAAGAGATTGTTGATTATTGTAATATTACCCATTGCTGATCATTGTATAAATATCAAGTGTGATATTTAGATATTAATCATATTCATAAAAGTGTGATATATATATTGTTCAATTCATCAAATAAATCTTTTAAATTTGCAAAACAAACCTATTTCTTGGTTCAGTGAGACCGGGGGGATTCAAAGAGAGAGGCGTTATATAAGGGTACATCATCCAGAAATAAAAACTTTTGACATAAAAATATATAAATAAGGGTTTCAATTGGGCATCCCATACTAGGCATGGACCTAGGTGGAGTGCTGGGTTGAAACCACTCACAAGCACAGGAGATACAGGTAAGTAACTTGTTCCTTTTCCAGCATTGGAGCTTTCATTGATTCACATGCTGTGAATAGATTACAAAGCAGTAAAAATAACCAATATACAAGGGTGGAGTAGCTCCCCACATCACTTACCACAGGAGACTTACCAACCTTATGTTGTTAACAGGTTTCCTAGAACTTCCTGGCCGACTCTAGACTCCTCTGCGGAATCCCTGTCGACGCAGTAGAATCTGGTGAATGTGTGCACCGATCTCTAGGTGGTTCCGCGGCAGATGTCTGGCAGAGGGATCCTGGAAAGAAATGCAGTGGTCGCGTCCACTGCTCTAGTGGAATGCGCCCGGGGTCAACCCGGAAGCAGTCTGCCTGCTTGCTGGTGGCAGAATAAGGTGCAGGCCGCAATCCATCTAGCAATCAAAGATTTGGAGACAGCCTTGGCGGGACGCATAGGTCTAAATGCAACAAACAGTTGATCCGTTAAACTGAACTTTGTGCGGGCTGGGGGAGTGCACGCACCACATCCAGCGTGTGCAGGGTGCGCTCCGCCGGAGATGCAGGATTGCCAAAGAACATTGGCAACACCACCTGCTGGTTAAGGTGGAAGGATGAAGGTACCTTAGGTCTGAACTTTGGATTAGTTCGCAATACAGCCTTTTCCTTGTGGAACGTCAAAATAAGGCGGTTGAGAAGAAAAAGCCTGGACTTCCCCTACTCGTCTCAACGAAGTAATTGCCACCAAAAACTCGGTCTTTCACAACAGGTGCTTGAGGGACGCCTGGTGCATGGGCTCAAACAGGGGTCTCAAAAGCCTTGTGAGCAGTACGTGGAGTTCCCAGGCTGGTGCGGGGCAGCAGACTGGAGGGAATGAACCAAACAGTCCATGTAGGAATTCTTTCACTAGCAGATGAGACCAGAGGGAAGGCCCTCCCGAGGATCAGCATTATCTGGAGATTGCGGCCAGGTGCACTCTAATGGAGGAGTGTGTCAAACCTGACTCCGCCAGAGACAAGATATACAGCAGAAGTTCCTCTGGCCTGATGGTCTGAGGACGCAGGTGATGGTTCCTGCACCACACCTGGAAACGCCTCCACTTGCTCTTGTAGCATTCCAGAGTGGCCAGAGCTCTTGCCTTAGCCACCACCTCCTGGCATGCCTGCAGGAGGGAAAGGGTTCATAATTCTAGGAACACAGGAGCCAGGCTGTCAGATTGAGAGAGGCTGGGGTGTGGTGCAGAACCGTTGTCCGGTTCCTGGACAAGAGCGACTGGTGCAGGGGCATCTAATTTGAGCTGTCGCCGAAAGAGCCAGGAGCTCCGAGTACCAATATTGTCTTGGCCACTGCACTGATACTGTCTGAAAGTGTGTAAGACTTAAGAAATCGGGGACATGCATACAGAAATGTCCCTTCCCATGGGAACGCAAAGGCAACCCCCAAACTGTCAGGGTGGGGAAACCGGCTGAAAAGGTCTTGCAGCAGCTGTTGTCACAGGTGACGAACAGTTTGATCTCCTGGGTGCCCCGCTCCTGGAACAATAGGTGCAGCTGATCTTCGTGCAACTCCCATTTGTGACAAGAGCACAACTCCCTGCTGAGGGAGTCTGCCAGAGCGTTATGGATCCCCAGCAGATGGAGGGGAATAACGAACATGTTATGTTGCAGGGCCCAATGTCAGAGCCCTTGGGCCCCATTGGAAAGCTGTGGAGACCTGGTGCCCCGTAGCTTGTGGATGTAAAACATCGACGTGATGTCTGTGCAAATCCGAACCACTTTCCCCACAAGTAGGGGGGAGGAAAGGCTTCAGTGCCCAGAATATTGCCCGTAGCTCCAGCAGATTGATGTGCTGGGTCTTCTCAGTCTCCGACCACAAACCTCTGGTGTGCTGGAATTGGCGGCAGGCTCCCCAGCCCTCCACGGAAGTGTCCGTAGTGACAGTGATCTGTTGGTCTGGGAGCCTAAAGGGGGCACCCTGCAGGATGTGTTCTCTCACTGACCACCAGAGCAGGCCCTTCCTGAAGGCCGCAGTCAGCGTAATACGGTCCCCCAAGGAGTCTGAAGATTGTACCCATCTGGCATCCAAGAATTCTTGCACTGGTCTCATGCGCAGTCTGCTGTTGGCGACTAGTGGCATGCATGAAGACAACATCCCCAGCAGAGACTTGTAGCTGCAAACTGTGGTCGACAGGGTCTTGCTGAGGAAGCGTACCTTCTGCAGAAGGGCCGTCACTCTCTCGTCCGAGGGCCTGGCTCTGCATTTGCTGGTAATTAGTAGGGCCCTGAGGTAAAGCGCCCTCCGAGAGGGGGCCAGCTGCGACTCAGGGAAATTGATGGAGAACCCCAGTTGCTGAAGACATTGGATCATGATGGCAGCGTTGGTCTCCGCAAGAGAGTAGGAGGCGGCTCTTATCAACCAGTCATCTAAGTATGGGGAGACGTGGACCCCTCTCAGTGGTGGCAGGTGAGCCACCACTGGTGCAAGGCATTTGGTGAACACCTGAGGAGCCGATCTGAGCCCGAAGGGAAGAGCCTTGAACTGATGGTGCACACCTGCCACCATGAAAAGAAGGTAGAACCGGTGTGAAGGGTGAATAGAAATGTGAAAGTATGAGTCTTCGAGATAGAGGGACGCTAGGAAATCCCCCCCCCTGTTGCAGCTGGGATAGTACTTGTTGCAATTTTACCATGTGAAAGGTTTGTGTCTTTACAAACTTGTTGAGTACCCTTACGTCTAGTATGGGCCTGCAACACCCTGGTTTGTTCAGTAAACCCTTTTGTCTTACCAGGAAGTAGCAGGAATACACCCCTTCTGCATCTCGTTCCTGGGGACCTTTTCCACAGCGCCCTTTCATACCAGAGACTGCATTTCGTGGACAGAAGGTGCTGCAATCTTTCTGGGTTGAGTACCAGAGGAATATCTGGAAGGTACTTTGTGAACTCAAGCGAGTGCCCCTGATGGGGGAGGGACAGCACCCATTCATCGGATGTGACTCGAGCCCATTCGTTGACGAAGTTTGATAGACTATCCACCACTGGGGTGCTGAAGAGGGCTCCGGCTCTCGTCCGGTCATGCTTACTTGCCGGACTTGCCCCTAAACTGGGAGGAGCTTGGGTGTCGCTGGGAACCCCTGTAGGACTGGGTTCACTTCCTGTACTGATCCCGTGATGTATAAGGGATCTTGTAGGACGAGGACGACTGGTACGTACTGCAGTTGTCCCACGAAATTCTCTTATAACACCCTTTCCCTGAACGAAAGGACTGGCGCTCATGTTGTGATGTGCCCAGGGAGCGGGCAGTTTCAGAGTCTGTTTTAATGGCCTGCAAGGCCTCAGCCACTTTTTTCCACAAACACGGCTGTGGCGTCGAAGGGCATGTCTAACCCGGGATTGGACCGCTGGTTGAAAGTCTGTGGCCTTGAGCCAACCTTGGCGGCGTAGGACCACTCATTACCCATCTTGCAAAAGCCTGTGTCGGTGATGCAAATGGAGACAGTGATGGCATGGTCCGATGCAATCTCACCTTTATGGAAAATGTCCAGTGCCTCTTCTGTCCTCGGGCAAGAATTTCAACAGAAGCCCAAACTTATACCATAACTCACGATCATAGCGGGTGAGTATGGCCAGAGCGTTCACCACCCTGATAGTCGTGGCAGCTGTTGTGATGATTCTCTTGCCGAAGGTATCAAGGCGCTTGAGCTGGAGGAAGATGGGTTGGCCGACCTCTTCCTGGCCGCCGCAGAAACAACAGAGTCTGGGGTGGGCTGTGTGTGGAGACGGGCAGCAGCACTCTCTGGGGCCCTGTATTTTTTGTCAAAACTGTTCTTTGGTGGTGTAGTTGCAGGGTGCGCCATGGCAACTAGGTTGCCCTCCCAGATGTCCTCCAGTTGTGGGATTGACATGGATTTCCTGCACTGTTCCCGCGTTGATATAAGATGCTCTGCTTTCTTTGCTCTTCCGGTGCTAAGCCGAACACTGTGGACGCTCTAGACATGAGCGCATGGAAAACTCCTACTTCATCAGGGGGGGGAATCCCAAAGAGGAGCCTGGCTCACCATCCAAAGTGATGAAATCATCAAACTCATCCGTTTGATTGGAATGAGTGGGAGACATACCCTCCTCAGGCTCTGTGTCCACTCTCTCATCAGTCAGTGACTTCGGTGCTGACTGGTGCCTTTGAGACCTGGGGTAGGCAGGGGTTCGGGGGCTGAGGCATCTTGTATACCACTCCGGAGGGTTCTGGGGCCTCAGCCGGCGCTCTTACGGGCAGTGCATGCAAGGTCAGCACCAGTGTTGTCAGTGTTGACAAAAGATCCAGTGATAAGTTCCTTTGGTGGAACGGTTGTTGATGCTGGACTGCTCCCACTGATGGCATGGGGTTTCATTGGGGCAAAGAGTGGAGAGGCTGTACAACCCCCGCTGATGGCAAGAGGTTCAATGGTGGTGGTCTAATGCGGCTTGCCTTACCCCATGGTGGGCTCCTAGGTGGCAGTGTCGTAGGGGGAGATGACCTCTTTGTCACAACAGCTTCCTCCTCTTCCGATTGCTAAAGACTAAGTTCTGGAACCACGAGGCCACCTGGTGATAGAGCCACCCCCAGGTTTGGAAGTCTAGTTCATGGACAATCTGGCTGTGTTGGTGTGGGTGTCAGGGACAACAGCTGTGGTGCCAATCGTCTGGCAGGAATTCTGACTCGTTGACGGTGCTGTCAACGACGGTATGGTCGACTAAGTGCTCGTGCTCGATGCGCTCATGTGTAGTTGAGGTAGATGACCATCCTGTCATCCTGGTCGATGGCGGTCCTGGTGTCAACTGGCTTGTAGACAACGAAGTAGATGGTTTAGTCGCCGATGACAAGTCCACTGACTTGGCTGCCGTCGCTGGCTTAGCCAACGAGGAAGTTGCAGTCGATGACTTTGGTGTAGATGACTAGCTTCGAAGCCGACTGTGATAAGGTTGGAGAGGAGTGCTCACCAAACTTGGAGCTGGACCTCAAGGTAGATGCTTCCTTGGGCTCATGGAAATAGCTTCTGCCCCGCCTGTCCCTGAGTACCGACCTCTGTGGAGGCCCGGTCCTTGTGGGACAACCTTAAGCCTGCCTGAGGCTTCCTTCTTAATGACATGCTGAGGGTGAAGGTGAAGGCAATTGTTAAGCTCACCTGGCTCCCACAGAGGCGTCGATCTGAAGTGGACAGCTGCGGTCTCCACCAATGTGACACGTAGGGCCGAGATGACGGACTGGACTGGCCCACCTAGCTTTGTTTGCTTGGCCCGTAGAAATATTCTTCTGCAAATGGAGAAAGGAAATTAACCACCCGTGGAGTTGAGTGTAAATTCCCCCCACCCCCGCTATTCTCCCCACAGATCACCTTTGATGTCCCCTCTTATAGTCTCACCTGATGGTTTGAAAAGATGAGCTCTCCATCCTCCATTGAGCGCAGGGGCGCGTTGATAACCAGTTGCTTCACTGGCTCGAAGGAATCGGTGAGTTCCAGAACAATATTGACTCCGAAAAAATATGTAGTTTGTAGAGTTCACATGTCTGACTTTCACTCTTGTCCGATTCCTTGCAGTTTGCAGCTTGACCCCAGCGAAGAGTTCTTCGTGGTAGCTGACGAAGTTCAGGTAAGGATTTGGATTATCCTACACAGTTCAATAAAATAAGGCCAGAATGTAAGCTGCTTGTTCCATTATTCAGGTGTGGCGAGAAAATATGAAGTTCGGGGAATTATGCCTCCGGCGGTAAAATTAGGTAAGTCTATTGCGGTGAGAAGAGTTCCCCTTATTTGTCCCGTTGTCTCACTGCGCCGACACGTGAAGAGGAATAGTACCCCCGGCGGTAATCAGGTAAGTCTATGGGGGTAGTTACTATTGCCTCTGTATATTTCCTTGGCTCACCTTTGCTGTTCTTGTGTTCCCCTTAGGTGCCAGAATGCGGCGGGTACGTGCAGAAGGATGTGGTGGATCGTGAGGATACTGCGAAGGCCGGTGAGATCAGCGCAGCGCTGCAGCAGGATAGGCGGCACGCGTAAATACTTCTTTCTTCCAGCTCGAAGGTGCGGTGGAACTGGAATTCAGGTAAGGATCGAAGGTTTGCTCTTATTCTAACCTTTCTCCTTCTGTTTCTCCCTTTTTTTTTTAGGAGCTGCAGACTCGAGGCGGACGTGGCAGAAGACTGGATGCAGGCTTGCAGACACGGTGAGCGTTACGCTGCTGGATGCAGAATAACGCGAAGCGTGTGCTGCTCTTCGGGCGTGGTTTAAATAGCCTCCAAAGTAGTCCCAGGTAAGTATTCTTCCCCAGCCCCACCCGAGTAAAAAATAGTCCCTAGGTAAAATAGTCCCTTCCAAGCCTCATTTGGCTTGGAGTTCTGCAGCATGATCTGCAACCGGTAAGCTTGCAGCATGGTCTGCATCAGGTAAGTTCTACTCTATGAGCCTGGCGCAATAGGCGCCAGGACTGACTCTCCATATGAGCCTGGCGCCATAGGCGCCAGGACTGCACCCAAACAGCCCCTAGCAGGGGCTTTTGGGCTTGCTCAAAACAACTTGATGCCTGCTTCCGGGGTTGCTGGACCTGTTTCGGTGTCCCCGGGGGTAGGCATCATGACAGCAATAGAGGCATTTCTCGTGGTGATCCTTCACAAAAGTTCTTCAGCCCGCAAAGGGACACGCCCTGAACAGGCACTTTCTTGTGGATTCCGCCATGAGGTAGGCGCAACAGCTTAACTGACTTGCCTTCGACGTTTACTCGCGGCGGGAACGTTGGACAGAGGTTTCTTTGGCAGTGCGTGGCCGGTCGTCGAACCATGTCGAAGAAAACACTTTTTCGTAGAAATTGTACATTTTTCGTATATTGATCGTAGAAAATTGTAGACGAAGATTTTAGAGGACTCCCAACACTAACGCGCGGTAAGAAATCTGAAGATGGCCAAAGCGAGGAGCTATGGGAGTGTTTCCTATTGGCTATGGGCAGTATGACCCAAAACGACGAATTGCAGTTTAATTTAATCTGCTCTGTTTTACCCAGGATTCCCAGTGCGACGATGGAGAATATTTACAGCATGTGAATCTATTAAAGATCCAATGCTGGAGAAGAACAAGTTACTCTTACCTGGTAACGTTCTTTCGATGGGATGGTCTGACAACGTATTCGATATCTATGACAGTAATCACCAAAGCTGTGCTGCTTCGGAAAATCTTTGGCATCTGCGTCCTGCGTCGATGACGTCGATACGCTGCCCTCGAGGACCTCCTCCGACGTCCGACGTCACTGGATGTTATAAGTAGGACGCACAACGCCCGTAGCCTCAGTTGTAGTTTTTCCCCAGAACGTGTGCCACCAGTCTTCTGCCAGTCTGACACACAAAGCATTGCGGAAACATAAACTGCAATCGCATAAGAAATTCTGTGGTGGGGAAGGTAGGGAGGGAGCGATATGGAATACGTCGTCGGACCATCCCATCGAAAGAACGTTACCAGGTAAGAGAGTAACTTGTTCCTCGAGAGGATTGGGTCCTCCAACGTATTCCATATCTATGACAGACTCCCAAAGCAGTACCAATGCAAGGAGGTGGGGAAAACATTTAGAAAACAGAAATTTAGCATTCCCAATCAAATTGCGAAGTTAAGGACCGCCTTGCCAAAGGCCAGATCCTGCCCCGGGATGGAATCGAGGGAATAGTGACGTACAAAAGTATGTACCGAAGCCCAGGTGGCTGCATCACAGATGTTTCGAATAGGAACACCTCTCTGCAGGGCAGAAGAGGCAGCCATACCCCTGGTAGAATGGGCCCGTAAGCCGACCGGCGGGTCCTTACCCGCCAAGCGGTAACACTCAGATAGCCAAAATAATCCAGCGAGACAAAGTCTGTTTCGGCACAGTCTGTCCCAAGCGCTTTCCAGCGTAACCAATGAAGAGCTGATTGTCCACTCTGACCCGGGACATGCGTGAAATATAAAAGCTCAACGCTCTCCTAGGAACAAGCCTATGGAGCCTCTCCTCTTCCTTACCAGGATGTGGAGGAGGATAAAAAGTCGGAAGAACAACTTTCTGGCCTAAATGAAGCAACAATGGCCTAGCCACGACCCTATACAGAAAGTCTACATCCAAAAATACCCTTTTGGACTACAGCAGTTTCCACCCCAAAGGCCTAAAAATGAACCTACCCTTCGGTCAATTTCTCAGACTACGGAGAAACTGCAGTACCATTAACGAATATGACTCCACGAGCAGTGACCTCAGTACACGTCTTAAAGAACGAGGCTATCCCGGACACGTTATAGGTCGAGCTCGCAGGAGAGCAAAACACACCGACAGGGAACAATGTCTCACTCCTACAGCAAAAGAAATACAAACAACAAGAATGACATGCGTAACCACCTTCACGTCTTTCAGCAATCGCATAAAAAAGATCATTCTTACCAACTGGGACATATTGAACACAGATGTTTTCAAACCAGAAAAACCAAGATTTGCGTTCAAACGCAATAAGAACTTAAAAGATCGCCTAGTGCATACCTATGAAGATAGGACAAAAGCAAAGACAAGACAAACCACGTTGTGGGATCTTCCGAGCGTGAAAGGCAATTTTCAATGCGGAAACTGCTCAGTGTGTAGTTTAACAAAAAACATCAAATACATCGACTTAAAAGAAACTAGATGGACTTTTCCAAACTTCACCAACTGCAAAACAAAATGGTCAATATATGCCATGAAATGTCCTTGCGACCTGATATACATCGGTAAATGCAAAAGGGAAATTAAACAGAGAATTTGTGAACATCGCTCCTGTGTCAAAAACCTCGTCGAAGACAAACCACTTGTAGCTCATTTTAAGCAGAAAAAACACAGCCATAATGACATTTTCTGGGTCATCTTAGAGACTGTCCAAAACCCTTTTCGTGGAGGTGATCGTGACCTAGCGCTCCGAAAACTTGAGCAAAAATGGATCTATTGTCTGGACTCTGTCAAAAATGGTTTAAATATATCCATCGAGTGGAATCTCTTCAACAAATAACTCAACCCCCTTTTTCTAACAATCTCCCTTGAGCGCTGCCTTGACTCTGGATGCCCCACATCACCCTAGAATAGCAGACAAGTAATATCTCACATAGTTCTGCATTTCTAATAATGGAAGACCCCTTTTATGACATATTTCTGAAAATTAAGCCCATCATTTCCTCACGGATGATAATATTCTTGAAACTATTCCACTGGTTGTCCGTCTGCCACAAAAAATGACTTACAAATGTATGTTTATAACAATACGTCTTCATCACTCGTGTTTAAAAATGTTTTTTTTCAACAAAAATGTAGGCATTTTACGTTTCTGTTTTTCCTGCCGTATTATGTTTCAGTATTTGGCGAATCAGTTGATAATAGATTATATATTATTTTCTCATGGAATTCAGTCCCTTCTCTACTCAATACCTGCAGACGCAGTGACACTACTCACTCTTCACGCACGTTCATTCTATCTTTAAACGCGTGCGCATGTCTATGAACACTCACATTGGCTAAGTAATCATGAACACTACTCTCCCCACGCATGTCATCTAGACCACTGCTTGACATATATACGCATGCGCAAGCTACTAACTCCCCCGCCAGCCACAAACAAAGCTCGACTACAGAGGTAAGCCCTCCCCGCCAACCTTTTCCTACTAGTTACAAGACCGATCAGCTTCGGTGCTCCCAGAAGTAAGCCTCCGCTCACTGCGCCAACACTATGTGAGATGGATTATATCGGCACTGACCTTTGCGCGAGTTATATTCCGGCAATTTTTTTTGGAAATAATGAATCGATCACGGTGCAATGATAGTTTACAGTGTAGGCACGCTGAAACTATAAACCAAAACACACAGTCACTCGATCCACAAATAGAGACCGCCTTTATCCATCACCTACTGAATTTATCACTATCACTGTACTTCCATTCAGGCACTGTCAGTACGTTTTTAAGCACGATATCTCGATGCGTGCTACACAAACGTTTACAACAACCTTCCTCCTTGTCTATTACAGACTGCGGTTACCCAGCATCCTAGATAGAAATCAACTCTCATCTCTAACAACCTGGGACTCATTTGTGAACCAGACCAGGTAAATGATTATTAAACGATTATTTAACCCCTTTTTTCGACATCGTAAACCCATTTCATCAACTACAACTCGGTCTTTTCACTTGTTTCAGAGACCTTCTGTCCTAATATTGGACAAAATCCACCGGCCTGAGACTCATCCAGATTGTGGCCCTATACAAAATATACCACGTTAGTCATGACGCTTCAACTACCCTAGGTAGGTCCTTTTTTCACAGTGTTTCCAAAACACTCCCCTTTTAATCTTATTTTCCAGTTTGTAACCTCACCATCCTTTGTCTCACCCATTTCAGGTGCCTGGCACTTCACCAACCACTTTGTGTTTTCTTTTTAAAACAAATCCCCCAGTCCTGAAGACAGTCCGGTGAAACTACCAGCAGGTTCCACAACCTCATCCGCTGGTTTTTCCATCTACTCACCGTACCAGAAACACCTGAACTTTGTGTGTGTCGACAAGTTTTCATACTGCCATAACATTGGCAGTATATGTAATCATAATCACCATTGTTGTACTAACTCACCCATGCGTATAATTACTGCATAACTTTGTACAAACTTATTGGTTTTCTTGTGCCAAGGATGGAATACTTTACCTTTCGACTCTTGTAAAGGTTTTTAATTGTGTAAATCTAATAAATCGCATTCTTTAATGTTTGAAAAAGATATCTTGATCTTTTGGTGTTTATGTTATGAGCTAACTGATATGTGCTAAATTAGCCCCACTGTGATCTTTTTCCTACTGAAAGCCTCAATGACTAGGGTAGCTGTTGACTCCGATTACTTTCCTAACTAAATGAAATTCCGACACCACCTTCGGAAGAAAAGAAGGACAAACTCCAAGGACAACCCTGTCCTTATGAAACACAGTGAAGGGTGGCTTAACTGAAAGTGCCTGTAACTCACTCACTCACTCTGCGAGCGGAAGTGACCGCAACTAAAAATACAGTTTTAAGAGTTAACAGTGTCAAAGGACATGAATGCAAAGGGTCAAACGGAGCACCCATCAGAAACTTGAGAACAAGGTTCAAATCCCAACCGGGCACCTGGAAAGGCGACGGAGGGAACACATTAGTGAGCCCTTTCAGAAACTGAGAAATTAAGGGAATTTAAAAATAGGAGCGTTTAAATATGTACAGCGCCGCCAGGTAACCTTTAATGGTACCCACTTGAAGACCCCTGTGGGCCAAAGAAAGCAAAAAAAGACAGAACCGTGGGAATTTCACATGCAAAAGGATCCACATTCTTAACCCTGCACCAGTCGCAGAACTTTGCTCCAACGGCAGCGGTACAGGGCCTTTGTTGCGGGCCTTCTGGCCGAAAGAAACACCTCCATCACGTCTTCAGGGAGGTCCCAATCCTTATACCTCAACCTTTCAGAAACCAAGCGTGAAGGTTGAGGGACCTGATCTCTGGATGGAGAACCTGACCCCCCTCCCGTGAGAGCAGATCGTCTCGGTAGGGAAGACGACGCGGAGGGCAGATGGATAAGTCGAGAAGGTCCGGGTACCACGTCCTCCGGGCCCACGCCGGAGCAATTAGGATCATCCGGGAACCGAACCTCCGTAAGCTCCGCAGTACTTGCGGGATTACGGGGACTGGATGAAACACATACAGCAGTGGGAATGACCACTCCACCACAAACACGTCTCGTAAGGCTCCGTTTGGAGGAAATTCCCACGGGCAGAACCTCTCGCACTTCCGGTTGACACTGGAAGCAAAGAGATCCACTTGAGGGGTCCCCCAAATGGCGAAGATCTCCAGGAGAATCTCCTGAGCCAACTCCCACTTGTGAGAGATCGCGCTCTGCCTGCTCAGAGCGTCCGTCTCATTTTCGTCTCCTGCCAGATGAACTGCCGAGATCGAAACCTCCTGCTGGATTGCCCAGAACCAGAGCTGCATGTAACGCTCACCTGATTCCCGTAGAGGCGCCGGTCTTGACTGGGCGTATACCGTATCTTCAAAGGTGACGTGTAACACACGGCTGGCTCTTTGGGCTGGACCTCTGTGCACTGTATGTCTGGCTCGAAGGGTAAGATGTCTTAGGTAAGTGAACGCCGTGCTCTCCATCTGCCTCGAGGCAGGGTGCTGTAACCAGTTTCTTCACTGGATAAGGGGAGCAGGCCTCTTGACTTCAGAGGACTGCTGTCCGTCGTTTACTGCACGAACGGTAAGTTTTGAGTAATTCTAATGTCTTTAAAGTCTTTAGTAATGATGTCTCTTGTTTTGCAGGGTTCCGGCGATGGCGGATGGCGGGCTGAAGTGAGTTGAAGATGGAGCCCGTGTGATGAATAGAAGCGCCTGGAAGCACGTAAGTAAGCGCTTGTTGCCTGCTTCACGATGCGCTCTAACTGTCTTTTTATTTTGCAGGTACAAGTTCGGGGCGGCTGCAGGGTGCCGGAATACCCACTGGGTTAGATGTGGAAAGGAGTAATGGCACATGAGTATTAAAATTCCCCAATGTCTTTAAACGCACCTTGTTTTGTCTTTCAGATGCGGGATGCAGCGCCGAAGGCCTCCGGAGCGTGCGAAGAGTTGGTAAGCTTTTGTCTTTCAGATGCCGAAATGCAGTGTGAAGACCTCCGGAGCGCACGCAGAGTAGGTAAGCCTTTGTCTTTCAGAAGCCGGAATGCAGCGCGAGGCGTTGGTGACAGCCGATGGACCAGGTAAGTGAAGAGCTGTCACTGAAGACCGTAATGCTAACCTGTTCTTTCTTGTCTTTATAGGGGTTGCTGAAGACTGGATTCAGAATGGTAAGCCTTTTTCCTTAGGCCCAGGATCAGATGCAGAAGACACGATGAGCGTTCTGCTGCTGAGGATGCAGAATAACGCAAAGCAAGATTCATCCATCGGGTGTGGTTTAAATAGCCTCCTGTAGTGCTTAGGTGTCTCCTTCCACAGCCACGCCTAGGTAAGAAAAGAGTTCCTGCTTTCCAGAAGAGTTCCAGTGTTCTGAATCTAGGGAGTGGCTCCTGCCCCACCCAACAGGAAAAGTAGTTCCAAACAGAAGAGGATCAGAGACTCAACTGGCAGGCAAGTAAGCAGCATGGTCTGCTGCAGGTAAGTCCACCCAAGCATTATGAGCCCGGCGCTTCCAGCGCTGGGACTGGGCATATTTATGAGCCTGGTGCCACTGGCGCCAGGACTGGGTCCAAAAGGTCCCAATTGGGACTGGTTGGCACTCGGAACCTGGGTTATGGATCTGCTTCCAAGGGAGTTGGGAAAACCCTGACCTTTTGGAAGCAGAGATCATGACACTGCATCACCTCCCTGCACAGAGGAAGTGACCCTGCCCCCCCCTTTTTGTTGAGGTAGTGCATGGCCACCGTGTTGTCAGTCAGGATCAGGACATTCTTTCCTCACACAGTCGGCAGAAAAGCCTTCAGAGCAAGCCTGACGGCCCTCAGCTCCAACAGATTGATATGGAGTCTGGACTCCGACAGAGACCAACGACTGCTGACTGTCAACTCGTTGGCATGAGCTCCCCATCCCGTGAGGGATGCGTCCGTCACGATCCTCACCTCCGGCCAGGGCAGCCAAGATGGAGCCCCCCTCATCAGATTGCCTTCGTCTGCCCGCAACAGAAGGTCCCGGGCGACCGAAGACGGCACCTGAACAGGGTCCGACATCCTGCAGGAGGACTGAGACCACTGGAGCTTGAGTGCCCATTGCAAAGATCTCATCCGCAACCTGGCCTCTGGCACCAGAAGAATGCAGGATGCCATGAGGCCGAGCAGTCTCAAGAACTCAAACACTGGGAGAGTCTGCACAAGTTGAAACTAGTGCACCATCTGCTGAATGTGATGAGCCCTCACCTGGGGAGGAAAATGCTGCCCCATGGACGTGTCGAGCACTGCTCCGATGTACTATAGCCTCTGAGTTGGTGTCAGATGGGACTTCTTTAAGTTGAGGGAGAAGCCCAGCTTGTGGAGGGAGTGGCAGGTGACTGACAGATGATCCAAGACTTGCTCGGGAGAGCGTGCCCTGATCAACCAGTCGTCCAGGTAGGGGTAGACATGAATCCCCCCTTTCCTGAGGTGCGCTGCCACCACTACCATGAGCTTGGTGAAGACACTCGGGGCAGAGGTCAATCCGAACGGCAGGACCCGAAACTGAAAGTGCGAGTCGCCAACCGCGAACCTCAGGTACTTCTTGTGCTTTGGATGGATCGGCACATGAAAATAAGCGTCCTTGAGGTCGAGAGACACCAACCAGTCCTGAAGCTGAAGGGCCTGGAGGACTTGAGAGAGAGTAACCATCTTGAACTTGTCCTTCCTGAGGAGTTTGTTCAAACCGCGCAAGTCCATGATGGGTCTCAATCCCCCGTCTTTCTTGGAAATCAAAAAATAAGGGGAATACCATCTCTTGTTCCTCTCCGCTACAGGCACCAGTTCTATGGCGCCTTTCTCCAGCAGGGATTGAATTTTCTGCGCACGGACCGGATCCGGACTCTTCAAAGAGAGATTCCCCGGTGGATTGTCTTGAGGCCACTGCCAGAAAGGAAGACAGTAGCCGTGGGTTATGATCTGCAGAACCCACACATCTGAAGTAATGGCGCGCCACTCTACAAGATGCTGCGCCAGCCTTCCCCCAACCGGCGAACCATGGGACATGGCCTCATGACTGAGATGAAGCGGCTGCGGCGTTGTCTGATGGCAAAAAGGCAACAATCCGAGCGGCCTTGGGACCTCGAGTACCTTGTTTTCCACCGCTGGCACTCCTACGGTGGCCCCTTTGACTGGCAGCTCCTCTCGCTTTACCAAAGGATGAGTAATAACGAAAGGAACCTCCCCTCCATTGCTGTCCCCTAGGACGAAAAGGCGGAGGTTGTCCAACTGCAGCGCCCAACGATTTTGCTACAGCTTTTGAGGTCTGCAACCTCTCAAGGCTGTCGTCAGCCTTGCTGCCAAAAAGATGTTCCCCGTCAAAGGGCATGTTGAGGAGCCGGGCCTGCACATCAGGAGCAAACCCCGACTTCCGCAAGCACGCAAACCTGCGTATCACGGTGCTCGCCGCCATGGACCGGCTGACGCAATCTGCCATGTCCAAACCCGACTGAACGGCCTCACACATGGCATCCTTGCCATCCTGAACCATGGCAAAGAAACCATCCCGTTCATCCCCTTCGGGAATATCTTCAGCCGCCAAGGAAACACAGTTCCACAGAGTGTACGTGAAACGAGACAAGGCACAAATGGAGTTGGCCGCCTGAAGCGCAATACCCCCTGCAGAAAACACTTTCTTTGCCCAGCCGTCAAAACGCTTGTCGTCCCTATCAGAAGGGATGGTAGGGTACGACGCCTGCTTTGCCGGGGCCGTAGCTGCCTGCACCACCAAACTCTCCGGAGTAGGGTGCTTGGACAAGTAGTAGGGGTCACTACTGGCTGGGCGGTATTTTCGCGGCAAAGACTTGCTCACTGCCGGGAGACTCTCCGGAGCAGTCCAAGCCGCGGCAACCCTCTTCTGTAGAGCCATATGAAACGGCAGTACTGGGTCAGTTGGTGGACCAATGTCGAGGATATCCGTAAGGTTATCCTGAACAAACTCCCTGGGGGAGCAGACCATCCTAAGTACTCTGTGACCCGTGACATAAGGTGCCGGTACGAAGAATCGGCATGAGTGCCAGGCTCAGGCCTACAAAACTCCACCTCCGGAGAGGTGTGCAGCCCACTAGCATCATGCAGGGACTGCCCCAGGTCCTCAAACTGGCTATGGCCCGAGACAATCTCGTCAGGCACCGTGTCAGGCACCATACCATCATCAGAGCCCTCATCCACCTCTGAAATGCACTCCAGATGGCGGTAAGAAGGCACACAACTGGAACCAAAGCAATGCTTGACCTTGGCCAGAGCCTTTCTAGGTGGTTCCACCGAGCCATGGGGTACCCCTGTCGACACAGCCCCGAAAGGCGTCGAGTGAATCGGCGCTGGCGAAAGACATGGCGCCGACAGCATTGACGGCATCGACACAGGCCTCGAAGGCGGAGCCCCAAGCGTGTCCCTTGACATCCTGGGTGCCGACGGCGTCGACGACTTCCTCGGAGGTGGAGTCTCGAGAGAGTACATCGATGACCTCGGCGCCACAGGCGTCGATGTCTTCCTCGAAGACTTCACAGGTTCACGCGGTCTCGAGCGCGTCGAGGTCTGGGACCTGGACCGGGCATGCCGAGAACGATTCCCCTTGTCCGAGCGGGACCTTTCCCGCGAATCATGACGACCACCCGAGCCTGAAGGCGTGCAAGCGGCGTCTCTCGGCTGATCACAACCGACCCCACTCGGAGGCGCAGATGGACTAGTGCCCTGCGATTCGAGAATCACCAACATTTTCTTCCCAAAGGAAGCCCATTCCTCCGGTGTTGCATGCTTGGTGGGGTAAGCGACCCGCCGACGGGTGGAGTCCTCGGATGAGGATGGGGAAGGCGACCGATGACGGTACTTCTGGGAGTGCCTCGAAGAGGCAGGAGTGGCGAGACCGACTCCGGGACCGAGACTCACTGGACTTCCGACGACGACGCGGAGAGCCGCCCCTCGAGTTGTCTGTCGAAAGCCCCGCAGACCTCGACTTCTGGGGCTTGGACACCTTACCTACCGATAACATCTTCTTGCGCTCCCGCAAGGCTTTCGACGTGAGCGACTGGCAGTCGACACAGTCATCCGTCATGGGCCTCCCCGAGGCACCAGAGGCAGGCGTCGTGCGAGTCCGTGACCGACATCTTGGACCCACAGTCCCCGCACTTGTTAAAGCCCGGACGCGGTGTGGAAGACAAGGTAGACATCTTCACGAAGAAATATTCCACAAACAAGTTCGAAGAACCGATAAATCAACAGAAACTCCAAAGGGTCGAGGCGCGCCTAGATTCCCGTAGCGAACACGTTTGCGGAAAAAACGGAACTGAGGCTACGGGCGTCGTGCGTCCTTCTTATAACATCCAGTGACTTCGGCCGTCAGAGGAGGTCCTCGAGGGCGGCGTATCGACGTCATTGACGCAGGACGCAGACGCCGAAGATTTTCCGAAGCAGCACAGCTGTGGTGATTACTGTCATAGATATGGAATACGTCGGAGGACCCAATCCCCTCGCAATGTTATTTCCCATCATTTTACCTTCAGATTTATGGAAACAAATAAAGAACAAAGATAACTGGGCATTGGGGAGAACATGGCCAGAACTCATGACTGCAGGCATACAGAGAAAAGCAGGTGAGAAACCTCTAGAGAAAATATTAGCATTACCTAATGCCATCCTTGTTAAAGTTAAGACTTTAGTACCAGAGAAAAGGATATGGGACAAATTAACAGCCTGCACGCAAAGGAAATCTGAGGGGGCAACAGAGTATTTCAATAGATTTGAGCAGATATTTGCTGACTACAGCGGACAAGATTTGAGCACTGAATCACGAAAGATATTATTTGTTTACAAGTTTGTACGTTCTCTCTTGCCCGAAATTCAGTCTCAGATCACGGCTTCAGAGAGGGCCTGGCAAACAAAGACACCTTCTGAAATACTGATGATGGCTCAGTATTATTAGAACAGAGTTAACAATAGAAGGAAAGTATAGAAAGGAAAAATGTAGATCTGAAGAGTAGGGCGTTACAGCAGGTAGCTTGGGGACTGCGTGGATATGCCCAATATAGGGGACAGGTTATGCAACTCACTGGGATAGTGAATGAAAAGCAGTGCGCCTACTGCAAGCAGGAAGACGACTGGAGGGCGCAATGCCCAATACTCCAGCAGAAGGGAAACAATATGTACACATGACGAGGAAGAGGGCGAAGTAATGGCATGCCGGGAACGAACAGAAGCCAGTTTTTCCAGCCTCCACAGTTCAGCAATAATACAGCAAATACAGACACGCAACATCAGACTAAGCCTGCCAACATTTTAGATAACACTCCCTCACTGAATTATTTTTCTGAGAACTACACATCTGACGACATATTCTTTGGCTAGGACAGCCCGAACCAGGGGCTGGATCCTGCCCCTATCCCTGTCATTCAAAAAGGGCCCTACATTACAATGAAAGTTGGGGATAGGCCACACACATTTTTAGTTGATACTGGTGCACAGAAGTGCTCCATTGATCAC